>NC_135443.1:18277396-18907396 GCF_051991255.1 Vanacampus margaritifer | reverse complement strand
TTCGTGCGACAAGATCTTTTTTTTTATATATTGTGCAACGTCTTGCTTCTGAAAAACGTATTTCAACATCAACATTCAAAAAGAAATCTAGTCACCTGGTCAACTTGGTCTGTGACAGCTACTGTATGTCTTCAGGTTGTGCGTCAGTTGAAACCTGGTACACAAAGAGAAAAATACATATAAAATTAAATTCTTAGTAACACGACTGACTGTACCTGTGCATTTACACAGTTACAGTACATACAGAACAATGAATAGGTTAAAGTAATGTGAATGCAAACTCATTTTATTTGCCATTACAAAAATAAATAAATAAATCTGTCTGCACTACAGGTTTGTGTAAATTGGTGACGTCTATTTTTCACAATGACACAAAAATAAGAAAATACACAGTCCTCAGAGTGTCCATACCTGACCAGAGTATGAATTGTGAGGACTGTATGTGTAACTCCAAGCCCTCAAAACGTATTTTAAACTCACAGTGTATAAATACACTGTCCTCAGAGTGTCAGTTATTCACAACTACGACATTGTGAGGACTGTGTATCTTGCGAGGGCTGCACAGTATTGACAAAACATGCGACATGGGTGTTTTATACAGTGATGGAGATTATTTTGACATTAAACATGGACCGAATATATATATCTTCATAATCTAATTAAAGAAATGCACGTACATGCGGAAAAATAATCATGCTCATTTTGATCTAGTTTTATCCAAATAAGGTTTTTTTTGTTAGTAATGCTCCTCGATACAATTCTCTTGTATGGCGATGCGCAATTAAGGTTGTCTCTGATTGGTCAAAATCAGACTCAAGTAGGGCCTGGCAATAAATCAAATTAATTGAATAAATTAAATTCAAATTGAATCGTTGAAAATTTGCTAAATCGTGAAATGTATTTTGTCTTCTGGATTATTAAAAACTGTTATAATGTTCTGTTACATCCAGATGTTATTGTGAGTTGAAATTTTGCACAAGTGGTGGCAGAATGCTGGATGGTTGGTTTAAAAGACTTTTTATTTAATTTTTTGGCCATATCGCTTAGCCTCAGACTAAAGTATACAAACAATCCAATATCCATTTGTTGCACGTCTTTGCAATGCACATATTGCATGAGCCATTCGTGCGCCAAGATATTTTCCACATATTGTGCAGCCCTAGTATCTCCACCCTCCACTAATGTCTTGCTTCTGAAAACTGATTTCAACAACATTCAAAAAGAAATCTAGTCACCTGGTCAACTTTGGCGCAGTCTGTGATAGCGGTGTCTTCATCAGGTTGTGCTTCAGTGGAAACCTGGGGTAGATGAATAGAAAAATACCAATACAATTAAATTCTTACTAAGACTAGACTGCTATACTGTAATTTCATGTAATCATGAATGTGCGACCAGTAATTCTAGTATGTCACATGTATGAAACAATATCCAAATGTCATGATAAGCAATCACGATATGATAATCAACATGATATTGTGAGGTTAGCGATACTCACGATAACTGTAAAAGTAAAATAAAAAAATAAGTCACAATATTGTAAAAAAATGAAATAAAAACAAAAAAAATTATATTGAGAAAAGAATGTACTTTTGCTTTTGAGTTATAATTAATCTTTTATGTTTTGTCAAACCTTGCACGATAACCCCCCCACCCCCAAAAAAAACAAAATTAAGTGTGACAACACACCATATAAACATACCATAGTGTTTTTCCATTGTAGTGAAATTCAAACATGAAAACCTTCTGGGCATCATGATACACTCTCAGCCTGTTTTCACGTTCCTGTTTGCTTATAACTTCTCCTCGATATTCAGTAGGAAAGACTCCCTTCTGAAAGGAGCAGGAACTGAACACTCCTCGACCTTACAAAGAAAAAGGGATACAACAGAAATATTTCATTATAACAGTAATGAAAACTAGGCCCATACTAAAGAATCTTTTACCAATACTCACCTTTGAATGAATTAATATATTTTATGGTGAAGCCATCCTTGTCTTTACCTAAGGATGAAAAATATGCTACCTCTTCTTTGGGTTTAACTTTTGCCCTCTGTGGCCTCATGACTGACATATCTCACTGAAGATAATGATCTAAAGCTATAGAAAAAAATGAGTTTCAATCAGTTTGATAGGTAACTTGGTGCAGATGTTTTGAAGTTGACTTTCTGTGGACCATAATATCCTGTGCAGTGTGCAGTAAATGTGCCAACGAAAATAAAATAGTGGATAGCACAGCTCTGCTAAATATTTGCATAAATTAAATGTAATGAACACTAACAGACTTTACTGAAATATTTCTATTTAAAGAACAAATTTAAGTAAACACAAATGCAGCAATTTACCAATACTTCATTTATACTGTACTGGTAATACTAAACCATTGTATATTTTCACATCACAAACCAGCCTATCAAACCAGCCTGTTATTGCTTTCCTCTTAAAAATTTCAATTAGCATTTATCTTACTCAACAGACGGTTAGCTCTGCTATGCTAACTGAGCTAACCGTCGCTAACAAAAGCGTAGCAATTCTAAATAATTAGCTGCAACCATCATAATCAACAGATGGTTAGGTATGCTAACGTTAGCTTAGCTGCACTTACACTGGACTTGCATTATAAATCATTTTCAGCAATGTACACAAGCGACCAACATTAAAATAAACAAGTTTCTGGAGGAAAAATTCGAGCTTCAAACCTACCTCATTAGCACAGCTACACTGCCATCACGTCTCGTGAAGTAATTAGAGCCGGGGGCGGTTCTCTATCGGGGCTGCTAGATGACGTCACTTCCGTACTCCGGGCAATATAATAAATCACATTTAAATCAACAAATTGGTTCAGTGTTGGATTATGAACTTTGTTGATAAGAGTGGCTATTGTTCTATGATTTACAGTGTCAATTAAAAAAAAAAATAGATCACATTTAAAATTAACCCGAAAGGCTCATATACTAAATTAATTACCACAGACGAAAACAAAGGATATTATTGCTAGAATTATAGATAATTTTGTAATCGTTTAATGTGATTTCAGTTTGCTTTTTTAAAAAGTTATTTTTTTTTTTTTCATTAACGAAAATGTTTTTTTGCTTTAGTAAATAAAATAACCTTGCTGCTGTCACACAGTTGCTGTCCGAGGATGTTTTGGTACTATACTTTAGTAATGGACGCATGTGTTTTTTGGCAAAATTGTGAGCGAGCCCAGTAACTTGGCTTAGAAGCAACCCTGCAAATGAATGGTCACATGATGCTTTACTGTTGGCATGAAGCAGGACTGATGGTAGCGCTCATCTTTTCTTCTCCAGACAAGCATTTTTCCGGATGCCCCAAACAGTTGGAAAGGGGGTTAATCAGAGAAAATAACTGTAACTCTTTTTTCCTTATTTTGGTCTGTGTTTATGGAATCCCTTTTTCACTGGTCACACCAGGCCATCCTCCAAAAGTCTTACTCCCTCACCATGAGTGTAGATGGACTCATACCTGCTTACTGCCATTCCTGAGCAAGCTCTACACTGGTGGTGATGTCCTTATCCCTGCAGCTGAATCAACTTTGGGAGATAGTCCTGGCTTTTGCTGGATTTTCTTGGGTGCCCTGAAGCCTTCTTCACTTAAAGTTTGTAAGGTCACTAAAGGAAATTACTTTAATTTTCATGGCAAATAGGGACTTTGCAATTCATCTAATCACTATAACATTCTGGAGTACATGTACATGCAAATTGCCATCATAAAAAAACAATAATAAGTCAGCACTGCAGATTCTTAGAAAATCAATGTCATTCTCAAAACATTTGGCCGCTGGTGTACAGAAAGATGTTATACTGTAAAGGCAGGGTGGGATGTTAAATGATGAATTAATGTACGGCACTGACAGTTTCTCTGTCTCTGCTGTTAACCATTGTACATTTTTAAATAAACAACCACTGAAATAATTAAATACTGAAATATATAATTAAATATCGTAGGGTATTTCATTATTTAATTATTTACTTAGGAAATGGTGGCTGCAAAAAAAAAAAAAAAAGGCTCTGTGTCTACAGACAAACATTCACAATACACAGCATTTTGAGAAAAAACTGAATTATGGAGACGTGCGTAATTGTGAGGACAGGTGATGGTCAGCCAATCAAATGCTGTGAAATATACACTGGTGTGAATTATTCATGAAGTGGTGCATTACAAGGACCTTCCTACAGGGGGCGCCATCAAATACACAAAAATACACAAATTCACGTAATTATGCTTTACAAGGACATTGGCTAAAACTTTGGATTTAAGCCTTCTACAGCCCTAGAAGCACTTCTGCATTGAAATAATTATGAGGACATGGGCTGTGTCCTCATAATTCAAAATGTCCTCGCAGCACGGCATGTATTCAGGTGAAATGTCCTCATAATACACAAAGGCAAACACACACACACACACACACACACACACACACACACACACACACACACACACACACACACGCACGCACGCACGCACGCACGCACGCACGCACGCACGCACGCACGCACGCACGCACGCACACACTGTTTCTATTCATGGAGTCACACAACAGCACGACACATCACTCATTGTTATTCCTTCCTCTGTGTCATTGTGCGGCTTTGTTCTTATTTCCAGCTCAGTTGCTCGCTGGTTTCAAAAAGGTCCCAGACAAAACAAAAAAAAAGCGCATACACGCGCACACTCGCCTCTCATGTGAGCATCAGATGTGAGCTAGCAGGAGAGTCCTGCTGAGCTGAGCACCTTCTCTCACTTGACGCCGTTTTAAGGGGCTCACGCAAAAGGACTCTTAAGTTGAGTGAACCCACACACACTTTTGCTGAGGACTTAAAGATAAAGTTCAAGCTAAGCAGAGGAAGTGGTGTTTTTAGTGCAAATAAATGGAAGTTGGCTGAGTTTCATACCAGGAGATGTACAGTAAGATTGACCATTAATGAGATTTAAATTTGGGAAACATAGTCTTTATATCAAAAAATACAAAGTAACAACAGAGAGCAGGGCTGGATTCAAACGGCCTCGAAGAAAACATTTGACTGAGAAACCACGATTGAGAGAGCAGGGCTGGATGCATGGAAGCAATCTCAAACACATGGAAGAACAGCTTGCATGAAGAGAAGGGATAGGAAACCTCAACGTGCAGAGGGAAACCTCGGCTAAGGAACCTCGATGCGCCGATAAAAGTGTCATTCAGTAACACTTGCTCGGGGAATGAACAATTATATATGACAGAATAAAGGCCTTTAATATAAAATAAGAGTCATACATACAGAAACTAAATAAAGGACCTAAGAGTGCTGGACCATAACAACACAATGACCCAAGAACCCAACCAAAAACACAGTCATAACAAATCAAGTAGACAATAAAATATTTACAATGAATTCATCAAATGTAAACATAGACACAATTGGGTTATTTTTAGATTTTTTATTTCTGGTCACTTCAAATATAATATATATTGAAATCATTATTTTTTTTGCAAAAAATATTTTTTTGCCTAAATCATCTCCTCATGATACAAATAGTTAATTTTTTTTGTGTTTCCTGAAAAATCTGAAAAAATGAACAAGGCGATTATTTTAAGAAGTGCCAATATTTGACTAGCCACTAGTTGCTCATCAAACGGAAAGTGGAAGTCACAATAGACACTAAAATAATTAGGATTGTTAGATTAGAACTTTCATTGCTATGTATTTTAAAGAAAAAACAGAATAGGTGAAAAATCACAATTAAACATCATACTTTTGTACTGCAACTTAAATTGTATTGACCTTTTGTGAGGAGTTGACAAGTTCTCCATTGTGCTTGCATGAATTTTCTCCAGCTTCCTCCCACATTCCAAAAGCATGTTAACTTAATTGAAGCTTGAAACAATTAATGTGTTAATATCGGTCAGAAAATTTGTTTGTGTATACTGTCTGTGCTTGGAAAAAGACTTTTGACCAGCCATCACGTAAATAAAACTGTCCAAACTGGTACAGTGGTCCGTGCACAGAAGGTCAAACCTTTCCACATGTGAGACCTTCCCTGTCCGCCTTCACGCTCTGATGCCTTCCGGCCTGTTCTGGGCTGAGAAGATGTTCGGCCAACTTCACATCGCATCATATAACACTGCTCACGAGGCGTTCAGGTGAGTCGAGGACAAGCGAGAGTCGAGTTTTATAGTGGATAAATAGAGAAGGTCACATGACCTGTGACTGTCTCGCTCTGTTGTTATTTTGTCCTTTATGTGACACTGCTTCCTACATTGTCATGAACATCATAGGGTGCACTTTTAAGGATTTTCATGTGAGCTGGAGCTTTTTTTTAATTTTATTATTATCTGTGAGTGCCAGCCAATCACAGGGCACATATAGCCTGGCGGCTCTATAGACTCATTCAAAGGCAAGTTAGAGACTTCAATGAACCTAACATTTATATTTTTATGTTTGAGGAAACTCCACAAGGAATGACCGGGTTCAAGATACTAACTAAAACACTATAGCTTTGAGGCAGACATGCTAACTAAAAGCACACCATGCTACCAAGTTGGTAATGCTGTAGCGGTCAGTCTATTATTGCACTCGGCACTTTTTCTGATTCATCAGTGCTTTAAATCTCTTGCCAGTGAAATGACAAAAATAGACTTAGTCAACTCTAGTTCTCAGTCGCTCTAGAAGACATCATTGAATAAACAAATGTGTGTAATAGGCCTATGGAATAATTTTAGAGTTGTTTTCTTAAAACAATTAACATTTATTTTCCTCATGTTGAGATGATCTGATTCAGCTTGGGAAAGGTCATGCTGAGTCCTGGCAAAAACAAACAAACAGTCTGTTTATGTTTAGATGTTATTAATACTCATAAATAATGAATTGGTCCTTGTTAAATATCAGTGTCGACGGCAGGACAGGCAATTTATTGTTTCTATCTAAATGTCAACTCCATCAGTGCTCGTCTTGTCGCCAACTCATCACATATTTAAATAACTTCACAAGTGCGGCGCTGCGGGAAGAATCGTTAGGAAGCGCCCCCCCCCCCCCAAAAAAAACAAAAACAAAAAACAAAACAAAACTCACCATGCGTAAATTTACTATCCCACTGACTCCAACAATTTGCCATAATTTATTCATAAATCTGGTTGTGTTTAGAGCTGCTTTATTGTGACGCCCGCTAACAGCGTGCGTCTCATAAAGATCAGCAGGCTAAAGTGGGACAAATTCACATTAACATGTTCCCACTGAGTCGGCACTAAAGAGGAAAAGCACATCTTAATAATTCAGTTCAAAACAGACCTCTGAGCCAGTGACACAACATGCGGAGCATAACCTTGAGCTAATGAGCAAATTTGCACGCAAACCCGACCACAATGCACACAAACACGCATACACACACATCTGTGCACTGGCCTTATGGCAGCACGCTATATCATGTGAGAACATAGAGCAAAGTGCAAGAGTGGTGTCAGCCATTGATATTTTCAACCCCTTTTTAAATATTGCAAAGTCCTCTACAGGGTGTGCTCATATGTGCTACTTTTATGGATTATTATACAGTATGTGTGAGTAGCCACGACAGATATCACATTTTTAGTACACTGCTGTGGTAAAAAAAAAAAAACAAAGCCAAATACTTATTCCAAATTTAATTTATAGTACACATTGTGCTGTCCATACAATCATTGTAGATTTCCGGCAGCACAGGAAAGGCTGCAAGGCCAAGCAAGCATAGAACCCTGTTTAGAGCATTTCCAGCAACATCTTTGAAGTCAGCCTGTACTTCCAGGGAGGATGTGACAGGGTGCTAAAACGAATGAGATCCTTAATGGAAAAAGGCCCCCTGAAGCCCTCTATAGCACCCTACTTGCGCACCCTACTTGCGCACCCCCACACTCCACCACATACGATGCAAGGACACAAAAAACGTCTGCCATGGATCAGGGGGGGAAAAAATTAAATGAACCTACACCGCAGACATCTCTCCTCCTCATCACTTTGCACTCCAAAGTCTTTCTTCAAAGGAGATAATTCGAAGGCTACAAATGCAAATGTGTCTGAACACACTTCCCTGCAGGCATTGTCATTTTAAGAAGACCCAACTTATTTGAGATGCACGGTGGAGACAAGTGAGGCAAAAAATTATGTTGGAACACTTTAACCCTTAGATATGGTTCAAGTCAAATATGACCTGTTTTGATAGTTGACAGTGATAAAAATAGACTAAATATCATTCTCTCACCCTGAAATTTGACCTTTCCTACAGTAAACCAAAAGATAATTCAAATAATTTGATACAGACAATTATTCTGAGGATGCCAAACAAAAGAGGCAAATTATTCTTTTGCCTCTTTTGACCCCCCCGGAAAATGTTTTGTCAAGTTCAGAGAAAAAACCATGCTGGGCAAATACAATTTATTTGAAAAGTGACAATCATATGCAACATGCATTTGCATATGAATGTAATGAGTTGTTAAATCGAGAACAAAAGTGGTGCATGTGTGAAAGGTGAACGTAATGACTTAAAGCAATGACAGGAAGGGACATCACAGATCACTTTTGATTGGACCAGATAGATTGAGACCGTCACGTCTCCATGTTGATGTGTTTGGACGCTTCAGGATGGCCTTAATGGCACGTGCCTCTATTATGACTGACTTCATTAGCATGTAGCTCTTCGTGACATGCATCAATATTAACTCTGCATTAGCAGGAAGGAACGTGTACAGTAAAGTATACTGTATATAATGTGAGAAAGCTCTAGCATGGAATGTGCACTTTGCAGACATTATTTATAGTCACCATTAGGCTACAAAATCCATGGAGCATGTCATGGGAATTTATGGTATCAACGGGAATACATTTGAGTTACTTTTAATCTACAGTAGGTCGAAAACAGTATCATATGAGGGCCAAATAGAAAAGGCAAAAATAAGAAAAAAAATAATATATATATAATTGCGATGATTACAGATTGGAAAAAAAAACTTTTTATAGTGGCATTGTTATGACAGTTTTTTTGGGTTGTGTCATGGTGCTATGTTAATGTTATGCGGTTACTATGCCCCTTAAAATGATAATGTTTGATGATGATGTATTACACTCTTACTATGTTCCTTTTGATGATATTGTGCTTATATTAATCTCTCTTAGTTTGTCTAGTCATTCTTATTTTATCATAGAAGCCTTTAGTCTGTCGTAGAATTGTTTCTTGCCCGAGCTGGACTTTCTCAATGATACTTTTGTCAGTACGTTGACGTTCCTTAGTTGAGGTTTCTCTCAGCACTTTGAGGTTTCTTCTGCATCCAGCTGTATTCGCGATAGTTACTTTGCACTTTTGAGTTCTGAATGTAGCCCTTGCTCTCTGTTGTTACTTTGTATTTTTGTATGTAAAGATTCTCTGTTTCCCAACTTCTGTGGCTTGTCTGCATTTGGGTCCTGATTCAGCACCTCACGTGATAGGTACAGCTTTCCCTGCTTTTTTTTTTAAATTTGAATTATTATTATTTTCTAGAGGTATCAGTCGATTAAAAGTTTTAATCGGAGTCAATCGCATGTCTTCAATAATTAAATTGCGATTGATCGCAAATCAATTGCACATTTTATACCTCAATTTGTATCTAAATTTATAATAAAGTGTACAATATATTTATATGCCGAAAAGTAATGCCTATTAGGCAAGCCCATTTTGTGAGCCTACAAACCATTTGATTGGTTTCATTTCACGTGTCATGCTGAAGAGGGACCCAGAAGGACAGTAGGTGCGTTTCCATTACCCTCAGTTTTGCAAAGAGCAAGTTACATGATTTTCCCAAAAACTCTCAAATACCGCAAAAAAGTTTTTGCGCTCTAATGAGGTGGTTTTTGAGACGTGTCGAAATAGAAGTATTTCGCAAAAGTGGAATGGAAACACTTTTTGTGCATTCCCTGTAGTCATGTGACCCCCACCCAGCACAGAGGAAATGAAGTAGGAAGTACAGGGCCACTTGCTTTTGTGTCGGAGCTGCCTCCGGAGGGGATAAAAAGTATTTTTAAGCACAAAGTGATTCAGCTATGGAGCTAGTATGCCGCCGTTCAATGCACGTTCCATATCGTTGCATGAGTAATGGCCGTTGCCCCGGGCAACGAGCAATCGAGCGACATATGGCGCACGTCCTCGTTGAAATCCATCCGTCAGCACTTAACACAAATTATAAGTGCGCACACACACAACACCACCAAATGCCAGAAAACCGCCCGATGAGGGGATGTTTTTAAAGTAATATCAAGCACTCCGGGCGTCTGTCTTCCGTAAACATCATGAGCACCTACGAGATCCTGCCAGACAGGACATTACGAGAATTGCGCCTCAGAAGCGAAACACTTTTCAATGGAAACACCGGCAAGTCGAAATTGTACTTTATCGAAATTGTACAATATCGCTTTTACTTTTGTGAAGAACGTTTCCTCCAAAGTTTGCAGGACTTGAAACATTAGTTTAACAAAAGGACTGATACAGCTGTGTGACAGCTATTTTGTGATTATCAGAAATGACTTCCGGAAGAAAAGAAGAAAAAAAAAAATTAAAACATGTCTGAAGTTTTCTCAGCATCAGAAACCTAAGCTGCACTGATGAGCCTTGGGGAGGCAAAACATATTTAAAATCCACTCCATTAAAATTTCCATGTAAAATCTTCTGAAAATGTTACAAAGTAAAAAAGTTTTTAGAAATTAAATTGACCATTTCTTTGCAAACCGTTCACCAGTTACTCTATTCAATTTAGCAAGGAGAAAAGGCCCTTTATTGTGTACAGACCATTTCAATCAATAACTGTTTTTACTCCGCCCAGCATTCAAACTGCAGAAAATGTACTGCTGCAAAATACTGATGTTTAATTCCCCCTGTCACAAGTAACAAAAGACCCTGTCGCGATTGTCTGCGCTTTGTGACAGACTGTTGCTTTCATGCAGTAACAAGAGGGCAGCTGATGAACACAATACAATTACTGAAATGACACGCTGCATTGATCAAGTAATAGCGAGCGTATTTCACTTTTTGCAATGCAAATGCAAATTAGGAAGAAAAAGAATGGCGTGTATGGAAGGGATGTGCTCTGAAATAGAATAAACGTGGTGGAGGTTTTTGTCGCAATGATCTTTGGAGCCAAGTTGTCCGAGGTTTAATGCCACTGGTAGGGGCATTTAAAATTGTCCCTAATTGTGAATGTGATTGTGAATAATTATCTATGTGTGCCCTGCGATCGGCTGGTGACTACTTACAGATGCCATAGACAGGTTGACATCACCCACAACAGAGGCCGCCAACTCCATCTTGAACATAAAGCAAAACAAAAAATGTTGCCGGCCTTGTGGTTTAAAAAAAAAAGGATGTGGATGACTCAAATGTCCGAAAGCTCAATGCCAGTCATTGTTCACTATAATTGCTTTTGAGTGTCTTTTATTGAGAGCCGCAGTGGACAAAACTCTTTTTTTTTTTTTAACACAAGTGGTCGTGTATCAAATGTTAAAAAAAAAAGAGATAAAATGTCATGTTGTGTTGCTATTGAATTTAACATTTTTGTATTTGCTGCCACCTATGATAGCTTACTGGTCAAACAGAATATATATTGGCCTTTAATGACTAGCAACTGCTGTACCTCCATGTACTCCCAATGCAAAATGCAGTATTAAGTATAAATTGAAAGAGTACAAATAACATGTATGCACATGAGATTGTTCTCTGATTTTTCTATCTAAAGCAAATGATGGCACAATTTCCAAGTTCAAAACAATCGAAAACATCTCAATAATTAATCTTAACATTTTAACCTTATTTGACTGCAGTGTAACACTTATTCTATTATTTTAACTTGTGAGCTTTAATATTAGAATAGCCTATGCAGAGCTACTGTTTGGATTTCATATTATAGTTTGACCATTTGTAATTTAAATGTTTTGGCCATTTTATGATGGTTCCTTTGAGGTTTTATTTCTGTTAAGAATTACATGGCAGGCTGGACCAAATGCTCTCACGACCTGTTTCAAATATTGACAAAAAAAGCATCATAGAGCTTGGAGCCACATCTGCTCTAATTGCAATGACATACAGTATACTAATATACACAATAGCGGATGTGTGTGTGAGAGTATGTGCTCAAACCTCCTAACTGCAGCTCATTAAATCTGAATCTTCAGAAGAGCGTTGATGTGTTGTGTGTGAATGCGGATGAGACACGAGGGTCAACCTTTTGATCACCACCATCTTGGCATTTGTAGCAATGTTTATTAATGAGGGAGGGGTGGAATACTGTTTGCAAAAAAAATCCCCACATGGACCATGAGATTTTAATCAGTACTAAAGTAATTTTGTGAGCGCTTGCACGATATGCTGACATGAACTGCATGACGGTGTCGTTTACGTGGACAATTTTGGATTGAATCCCATATTGTTTGGTCGCAAAAGCCAACAAATTTTCCAGGATATGACCCCTTTAAAAAGTCAGTAACGTGATACAAATGAAGAACAAACTGTCATGTCCGCCATTATAAAATGAGAGTTCCACAATGATAACAAAAAGCTTTTCATATTGGTTTCCGTAGATTTTCAGTAATCTTGGAACTAAAAAAAATGAAGCACTTGGAGGTCGAGGCTTCTTTCAGCACCCCCTCCTGCTGCTCCGCTGTGTACACCATGAAGCAAATGTGATGAAATGGAAAATATGGATGAGTCTGTTGCTTCCTTTTGCAGCTTCTGGAGAATGGCGTCATAGAGCATTTTGGCTTCTTACCACCCCCTGCCCCCCCTAGAGCGCTCTGGCAAGCTGAGCTTTTCATGAATCTTCTGTTTACTGTTCAATTATTCAGCCTGCCTTCCACTGGTGGAAGCAGATGCAGAATTAGAAGATCCTGGTTGAGGATTAATCACACCGCATGGATGTTATCTCTCAGACTGTGATAGCATACCATCCTCTCCACTCGTTGGTTTTAACGTGGCTCAAGGTAGCCATGATGGTGGTGACGATCCATCGGCGTGCAGCATTTTAGTGTCTGGGGGTGCGCTACAGCCCAAAACCAACGGGGGGAATGAAGATTAATTAAATCTCAAAGGTTTCTTGCAAGTTTTGCAGCAAAAAACATGCTTTCCCCTCATCTGTGCTTCAGCTCTGACGTTGTCAAATGGATGCAAATACAGGCCTTCACGCCACCAATTTTATTTTCTTTCATTCGCGCCCATCCTCTTTTCGTACTCGTTTTTAATCGCAGGAAAAAATTCCTCACGGGTCACCTGTTTTCATCATGTGATGTTCGCAAGCTCGCCCCTTAGGCGCTGTGACATGCTCATTGGACCGCAATTGGCAGTAGGAGGCAAAATGGCCACCCCCTTAGATGGATAAAATCTGGTAGATTTTTCTGCGTAATTAATATTGCACAATCGGAATATTAATGAGAAGACTATGTTTAGACTTGTGTGGGTGCATAGAACATATTATTGTAAAGAACATTTTTGACTTTTTATTTTTGACTTTTTATTTTTGACTTTTTATTTTTGACTTACACAAATTAAATTGACCAAGTGTATGTAATTGATCACCCTTTAAAACAGCTGTGTCAAAAGTTGGACGGACCAACAAACACACTCAATTTTACTCAACTTTGGGAAACAAGCCAAGAAGTTGGGTCAAATTGACCCAAATTAGCAGGTTGCTGTAATTTTTGACCCAATTTGTTTTTGACACACAAGTTTTAAGCCTTATGCCACAATAAGTTCCATTTATATTAAAGTCCACTCTAAAAACAGTTGGGTCAAAAATAACTCAAATTTGGTCAATAAGGGACTGATCCGATGTTTTTTATTTTTTATCCAAAACAAAAAGTTGGGTCAAAAAATAAACCAAATCCTAATATTTTGGGTTGAGTTTTGGGTTGTTTTGCGGTCTATCCATTTTGAAAACCAAAAATGGGAAAAAACAAAAATAAAACCCACCTTTTTTTGGTGTTGTTTTGTGTGATATTCATTTCACCCAACTTTTAGGCTTAATAAATAACCCAAAACGTTGAGTCGGTGCCTTTTTTACCCAATTTGGGTTATTTTTGACCCAACCATTTTAGAGTGTTCTATGTTACATCGCTTCTTTGCTATCACTGGTGTTCTTTTGTGGTGGCTTTGAGAATAGCACAACAAATCCAAAGAAAAAGCTAAACAAATTAAATGTTTTTCCTTTAGATGCTGATTGAGCTGAATCTTTGCTACTTCTCCAAATTGTTCCTCTTTTGGGCCATTCAAACTAAATAGCAAAGCGTTTCCCATGCTTTCTCGTCCATATAGTTTTCCATCCTCCATAATTCCTCCGCATTGCAGCACAAGCCGTCTCATTTCAGAAACTCATTCTATAACTTTTACTGTCCATATCTGAATAGTCAGCACAACAACAGAATGACGGCCGGCCTGCCTGCCCGCCTTCTTATTTTCTCCAACATTGCTTCCTTTATATCACTCTTCATTCACCTCAGTCTCCACAACAGCCTCCTCTCCGAAATGTTCCAGTTGCCACTGACGGCTCACGATTTCACATAATTGCGTCATCATTTCCCCAATCTCGCAATTTTTTTTCTTGACTGCTTAACTATGGGACCTACGAATATAAATTACAACAATAGTCATAAACGTTGAAGATGCTTTGATAATCTGTCATGCAAAAAAATGTTGCTTCATATAACGTCAGAATTAATGGACTTCAAAGATAATCTGCTTTGCGTTTGAAAAAAAAACTACTTTTGAGCAAGACAGCTTGTCTTTTTAATTATATAATCATCAAATTAAACAATTGAAAGAAACAAACTATGGTACTAAAATTTCAATTTTTTTTTTAAACATAAATATTTAAACTTTGTCCTAAATTTACCATCTAATTGTTTTGTATTCGTTTTTCATCCTTCTCCAATAAAAATATACAAATAGAGGAGCTTTACATTTCCAAGGAAACATCTATTTATCCATTAATGATTGATTTTAGATCAACAAGTCCTCCCGACCTATGTGGTTGTATTTATTGGAGGATTGTCTCTTTTAGATATACATTTATAATGTACATTGTAAATGTCCATATTAGCTACATATATTGAAGTTACTTTTCAAGAAAATATGCAGGTGCTAACAACGTAATATTATACAGTATAAATGTAGGCATGCAACAGCAGAGGTGGCTCCTCAGGCCCGGCTGACAGAAGGAGGGCGTCTGCATTTGTCACGGGGTTGTTGTTCAACGTGACGGCCATGTTGTCCCCCCCCCCGTGTAACTGTGGCACCACCGACATGATGTGGCACGCGTGGCGATGCTAAGCAGATCTGAGCTGGCTCCTCGCCTCACGCCAATCTGTGTGGTCTCCTCCCAGGGCAAATGTCTCCTGCAGCGCTGACACACAAATACAAACAACTACGCACATGGAGCTAAATGGCTAATCATTCATAGTTTCCGTGTCCTCCCCTTTGGCACTCAGATTTATTCCAGTTTTAATTGAGGAAGTCTTATTCAGAGACACAGCGACTGTTGGAGTAGGGGCCAGTATTTGAGGACAGGGACCAGGGACCAAGCCCTGCTGTGAATGGCAGAAAATAGAATTTAGGAATTACTGTATAGACTATGTTATACTGTACATATGGTATCCCTATTGTTATCTGGTGAGATTAATAATATTAATGCAAATCATTTTGTAAATATATTAAAATATGTTCAGCCATAACTACAGCAGGAACTCAGTTTTTGACAGTATTTCATTCCTATTTTGACTTAACAGTGATTAGCCCTTCTACAATGGCTGCCGTGTAATGGAGGGAATAAATGAACTGCATAAAGGGTCAAAAAGTGAAAAGAAATCCACAATATTGAAGCATGACGAGTAAGCTATTTATACTATGAGAGGTGCTGATGGTATTATCTTGACAGTTGACCCTCGTCTGAACCAAGCATACTTATCCACCAAAGGCTCAAAAGTTTACGATTATTATTAGCTTCAATTTTGTTTTGTACTTTGTCTCTTTTGGTTTTAAAAAATCATTCATTTCAACTGTACTATTTTAAACCTCAATAATTAGTAACCCTGGAAATAATTCCCCTCCACAAGTGGGTCACTAAGCAGCAGCAACAGCAGCAGCAGCACAAGGTCAATCTTTGAGATGCATTTAATTATTGGTAGCTCACAGGTAGGATGTTGTGATCTTAATGAGAGTCTATATGCGTGTGTGATCATGAGTGTGTGGATGTTGCTTAATGTGTTGTGGGTCTTTAATAAGTTCGGGCCACTGGAGCCCTGGGTTTAATTAAGTGTTCAAGACAGATTTAGGCCTCGGCAGCACACCGCACTCGCCCTCTACAGGACACACACACACATACACACACACACACACACGCACACACACACACACACACACGCACACACACACACGCACACACACACACGCACACACACACACACACACACACACACACACACACACACGCACACACAGCATAATGTAATGCAAGCATTATTCTGTATTGCTCAAGATTAAACAACTGGACTAAAATGACACTAAGTAGAGTGTAAACATTTGTCGTGGTTGAAAGTGTGAAGTTTGTTAGCTGGCAGGTTGCAAAGATAATGTAAAACGACAGGATGGCACCATTTTTTTTTCTGGGGTAGGCAGGTTCTTCCACCGTGACTTGTGAACCGGTAAATTGAGAAACTAATTCACTCAAAAAAGAAAAGAAAATGCCATGTACTTTTTAGTAGCTGGTAAGCTACTTTGTCTTACAAAGGAACTCCAAGGACAAATAGACAAAATAACACAACTATAAAAATAAAATAAAATATGGGAGCACTGTATTTCCAGTTTTCTCTATGCTTAGCAGGCAAACAGCAAATGTTTGACTTTCTAGTAATAATGTAAAAATAATAGAAGGGTTAACATGCCATTTGCATTGAAGCATGGTGGGAATGGTTCCATCACGGTAAAAAAAAAGAAAAGAAAAACTTCCAGCTATGTTTTTATCCAGATATATTTATTTACCTTTTACCAAACCTTCAAACTGACATTTAACATCAAAGCATTTACGCATTATTCATATGGGACATTATAGCAAATAAGTGGTAAACCAGACATATATTTTTTAGCACTTTTTCAAGGTGGCAAATCATAATAAATGCGAGAATTAGTGAATAGCAAATAAGTGACATTTGTAGTTCTTCCTGTGCAATAAATGTGTGTATGTGTGTAAACCTACAATCATCTCCTCGCAGGTGACATAGAACCTGCCTATTTTGGTGTCGAACCGTCTTACTTGAAGCTTCCTTTACGATGAAAGTCAGAAGTATGTTACTGAGTGAGATTGTGCCGATTAGGCTCCTCCAGCCTTCTTACCAACATCTTCATTCCACATCACCCACCACCCCTTAGAGAAGACAGGGCATCGTTAGTATGCAGACCAGCGCAAGTACAAACTGCATACTTCTCTTCAGAAATATGAAAATGAAATATTCATGACTTGAGAGAGCAATCGTTTTGAGAGGGAGTGTGTGAGTGAGAAGGATGAGGATGGTAGGGAACAGTTGCCACTTTTTCTCCACATTGCCCATCTTGTCCAACGATTTGTAGGGAAAAACTCCTCACCTAGATTTACTTACACCTGCTGGCTTTTTGTAACCTGATCAACATAAAGTACAGTGTTACATCATAGATTATTTTGTGGAAAGCTGATTCTTTTTCTTTTTATGCCCTTGTGTGGAGGTTCACTGTCTTAGTTTGTTTCTTTTTTCCACTCTGGTCCTCTGGCAGCTGTCACAAAAACACCGCAAGCGCTTCCTTTCATGGTGACGCGTTGAAATAAAAATAATAATAATTTTTTAAAAGTGTGAAAATAATTTGGAAGCATCCCAGATGACAAAGTGAAAGTAATAACTTAATTTCTTTGATCAACAATGGGGAAAATTATGCGCTTTGTTTTCCACATTTCTGAGTGATTTATTTTCTTGTCGATTTTTCTGGAGTGTGCCTGCATCTTCCCTTTGCAAGTACTGCACTTTTGATTAGTGCCACACTGAATATTCAGTTTGACTTCTGCAGGTTTTTGTTGACGACTTCCTGTCTGCGCTCATTAACTTTTTGCTCGCCTTCAATGTTATGCGAGTCAGTTCTCTGCTTTCCATGCCTATGACTTCATGAGCATGTTGGTGTTAATTTTGTGAGCATAGGAAGCTGCTTTACCCATGCAAATTTATTATTATTAACTTAGTAATTGTTAATTCCTTATCTGGTGAACATAACTACAATATATATATATATATATATATTATGTGTTCTATATTATATTATATTATGATACATTCATTAACATTTAACTTTAGTATAAAGCACTATCTTCTGTCATTAGCATGCGTGTATGAACTTGTATTTAGCACTGAAGGTGTCACAGAAACTTGCGTAGCCTCTCATTATTCTTCACAGACGGCAGATGACTTATTGATTAAAAGGACTCATTTATTCAGATGAGACATCTGGAGAAGCCTATTTTAGTCATGAAATCAGCCCTGCTTTTCTTCTCCAACCCCCACACCCTAAAAAACACATCACACATTTTATAGCATTCATCCCGGAAGATCCAAATCCATCCACAAACAAAACACTTGAAGATTAAATCAATTTAGGAAGGTACCTAACTTTTGGGTATTTTCATTTATAATGGTCTATTTTTCAAATCAATCCTCATCCATTTTCTATAGCCCTTGTCCTGATTAGGTTGTGGGCAAGCTTGAGCCTATTTTCTATTGCTATTATCTTTTATCGCCAGTACTTGGCAAATTAGTCATTTTTCTCTCTCTCTCTCTCGCACATAATAATAATAATAATAATAATAATAATAATAATAATAATAATAATAATAATAATAATAATAATACGCTGTTATACCCATAAGAGATTATTTTCCAGTATGTAAAATGAATATCACCTCAGGGCTTTTCCAAATTATAATTTTTATAAATGTGTTGTGTCACTGCATACACTGCTAAAATTAATATACCATTTATTGGCTGTTGAAGCAAAATCTCTCCAGCTGTAGTCATTTATATTATCATTATTCATTAGCATTCAATAGTCAAATAAGAATTTTATCCAGAGACTTTAGTCTGAAGTTAATAGTAAAGTAAACAGTGCTTTCGTGATGTCATACATCCAGCCAAATGACATGGAAAATATTTTATACAAATCAGTTCAGTCCATTTTTATGTCCTGGGCAATTATCCCCAAATAAAATACATTGACTTGATTATAATTGTATTTCATTCATTTAGGTGAGCAATGTCGATTTTGACCACACAAGTGAGTGAGAAAATATGATTCCTTGATATGCCTGCTCGAGACTGGCAATTGGAGAAAAAGTCAATGAAGAGGAGGCATGACTTGCTAAAGGGGAGTAAAAGTCAATGTTATTGGCTGCAAGAGTCAGCAGAGCAAAGGGCGAAGAATTAGGAAGGTGGATTCGAACTGCTGCTCCCATTTGGTGACGTTATCTCTTTCTCTGTACCACAAAGCCTTTAATCTCAGGCCAGTATTTTACGGGGGGGGCGGGCGGTTGGGGGTTCAGCACAGTGCCTCAGTTCAATAAGTATGCCATGGCCTTCATGTGCCTCCTGTGTACATATGTGCACACGTGTGCTATTGAAGTGGAGCTTTTTGCAAGTTCATGTGAAAGCTCTTGTTTTGACAGGCGCTTGACGCCAGGATTAGATGAGCAATGAGAGTTATATTAATCCTCGGCTGCTAAATACCACCCTGCCCTTCCTGAGCCCCCCAAAGGCTCCTAAAACTGGGCAAGGATGGAAAGACCGGGATGGTGTAAATGTGTTGTCAAAGCACACTCATTACACAAAGGTTATGGATGGTTGTGCATCATAGTCCTTAGTAAGTCCTTCGATTTGTGTACTGTATGACCTCTACATGAACCTGCTTCTAATGAGATCCACATGGCCCCATCATGTAGCTAAGTGCCTAGATTGGATTTATTGCCAATTCTGATTCTTGACCGATATATATCCTGAATATCAAAAATAACTGCTGTCCTTGCAGTTCTGGCATCAGGCTGGCGGCCGTGGCTCAGGGTGTAGAGACAGCCGTCCAGTGACTGAAAGGATGGCTGTTTGGTCCCCGCTCTCCCCGAGTCATGTGTTGTTGTGTCCTTGGGCAAGGCACTTCCCACACATTGCCTCCATCCAGTGCTACTCACACTGGGGTATGGAAGGTGCGAATGTTTGGTGGTGGTCGGCGGGGCCGTAGGCGCACACTGGCAGCCATGCTTCCGTCAGCCTTCCCCAGTGCAGCTGTGGCTACTTAAGTAGCTTACTGCCACCAGTGAGAATGTGTAAACGCTTGAATAATGCACCCACTGTGAAGCGACTTTGAGTGTCCAAAAAAAGCTCTAAATACTGTAAATCGAATGCATTATTTTTATTATTATGCTTACATTTATAGGGATTATGCATTTGGTCTTTTTACTCTGCAGTCCACTTGGCTGATATCAGAGCCACATTTAGAGGTCAATTAATCAATTAATTGATTAGTTGTGTAACTGAATGATTTGAAATCCTGTTTCCATTCTAGTGTTATCCTGTGTTGAGCTAACTAATGTTGCCCGGAGGAGTTGCTTATTGGATGGAGCTCAAGTTCCCATAGCTGTCATCATGTTCGTTTTCTTTAAACAGCAAGCTGGTTGTACTCCATGTCCATCTTACCTTAATTGCTTTAAGACTTGACTCTTCAACAGATCAATTCCACATAATTGACCAAATTATTCCCAGTCATTTGAGTACTGCAACATTAATTACTTTTGCGTTCTAATCAAGGAATATGTTCCCATTATAAAGACTTTTTTTTAGTTTTGTGTTTTTTAAATCTTTACATGCATTTACCTTACTTAATAAGCCCTTAAGTTATTAAAGGTAACTTCCTTACAAAAGTTATTTTTTAAAGCTCCCTCGAAAGAAAATCAGAATTTCTAAATGTTTTTATTATACTGCAGTGACAGTAACCTTGAATTTAAAGTGAACATGGACAGCTTGGATATGACATTATAACTGGCAGATGTGACATGAGGAGGCTGAGCGATCCATCATAGCACTTTTTTTTCTCGCCATCCATTTCAAATGCGTGCCTGCATGCGTGTGTGTGCGTTCTCTCCTTGGGCATGTGATTGATGGAAGTAGGACGAGAGGCTCGCATGATCCGTTTAGATAAAGGAAACTTCACTCAAGTCCGCTTATATCGCGCTCCCATCGCGCGAGCAACACACTCCTGCAAAATACTTTCACATTTTTACAGAACCCGATCAGAATATTTTCCTCGTCAGCAGATTTTATTTTAATTTTTAAACTGCCAAAAGATCGTAGCTGGTTAGTTATTTACTTTCAGTATTTAAGAAATGTTAGTCTTTGTTCAATTGCACTGAAGTGTCTTACATTTAACACAATTAGTGTCCAAAGTAGGCTGTTTCAGAGCTGCCCAGTGTTGGCAGAGGTTTGCACTCCATCTACCTACTGCCTTCAAACTTTTATTTGAACATGTTGGCAGAGTGCGCAATGTGAGGGCGTTCATATCTGCATACAGGAGGAGTGCCACGTAAAGAGACAAAAAACATCTTACCGTGTGGTTTTGAAAAATCTAATTTGAACTTCTCCTGATGAATACAAGCCTTTCAAGGTTCTCCTGGGAAATAACAGAAATAGATTCAGTATAATATTCTCCTGGGCTGTAAGCCACATTTTAACACTCTTATGTGGTTTAACTGTGATACGAAATCAGCAATTGTAGTTCTAAGATGTGAAAATCAAAAGTCCTTAAATTTGTGTAACTTTGGCATCATGTGGGAGGGATCACAGATGAGAGGTCTGAGGTTCAAGTCCCAGTCCAGGTCCTCGTTTTTGCTGTCGCACAATTTTAAAAAGAAACTATTGTTAATGTAAAACATAATGTCATCATTTGATTCTTCACCAACAGAAAAATGGCAGCAGTTTGAATTCAGAAATATTGTGTTAATTTAATAGCTTATTATCACCAACAATTCTAACTTCAATTACTTTTAGGAAAGAGTGTAAATCCAAACAACAATTCTAAAAAAAAAACCCATCCATGTAATTTCCATCACCATAGAATAAATTATCCTTTGTCTTATTTTCCATTTACAGGACACAACCTTCTGTAACCTCTGTATTTATGTCAATGAGGGTAAAAAAAAGAAAATAAAAAAAGTTGATAATCAGACAGGATTAGCCCCAGTAGGAGATGGAACAGAGGCTGTTTTGGAATCTTAATTGAAAGACTTGCTGCTTTCTGTGTGTGTTTCATATGTAGGTCACGAGCGTGTTTGTAAAGCGTGTGTCTGGTGTACACGAGGGTGATGCTGTTGTGCTGCAAAAGTCAAGTAACTTAACAAAAATCCTTGAGCTGCCTCCACTGTCAATGTGATGAGACGCCTCGGGAGTGGTTGATCACTGGAGTCATGGTCAAAGCAATCGAGGGCCACTGCAGATGAATGCCTGCTTTGAGTATAGGCACGAAAACCTTGTACAGACTTTCTATGTTAAATTTCTAGCTACGCCCCTGCTCAAAGCCTAAGAAAATCTGAGTTAGCATTAACAATATAAAACTTGACAGTAATTATTTTTTAGATGGTATTTGTTGACAAGAAGAACTATGCTGACCTCCTTCCACAGAACCGCCACAGTCTAATTAGTGATATAATCAGTAGTGTATATAGTCTGAGGTCCCCAGGCAAAGAACACTACATAAAATTATCTGGTTTCATTATGTTTGCTAACTTTGTTGGAGGTGGCCTTGCTAGATGAACTTCAAAAGTGATGTTAACTATTTTCTGTGTTGGTCTAAGGAAATATGTTCTAAAAATAAATGTAAAAAATCACAAGCTAACGGTGAAAGTATTTTTCAACAATGGTCGACGCTGGATGGAAATCTACTAGAGACAGCTTATAAGAAGACCAAGCAGCAACTTAGGGCCCCGGCCACTAGGGGCCGTCCAATCTGGCAACCACATTTTATATATATCTTGTTGGTGGTGGTGTTGAGAATCGATTGGGACTAACATTCTGATTATCCTGAATCGTTGGCATTTTTTTTTTTAACAGCAAAACAACTATATTTAAAAAATTTGAGGTGGCCAGTGGTCCTATCGAATGATGAATGGTGCAGGTGACTGTATTCAAAGTCAAACAATGCCCAGCCCTGGATAATATACTCTAGACTGTTTTGCTTTTGGTCATTTGTACTCCTGGCAGTGACTCCTACATTTCCAATAAATACAGGTACTGTGCCATAATACTGCTCACGTTTAATACCTTACATAGAGTGGCTGTGCAAATGCTAGTATTTCACACTACAGTCCAGAGTACAACCAGTGCGAGAAATGAAGAGAGGAAGTGTGAGGGAGGTAGATTACAACAGCAGAACTTAAAAAAAAAATGTATATTTTTAAAAAGGCTGGTAGAAATTATTTGCTGGTAACTCTACAACGTAACCAGCCACATTGTTTGGTGATAAAAAAAACAAAGTCCATATAGAACTCTAATTGTTTATTATAGTTTGTGTGACTTTAAAACAACTTATTTTGTCAGTTTCAATACTTAATTACAAGCTTAAAACAAATGTAGCTCAAATTCTTTCTTTTCATATTTTCAAGTACTGACAGTCAGTTGGGATGAGAAGTTTGAATTACTTTTGCAGTGCAGCAAAATCTGACTAACAGATATGAAATATGGATGTATGGGTTACACAGTAGACGATGAAGAAATGGCGCACATATGGGCCCCATGACATTATTTTGCTTAGGGCCCCCCCCAAATGGCCATATGATCAGACAATTTATTTGTCTTAAGACTTGGTCAAGAAGCATGTGCCTCATTATCCAAAGGTTATTTTGGACACCATTTTCCAAGTAAACAATTGTATATTTGTGATGACAAGGCAGCTCAATACAATCGTGATTTTCTGTTGTTTTGATGTTAAAAATGTATTGTTTTTTGTTGTAGACGTTTTGAAAGACACAACTGAAAATTTTAAGCAGGGGCCACAAAGCCATTCCTCGCCAGTGTGAGGCCTTGTTCTAGATCACAGGTGACAGATGTCAGTTTTACACCCTTGTTGCCTTTGTATGCTAGGTCATGGTTATGTGTGACAAATTACACGTACATGTTCATATTGGAGTTACGTGTTCTATATTAAGGCTATGGAGCCATAACATTTCCATTAATCAAAACAATCCCTCTCAAAGCTATGTGTTGGCATAATAATAAGACACCTGGGTATGTGACCTTGTGGGTCTCGAGGCTGGAACACAGGACCGTTTTGTGTCTGTGTGACCTTGTAAACCTGGAGGTAGGAACAATATGAATGTTAAAAGATCATAAAAGGAAAATGAATATAGTAATGTAGTAAATGATAAAATCACATTTCTGATAAAGTTTCCCTCCAGTCCTGTAGGTGGTAGTAATGGGCATTGCAAAATGGTTTACAGCTGCTGCCCAACAACTAACCAGAGCTGACAGTGTTAAATGATACATTCTGAGTGTTAAATGATACATTCTGGCAGCTGCTTTCTGGATCAGGAAAGATATCTAAAGGTTCCTTCTTTGGCCTCATGCCACATCATGCCCAAAAAAGTTATAGATTTCCCAGTAGTAAAAAAACCAAAACCCTACATGTTCAAATACTGTAATCCATACATCGTAGCAGCCCCCCCCCCCCCCCCCTATTATATACAACAACAAAAATGCTTCTTTGTGCAGGTTACCAGTTTATTGTAATACTTCCTCTTTTGCTATCCCGTCTTGCCTATTGACAATACACCCTGAATACTCAAGAATCAAATTGGAAAAATGCTTCTGATGAAACCAAATGTATGTGTTTGCAATTTCCTATTTCAACCCTGTAGTCCTTTAATCTCTTGCAGCGTCTGTCAGATAAACCACTTTGCATGGCGCTGAGTCACTCATTCCAGGGATTGTTTTTTTTCATTATTATTTTTTTTAAATAAATGAAATAATCCACTCTAGTGTCACTGCCAACTAGAGTTAGCACTTACTCAGATGCAGGAATTGTTATGATAGCATTTGACCTGCTCGGACATCCTGGTCTTCCTCAACAAATTCAGACTAGTGGCAATTCTGCTTCAGGGAAAAATTAGAGCCATTCCCCTTAAGATTCCGCAGCACTTAAAACAAGTAGTACTAGTTATTCAATATGATAGTAATGAATCAAATCCTATTCTTGTGAGTCTAGTGCTATGTGCATGTAGACATCTCTGGAGACCAAGCTGTGTAGGGTCTTCCACATTTTAAAAAATCGATTAACAGTTTTAAAAAATCTGTAATGTGTGAATCAGGCTTAAGTGCTGGCTAATATTTCCATTTCCAAACAGCACTGCCAAACAGGAACAAAGCGGCCTGTCAAAAGCTATGACATTTCCGCATGATCCCACCGCTAATCGCACGCTAGCCTTCTTGAAGAGTCATCAGCATGTGTCGGCCTTCAAAGTGTCGCGCTCGGCGTATTAAAATCCGTCTTTGTCGCCGCTTCTGATCTCGCCGCGGAGCCTTCAGCATGAGCCGTTGCATGTGCTCATCATTTTTTTGCGGCGGTGTGTGCCGTTTTTCTTCTTCTTCTCTCTCTCCGATATCCCCCCGCCAGTCGTGAGCAAGCGTGGCACCACGTTAAGACCGAGAATGTGCATGTGTCGGAGCTGTCCCTGTAATCCTTACAGCAAATAAAGGGAGGCTTACCCAGTCTGGTGCACATAAACACCAGTGCCGGCTGGCAGGTCCATTTCCCATGCATGTTCCTTGTTTCTTCTCACCTCCAATGCTTCATCTTGCGGTCGTTCCACTTTCACTTTCTTCATGCTAGTCTTCCCAAGAAGTCTAAATGACCCCCCTCTGTTCCCTTTCTCCCTCTCTCATGGACTTGCACACAATCCCAGCAGCTGAAAGCGTTGCTGCTCCTTTTGCCAAGCCATTTCAGGGATTTGGGAAATTGGCTCGAAAAGCAAAAAAGGATTACCCTCGCACCCACAACAATTACACTCATCTTTACCGAGCCGGCCGCCAGAGCCGTTGAATAATAGGAGAGTTGCTGAGGAGGGATTTGCACTTTGCTCTGGCTCTCCGAAACGGCACATTCGCAGCTGTCGCCGGTGCATATTTTAGTCTTTAATATTCTTAAATGTGAGACTTTCTTTGTCTCAGTTGTTTCCACACCAGGGCTGGACTGGCCATCTGGCATACAGGGCAGATGCCCGGTGGGCCTGCGTCTATTGGGGCCGATGCAGTGCTTTTTAATTATTATTTTCCTCCTTTTTTTTTTTTTTACAGCAAGAGACCGACCCACAATTTAAACGGGCTAGTCCATTAATCCATTTCAAATATAGACAGCAAACTAAACCAACATAATTCAATATCAGTGTCAGAAATATGTGCTAGGCAGGGGTGGTCAGGAGTCGGGGCCAAGTGGGCGGGCTTAAGTCAAATGCAAGGGCCAATATTTTTGTGCCAGTCCAGCCCTGTTCCACACTAATAAAGATCCATCAAATGCATTTTTTTGGGATAAGGGTCTCTATTTGGATGACTTGCGCGCCATGCATCATGAGGACATGAGTGATGACTCTTTTAATGAATCAAGAAAGAGCCAATTATAAGCACATTAATGTCCAAATTCACAAAATGTTTGCCGTCACCCCTCATCATTCATCTGCATGTTGGAAGCTGATTTGCGTATGAACGTTACATTACATGAAACATACAACTAACTACTCTTTCAGGTGAAATTTCAGAATTAAAAATGAAATAATGTACACATTTTGATATTATGAGACCAATATAAACTCTAACAACTGAACAGTTGCCAATGTGAGGCTTCTAACAGGAATGATCTCAGGGGGAAGTTGCTGACAGTGGCAGAGTGTCATCAGTAGCTTGCAACAATGGTTGTGTCCAAATTCACAAGGCTGGGTTCTCCGAAGGCCGAATTTGTCAGCTGCATGACATCACTCCTGGTGCAACTCGATCACAAGTACGGATTTACACATAAATGGACTGTTGGTCAATGCGCTACTGACAAGCTGCATTGGTTTCACTCCAGGTCACAACGTTCCCTAAATATTCCCTAAACAATCTTAATGGTTCTTTAAACAGTCTTAATTGTCTTTCTTGTATTGAACATTTTCAAAATTTCTTTGCGGCAAAGAAAATGAGAAATTTTGAACGTGTTAAAAAAATTCTTGCAAAAATAAAAAACATTAAGACTGTTTTGAGAACATTTAGGAAACTTTGCGACCTCGAGTGAAAACTGACTAACTCTGACGTGAAATCAACAAGCGCTAGTGTCACAAACATTCACCCCTCAATTAGAAACATCGCTTTACTAAACACTAAATGATGTTTGTCGAAACTGTAAACCGAGGACTCTGTGGATGTATGCTGATAAGAATTACTCCATCTTTGTGTCCAGATATCTACATTTATTTTATTTCCAGTTCCTGTCACAGCCAGGTGTCCCGATACTTTCATCTTTACAAGGTACATTTCGGATATAATTGAATTCTCTAACTGTCCAACTCTGCTTTATTTCTTTGAGCTGACGTTGCACTTAAAATGATGACTCTATAATAAAAAAAAAATGCACAAAAAAGACTAAAAGCAAGTGAGAGAATGTGCAGTGATATGCAAGAGAGAACATCCAGAGCATTTATTGCACGAGGGCTTCTTTAAAAAAATAAAAATAAATCCCCAATCATCATTTTTTCCCGCCTGAAAACATTTGAGGGCTTGGCAAATCAGTTGAATCTTTCCTCCCCAAAATCCCAATTCCCTGCCTGTTGAGATGAAAAAATGGCGTCCTTGAAAGAAAACAAAAAGACAAGTGTGCACACTATGTAAGAGGCTGACACACTGTCACATTCCTGACGTGTCCCTCCCATTCGAGTCCGTCACTTTTCCGTATGCATGATTAAGCCGTCACAAGGTTGCTGCTTTTGTGTTGCTTACGGGAGAAAATGTCCTACTGTGAGCCAGTGAGAAAAAGCATTTATAAATAAACAACGACATCCTGCTTTTTGCTCAAATTAGGCAGATTCCCTGGGAATGAGTGTCTATTAATACACATTTTAGCTGCCATACGCTCTTTAGTGTGTTTGGTGCGCTGGCAGCGGCGTGTTTGGTGGACTGTGTCAGTGTAATGCGACGTGAATAAAGACAACCTTGAGGAGAAAGTTGTCAGTCGTCGTCCTCCTCGTATGTCAATGCACACGTCGCTTAGTCCTTTCTCATCTGTTGGTCTTGGTGGCACTCGAGTGATTAGAAACACACACGCAAAAACTCCTGCTGCTTACTATTGAATTACTATCATCCACTCGAGACCACAACTAATCCCATAGGCATCCTATAAAAAGCAAGTGGAGAAAAAGTCAAACTAGATCATAAAAAATGTAATTATCCATGCACGTAAAGTTGTAAGTAGGTAGCAACAATACATTATCCTCCTGCGCCAGCTGAGCTTCACATTAAAATGACATTATGGTAATTTTTCTTTTCTATTAAAAACTCTATTGGCACCTGAAGAAGAAACTGAACCAGCCAAAAACACTTACAGTGCAATCTATAAAGTCAAAGATCCATGAATTTGGAAATCAACCCATTTTTGATTTAAGTTGGTGGTTCTCAATTATTTTTTGTCACTCCACCCTCTTCTCGACAATAAATACCATACTATCATTACCTCTGAAGATGAGCAAATACACTTTGTGCACTCTGACAATGAGTGCAACTGCCACCTACTGTAGTGGGTGTGCAATTACACTTTATTCTGATACAGCAGGGGGAAGATGGGGGGTTTGCCCTTTTATTGACTGTCGACCAGTCCAACCAAAGTCAGCAATGACTGACTACAGCTCACCTTTATGAGGATAAGAACTATAGAAAATGGACGGATGGAAAAATACCATCTATATTGGCTTTATGGCGGATAAACAGCATTACATTGAACAAAGAGTAGATTTTATTTAGGTGACTTTTGGATCGTGTGCATCTCGTCAGAATAAATCCAAGTGAAAGCAAACATTTTTCTGCTCTAGCTTACCCAATTTCACTCCTGTTTGCTTCGTCCATGTGCTCAGCCACGCTGCTGCCCCATCCCATTAAGTGCGCACGAAACATGTGTAGCGATTATTTGGGTTACCGTAATGGCTTATGAGGAATTTAGACGGTACTGAGGGGGGTTGTAATTTCCTCAGCAACCTCTGGGGCACCAGTTGTTTGTAGGCGCAAAATAAACAATAAAAATTCTATTATCAAGTATTCATAATCTGAAGTTGATAATTTAGTTAATCGTGGAGTTCTTTGCTTTCATAAGAGAATTACTAATCCACTCAGTAAAGACAAATGATTCAGCAGAAATGAAATTTCTAGACAACAAATTTATTTTGTAAACACACATATATGAGTCACAGCCTAACCTATTAATGAAACGGAATAGAAATGTGAGTCAAAGATAAAAATAAAACTTGCAACCTAGCTAACTAAGATAAAAAAAAAAGTGTAGATGAAAAAGGTAGATGGGGGATAAAGATGGAAACGTTTGACCTGTCAATTCTTTTATGTTTGAATAAAAGCGTTGCACCAGTAGTATATGGTCAGATTGCAATGAAGGCGCAACTCACGGACTGGTTCAGTCGCACGGGAGAGAGAGAGAGACAAAGAGAGAGAGAGAGACTCGAGCGTCGATCCTCGGTTGAAAGCTGGAATGCTGCACCAGGTTTCCACTTGGTGGCGAGGTGCACGAGCGACGTGGAGGCCGTGGCAGGTCCTTGGCTGGCGCACGTCCAGCTGGAATGCTGCCCGGGAGTCTCTGGCTGCTGGTCGATGATGCACGCGCGCCGTGGAGGTCGCGGCAGGTCCTTGTGTGAGCGCTGCAGGGCGGCTCGGACTCACGGCTGGAACAGACACGCACGCCTTGGGGGATGCGCAGGATGTTTGCGAGTCCTTGCTTGATGCGCGCTTTGGGACGCGCATTGTGACTCAAAGGAAGAAGCTGCATGGTCATCCTCAGCGACCATGTTTCTCGTGATGATCAGGAAAAGTACATGGGCCCAGACGTGAGGTGGAGAGAGGGTGGAGGAGCTGCAGGAACGGAAGAGTCCTTGAGCAGTTCATAGGGCGAAGGAGAGGGGAAGAGCGTTCAGGAAAAGAGTTCCAGGAAAAGAGAGTCCTTGAGCAGTTCATAGGGCGAAGGAGAGGGGAAGAGCGTTCAGGAAAAGAGTTCCAGGAAAAGAGAGAGAAGTTCCTTCGCACGCTGGTTTTAAAAACTGTGTCTCAAGGGGGGCCGGGCCGTAGTCACGGCCCTTCCGTGCGCATGAAGCAGACTTGGTCGACTAAGACCAAGCTTTTGGGATAGTATTTGATATTTTTTTATCAGAATTGACAAGCCAGATGCTTCATTTATCATTCTGAACACATTTCAAACATTACCGCGATCATAAAGTTATTGAATCCGCTAAGCTTACTAATTAGCTAAACTTAGGTGGCTACAGAAATTACACACATCATTCATTTGAGATAGACATACAGGTTGTGTACAAAGATTACAACAGGAGTTACTTGATGTCAGTCAAGTACATACAGTTCGTGTATGTCCCGAATTATGTAGACTTCAGATTAATTAGGAGCGGCAGGATTCTTGAGGATAACCGATAGTGACTGTTGGAGGGCACTGTTGTACCATACACCTTCCAAGGGACATTGTTTCCCAAAAAAACACATGGCTAATTCCTGTGGATAGGCCAGACCATAAAAGATGGTCTGGGGACTGCTTATCAGATAGGATTTCAGGTCTGTCGGAGCTGTGATATGCGTTTCCTGGGGGTTATAAAACGAAGTCCAGTCCCTGCTGGAGGGAAACTCAAAGAGTCCTTTTGAACTGAAAACACAGAGTCAAGACACGCACACACATTCCCCAGGGGGAAATGTTTAAAAAGGCACATAAGATGGAGAAATTGAGGGTGACGGGCAATATTCGTTACACATGCGAGGCCCTTCAAAGTAAATACATATTCATTGAAATACCGACGCGTGGCAAGAATGTTGTGTGTTTAATGTTGATTTTTTTCCAAGTACAGGAAAAAATATGTTTTGTTGATGTCATCGCTGCAAGCTTGATTTGCTCTCATATTATTTGTGCATTTGCCCAGTTTTTGTTTTCAGTAAGTGCGCTAATGATGAATTGTTTACTGGCTTGTTTTGAAGCACTGTTCACGCTGCATGTTAGTGTTTGATTGTGAGGTTTTGTTTTTGTTGAACCAAGGCTTATTTTGTGCAAATTTTTTCAAAGTACTTCCTCGCAGCAGAAAACCACAGCTGGAAAGAAATATTTTAATGAATAACCAGTGGATATATTATTCACAATTCTTGCCACACTGCAGCTGTTATTTTTTATTTGAGTGATGTTTTATGTACATGCTCAAGTCACCATTTACGTCCAAGCCATGTACAGTAGTTGGATAGGAGAGGCTGACAGAATATTGTGTCTCAATGGATAAGGCGTTAACAACCCTAAAAAATAGTAAAGTACTGTACAGTATATTAGAATCATATTTATTGGTCACGTATGTAAAAACACACACAAAATAATGTGTTACGTTATCACATTAACAACCTGTCCGAGAAACACACAAAAATAACACAGGGAAAGCCTGGTGGTTCGCAATTCAGTGTCTCAAAATTTTTGGGGAAAAAAAAGATACATGAGGGAGGGAAAAAAAATCAAGGCCCAATATGCGTATGAACCTCAAATGGTGGGAAAAAAATCGAGCCATTGTCTACTTAGTGCGCTGAAACCACGGCCCTTTCAACTGTTAACTATCAGTCGAATATCAGTAATATGAATACCAGCACTTAGAAAACGATGGTATACTTTATGCTTAAACCAAATACTTGTTGGGAACCTTACCCTTAAGATTGAAACGTTAGAAATTAATGTCTTAATTTTGGGTGAAAGTTTTGCTGTTATTAGTGTGGTTATACACAATAAATTCTGTAGAGTAAATTTGACTCTATTTTAAGTGGGACCAAATAGACTCAGTTCTGGAGTAATATTTACACTTGGAAGAGAGTAACATAAAGAATTGAAAATAAATAAATAAAAGCCACTCAAGGGTTGAGGAAAGAACTCACAGCCGCCAACTTGGTAGACAGCCGATTTACTCGCTGAGCTACGCAACTCCTGCTGTGTGTTAGTACAGTATATCGTTCATGTCAGCTGGAATCGTCCTAACTCCAAGACCAAAAACAATGTTTTTTCTCCTCTTGGAGATGGGCAAGTCTCCCAAGTTCAATGTCGGGAGTTCATTCCCAACCCTTGGGTGACTTTTATTTTACAATTTTTTTCAATTATTTATTTTACTCTCTTCCAAGTGTAAATATTAGCCTACTCTAAAACTGAGTTTATTTGGTCCCACTCTAAATAGTCAAATTTACTCTACAGAATTTATTATGCAGTTTGTAGTGATCTAGAACTGCACTACAGTACACCATACTGAGAGGTTTTCCTCATATGCTTGTCACCCTATTTATTGCATTTCTTCACAATGTAGCCGGCAGCGTTTATTTTTTCAAGGCATTTATTTTAAGGATGAGAGCTCCTTAATCTTTGATGTGGATGATTCACCAGGCAATTAATTTAGTGGAGGCTACTATTTGAGAAAATGGAGTGCCTAATTTCATTTTAAAACCACAATAATAAACCGATAATTGAATTAGTACCTCTCTGAAAACTGAGCATTATTATCCAGTTTACGTATTGACTCTCACGAGATTGTGTTAAAGTGTACCCACTGTTGTGTGATTGTGTAACCCAAATGTAGATCATTGTTGCTCTTAAAGTTCTCCTCGCTGCTTTCTTTGACTCCTTTTCTCTGCAGTGCTGTCAGATGAATCTTTGTCTGTTTAAGCAGTGTACCATCATTAATGATAAAGTGTGTGTGTGCGCGATATTCTGGCATGAATGTGGCTCCTTGCCTGGGCAATTATTCCCTCTGTTGGAGGGAAACAGCGCGAGCACCTCACAGCTCAGCCTGTTTGGCCTGAAGTTGCCTGGGGAAAGTGAGCGCAAAGTCATTGTGTGCTATAAATGTCACTTTGGGATTGGGCAAAATTGTCATCCACGACCACCCTCCCACCCTTTTTTTTCTTGGTGTAACGGTGACTGATGAGGAGTCATTTCTCTTATATTTAGTGGAGTTTAGCACCTATTTGTTCTTATTATTGATCCAATTGTAGTCCTCTATTTTACTAACATGACACATAATCCTGAGGGCTTTGATCCTACTGCTGACCTTCCTATAGCCTGTAATCCTCTATTGCTGTAAGTGTGTGTGTAGGTGAGTGTGTGTGTGCTGACATGGGGCTGAGGGAGCAGTGCGCTAATAGAAAGTCTATTGACTGGGCTAGTCACTCATGGCTGCTGTAATAGCTGCCGGGCCACTCTGGGCGCCAGTCGATAAAGTGCTGCTTGTCTCGGTGGGCCGGTGTGAGACCTCTGTCAGCAACCAGAACAAAATTAAATGTTTGATCGACCACCTTCAAGATGCAGTTTGTGGTGCGTTTGCCCGAGAGTGCATATGTTTTCATTTACTGTACTTGTTGAGGAAGTTGGGTTTTCATCGAATTTGAGCGTTTGCAGTTGTGGGCACAGAACACGGAAACAAAGTTTGCTGGATGTAACATAGGCTACAGGTAGACAATAAAATAGAAAACCTTATCATGCTAAAGTTTTGGATTATGCTGAGTTCATGTTTATCGGGATCTAAATTATTATTATTTTTTTAAGAAAATGTGGTCACAGTAGTTGTGTATCACAAGTATTTGATGTGTTTTTTAGTGATGTGGCAGTATCGTGGCCTGACGGTTGGCATATTTGCCTCACACTTCTTAACTCTCTCAATACATATGACTTATTATTACATCATAAACGTCATAGTCGCCGCATACACATGACGTATCAATACGTCATAAGTTTTTTTTTTGATACACGAGTGTACGGTAGGGTCTGGCACAGCTTCTGACTGAAGGAATAGGCTTGACTGCAATGTTATTTAAAAGAAACGGCCAGCAGGTGGCAGCAAGTATAAGATCAGGCAGTATCACGCAAGGATCTTGTTGAAGAAGAGAAAAAGTGTAGATTGAGACTGGGAGCGTCGTCTGTCACTACCAGCGTGTTGTAGAGCAGCAGGGAGGAAGAAGAAAATAAGCGATCAGCATAAAAAAACAGTTAACCCTGCATGTTTGCTTTTTAGCTTTAAAAAAAGTATCCTCATCGGTTCATCAAAGCATAACAGCGGTGATCGAGTTGCTGCTCGTCAAGGAATGACGCTTCGTTGGGCGAGCAAACGCAACGAGCAACCGTCGAGCGATGATCCGCGGGGTTAACGGCTCGTTTTGCCGGTCACATTGACCCCTGGACGACTGGATGCTGCGGCAGAGCTGCAGTTCGACCAGTCAATTGTTTATTTTTATGTGTAATAAACTGTTATTTTGTTATCAAAAGCACTTTTTGGAACATTGGTTTATTGCAAAAAAACATTATGCAGATGTTTGCGCTGTCACAAAAGAATCAATAGTCGTGTTAAATTCGAAGTTGTGCTTGAAATGTTTGTTTTACAAAAAGCAAATTTTTCAGGAATTGGAATTTCGACAAAACTTGTCTATATTCTAACGCTGATAACTAAAGCACGGAAAAAAGATAGAAATACACTATACATAAAATATATATATGTATATATATATATATATATATATATATATATATATATATATAACTGTAAAGTTACTTTTAATTTTAAATGAAATTCTCAGTAAAGTATGTGACTATTAATGACAAAATGTAGGCATATGCTGGAGGTGAGTTTCAATGTGGAAATGCAGGTTTTACATAGCACCCATAAATCCATGGTCCTGGTGAGTAGCTATGGGTGCGTCTCAGTCATAATCCCTCAAACTGCACTCTGCTGTATGCCTGGACAGCAAACAGCTGACTCCATGGTCACATTGTTGATCCATCAACACACGCAAGTTCCAAGTCTCCCTGGATACGTTTTTTGGCAGCAATAATGGAGTCTTACCGGGAGACAAAATTAAATTTGCGTGGTTAAAACTGACAGATGCGACAAATGATGTTTTATATAGTGTGCACAATACTGTGACTTGCACCTTTTCGGTCCGCAGAGAAATAAACAAGTTTGTGCTGAAACTTTTAGAAAGTTAGTGCTGTGTTGCTGGACAGCTCAGGTCATAACCCCAAAAGTTATATATATATATATATATATATATATATATATATATATATATATATATATATAGATATATATATATATAGATATATATATATATAATAGAACATAGAGAACAGGTCAAAAGTTTAAACTGAGAGAATGTATAATTTTAAGGGAAAACTATGTTGTTTTAAATTCCATGGTGTCATTTACACCACTGTGAGGCATCCCCTCTTCTTCTTACAAAAATCTGCAAATGTCTGGGGATTGAGGAGACTTGTTTCTCAAGTTTAGAAATAGGAATGCTGTCTCATTCTTGTCCAACACGCGTCTCTCTAACTGTTCAACTGTCTTGGGCTGTCTTTGTTGCACCTTCCTCTTTATGATGCGCCAAATGTGCTCTATGAGTGGCCATTTCAATACCCGGATCCTTTTCCTACGTTGTCATGATGTTGTAATTGGTGCTGCATGTGGTCTGGCATTATCGTGTTGAGAAATGCAAGATCTTCTCTGAAAGTGATGATGCCTGAATGGGAACATATGTTGTTCTCGAATCTGAATATACTTTTGTGCATTGACGATGCCTTTCCAGATGTGGAAGCTGCCCATGCCTCACACACTCATGCAACCCTATACCATCACAGATGCAGGCTTATAAACTGAGTGCTGATAACAACTTGGGTTGTCCTTGTCCTCTTTAGTCAGTATGATATAGCGCCCCAGTTTTCCACAAGGACTTTCGAATCGTGATTCGTCTGACCACAAAACAGGTTGCCCCTTTGCCACACTCCATTTTAAATAACTCCTGGCCCAGAGAAACTCCTGCGCTTCTTGGTCTGCTTTAGAAATGGCTTCTTCTTTGTACTGTAGAGTTTCATCTGGCAACGGCGGCTGGCACGGTGGATTGTGTTCACCCACAATGTATTCTGGAAGTATTGCTGAGCCCTTTCTGTGATTTCCCTTACAGAAAGCATTCCTGTTTGCGGTGCAGTGGCGTTTATGGGTTCGAAGATCATGGGCATCCAGTATGATTTTTCGGCCTTGACCCTTACACACAGAGATTGTTCCAGATTCTCTGGATCTTTGGATGATGTTATGCACTGTAGATGATGATTACTTCAACTTTTTTGCAATTTTTCGCTGGTAAACACCTTTCTGATATTTCTCCACTCTCTTTCTGCGCAACATTGGAGGAATTGGTGATTCTATACCCATCTTCGCTTCTGAGAGACACTGCCACTCCGGGAATCTCTTTTTATACTCCAATCAAGTTGCCAATGGACCTCATTTTTAGTAACTTGTCTTCCAGCTGTTTTTTTTTATAAGTGCAATTGACTTTTCCAGCCTCTTATTGCTACCTGTCCCAACTTTTTAGAGATTTGTTGGCACCATGAAATTTACAATCAACAAATTTTTCCCTTAAAATGATACATTTTCTCAGTTGACCTGTCTTGTTCTACAAAATATTGAAATTTGAACAAAATATTGAAATTTGGCACTTCTACATAATTGCATTCAGTTTTTATTCACAATTTGTATAGTGTCCCAACATTTTTGGAATTGGGTTGTATATATATAATGACAGAATCAATCACAGCAGCTGACTTGATGCATCATGTCTGTCGCTAGTAGGGTCCCCGAAGTAATGCTGGGGGGTGAGCGGAGTAGTGAGGTTGACTGACAGCACAGACATTCAGACTGGGGGTTACAGACAGGTGGCGACACAGCAAGGTTCCTCTCACGGGAGGCTGAATTTGGATGGACTTATTCGACATGCACGTACTTGGGATGACACAGTGCATTATGGGAAAGCACCTCCTTGATCACATGATCCTTTGGGGGAGTGAAGCAGGGGTTGTGTTATCGAGGCATGGCAGCCTGACGGTTTTAATCCCGCTGTCTCGCCTCTAACCTCTGACACCTGCTTCCTGTCACCATGACCGGGCGGCCATGGTGACAGGCCGAAACGAGGTCATCACATTTGAGTTGCAAAACACCTCGAGAGGCAGTTCCGCAGCCTCGCATTCCGCCGTCGACCTTTCATCATCCATCTTCCTTTGTTGGCGCTCGCGTGACCATGACAGACAACTCCCGTCTCGAGATAAGTGGCACATGTATGCCCAGCGGCAGACGCGGCTAATACGATCACGGCTAATTTCTGCCGAACTGATGGTAATGCGGCTCTGTGAGAGAAACGTTTCCAAGTGCAAACAAACATGTATGAAAATCAAAAGGAGAGGCTGATTTAATTAAGGTAAAATTAACTTTGAAAAGTTATGCTGCCTCCCAGTGAGCCAAGATCCGCTTCAATTTCATTGTCGTACTTGGCGTCAGCAGGTAGCAAGACAACCTGCTGAGATAGACAACATAACACATAATTGGGACCTTGGGCATTTATTTACACAACTGAACATTGAGGCAGATGCCAAACTCCACACAGGAAGGCGAGAGCTGAGATTTTAACTACAAATCTCAGAACTGTGATGCACACATGCTAACCACTTGTCCACTTTACTACTTTTTGGAAAAATATTAATGTATATCACCAGAGATGGGAAGTAACAAAGTATAAATACTTTGTTACTTTACTTGAGTACTTTTTTTAGTAGTCTGTACTTTCCTGAGTATTTTTTAGACCAGTGGTTCTCAACCGCAGTCCTCAAGTACCCCTGTCCAGCCTGTTTTTGTCTTCCACAGCCATTACCGGTGTTTAAAACAATCAGCTAATCAGCAAGCTCTGCATGGAGCCTGATAACGATCATCAGCTGTGTTGGCTGTAGGAGACATGGAAAACAGACTCGATGGGGGTACTCGAGGACCGGGGCTGAAAACCAGTGTTTTAGAATACTTTTTACTTTTATCCGTTACATTTTAAGAGTAAATGTACTTTTTATTTTATCATTTTCAAAACACGGTTGTTACTTTTGTTTTTAAATGTACAAAAACGATTAAAATACTTGACCTTGACGAAAAAGCAGCCGTCAGTGTATCCTTGCTCCGCCAATAATATGAAGCGTTTCACACGGTCCCCTGTAAATATGAGGGCAATGTGCGCTGCCACAACAGAGGATAATTTGAACTTGATAACAAGTCAGAGTCAATTGGCTAATGTATCGCCCTTTTTGCTCCATTAGCTAATATTTTTCAAATTGACGTAGGAGGAAACATCTGGTAAAAATGCTTTTTTACTTTTACTTTTACTCGTTTAGTACATTTCGTTTAGTACATTTCAGAGCCTGTACTTTTTTACTTTTACTTGAATAATTAGAGTGAGTACTTTTACTTTTACCAAAGTTGTTTTTTTACACAAGTAACTGTACTTTTACTCAGTACTTATCCCATCTCTGTTAATACCACAATATTGTATGTCAAGTGAAATTGGGGTTTAAAGAAAAATGAAAGGAGCAGAAAGAGAGAGAGAGAGCAGATCCTTCGTCAGTGCTGCTTTTTTGGTTAACAATGAAGTTTAAATGGGATCAGTAGTTGTTTTAATTTGTATTAATATACTGATGCAATTACAGACAGTACATGTGTTTTCATTACTCTGATGGAGACATTTATTTGGGAGAGGCATTTTACTTAAAGCAACACTAAGCACAGTAAAGTCATTCCACTATGCCTTGCGGGACCTTTCTTGGACCAAGCCGTAAAGAAAAATACAGTACAATTTTTCACAAAACAAAAAGCACTGATTTATGAACTAAAATGACTGATTGATGAATTGATTTTGAGAAAATTTTGAATCTAGTATCCTGTACTAAATTGAAAGTTCCTAATTCCTGAGGTATACCATTCTAGCCATTCACCTGTCACACATGCACGTGATGCAATTTTGCACAATTAAGTGGGTCAACTGAGGGTATGAAAAGAGACGACTGGCGACAGGTGTTTAACACAGATTGCCAGACAGAGCCGCGTTTGCGCACTCAGGAGTAATGAGCCCCTCGCTTCAGATGAATGCACCTGTTTACAGCTTGTTGGCAAACAGTTATCATTAAATGAAAGGCCCTGATTGGCAAAAGATGCTGGCAATTAGCCGCGTGTGTTGCGCAAACAGAAAGTAATCGCATAGACTTGGCTGCAACGTTGGACGTGTTTAAAATTGGTGTAAATAAATAATCTATCCGTCATTAAAAACCACGCTTGATTCAGTTGATCTTACCGAGTGGGCTTCCTGAGACAGCAGTGATGTTGGCTGTAAACTGATGCGTACGATGCCACCTGTCATGGATGGTGTGAGGGTGACTAATGCACGCGTGCAGTTTTGTTTACCGTTCTGCTGGCTTCGCTCGGTTGTGTTGACACACTTGAAGTGACGCTCATGAGAAAACTGTCACCCGCAGGTTTTAGGAACCTGAGCCATATGGCGTCCTTCACCCTTCACTGATTGACAGCCAGCTTTGTGGCCTAAAATAATTGTACACTGCATGGAATCTCTGAGGTCGAACACAATCTGTTTCAAGACACTGGTTAAAATGATGAAAATGGAAGTAATACATTTAAACGTAAAACTGTACTAATTATTGTGTCAGCAAAGTTCCAGGACTGGTGTAATAAAAGATATATTCACACCTAAACTATAAGTTTTCCATTTCAATTGATGTCAGTGGTTCAACCAGAATGTGGACCAAGACATCCTGCTGCATTTGCTTTAGGTCAACAATATTCTGAGCATCTGAGACTTCCTGGCCAAGAAGAACATCACCGTGATGGCGCAAACCTCTCTACTTACCTAACCTGGCTGTAATTTTTTTTCTTCACGTTTTTTTCCCAAGCTCAAGGGGTCAAAAAGAGGACCCATTTTGAAGATGTGATCAAGAGGGCTTAGTTGACAATGCTGCAGAGGATGCGGGAAGAATCCTTCTAGGAGGGCATGATTGCTATGAAAGTGTGTTTGACTCTACCAGGATCTTCTGCGACACAGTCCTGGAACCTTTCTGACACACTTTGTAGATACATCAGCAAACTTGAATATCTCCCACACCAATTCCCAGAGCCATCAGGTAATTACTAAACTCTAGTGCAGTTAGCTAACTCAGTGTAGCACTACTTACCTTTTGCGAAGCCACCACTGGGTAATTTAACCTTAACTCTCCGGCCGCATATTGACTTCCAGCGTTTTCCTCCTCGAGTGAAGGCTAAGTGCTTTTCAGTGTTCAGTGCGTCCATCTAATCTGGTCCACTAATACAACAGTGGCTCATTAATGGGCTGCTCCATTCACCGTGCTGACTGCTTTAGAGTGAGGAGAGGAAGAGAATGGTTAATTTATTTCAGTCTTTAATGATTCATTTCATGCAACCATTCTCCCATTAAAATGGTGAACTGCTTCACACTGGAAAGATTTAATTCCTGGATTTTGACATGAGCATACTGAGCTGGTTTTATTGTTGTCGCAATCAAAGTAAGACGTAACACGGCAGTGCAGCGCGGCTCGTAGACTACAGACCAGGGCTCAGTAGACTCATCTTTATCATAAAGGTTTTCAGGTTTTGAGACTTATTTGCTTGTCAACAGACTTTACAGCAATATTGATTGTGACTTTAAAAATGCCTTAGAGGGTTTTGTTTTTGATCAAATGTTTACATTGTAACCCAATCCAACACGGCTAAATCTTTCACTGCTTGACCACATTCCCCCTTTTCCTCTTGCTCCTACATAATGCTGATCCATTAAAACAAACTGCTGCCTTTTTATGTCCCTGCAAAGGTAATTTTCTGCTTAGCTGAAACTTTTAATTGAATTTGTTGCTTTTTTGTTGTTTCTGCTTTGGGAATCAGTTTCATCCAACACTTTTTTTGGGTATACAATTTAATGGCATGTGGGCACTAATGCAAATTTTAAGCACTGTCGAGATTTAATGCGTTTGCAAAGTCTGTGTCTAATATTAATCAGTGTTGATCTGGCCCACTGTGTACTGTACATATATCCTCCCTTGGCTGTCCAAAGTTAACTATGTCCATCACCAAGTTGGCTGGGATAGGGTTCAGCTCACCCATGCCCATAATGAGGACAAGCTGCAAGGCTAATGAATGAATGGATGGAACTAAAACTGAGATGCTCTTTAATTCATGTCGGCCATTGCACATTTTTGCATCATCACCCTTAATCTAATTTCCATGTTGGTTTCCCTTAATTGCATAAGCATCAATTTGACAATGGTGGGTGGAACTTTAACACAGAGAAAAGTGCGGGTTGGTAACAGGGAGACACCTGACTATCTGCACGCTGGCTTTGACAAACTAATTTAAGCTGAGTGTAGACGGTTTGTGTGTGTGTGTGTGTGTGTAAGTGTGTGTTACAGATTTAGCTTGCCGGCTGTGGTTGTTGAGATGACAGCAGTCACTTGGGGGGTGGGACATCAGATGTAGTCGTCAACTGACAGACACACTTATTACACTGGCTGTCCCCCTCCTGAGTGTAGGCCCAGATACATACAGGATTAGGCCAAATGCTGTCTCACTTGCCTCACCCACTTTATGCACATTTTACTTTAGATGTGTGGAACGTACCCGGATGTATTCCCTTATGTTCCTGTCTCAACTACATAGCCTACGATCAGTAGTTGTATTGTTCAAGAGTACCTTCAAGTTACTGGAAATGATGGTTGAACACCTGGCCTTCAAAAAGTGTGTGTGTGTGTGTGTGTGTGTGTGTGTGGCAGGGGTGGGGGGTGGGGGCGGATATATTTCTATTTAAAGAGCGTGTAGCTAAACAATAATTGTCTTGTAAATTTGACACATAATAAAATGCCAAATTGAAATTATTTTAATAATTATATATAAAATGAGGCTTCAAAATCAAACTCGCTGAATGTACTGAAAGCACGCCACATCTGAGAAAGCATCTGGTAGCTAAGGGACACGGCAAAAATACAACTCTTGGTTTTTCCAATTGTTACAGAACAATGAGTGGGCGGCGTAACACGGTTCAGTAGTTATTTCTGTCATAAAAAGTAATGTTCAGATGTGCATTTTTTAGCCAATTCAATTTTAATTGAGAGCAAATAATTATTTGTCTGCAGATGGTGAAAAGGGTTTGGATGGTGCAAAACACACACACATACACACTCAAAAGTTGCAATATATCAAAACTTACACACACATCAGCATGCAAGATAACCCACCTGTGCCTTACACCCGCACACAACACGTAGACAAACACACACGCACGTACGTATGCACGCGCATACACACACCCTGCATGCCACAGTGAAGGTGTCAGTTCAGCGTTTTAATTAAAGCTCCTCTCCCGAGCCGTGCAGCAGCAGCAACAGCAAAAAGCTTTTTACCGGAGGAAAGCTTTTGCACTTGGCAAAGCGTCCTCATTTGAAATACAGCGAGAGACACATTTGGATTATTGCAGAAGCAAAACAACGTCTGCGTGAGTGGAGAAACAGTCTTGTTGGCTTCATCCGAAATTAAGGTTAAAAATAGTGCATATTCTGTCAGAGTTGTTTATTCATGATTTAATTTTATTATCATGCAGTTACATAATGACTACGGCCTTGGTCACAGAGGCAGACACGGTGGCTTCTATCGTATCATAGAAGTTTTGTTTGACCTTGTATAACAACAAAATATTTATATTGGATTGTGCTGAGAATAGATGAAAGCACTGACCTGGTTAGGCAGGTAAGCGATACAGCATCCATCCTTTGGTTATTCTCATTAGAATCGATCGAGGGTGAGCTGACTTTGGGTGGGAGTTGGGGTCCACCCTGGACTGGTTGGGTTTATCTCAGTCTCTCAAGATATGATTGGAACATATGGCTGGTTGTTGGACCCCCTGTACATGTTTTTTTTTTTTTTTTTTTTTTTTTTTTTTTGTGAGTGTTTGGACTAAAACACTCACACGCACAAGTTTGGCTGCAATGCCAAATAATAATATCAAAGAATGATTTAATCCTGGATCCCGAAGACCGCTAAGGCCTCCTAGCTTACATCAACGGTCTCATCACAATTGCTGCCATCGGACATCTTATCTCTGTCTGCAAGTATTAGCACAATATCTATTTGTTTTTTGTTTGTTTTTTTGTTGGCCGTTTCATGCCGCCAAGCTCCATCCATCGTCTCAAATGCCAGCCGAGGCTGTGGGCTTGAACCGAGGAGGGCTGGGATGTGTGGACAATGCTTTTTGACAGGGACTGACTATGAACATGCTGTGTAAAGAGGGGTAGCGAAGTGGAAATTGTTTGTTACTGTCCCACTTGGGCTCACATCAGCATTGTCAGCAGCAACAGCCAGTCATAGTTGCAATTTGTCTTTGACTTTTAGGATAGCTGGAAAATGAGGTTTTCAAAGTTCTGTGCTTTTGAAGCATAGTGTGCCTTTGGATTAAAAGTGGATTTTAATGACATGTTTACGTTTACACTCACAGCTGAATTTAAACATGAACCCCCCCCCCCTTTTTTTTTAAATATATATATTTCTAAAGGTTAGCAGTGAGTATTTCTTCATAAAATTATCTTTATCCTCTAAATGAACAATTAAGATTAAGTTGTGTGGCTTGTAGGAGGTAATTTCCTTATGCAAAAGGCTGTAAAAATTGTGACAGAGACACGCAGAGGCTAAACTGTTGATGACATGGTGGTGATTTTTGGACATGGTGGAAGCGCTGTCATGTTCTCTGATGCTAAAATGAAACTGGCGCAATGTTGAATTTGTGCAGATTATAATGAAAAGGTCTTCCTGAGCAAAATGTGTCAGAAAGCTCTGTCTCAGTTGCAGGTCATGATTCTTCAACAGGATGTGAGACTCACTGTGCATCTTACAATCATCAAGAGATAGCAACTGTTATTTCCTTTTCTCAGGAAGACTGCTTGGCTTGCGTCACCCTTGAGCCACATCCTTCCTGGGAAATGTTAACTGAAAACATACTGACATTTCAAACTAAATGTGTTCTTTTAATTATGCAGTGGCAGACGGTCACAGTCAGGAGACTGTAATTAATCTACTAACATGACTTCCTGAATGAGTGACCCTTAGGCCAATTGACACGGTTTCTTGATTAGGTGTGCCATCCACAATAAATGGCTCTATCCCTTAAAAAAAGACAGTAGCTGCAGTTTTATCCACTTGATAGATTCATACATCTTGGTGTCTGCTAATCCTCCAAAAGTTGTACATATGATTTAGAGTAAAGGTCTTTTTTTTTTTATAACCTCACCATTCCAAAGCAAACAAACAAACATAACAAATTTTAAACATAAAAAATATTTATCTATTTTCTTTTAAAAACTGTGAAAATTTGAAAGAAATTTGTAGTCTGCAGTTTATATACAGTATATATATATATATATATATATATATATATATATATATATATATATATATATATATATGAGTGGTCTTACATTTGCTTTAAAAGATGTAAAGAAATTGCACTTTATTTAAAAATTGATTGTGTTCATTTGAACCCTGTTGCTAACCAGAACAGCAGCACCTACTGAGATACTAAACAGTCTCAGCCTGTTCCAAATTTTCACTCCACATACAGAAAACATGTACAGAAACTCTTCAATGTTGTTCTTGAAGACAACGTATTCAACAATAATACTAATAATACAACAACAACAATAATAATAATAATAATAAATAACATCAACCAAAGTCACTTTTCATTGAAAAACACTTTTTCCCTATATTTTCCCAAATTTAAATTTTTTATTTCATTTTGAACTGGTCTATGTTTGGACATTGTTGTAAATCAGCTCAAAGTTGTTCTTGAATACTTTGTCTTCAAGCAAATCAGCAAAATGTCACATCAACACATAAAAAATATCCTCCTAGTATAACAATTCTTACATTTGATAAATGTGGCCTTGTTGATGACATGTTCTTTATTTTTTTGCGATGATCATGACTTATTTATTCCACCCAATGTCTTTACATCATTTTTGTTTTGAACAAATAGCGAACATTGAAAGATTAATACTATAGCTCAATTTAGATGCAATTCTAACATCCCCATTTGCAGCTGAGTAAATGAACGACCCTGGCAGCTTTTTTAATAAAATATGGCATTTGTTACAAACCCTTTAGTACTATTATTAGTCTGAAAGCATTGATCACTTATCAAAGGTAATTGTGTGAACATGCAGCACCGAGACTACCTGCATGTTGGCAACTGCACAGGAATTTACCCACCTGAGATCATCAATATAAATGAACTTGATACTTTACTCCATTGTGGGCTAACCGGAGGGTTGACCTTGTATTCTAACCCCACTTACTTATGATACACATAGGTTGGATGGAACAGTGCAAAAGACATGATACCAGTTTGAATCTTTTATTCAGTGCATCTCCTGTTGGCCATTAAGAATGCGCAGCATCTCCTCCTTGCCTGAGTTCCCCTCGCTCCTTTCACCGCTCTTGTTTTACTCAAAAGAAATATAAGAGCATTAGTAAACACGTCATTCAGTTATCCCGCAGCTCCATCCTACTGGCAGGTGATTGTGTTCTTTATGTCAATATTTATTGAAAGCGCGAACAGCATCTGCGACGCGCCACAGCCGCTCGTCCTCAGTCTTTTGCATCAGCGGCGTTACCATGGAAACGCTGCTGCTAGCGCCAAGCTTTGAAGCAGCTCCCTCATTTGGAAACAAGCGGAATATACTTTTTCTAATCTTCCAGAATGCTTGCCGCATTTTTATATTCAAAACAAATCACATCCAAGGTTTACTCCATTCGCATGCAGCGCCACGTCTGCTTCCACTTTCATCTTAGATTACATTACTTGCCCCTTTTTTTTTAAGGGACAAGAAAGTCACTGATGTCGAAGCAATTTTAGAAATAACATACAAACCTTTATCGCAGTAGTCAGTCTTAATGTCCACAATAAAATGTCTGGTTAGTATTACATGTATAGAACAGTATTTAAATGTTTGACCCAAACTAAATGCATATTTAAAACTCAGAAGCCAATTTCCTGGATTATAGAATCACCAATAAGTGTTCATTGTGATGGGAATGAGACCTTCTTATGTTGACTGTTGTATAATAAATCCATGATGATTAACACTAAGAAATACAAAAAATTGTCATGTTTCGGTTCTGTGGGGGTGGGGTTTTTGTTTGTTAAGGGTGTTCTTGTTGTTTTTGTCTGTGGTTGGTGTTTTTTTTTGTGTTCCTGGTTTCTTCCCTTGTCTCGTTATTTCTAACCATGTCCACCTGTGTGTGTCTTCCCTTACCCAGGCGAGTCTCATTAGTGTTGGTGTACTTAGGCCCCGTCAACACGAAAGCCAGTTTCAATGTATCCTCACAAGTTTCTTACCGTTTAGGCCGTTTGTCCAAAAGATGGCGCTGTTTCAGAGCTTGAAACCGATCACTTTTGAAACCGAGCTCCAGATTGGAAAGATTTCAAAACGCGCCCCGTGCGTTCGTCTGGACACCATATGCAGGATACTCCTCTAGTGATTTTTTTTCTTTTTCTTTTTCATGTGTGCGTGCGTGTGAGTGTGTATTCATTAGTTCACCTAAAACCTATTTAAAAATCCCATACCGTTCACCTAAACCGAACACTTCCAGCCAGAGATGTGAGACCGTCAGGAGACCCGAGGAAGGACCAAAGAAAAGAAAAGAAAGTAAAATCCAGCACCGACCAGACACCACCCACCACCCACCGGGCCACCAACCAGAGTCCTTTACCAACCCCAGAAACATCTAAATTCCAACAAATCAGGGAGACTTCAAGAGACCAAAGGAGAGACTGAGGAAAGGAAGGAAGGACAGACGAAGCAGAGTGAGATCCACAGACACCAGCCTCCACCGATTCAATGACTTGAGGAAGAAGCAGATTGTGTCTGAGTTTCGATAGATGCTGGTGTGGTGGATCTGGCATGCATGAAAATCTCCACCAAAGAGGGGAGGAATCGACCCCTGCCAGGACAGCGCAAGCGCAACACCTCAGGGCCCCCCAGGCCATGGCAGCGCCAAGGGACAACCCCCAGGCCCCGCAGGGGCCACCGGCCGGAGAGCAAACCCAGGAGCAGGAGCGCCCCCTACCCCAACACGGCCCGCGCCCCCAACCCAACGCAGCAGGACGGGGCACTGCAGGCCCTCCAGGCACCCCACCGGTCCACAGCCCCAACCCCCCCCCCCCCAATCACCCACAACCCCCCACCCCCCATCCACCCCAATCCAGCCCCAGGCCCCCAAACCCCCAGACACCCCCCCACACCCAGCGTTCTTGGTGAAAGCTAACCCTGTTACTGAGTTCGCTAGCTCGCCGACTGGCGAACTCTACCCCTAAACCTTGAATGTGACCCCACCCAGTGTATATATAAGTGTGTGTGTGTGTGGTACATACTCCTTTAGTGATGACGTAATGGTCGCAGCTCGATGGCGCATTGTCGCAGTTTGATGACGTATGCGCCAATTCTTGCGTGACTGCGCGTGAACCGTCACTCTGTCAACAACAATGGCGGATAGCCGTGTCGTAGTCATTTTGCGCAGCCTCCTTAGCTGCTTATACTTTTGCAGCTAAATATTTTGCTTCTCTATTCATTTCTCCTGTGATTGTCTTTTTCATGTTGATTCAATACATGCAAAGCCATGTTTGTTCTGTAGATTGCAATAAAGTTAGAAAAAAAAAGTGTTTGTCTTCTTCTACGCTTTCCGTTAACTCCCTGTGGTTGCTCTACAGCCCCACTCCAGACTTGGCATATACATTACAGCCGTTAAACGTCCTCAGCGTCTTCTTTTGGACACACGCAAGTCTTGAAATGATTCTGTGTGAACGAGATATGTTTGAGAAACGAAGCCGGCTTTGCTTTAGTCTGGACAGGGCCTTGGTCTCTTGTGTTTGTTCAGTCGGTGTGGGTGTATTGTCTGTAATGTGTGAAAGTTTGTGTGTCAAGCCATCGCCACAGCCAAAGTCATCGCCACAGCCAAGTAGCCAATGTCACAGCTAAGTTGTCCCAGTCACAGCCAAGTCATAGCCACTCCATGGCAAGTCAAGTCGAGGTAAATCAGGTCCTGTGACATCACGCTCGTTCCAGTCATGGCGACCAGTCTGCTCACTTCCCGTCCAGTCACGGCGACCAGCCTGCTCATGTCCTGCCCAGTCATGGCGACCAGTCTGCTCATGTCCCATCCAGTCATGGCGACCAGTCTGCTCATGTCCCGTCAAGTCATGGCAACAAGTCCAGTCATGTCCCATCCAGTCACGGTTGTCTGCTCACCTTTCTCTCTATGGTTAATAAAAGTACCACATATTGCACTTGATTCCTGCATTTCGGTCTACCATCCCTCATCCACTCACATTCCATCATGACAAAAATTAGACTTCAAAATGTAAAAAAGATTAAGAAAGTAGTTGCTTGAGAAACACAAATGGCATATGGGATTATAGGAAAACAATGCACATGGTAAAAGTTTTACACCCTCCATTTGGTATTATTATTGTTATTATTATTTTCTTTATTTTTATTTTATTTATTTTTTTGTTGGCGGGTGCACAAGCCAGAACTGTGTCTGTCAACAATAAAATAAAATAAACATGAAGCCTAATAAGATACTGTTATTTCCTTTAAGACCCTTAATTAGAGACGCATCAGTCTAATGTTGTTTATGTAATTTATTTACTACCCTAGGGATTTGTATTAGAGTAGATTTATTTTTGAGTGAATTTGTTGATGTCTCCACCCAAAAGAAAAAAAAAAACATCCATCAGAAGGGCTAATTATTCTGTATTCTGAAAATGATGAGCTGGTTCTGGAGTACAACAAAGCCTGAAACTGTGATGTTCTCACCATCTGTTACTTTGAGGCATAGTTTCGTCTTATTTAATGTCTGAGCATTTCATCGTGGTGGAGAAGTGGACAGGGAAAACATTCAAAATGTGAATTACTCCAGAAGTGTGGAACTGCCAATGTGGAATAAACATTTTTTTTAATAGCAAATACATTTGAATATACTTGTGAATATGTTTACACATACTTGCAAATTGTCATGGTTCGGCTCTCAGTCCTGTTGTGCTGTATTCTTTTTTTTTTCTGTTTTCTTTTTTAGTGCCAGAGTGAGTGGGGGGCGTGCGTTCCCCTCGAAGCACGCACCTGCAACACATTAACAATCAGTGGACTTTAAAAGAGACTTCCGGAAGAGCACCCAGCTGTCAGATTATTCCTTGCTCATCGTCTTGTCCAAACCAACTCTGCACTAGAGTTTTGCACTTCCTGCCCATTGGCATTAGCTTGAGTTTTTCCACGTGTAAGTTATCCACGTCACTTTCTGTTGTAGCTTTTTTGTGTTTATTAGCGATTTTAGCTTTTTCTATTTCCTTGCCTACTGCAAGCGTTTTTCGTCAATTGTATCCTCCTTGCCTTTTGCAAGTGTTTTTTCATTACTCTAATATTCCTTGGTTCCGTGCAAGTGTTTTTGTAGTGTTTATTCTTGGAATAAACAACAAATTGTATTTTCCTTCCCGAGCATATTTGCAAATATGTTTATTCGTTCGAATGTAGTAATACCTAATCATGTACTAATGCATAATAAATTACATTAGTGCGTTTGAATGTACATGTAGGCTAAATGCTAAAAACTTGTTTTTCCATAATGCCATAGGGTATTAATATGCTCTGTAGAAAATAAAAGAAAATCCACAGCACTATCATGATGTTTCAGAATGTGTGTAATTTTCTGTAGTTTAGAAATTATATTTTAATCCACCAGTTTCATTCCCCAAATCCCCTGTGTGGTGTTAAGTGCAGTCATTCTCCATTACACACTCAAAAGTCATTTTATTCTCATATCAATGTCAGCATATTTATTTTTCAATAATAAGAACACATTTCCCTCATCACCCGGTGGCTTAGTGCAGATAAACAATATAAATACAAAACTCTCGTAAATCTCAATACACAGACTTGAAGCTACTGCTTATTTACACAAACCTTTTTTCTTTTCTTTTTTTGCTTTTCCCGCATCTAAGCAGTCTTTTCAATCGTCCAGCGAAAGCTGTCTAATTACAGTAGGTCATTTGCAGTTCATTCTTCTCTCACAGAATGCACAAATAAAAACAAGTGAAAAAGACTTTGTTCGAAAACAAAGAATACTAGCTTAGTGGTGCTGTGCCGTTTCTTCCTTCCACTCTACCATTGGCTAATGCCAGTGTAGCAACAGCACAGGAAAGCGGAGACTTTACCCATCTTAAAGTGCTACAAACAATTCAAAATTCACTTTACAAACACTCTGATAAGAGGATTTACACAATATTGACAGTTCAGGTATCAAAAGGTGTGACTTTTTAAAGAAACTGGTGAATCTGTACTAAAATTTGCCATCTTTGTTGCTGAGGTGTGAGCCATAATGCATTATTAAGCTATAATACTAGAGAGTTGCTCTATTGCCAAAATGTGCAAGCAATTTACACAAAGAACAAAAAAGAAGCAAGTGAAAGCAATATTTTCCATGCATGGAGATACAGTATCATTACACACTGACTGCTACATAATTTGCAAGTGATGTTTTTCCTCTGGCTCTAGCAACAGAAAAAGTTAGAATACACATTGCCCTTTACAACAGACCAGGAGAATTTTTGTTGCCTCCGGACTGCTTGACATCAATATTCAGCTCTGTAGGAATGTTTTCACTATCTTCGACAAGAGCTTCCAGTTGAAAAACTGCAAAGTCATTTTTGTGCTGCTTTTTGTCTGCTGTCATCAATCCAAGGCAGCATTTGATACTTCAGAATCACGTCATTGATGGTTATTGATCAATGGTTTGGTTGGAGCTCCTTCCGTTGCTGTCACACAAAAAGAACTTTTCATGCAAGCTGAGGTCATTAGGGCTTTTCTTGTCCTTGGATTTTGAAAGAATGGGCCTGAGAGGTTGTCGTGTGGTGTAAGAAGGAGCCGAAAAATTAATATTGGATCACTGTCCAAACACTTGGCACCATCGACCGCTTGATAACTTCAATATTAAATACTGTTCTATGGCCATCATTTTAATATACGGTTCAAAACAGATTATTCATACCCTGGCCAAATGAGGAGTTCAAATGAATGTCTTGATTGAGTCTAGAACGAAAGTGGCAAAAACTAGTGTGTTAAGGGATACTGATGACAATTATTTCTTTTTGGGGTGGGGGTGGGGGGGGGTGTTGTGATACTTCTTTATATATATTTATCAGTCGTTCATTTTCTATGCCGCTTGTTCTTATTCGGGTCACGCGTGTTCAGGTGTTTTTCCTTGCCGATATTTTACATTACTCAAGCATTTGCGCTATTTTACTCACGTAGATCCTGATATCAGGGAAAACATAAATTTTAAAAAATCTTAGTTATACTGTGCACTCTGTAAAGATTTTGTGTTTGTGTGGTAGAGTGGAAAAGAAGAGGGGCAGAAAAACACATCTATACAAGTAATGAGATCCCACAAAAATTCTACTTTATTTAAACTGCAACTTTTATAGCCTGGTTGTACAGCACCTTTTTCTTCATATATGTACCAAAAAAAGGAAACAACATATTAGGTAGTGTTACGAGGTGAGTTGATAGACAAAATAGGAGCTAAAACAAAGGTGCTATTTAATGTCGTCACTTTTAGCCAACTCACAGTAAGAGAATTACTTTACACAAAAACTACTAAAACATAAGCTGGCCTGCTGTAACTGCTGGATAGCACTTCTGTTCATTTCAATATTAGTCTAGTTGGTTTATATTCCGCAACACCGTGTTATGGGATTTTTATGTTTTGATTTGTGACTGAATGTGAAGCTATCTCATAAGCGCTCTAGTTTTAATTCTACAATGTTGCAATGTATCAAACTGATTCACTGACTGACCATTTAGGAAGACCTTTATTTGCTTACTGCACCAAGTAGAATTTCTGGTATTTATTTTTTTTGAGTTTAGTTTATTTAATACACAATATTTAAATATATTAATAATTAATATAAAAAAAATATTCCCCTCTGTATTGCCGAGGTATCGAATCGGGGTCGGTATAAGCAGATACTCAAGATTAAGTGACTCAGACTCTGGTGCAAAAAAATTGATTGGGAAATCCCTAGTTCAGTTATTTGGAACAAAGCATACACACATAACCTTGAGTAAAAAGCCACATGCTGCTTCACCAAGTTCCCATTTGCAGCCTATCCCAGTACATTTAAATGACAATAGTCCTTTTTACAGTATTTAAACTCCGATGTCACTTGAAATTAATTAAATATTTTTATTTATTTAAAAAAAATAATAATAATTTGAGAACGTAAACTGGACTCCTCTCCACGTCTGCATTTGAGTAAATAAACATCCATGACCACTATTTGCATAAATATCAGAACATTCCAATCCAGTATACATTTTGGTCATTGGATATGCGTGTACAAAGGGTATGAATAATTTATAGACAAAGAAATTTATGACCACAAATAACAAATGTTAACCAAGTTAATATTCAGATATATAATTCACAAAAAAAAAGAAAAAAGTTTTAGTTTTTTTGTTGTTTTTTTTTATAGCAAAAACACTCTTTTATAGAAAAGTAAATCACTTTAACTGAACATTTGGCCAGTGTATAAATATTTTATGCTTAACTGGAAGTAACATTCTGGGCATTGACATCGTTAGAATCCAGGATTGTTTCACACGAGTTGTTATTTCATTATTGTTATTATTATTGTCATTATTATTATTATTATATATGGCAGTCCACAGCCACATAGCCTCTGGTGACTGTCTGTATACAACTCCTGTCAAACACTTCGGTTTCAAATAAATCTCGAGAGATATCATTTTAGGTGACAAAAATGAAATAACCCACACGTGCATGATGCAGATGTGTGGACGGACGTCTTGGACAGTCACACGCACAAACACACTCGCACACTGTTCAGTTTCGGACGTATGGCAGGATTTCGGACGTCGGCTGACTCCATCTCGTTCTCTCACTGCTGTTGCTGCTTCAGGCTGCAAACGAACAAACACAGAAAAAAATGTATTAGTCTTGTTTGGTGTCTGATGTGGGTTCATGTGACAAGAAATTGCTGTTTTTACCAGGGGGCAACATGGATGAAGCCCACGGGGAGAAAGCAATTCTGTTTGTGGCATGCCCAGGACCACGGCAAGTAATCTCATTTACCTTTAAATCCATGTGGCCTGCCATTCTTAATCTAGTGTATGACTGCAGAACAAAACAAAAGTGTTGAAACTAATAAGGAGAAATCAAATGAATATTTTTATACTCTGTGAGGCATTTATCTCCTTTCAAAATAATTCACCTGGCTATGCTTAAATTTTTTAAACAAAGCGAGCAGACAAAATGCAAAAATCCTTATGTTTAACTTTCATTTGGGGTACCTCAATTACCGTAAAGGTGGCCCTTTATCTAAAGCCACGGATTGTATGTCACAATGGAAGCCGCCGTGGCTGCATTCTGCCGTGAAACAAAGCACCTAGCACTTAATTCAAAACAAAGAGATGAATTACGCCAAAGAAAATCCACTTAATCAAGCATTTTTAATCACATTTGGACTCCCTGCAGAATAGCCAGATTTAAAGGATCTATTATTGTGACTAATCCCGATCTTTGGAGTGCAGCTAAATTTAATAAAACAGCAGGGCTGCTCAACTGGTGGAATATAAACCAAAATCGTTTTGGGTGGGTATGCTGACAGCTAGTTTTATTTAGTTATTTATTTATTGAATGAATGGCCATCTAACTTGTTTTGTCAGGCATTTTTCATACTGTTGTGTTACTGTTCTATTGCTTTGGAACAAAACTTTTATCTTGAAAAATCAAGCTGTGGCCGCTTTCTGTCCTCTCATTAAAACTAATTAATAATTCAAATGAGATATCGTATTCAGATTTAGCAATATGATGATGCATTCACTTTATTTATTACAAAGCATCAGACAGTATCTGCATCAGTATTTGCATCTGTGATACTGTGATTACTTCATTTAGAATAAAATCAATACCAACTCTTCCAGTATCAGGCACCAGCATCACTAGTGATATATAGTAAAGTGTGTTTTCATATTTATTATAGTCTCCTTTAGGCAAGGCAAGGCAGCTTTATTTATATAGCACAGTTCATACACAAGGCAACTCGGTGTGCTTTCACACAAGCAAGGATGCAACACCTAAAAGCATTTAAAAACAAAGCACGTAATGACATTCAGAAATAGAAAAGAAAAATAATTGACATTGAACAAATTATTTAAAAGAAAAAAAAAAGAAAAGTAGGATTCTGAAATTACTAAAAGACTAATCTGTGAAATTGATTTTAAAATTGTGCAAAAAACTTGAATCAAATGTAAATCAAAGGTATGGAAGAAAGTATTTACACTTGAGGCTGACTGATCTTATTCCGTTCGCTTGCAGCATAACAGCTAAATGTGGCTTCACCATGTTTGCTTTAAACTTTGGGCTGCTGGGTTATACTCAATCTGCATTTATCACATGCATTTGTCTTGTTCTTCCCCGGTTTCTTTGTATTGCTCTTGAAAAATGCAATTTACACATGTAAATGCTTCAAATGTTAGAATGATGATATGGAATTTCAAATATTATTTTTAAAGAGCGGCACGGTGGCTGTCTGTCCGCCTCCCAGTGCAGAAGACGTGAGATCGAGTCCGGGCTTCGGCCTTCCTGGGTGGAGTTTGCATGTTCTCCCCGTGCTTACGTGGGTTTCTCCGGGTACTCCGGTTTCCTCCCACATTCCAAAGACATGGACGGCAGGTTAATTGAACACTCAAAATTGTCCAAAGGTGTGATTGTAAGTGTGGATGGTTGTTCGTCTGTGTGCCATGCGATTGGCTGGCAACCAGTTCAGGTTGTACCCCGCCTACTGCCCAAAGCTAGCTGGGATAGGCTCCAGCGGCCCCCGCGACCCTTGTGAGGACAAGTGGTTAAGAAAATGGATGGATATTTTGTTTGGTTATGCTTTTATTGAATGGGCTGATACGTAAAGTCAGCTTTTTAAGTTAGCATTTAAAAGTGGCTAGGTTCTTTTGACACTGTTTGACCTTAGAGTAATATACATCTCTTTCTGAAGTAGATAAAACAGTGACGATAGAAAGTTGAATAAATAGTCAGAAAATGAGAAATGAGGCTGCACACAAGCGTGGAAAGGAATATTTAATGATATGCTGTACCATGAAAGTAGCAGAAAAAAACATAGGGTGGTTCAACTTTGTATCAATTCAGTATGAGGAAGAGATTGAAGAGACTTTGGAAGTGGGTTCATTTTCGGGGCACACTTGGTGGCGGCCTGAGTTGTGTGAAACGAAATTCTAACTTCAGTGCTCAGAATGAGTTTGGCATTGTGGTTGTGCTGGATGCAAATTGCTCATCTTTTTCTGTCTATAACTGCACTGGAACAAAACAGAAAAAGCAACAAGCAGCCATGATGCTTGATTGTCCCTCAGAGCAATACAAGCAACAAGAATCTCGCCCTCGGACTTGAGTCTGAAGTGCTAAATGAATCCTGACATAACAGACAAGGTGTAGGGGCCACTGGTCTAAACACCATGAGCAGTATCGGTGCTGCCAGCTTCTGTAAAGCATGTGTCCAAACCTTCCAATTAGGACGCGATGGAGTGGTGTTGTTTTTGCAAGGTCCGCGATACGGGTGGATGGATGTGGGACATTTTATTCCATACGTACGGAGGCAAACACTCTGCTCACGTCTCACTTTGTTTACCTCTGTGAGCAAAGGTAAAAGCAGACAATGTGGCGTAAATGGTTATAAATTTTAATTAAATTCCCATTTGTATGAATACTTTGCATACAGTAATAATTACATTACAGTAATAATTGCTAGGGGTGTAATGCTATGTATTCAAATGAATATTTTTCAGTATGGCTCACTCGGTATGGTACAGAGGTGGTTCCTCCATGGAACCTAATAGTTAAACAACAGAAAGAATAACTGCCTTTCACTCTGGTCACATGTCTACTGTGTAAACAAATGCAGTGCAGCTCAGCTTCAGGCTAGTGGTCATCTTGGCTAATGTTTCAACCGTATGCACTCTAAAAACAGTTGGGTCAAAAATGGAGCCATCCTCTACTTTGGTCAATTTGACCCAACTTTGAGTCAAGAAATTGGTTGGCATAAAGTGGATCGGCCCTTTTTTTTTTTTTATCCATAATTGGGTTACTTGTGATCCAACTGTTTGTATAGTGTGTTAAGTCATCTGAAAAAGCATCCCATGAATATTGAAAATCAGTGCAGCATGAAGAAAAAATAAATCAACTTCAGCTGCATTAAACAACCTCTCTGTGGCTCTATAGATGAGCCATTGGTGTTTTATAGTATAATCATTCAACCTGCTCAAACTAGGGCTGTTGCACGTTGTCTCTGCTTATTTCCTAAAAAATGTTTTTTTTAGAATCTTTCTTTCATTGAAGAAGTTACGGTTGGCAATTTGCAGATTTTATTTTATTTTAAGCTTTATTAAATATGTCCTTTTTAACAGACGAAAACAGTTTTAGTTATAATTTTGTTCCCTTGCTACCTCCAACGTCAACTGTGACCTTACAACCAAGGTACCACTACAGTCCTGTATTTCCTACAAAACAAAAAGTGCGACGTTTGAATCATGAGGAACAATGAAAGGACAGAGGACAGGCAGAGTTAACTAAATGAATGTAAAGTACACTGCAGCGAGGTGATGGCATACAAAAGGCGTGCGGTCTGTGTGGGTCCATCTTAAGTGAAGGTTTTAAGCCCATAATCTGTCCCTGAACCACACATGTGGGCGGTGAGCTATATGAAGATGAGAACATGAAAGCAATAGAGATAGTGTACTCAGCAAGTGAAGGTCACCTTGGCATCTCTCATTTGTGTTTCCATGTGTGCCAGGTACAGCATCAGTGGTTATGGGTGTAGGCTGCAGTACTGTGAATCATGATTAAGGTGTGCTTTCTTCTTACTATTGGCATGGAATGTTCTTTGGGCTAGGACATCATTATGCGATTGAGCATTTTGACACCTTATTTGAGGACAATAGCAAAGTTACCTGACAAATTATGAGTGCAGCTGGCAGTTATTTAGTAAATTCTTCCTATTGTTACATAACAGTGGGGCGGAATTGTAAACTCTAGCAACCTTTTTGTTTGCATTTGTATGTCCTCTTTAAATAGCCATAGTCAAATCAGATCAGCTCAAAATGAGTTTGTTTGTATTATTATTTATTAGGCTTTGATATTCAGAAATAATAGTAAAAGTGTTTACTAAGGTAAGTAATTTATGCCCCCACGAAGATAACAAAAGAAGAATGTGTGTGCATGGCAGATGCGATAGCGGGAGAGGCTAACCAACAACAACAGATCCAATTCCAAATGCATGTATGCAAGCCTGCCCATTAACTGGTCAATCGCTTCCTACTTAGCACTGTAATCTCTCGTGCTCTCTGTTGCCCCCTCCCTGCATTTTACCACCACCTCCTGATAAATGTACATTAGCTGGTTTTGCAGTTTGTGCAGTGCCCTCTGTGACACTGATGACAAATAATTAGCAGGGTGAGCAGGCTAAAAGGATTGTCCTCGACTTCACCAGCACACCCTCAGGGCCTTTCGTTCACGTCAGCATCAACATTGCACATTGCCGCAAATAAACTGTAGACAACACTTACAGTTAATGTCAGGCCAAAGGTCAGAATCATTAAAGCACCCAGCATACGTTATTTATTCCTTGTGAGGGATGCAAACATAATTGATTAGTATTATTTTGGCTTTTATAAGTCATCTTCAATACTTGAAGTTTTTGATTGGCCTTCATACCTCAAGTATGTAACGCCTAAGGAGGAATGATTGTAATGAATTGCAAAATAGTGCACCTTTTTGCACTTGTGAGTTCAGCTAGCCAATAGTCAGGCTTGCTTTATAAAGGTGCTAACGCAGATCATCGGCAGTTGGTGTTTATGCCAGAGGCTTTCGCAAGGGAGCATAGAGAGCAAAGATTATTTGTGATATCTTTTACTAAAGATTTAGGAGAAAAACAAGATTTGGTAACATTGCAACTTCTTAGAAGAGGTAGCAGGAACTTTGGACCACATTTTGAATTAATCAAGAAAAGAAGAAAAGTGGATACGGTTGTGAATATTACCTGCTGCTGTAAAGTACAATACAATGTTTTCATGCAGCCAATAATTCCCTTTAAAACCTGAATATTGGTAATATTCAACTTTTTAAAGGTTATGTAAACATGCGCAAAAACTTGAATGTGCTCTTATTTGGGTTTTTAAAAACCCCATTTGTAACTAGAATATTTGTTCATTTAACACATTCGGAATATTAGCTCATTCGGAATACCTCGACTGAACGGGACATGAGTTTGCCGTTGTGCATTCTCTTTCCACAAGGAATCTTGGTCTTTGGAGTACAGGAATGACTTGTATGCACGGCGCCGTTCGACTCACTAAATGAACCTCACTCGAACACAGGAATTTCTCTGCTGCGTTTTAATGTTACTTTCTGTCTCTATGGCAAAAATGCCACAGTGTGTATACACGTGTATTTAAGTCCATGCTTCTGCCGTGTAACCCACCGGAAATACTCAAGCACAGGTAAACAAACCTGACGATGCAGCAAAGAAACACAGATTTGGAGCGAGGAGAAAGTTAAAAATGGAAATGGCGACTATTAGCATAATGACATTGTCCATGTTACGCGCTTTTGAACGGCGTATTCCAATTGAGTACAATGACCATGTATACAGGAATTTTGACCAAATATTGACTGCATGTAAACATAGCATCACAACAAGCAGCTCAGTTATTCTAATAACCACCATTGGCCAGTATTATGATTTGTTCATATGATAGTAAACTTTTTTTTAAATAATTAGTTAATATGTGTTTAAAAAAAAAGTATAAGCGTAGAAAACACAACACTAAGGTTTTTGTACAGTACTAATGAGAGCAGCACCCAATATGTTTTGCAATGTTGTACTTTGTTTTCCAATATTTTGTCAAATGTAATATATTGTAATTGGAGTGAAACATATTATGAATCCTGTTATATCACAGTACTGTGTGGGAGTGTAAGTGAATCATTGTAATCTGACTGAATCAGACCCTGATAACAAGTTCCACCAAATATGGTAGTCCACAAGAACCTCATAAGTACCCCGCGGGCCTGTTCCAGAACTAGCCCACCAGTGAAATGTATCCAAATTTTTTTATTTTTTTTACCAGCAAATAATTTCAGGACATTCAGAAGTTAATATCTCACTGTTGCATTAATCAGTACTCAAGAAGTAGCTTTCAATTTTGGAGTGTATCATCTCTTAATTGTATTGTATTGCATCATTACATATTGGCTCATTTCATATTCTCTAATCTACCTACAAAAAAATATTCCAAGTGGATTTATAATTTTTTATTTTCTAGTGGAAGTTGACCATGCATGCAGCTGCCTACCGGTGCTTCTGTAGTACATTCAGGTAAGTACCCTGGCATCATTGCAACACATTGTGCAGTGAGAAAATAGCCTGCCAAATAGATCTCGTTATATCTCTGCTGTTATCTTCAAAAACAGCTCCAATTACAGTGAGCAATCTGCTGCGACAGCGTGCAGGGAGAATGGAGTGTTTCAAATGACCTGCAGCTGACGGTGAGCAAAACAGATGTGTGGGACAGATAAAGAATGCTGGCACATAAACACATGCAGCTGCTTCGTAGCGGAGCAAAATCTGTTGTGGCTTTACCGATGACACATCCCAAATGTCCAACACACGTAGAGCCATGAATAGAGGTTGAAGAACACAATTTTCATGCTTGTTTCTTCAACGAGCGTTAAGATCTTGCTGCTGTCAGCTGTGCTTTCATCTCCCCTGGACGAACAAAGAAATACGCACGGGAAACTTACATATCCTCACTCTCTTGAGTGATCATTAAATTATACCACTAAAATAAAATTAGTAATACATACAATGAGTACAGACGCTCCCCTACTTACGAACATTCGAGTTACGAACAACGGTACATACGAACATTTCTGCGCGTACAGTATGTCGAAAAATGTTCGGAAAGAGATGCTGTAAGTTAGATTTTGTATTGCGCGTAGTGCTTCTTTCCGCCGCTAATACCGACGCTTGGCGCTGTGAGAGCTCATTGGAGGCTCAGCAACGTGTCGAGGAGGAGGAGGAAGAAACACCGGTCCCAATAAAGGAGGAAATAACTTTTGAAGCCGATTCCAGCGACGACGAAGAATCTCTCATGATATAAAATCCTCCCCTTCCTCCTCCTCCATCATCTCCTTAAGCATCGAGTACATCTTCCAAAAGTAAGTTAAACGTCATTTTATTTATCTTATTACGTACATGTACATACTGTGTGTGTCTCTCTCTCTCTCTCTCTAACATACGTAGTACAGTACAGTACTGTACGTATTCTCTCCATTTTATTATCATTTTAAGTTTTTTTCAGTACAAACCAATGCAGGTTACTTGTACAAGCCTTAAACATACTTATATAAACCTTCAATATACTTATATAGGCTTTAAACATAAATTATAATACAAAATATAGCACTGAAGCAACTTACGAACAAATTCACCTTACGAACGATCGTCCGGAACGTAACTCGTTCGTAAGGTGGGGAGCGTCTGTATTTGGTTTAGTTTTTCGTGTTTTCTGGAAAAACTGAACAAATGACGTAGGCCATTCATTTAGGGGAGTGACAATATTCCAATACATTCTGACCTTTTCCCCCACATTTGCATTTTTGATATATGTTTATAAAAAAAGGAATACTAATTCCATCCCCGTTATCTCATTTGTATGAGGTCACAGTCAGCATGTTTACATGATACTAGAGACAAACTGTTGCATTAGCCTACTTTAAAGGTATTAGAGAGAACTTTACTACAAATTAAGTTGTCTGATTCACTTAAAAATCGCTTTATCAACCTGTAAACGACTTGTACTTATAATTAACAAAAATAATAATGGGTACACATACGCACTATTGAGAAAACTACAAACAGCCGTTGGGCTACTCGTTCACCGCAGAATCCTCTCTAATACCTTGAGCCAGGGGGGTCATTCTTGGATTTATTTCATGTCTGTATGTGAAAACAGTGTACAGTTACTACAAGAAGGGAACCATCTATTTGAGGACATGTGGATGACATATCCAGTGTTTAATTGGGGGCAGGGTGTCTATTAGGACAGCCACAATTTGAGGAAATTGGGTATGATACGGAAAAACTACAATCAGTTCAAAAATATAGTTTTGGGAAATTGCTTTTTTCAGACGTCTAATTGACTAGCATGTCCATGCATTTAGGGGTTCTAATAGGACTGGGCATAATAATCCATCAATTGTGTGAAATGGTTTGTTGATTGATTGTGTCTTGAAGCAATTGAGGCTAAATAGAGTGCAATACTTGACTGCAGACGCACTGTTGATTTGATCTTTACTAGTTCAGTGTGTCGACATCAGCTATGGGACGCTGATCAACACAGCTTTTCTGGGCAGCATTATTCAACTCAATACATCAAAACATTCTGAGAGATACTTATTAAATTAACAAATCATCGATTGAAGTGACAGTTAATTTTCCACATCAAAATCAAGAAAACTTAATAAAAGGCCTCCTGTTGCTTTGGAATGTGTTTAAAAGCCTGCAAATGCATTTCTCTCATGTGGACATAATCTAAAACGTGACTGTGTGGCCCAAAATAATAAACGTTTACCAAATGACATTGAGTTGTTTTGATGTTTGTGTTCATGTCATGTGGGCCAACACTAAGGCGACATACAAATCATCGCCTGTGGAACCTCATGTCACCTTATTTTTCTGCTCAGATTCTATTCCAGCCTGTCTAGCACATTGAGTGTATTTCCATTCACATGTCAGCAGAAAAAGTGACACTCGGCTCAATGTGCTGCACAATACAAGATGACAGGGGCTTTACATGCTATCATATCATGCCCCAATTTTGACTGTGCCGCAAAGATGACAAACTGCACACTTACTCGCTTATAACTGGAGAGTGTGCACAGTAGCGTGATTTAGACAAAAGTGGTTTAACACGGAGTCAAGCGCACAAATTGAGTAACACCTGAGTGACTGGAAGAGGGCAGAGCAAGTGAAGTTGATGAGGTAGAACCCCTTGGTCTTGTTCTGATCCCCAGAGGATAAATGTTGGTTTAGACCTATTTCCAGTACCATTCGCGCAACTAAGCCAACCCAGCGTGCCTTTGCGATACGTCTGCACTTTAAAATGGATTGTGCTTCCAGGGGCTCTCTCCCATGGACTTTTTCACACTTCATGCATACTGTAAGTTTGCAGCAGACTCACTTTCAAGGACTTACCCAGAATGCACTGCAGTGAATTGGGGGGCAGGGAATTTCCAAATATAATTTAATCAAATTTGATCAAACATTGCCACAGTGCAGTATCTGTTTTTGGCCACATTGCTGTCTGGTGAAAACCTTTTGTGGCACATTTGTTTTTCCAATAATGTTTCACAGCACAAAGTCCTAAAACATTTTTAAAAAATATTTTGAAGCCACATCTGATTTATAGATCTCTATTATGAAGTATGAGTCATTTATTATAGGTAAAACGTTTCCACAAAGATGGTTATCATAGCAATGCTTTCACAATTTGACACTCAAATTAGCTTTATTTCGGCTTACTAGAAAAATCCTAAACGTGTCTAGGCCTCTTATGGGGGTGCTGAAGCACTCATAAAATTAATACAAGCACACCCAAAATTTTAGAGCTCTTTTTTTTTTTTTTTTGACAGAGAGCGCAGTATTGTTCATTTGGTAATTTTACCGATTCGACATGTCGTCATCATTGCTCTCTCTCTCTCTCTTTTTTTTAATTAAAAAAAAACATACTTTTTTTAGAGCTCTTAAGATAGTATTTACTCTATTTCCTTTTTTAAATAACATGTTGATTTCTCGTTAAGGTTCGCTTAAAGTGGAAGTCAACATTAAACATTTCTTGACAATAATATGTTATATGTGACTTCAGTAGTCATGACAAACATGACATTATGATTAACATTACATTTGTGAAATAAGAGTTATGAAGCAAAATCCAGCGTTTTTTATCCATCTCAGCGGGCGGCCATTTTGCCACTTGCTGTTGACTGAAGATGACGTTAATGTTGCGCAGGGCTCAGACAATGACCAATCACAGCTCACCTGTTTTCTGAAGCTGCGCTGTGATTGGTTGTTATGTGAGACCTGAGCAACTGGGATGTCATTTTCACTCAACAGCAAGTGGCAAAATGACCGCCTTCTAATATTGATTTTAAAAAATTGCTGGATTTTGCTCCAATATTAATCAGAATACCATATTTAGACTAGTGGGGTTGCATAAAACATATTGTGAAAAAAAATGGATTGACTTGCCCTTTAAGGTCACAACATTCACTAAACATTCTCTAAACATTTACCAACAGTTCAGAGAACTTTCAAGAACAGTTGAAGAGTGAGACCTTGAAAGAACTCTGATGAACCTTGATGTGAAATCAACATTTGCTACCTTTGCAAATGTTCCCTCCTCAGTGGGATACGGGCATACTTTAAATGTGGAAAAATTCTTCACTTCTCCCATTCAATATAACCACATTATCATTACCAGGCCTACATTTTTAAGCATTTAACTGTAGGTTACTGTTTATGCTGTTAGTTAGGAGTTAGTAGACTAATTTGATTTCCTTAATTCTGTATTCTAAAAATGTCCCCTTCGCTACTGTGGAACGCTTTGTTACCGAGCATGCCGCCAGCGGAACATTTCCGTAGGTGCACTTTGGATTACCGTAACTCTGGCACCGTTTGTACTACCTGAAAAATTCCAATGGTGTCTGAAAGCTAAGCCCTTGTGCTTTAACAGAAAAAGTACTGTCATTACGGTAATTTCAGTCCTTCTCTCACGGAATCCAGGGAAGTCAGTGAGTCACGACGAAAGAGTGCAGAGAAGAGCAGTGGGACATTTCTACATCAAATTGAACAAAAAATGAAAAAACAAGAAGGTATGTATATTGACACTTGGTGGCTTTTTATAGAACCGTACGTACGTAATTGTGGGTGACGTTTTCCTACAATAGTTACACATAGCCACGTCGTGTTTGTATCTTATTGTTTTTTAGAGTATTTGTAGTTTACAGTGTACATTGCATTACAGTCTCCCTCTCTCTCTCTCTCTCTCTTTCTCTCTTTCTCTCTCTCTCTCTCTCTCTCTCTCTCTCTCTCTCTCTCTCTCTCTCTCTCTCTCTCTCTCTCTCAGGTTTTATATATATTTGAACAAAAAGTGGCACGTCCAAAATTATTCATACCTTTCTCCTCAAAAATCAATAGAAAAGCCTTTATTGGGTATTACAGCAAATAAAACGCATCCAATATTTGCAGATCGGCTTTTTGCTTGACTTGGCTGATATTTTTGCCCATTCATCTTTAGCAATGACCTCTTCTTGTCATCACCCTAATCTTAAATTCCCTCCACAGATTTTCAACTGACTTCAAGTCTGGACTGTCTGGGCCACTGCAAAACGTTAATTGTCCGCGAATCATTTCTTAACCACGTCTGCTATGTGTTTTGGGATTTTGTCATGCTAAAATGTCTACATATTCAACATTTGTCGGGGGTATGAATAATTTCAGGCTTGACTGTTAAGTGCCCGAGCTTGGTCAGGTGTCCCTTTTTTTCCACAAATCCAAGGTGGCAACCCTAGCCTGGATGCCCATTATCATTGAAACTCCTATTTTGTTTGTGACCGTCCTAATTCCTTTATATGATAAACAAACAAACAAATATTGGATGTGCCCTCGTGCCAAAACTGTTAGCACTCCTAAACTGCTGACCCTAGAACCGCCCCAGAAAATACTTCTATTGTGAATCCATCCATCCATCCATCCATTTTCTTATCCGCTTGTCCTCACAAGGGTCGCGGGGGGCACTGGAGCCTATCCCAGCTGGCTTCGGGCAGTAGGCGGGGTACACCCTGAACTGTTTGCCAGCCAATCGCAGATCTGCTCAAAATATTGCATTCATAATTCACTGTTGTCTGCACGTGGTTCATTCAAAATGTAATTGTGTTACAAAGTCAAAATCAGGATAGAACACACGGTCACAGTCTTTATATCTCACACACAACTTGGATCCCAGTCAAATGCCACAGTTCCCAGATAAACCCACTTCCTTAGAATTAGTGGGGAGACAACCGCTTCCTCTAAACCGGTTATATACCATAGTGCTGTAAATCCGCCTGAGGACCATCTCTCCCTGATGTCTTTACCACATTTGAGCCCTGCAGCTCTCAGCAAGCCTGAGACTTTTTGTATTAGTTGCCTTTACTCTTTGAACCTTTAAAAAATGTATTAGCACACCTCCTCATGTTCTTCTGTCTCTTTTGCAATCCCTCTGCTCGTTTGTCTCCGACACCATCGTTGTGCTGCGCCGCATCTCCCTGGCCATCTGTCTGACTTTGTCCACAGCATGTACTGTCTGTTTATGAAGCTCTCCCATAAACAACTCTTTCAGTGTCTCGGCATCCTTCTCCACTTTACCAGAGGAAAAGTAACAAAAGTTAGATTTATGAGCTGCTGACTTGAATTATAACCTACGAGCAGAAATGTCAAACATTACAATGTGAGAGATCAGCACTCAACCTTGCCAGCTTACCCTTGGGTATACACAGCATTCTTTTGCCCACTGTGTATTTACTGTAGTTGCAGTCCAAGAACAATGGTACCTCAAAATTCGATTGCTCCAAAAGTTGTACAATATAGAAATATGGCAAGTACATTGTGTCACAATGCTCACTATATGTTTCCCTTTTCTATCATCCGCACAGATGTGAGGCCAGCATTATTTTTACTACTTTTCTCTATTACTTTGCAGTTTTTGTAAGCATGTAGCTCGCCAATTGACATTGGAGCAACGTTGCAAAATTGCCACCTGGCAAGCCATTTTTTTAGAAGCTTATGCTATCCATGGCAGTTTTTTTTTAATTAAGATCTGTTCTTGACGAAGCACGTAGCGGCAGGTCTATCTGGAAGACTAATGAGCACAGGTGTGATGCAAAATGGATGGCTGGATGTTTGTGCGGTTGAGTTCTGTCCTGATATAGATCGCTATATTAGCTTCTTGTGCTAGGAGCTAGCCAGTGACTGTTTAGCTGCCATGTGCTTGTCACTTGTGATAAAAAGGTGGAATGCTTTATGTGTGGTTGTCTAAATGTTTAACATTAGTGGTTGATTTACAATGTGTCGGTTTTGACCATAAATGATACAACTCAACTTAAGTCATTCAAACCCAAAAACGTATGAATATGTTTTTTAATGCTTTGTCCTGCACTCCCCAAAACGTATTTATACATTTCTTATGTTTTTTTTATGCTAGAGCATACAGAAGGCTTTGATACAGCTTCTAACATAAAAAGTGTGCTTAAAGCAATGGTAGTTATTACAAAAAATGGCCAGCAGATGGCAGCAGAGTATAAGAGATCAGCCAAGGCCATGTTGCAACAAGCTCTTTTTCCCAGTGTTTTCAACAGGATTTTGAATAATGATGAAACTTAGCTATATTCCAATGCTAGTTGCTACAAAATGGAAACAGATAAGAGTGTACTTTTTTTTCCTAATAAAAGAAAATACTATAATCTTTCTTTTGATAGGGTGCATGTTTTTATAGCAATAGAACAGAATATTCTGTGGGCCTTGCAAAATCAGGCAACACTGCAAAAACTAAAATCTTAAGTAATAATTTCTTAAATTTAACCTAAATTTGCTTATTTTGATTTGACAAGTTATTTTTACTTAAAATGAAATTGTCAGGCAAGATCATTGTGCTTATTTTAAGATACTTATTACTTAATTATCTTATTTGATCAAGCAGTCTTGGCATTGAGTGTTAACAGCCAGTTTTAAGTACTGTGTAGATTAAAACAAGCATTTCCCACATTTTAAGATGACAACTAACCAACATTAAAGGCCCTGAACTGGGGTTTCATAAGTTTTCTTATTTTAAGATTTTGTATAATCTAGTAATAAGATAAATGGAAAAAAAATACAAGTATGAAAACAGACGAGTGCAATATGGTTAATTTCGTTTTATTTAGTAAGCTAATTTTTCCTTGCTTTCAGTACGAGCTCAGTGGTCCAGTGGTAGAGTGCCTACACTCAGACTTGAAGGTTGTGGGTTCAATTCCTAGCTTGGTCATGACAAAGAAAATGGGACCTGTTACCTCGATGCTTGACACTCAGGCTAAGTTATCCAAGCATACAAAAAATACTCATGTAATTTAAGAAAATAGTTATGTTTTTTACAACTTGAAAAAATTACTTGTTTTTTTTATTTTTCAAAATTCTACAGGTAAATTTAAATAAAAATTTCTTGTTCTGTTGGCAGATCATTTTGCTTATTTGAAGAAATAATGTTCTTATATTACTATTTTTTTTTTTAACATTTCTACAGTCCTTTTTGCAGTGAAAGTTCAGTAAAACAGCTGGGAGCGAAGGGGGTTGCTTCAGTGAAAATGGCTGGGAGTGAATGAGTTAAGTTGTGGATACGATTAAGTTGCCGTCTGAAAACCTCAGCAGACTACATTAAGCACATATTTATTGTGTACAACATTTACTTTTTTGTTCCTATTGTAGCACGTTGGAATATTAATGGTGTTTCGATCCTGGCCAGTATTTGACTACCAAGCCACAGATGGATCTTAACAGTTTTTTTCTTCTCTCTATCTCTTTGCCTTGTTTTGTTCAATGAAGCTCTTTAAAATACTCACAGCAGGGTGAATACAAGCACAGTCACGCAGTCTATTATGAAATCCTATGATTGGCCTGATGAATTAGAAGATTGAAATCTAATTTTGAGCTTCACTGCATGCAAGCGTTTTGCAGGCGTAGCAGGTCATCCACTAATGAAGTAGTCAGCATATGTGATAAATTAATAATCCAATTATTGCAATCTACTGCAATCTAAATGATATGAAATCAAGAAAGTTTTAAACAATTTAGGGGGTTAAAAAAAAGACGCAGCATTAAATACTGTGCAGAGAAGTCTACATGCAGAAATTCACACTGGCATAGACAGCCTGGAACCATGCTAGTAGCTATTTCATGGTAAATGCATGATGTCTAACTGTTCCATCCCAGTATTTCGGCTAGTGGACACATTTTGGGAAAGACACAACCACAAACCCATTTTATTGTTCATTACTTGACAGGCTAATATAGGAAAATGAGATAAATATGACAATATTAAGTCTTTATGTACACTTTATAGAAACCAGATTTTGTGATAAGGATTTCTTTCCCATATACAATAACGAAACATTGAAAGTGATGTCAGCAAGTTTGCAAGCTATTAATTGTGTAACCGTTTTCCATTTTTGCATGTTTATCACACTGCTGTCAAAACATTGCTTGGTTCTCTGTAGGCCAGAAATGAGATTTGACTTCGCCTCACTTCACCAGCCAAGAAGCCATCACACACACGCACACACCTCCTCTTATTCAGATCAAATGCCTCGTAGGTCGTTTGTCCTCACACGCTACGATGAGCCGTTGGTACTCACTTGTTCTGATGTTTGGAGCCCTGGAGGTGTGCATGGTACTGTTCGATGGAGTTGAGGACCACGCTGCAGACGCTGCACGAGTAACTACTGCGCAGCCCTGGAGAGACATTAAACACACAAGTCACACTTACTTTCCAGGGCACTTTTAAAGACGTATGTGCTCATTTTAAAACCCTTAAGAAACTGCTATCTTTATCATCATAATTATAAGCAGAAGCCAGGCCAACAATGACAACAATACAGTGTAACCTTGAACTTTCAATAGGTATTTGAAAATAAGTATATATATATATATATATATATATATATATATATATATATATATATATATATATATATATATATATATATATATATATATATATATATATAGAGAGAGAGAGAGAGAGAGAGAGAGAGAGAGAGAGAGAGAGAGAGAGAGAGAGAGAGAGTCATTATAAAACCTTTAACAACATTTTAAGGATCAATTAAACTTTGTTAATTTCTATAGAAGTATACTTAAGTTAACATATCCATTAAAACCAGGGATGTCCAATTTATTTCCTCTGAGGGCTACGTACAGAAAAATTTAAGGATGCAAAGGCCACTCTTTTTTTTATTTAATTTATCAAGCACACCAAAATCAGTCAATCAAGCAATTGCTTATTCTTTATAAATTACAGTGCTTTTTTGGAAAATTGCTACCAGAATAGCTTTCTATACGGCACATACTGTAAGTTTTTGTGATGGTTAGAGACCCTCTAAGTCACCAGAAAATACAGTATCTGCCCCTGCACTGAACAGCAGCCGAATTCCATGTCTATAATCAGAACCTAAACACCACTGTAACAAATTGACTGTAGAATTTACAGGAAATAAATGGCAAAAAAGTATGTAGTATGTAACTATATTTAATCTAGTTTACAACCATTTATTGTATTCTACGTAATTGATTGGCAAGTCAATTCCTGTAAATACACAAATACAGTATGTCGTTGTAAAATCATCCATCCATTTTCTTTACTGCTACAATCACACCTAGGGACAATTAAGTGCTCAATTAATAGGGCATGCATGTCTTTGTATTGTGGGAGGAAACCGGAGTACCTGGAGAAAACCCACGCAGGCACGGGGAGAACATGCAAACTCCACCCAGGAAGGCCGAAACCCGAACTCGATCTCATGCTGTCAACACTGGGAGGCGGACGTGCTAACCAGTCACCCACCATAACCGCCCTTGTTGTAAAATCAACCCTTGTTCTGCATTCGAGTGCATAAATGAATGTTAGCTCTAATGTTGCCTATTTATCGGAGAAATGTAATGCGAAGATGATGCAGGCTGCCTTTGCACTAAAATATTACTCTTGTCCTTGCTCCGGTGACAATACAGGGTCTGCTATTAGCTTTATCTCCTATAGAGATATCTGCCAAAATCCAACAATCTTTTTTAAGTATTTACCTGTAATCCACATAAATACGTGCAAAAACATAGTTGCTGTAAAATTAACTTTTTAAAATTTAATATTTTGCAGCTAATTATACAGCAAATTACTGTAAATTGTTTTACCAATAATGCATTCCGTTTTACCCATAATGCATTGCTGTACACAGTTAAACACTGTAAAATAAAAAAAACAAGAAAATGCTATAATTTTTTACTGTAGATTTTATATAAATTTGTTACAGTGAGGAGCAATCTGTCCTAAATTGACAATTTTAAAAGCTGTTACTTGGTAATCATGCATGTTCACAATTTGGGCCTTGACAGAGCACGAAGTGGAGGAAAAATTTATTATCTTAATTGTTAATGATTCATTATAATTCATGTAAATCTTCTCTATATCAGTGTTATGAAGAAAATTGTTGTTACTAGTTTTTTTGTGTAAATAATTAATTTTTAGTTTAGTTTGTTTGGTCTTAACAATCAATAAGCAAAAAATAATAACATATAGGAACAAAGACCAAAAAGTGTAGACTGAAGCCAAAGCTTATACTGTCTACCCTTTGCACATGATACTACATCAAGGTAACAGACCTATCACAAGTTCATACATTCACATACTGCATCTACATATAAGTCCAACAATGAACTACGTATACGCATGCATATATTTACAAAAATAATAATAATATTATTATTACCGACATACATGTATCGAATTTTTTTTCTTCATATTTTTGCAATAACTATAGACTACATTGACATTTCATAACTATTAATAATCTTACATTTATACATGTATTTGAAATTCTTAATTGAGTTACACAGTTTCAATTCACAATCAAATTGCTATCTCTGTGTTGGAAGAGCTTCTGAACACAGCAAGGCAGCATATTATTATTTATTTTAAACATAAATTGGGTGGGTTTAAAGTCCACCAGATCGTTAAATTAAAGTATATGTGATTTTCTAAATAGATTATTAGTAGGTGCACGATAATCAACAAGGTTAATCATTCTAATTGCAGTCTTCTGTAAGATCAAGACTGTGTTTGTTATTGATTTATATGTATGTCCCCAAATCTCCACACAATAACTCATGTATGGAACTAAGAAAGAACTAAACAACAAGTGTAGAGAATTTTGGTTGAATATATACTTACATAATAATTTGAATAGTATAATATAATTTGCATCTTTACAAAAGCTCTACAGTATATAAAACACATTTATTAGCAGCAAATGTCATTTTTAGTACCATAGATTCTGCAGGTTGCTTAAAAATGGTCGCGAGACCATAGTTTGGACACCAGTGATTAAAACAATAAAACACTCTTTTTTTCCCTCTCTTTTTTTGAGAGAGCTCAGTATTGTTCATTCGATAATCTTACCAATTCGACATGTCATCATCATTGCTCTCTCTCTTTCTTTTTTTTTGTATGTGCGGAGTATGTGCATATGTGGGTGTGTGTGCATATGTGCATGCATGTGAGTGTGTGCTAATTAATTCACCTAAAACCTATTAAAAATCCCATATTTTTCACCTAAACCGAATACTTCAGAATCCCGCTAGAGTCGTGAAGTTGTCAGGAGACCCGGGGAAGGAGCAAATAAAAGAAAGAAAAGTGAAACCCAGCACCGACCAGACATTACCTACTACCCACCGGTTTACCAACCAGAATCTTTCACCAACCCCAGAAACAACTAAATTCCAACAAATTAGGGAGACCTCAAGGGACCAAAGGAAAGACTGAGGAAAGGAAGGAAGGTTAGATGAAGCAGAGTGACATCCACAGACATCAGCCTCCACCGATTCAACGGCCAGAAGAAGAAGCAGATTGTGTTTGAATTTCGGTAGATGCTGGTGTGGTGGATCTGGCATGCATGAAAACCCCCACCAAAGAGGGGAGCCGTCGACTTCGGCCAGGACAGAGCAAGAACAACCCCCCAGTGCCCCCCCAGGCCGGGGCAGCACCAAGGCACAACCCCCGGGCCCCGCAGAGGCCACCGGCCGGAGAGCAAACCCAGGAGTCCTGAGCGCTCCCCACGTCCCGCGTTCCAAGCCCAACGCAGCAGAGCAGGGCACGGCAGGCCCACCAGGCACCCCACCCGCCCCCCGCTCCTGCCACGACCCCGCCCCCTACTCACACCCACCACAACCCAGCCCCCAAACCCCAGACACCCCCGAACCCCCCCACCCTCAGCACTCCACCACCACCACCAAGCCGTCAACCCCCGACCCCACCCCCGCCAGCACATCAAACCCCGACCCCCAAACCTCGGGGACCCCCTGTATCCAGGCATCGTGCCAGAGAGGGGCCAGAGAGCGGAGCATTAAAATTGGGAGCAGGTGAGATAGAACAGAGGGAATTCATATCCACCCGCTCTGATCCACCTGCTTCCCAGACGTGTTGGTGAGTGTATGTGGTGCATAAAGAAAAAAAAATAGGGGGGGTGTGGTGGCGCGGTGGGGATACAGATGGTGGATCATAGAAGCCCCGACCGATGGCTCCCCACCTCGACACACCAGCCCCCCTGGTTGTGGGGTGCATTAAAATTTTAGCGAAGACGGTGTCTCCATCCTACCCAAGCCCCCCAAAGTGTGTGTTATGTGCCCTATGTGTATATTAACAGTGTTTTGTGCAAAACTAGTGTAGTGAGTTAAGAGGAGCAACCAGCGGGGGCTCTCTCAACCAGGAGGCGCACCCGCCCCCAACACCACCACCAACTCAACCCCACCGACCCACCCCCCCACCCCAAAAAAAAAAAAAACGGGGGGCAGATGGAAACAGCACGGCGGGGCGATAGGGCTTGCCCCCTGGATACTGGGGCCCGTCCGAGGTGCCAGGAGGCTCACTGGAGCGGGGCAGGCACAACACCCCCACCCGCCCGGCCCGCGGAACCCCGAGACCCGGGCCAGGGATGGAGCCCCCGGACCAGGGGAGGGGGAGGAAGGCGGACAGGGGAGGCGGACGGGATGGGGGGAGGAGACAATAAGAAGGGCAAGGGGCGGCGGCAGGGCAGCAGGGGGAGGGGGAGGAGGAGGAAGGGTGATGAGGGACACTCTTTATCTTTAATTAAATTTGGCTGAAATGCTAGTGAGGTGCGCTGGCAATTCAAATTGTGTTTAAACACCAAATTATACTTATGGGGCATTCATACTTCAAGGTATCAAATAAAAATTACGCCAAATAAGCTCCTATTTTCCACTCTGCAGAGTAGGCAAATATTCCTAACTAGGCTAAATCTGGAGAAAGATTTAAATCTATTAATCATTAGCAGAAAGCTGGTTACATTTTTAGATCACAGCTTTTTTAATGTGCTGCTGAACTTCAACAAAGGGAGGGAGGAGGGGAAGGACAGTGCAGTCAGCTGTGTTGTCAGATGGTGTATCACTCTGCTGTGTTTGCGCATGCGTATTGTGTTGGTAAATGTATGCTCAAGACCCAGATGTGAGCAAACTAGAGGGCTTGCAGGTGGTTGAGATGAACGCGCACCCCCAAAAATAGATGGATGAGGATGAAGACGGCAACGGAGAGCAGACAGGGCAAATTTCCGACAGGAAGTGAAATGAAAGGGGAGAGGAGATGGAATTGTGGGGAAGGAGATGGAGCTGTTACACTAAGCTGACAGACAGTATTATATTTAGTATGACTGCATATGTATTTGTGATTGAATTGCCATGCAATACACGAGTTGTATCAAAAAATGTGTCTTTTAAGTGGAAGTCAACCTTAAACATTTATTGACAATAATATGTTATATGTGACCTCACTAATCTAAACATGACATTCTGATTAACATAACATTTTTGGAACATGAGTTATGAAGCAAAATCCAGCGTTTTTTATCCATCTCAGGGGGCGGACATTTTGCCACTTGCTGTCGACTGAAGATGATGACATCAATGTTGTTCAGGGCTCATGCAATGACCAATCACAGCTCACCTGTTTTCTGAAGCTGAGCTGTGATTGGTTGTTATGTGAGACCTGAGCAACATTAATGTCATCTTCAGTCAACAGCAAGTGGCAAAATGGCCACCCACTGAGATGGATGAAAAAACGGCAGGATTTTGCTGCTTAACTTATATTCCACTAACGCAATATTAACTCGAATACCATATTTAGAGTAGTGGAGCTGCATTGAACATATTGTCCCAAAAAAATTGGGGGTTGACTTCCACTTTAATAGAACGTTTACAATGGTGTAGAAATGCACTGCAAGAAGTTTTGACATTGAAGGCATATTTATTCCTGCAAGTTTTTCTTTCACTTGCAGCAATTTTATAAGCTTTAAGGCATTTGAGGCACTGAACTTCCTCTCTCAGACAAAATGTCATTACTCCTAATGATAAGACTATTAACTGGAGGGTAGAAAGGCACTCAATGACCGGCCTATCTCATTTTTTATTACATTTCACTTCCCTCTTATTCTATACCACAGCAAGGATTACACAAAGAGGTCTGCTCTTTTATACGCTTGTCAATGATTAAGTGTGGTTGCTGCCTTTGTATGCAAGCTCTTAGTCTGATTGACAGATTGGCCCTGATCTTCAAGATAGAAGAAAAGCTACCTACCATGTTCTTGTTTAGATACAATGAAGCTGTCTTTTGGTTACTCAAGCGGTTTTGGTTTATGAGACCACGCAGTGGACTAATCCATGTAAATGAGGTGCAAGACACAGTGGCTGCGTGCGGGGAAGGGTGGTGAATTTATGCGGGCGCGAGCAGTATTTTGTGAGGGCGTTTTAAGCCTTGTTAATTACATAAAACAATATGCTAGAGACAGAAAAGAGGGGTAGGGGGGTAGGAGGGGGGTTTGGCAAGAAGGCTGTTGTCTAATGTACAGCCTTGCGGCAGATCTGGCATTGCCGGCATGGAGACTTCCCGAAAAGTAATGATCTAGTGCACAGAAAATGGAGTGCGCTGAATTGTGCTCTTTTTCAAAAGCATTGTTGCGCTTTGGGTGTCTGATGCGCCTTAACTCGGCTAAAGAAACCTTAATGGGCCCATTCAGTGCATGTTGCAAATTGGCCATTTCGTCAAGATGCTCTGCCAAGCTCTAACAGTGCCTTGTTTCTTTTATAAATGATTTTTTTTGTAAGTGTTCAGTGCTAACAATCATGGAATCTACCGCTGCTGTCAAGACACTTGCTTTAATAGAAAAAATTGACTCCAGAGGAGAATGAGGAAACGAGCCCTCAACACGTCTTTTAACCACCACCTGTGAATATCAATGTGGATCATTTTCAAGGTACTTTCCACCTTCCAGTGGGACAACTCAATGACAAGTAGTCATCTATTAATTTTTCTCACCATGGAAGCAGGATAATAGGATATAGAGGTCCTTGCAGCACAGACAATTTACTGTATCCGCTGTCTTGCTTAATTAAACCACCACCAAAAGTAAAAAGAGGCCTGTTGAGAGCAAGGATGGGCATTATAATTACAACGGTGCCTTGAATTCTGAGTTTTATTCATTCCGTAAATGCAGTCATAAATCAAAACCTTTACAAAGCATATCTCAATTCTTCTTTCAACATTGAAATGAATAAAAATCCCATTAAGCTTAACTAGCCCCGTCAAAAACACAAACAAAAATCCTTTGATCTGTTGATGAAACACTGAAGAAGACTCTCACAACTAAGCTGCAATAAAGTTAGCCATTTTTCGGAGAGGATAATGCCCGTGAGTACTGTATGCTGTCTGCATTTGTTACGATCATTTGTCCTCAAATATATGTTTTTTAGGGTTATACCTTCCGCAATAGATATGCTAATTTCGAAAGCACATCAATTACATTTTGTGTTACCACTAAAGGCCTAGATACGCCAATGCGTCTGACCAGTGTATAAATTACTGTTGGAAAGTCGCATCGAGTTGGATGGGGGGGGGATGGTGCTTTTCAGCAGCGGTCCGATGCCCAATCTTTTTTTTGCATAAAACAGCACTTTCACGTGGCGACGTACTTTGACAGGGCATCGAAGCCGTGAGTAAACAAGGTCATGGCAGCCACATTACGTTTGTTTATTCGCACCGCGATGGAAAAATCCAAATGAAAGCATCAGAAGTAACACTTTATGGACATCGATAACTTGGGAATCTTTTGTTCTAAAATGAACCCAAGGACACAATTATAGTAGCAGTGACATTCAAAATAAATCTTCAGTATAATTTAGTGTTTTCATTTCACATGTGTGAACAGTCTCAGGAAATTGTTGTTATGACTACAAGAATCATACTGATGTACTGCATGGAGTCACTAAAGTGAGATTAACAGTGGATGATGATGAAATTCTTTGTTAATCATCTTTTATCTGTATTTGTCTGAATATAAAGGTCATCTGACGTTTATAACTCCTTCAAATGTTTCTCTACATGTGTGTGTGTACACCTGCTAATAGTGCCCCAGTGTCACGTAGGCATCGTTTCAAGGCAGAGGAGGTCAGCGGTGACTCCTGACTCAGACGGTGTCATCAATTACACACCATTTTCTCTGCTTTGCTCCTTGCTCCTCTCTGAGGTCTTCGTGCGCTCAGACGCTCATGCTTCAGCTCGAGACGCTTATCTCACTACTCCTAATTCACCGCCCTGTCTCCGGAGAGAAGAGACAATCGTCCAACTATGTCCTGAGGGAGTTTCTACCCCAGTCGTGATTTATGTAAAGACACATCCGAGTCCGCCAGGCTCCTTGCCTAGCCGCCGCAGCTTCCGCCCGCTGCCACCTCATACCCTGTGATCAATCTCACAGGGTTTTAGTCTAGCACCTAAATAGTTCTCATTCTCTGCTGCAACTTGTCAATGGTGTAAGAAAAAAAGAGAAATTATGCAAACGTGCGTGTGCCATGAGGCGTTACAATATGCAAGTACAAGTAAAGGTCAGTATCATCAATAGAAAAACAACAATGGTGTGAATAAGTCACCTGCACCTCACGGGTAGTTAATGAGAATGACAGATGAGACATGACACGGTCGAAGCCCCTTGTGGTCCACACACACACATGCGCGCACACATGTACGAATTGCACATATATCAACAGAAGACTGAATGAAGCAGTAGCAGAATGACAGTTTGTAGGGCACAAGCATCCTCTGCAGCCAAACAATCTTAAAATGGATCAGCACTAAATCCTCCCGGATATGTCCGCCTAGAGTTCACATGAATATTTCACACAATGTCTATAAAATCACATTAAAAACATCTTTGTCTGGTATTCGTGGCAGTTAGAACCGTGTGCATATGCAATGTGTCAGATTCCCTTCTCACTGAGGAATGACTAATGACGGATTGACGATTACAATTTGGTCCGGTTCGAAATATTGGTGGATTGACAATGACGGAAGCCAGGGTGGCCCGACTGTTTTGACCAGTGCTCAAAATTCATTGACGCACCCAGAAAACAGAAATACTCAAAATAATTCTTAAAGTCAGCAAAGCAGACAGTTTCCTTTTGTTTAATGTTATCATGTTTTCTAGTTTTACTTCATCATGAATTGTTGTATTCATCCCCATCTGCTGTCAGCACTGTTCCTTGTGTCAACCAATCAGCTCCCTCCAGCCATCTGTGTCTTGTCCAGGTGTGCCTTGTTTTCTCTTCAATATGTTTGTATTTAGTTCCCATTGTTGGTGTCATTTGTCATGTTGCCTTTGTCGCCATGTTTTATCCATTTTCTTTCTTGTTGTCCGATGTTTGTTACTTGAGTGATTTTTAGATTTTGAATTCCAGCTTTATTTATTTTGGTGTCTTACTTTTTGTTTTGCCTTTATTTACAATGTATCCTTTGCGTACATTCCCTGCTTCCCTCCGCTTGGGTCTTCCAGCTTTTGCCACCAACACCACCACACAAACCTGCCTGTCTGACATCATTTTGACTAGGTTATTGTGTCACAAACGTACAATGACTAGCGGTGTCAAGCGTTAAATTTTTTTTTAGCGGAATTAATTTCATGACTTCAATAGTTAACTCATGATTAATCACAAATGTCATATCTGTTCTAAATGTCCAATAAAATGTACAATAAAATATTTCTGCTAAATTTTCATACTCTTCTTAAGATAAAGTGGGAAAAAAAATTAAAGTAATAGAAATATAGCTGCATCTTTTAGTCATTGATAAAGTAATTTCATAATAGTTCATAAAATTGAGAAAGATGTACTGTACTGTAAAAAAAAAAATAGTATTGCATCCATTTTTTTCTGCCACTAGGTGGCATAATTACATTTGTAAGACGTTGGTAACTTTACTTTTTCTATAATATACTTTCTTGCATATTTTTTTCATATTAAAAGCTTAATCAGGAAGAAACTTATAAAATTCTGCACATTTTTAAAATTGTAAAATACAACTTGTCTCCACAAATATATATATATATATATATGCTTAAATTTATGACTGCTAAATTTTGACCTGGACCTGTCTGCTGCGCTGCAACTTGAATTCCCCCAGTAGAGGCTTTCCAAGTAAGGGGCGGTCATTAATCGCACGTTAAAAAAAATTAGTGCTGTTAAAGTAACTTTAAATTAATGCACTATTTTTGACACCCCCAGCCCTGACACATACCAATCAACCTTCTTCGTGGACTAATTAACATTTGCAAACATTTCCACCACGTTGCACCTGAGAGGCGTCAAAAGCCATTTGGGATGAGGGAATCCTGTGCCAATGGAAACATGCCACACGAGAGGACAAACAATTCCTGACGATAGTGGCATGATTAAAAGATGGCTGAGCCCAGGCGTGATTGATGGCACGTGTAATGAATCACATCAGCGCCGGGCTCACTTCTCGGGCCGGCTCACCCGCCCTTGAAGGGCAAGGCGCCAAATAGATTCCGCAGCATCTTTGGGTTAATGAAAACCTGCGGGTGTAAATTACACAAAAGCAGGATGGCCTGACTATTTGCAAGCGCGTGCTGCACTGTGAATTGGGATTGAAACGTTGCCTAAAAAGACAGTGGACATTGTGGGATTTGGGTCACAGCGAGTGGATGGAGAATAATATCCAACTTGACACAACTTAAAGCCTCTGAGCCAGTGTAGGCGGCAACATGACTCATGCTTTTAATATGATTGGTTCCTTGAGATGATTGCTTTTGTCATGGCACCTGGAGCACACAGCTCGCGCCATGGCTTTGACGGACAGAGCATTGGAGTTTGTGTGTGTGCGTGCGTGTGTGTGTGTGTTGCGTGGAGTGCTCACGTGCATGTTGGGCTGCTTACTTCAGCAGAACGACATTTCACCAGTGGGGAACCAGAAAAGAAGAAATCTATCTGTACTAAATAGTTATACTATTATATAATAGTTATATAATATGTTTATATTACGTACAACATTACATCGAAAATGTTCATATTTTCATCTTTCTTGAAAAAAACTTTCAACCCTATCCTCTCAATTAAGTGTTTCAAATTTAGGTTTCAAATTCAGATTTAGGTTTTTCCTGTGAAAACTTGTCAGAGGTAGGTCTTGTGCATACTTGTCAAATTTACTAGTCCTCAATGACGGAAGGCTTGTTATCAGCTAGTCACTTACTTAAGTTTGCCCTGCTTGAGGGGAAGGCAGAGCCGCTTATAGCAACAGATGTGTGCATCCGTCACTTTAATTGGAATAAACTGTCTTCTATTTCTGAATGTGCAGATTTGGTAAATGAGGGAAAGGCTCAGCAGTATTTTCAACAATTTTTTGGGGCCGCGCTATCAAAGTGGAAGGAGAGTGGGGAATTATTCCACTGCACACCAAAAGGTCCATAATTATTTTCCAAACACTGAAGATTTCTACGATGCAGAATCCACTGCTGTTGATGGACCCAACAAGGGCAAATTTCCCTGTACGCGCATCGTATGTACAGGTTTTTTTTTTGTCTGTTAATATAGATGAACGTTTTGCAAAGCATTCCCTCACCCTATGAATAATATTGTATATACATATAGTGGCTCTTAACCTTGTTTTGATTGAACCCCAGGGGTTTGGTGAGTCACTCTCAGCGGTTTGGCGGAGGTCAACACAAACACCCGACTCATGCTGATACTTGGTCTGATGCTTGGCCATCATTGGCTGCAGGTGATCATGCTACATTGCTTGGCCTATATGTGCTGCAGGGAATTTGGTGCACTCAGTAGTCAACGTGTGGCTGTTGTGATGGTACGTCATGTGATTTCTTTATTAATGTAATCCCTTCATATTATGTCGAGTGGTCGGACGAATATGTGCAATATGAATTGACATGTATCTCAGAACGTATGGTGTTCCACAGGGTTCAACTCTGGGGCCTCTGATGTTTTCTCTAGGTTCTATCTTAAGAAAACAAGGATTGGTTGATTTAAAGTGCTCTATAGAGTTGAGTTGAGTGATGGGAGTCAGCATTCTAACTGCATGATTTATCTGCATGATTTACAATGCCAAATTGAGCAATTCTAGTCTAGCTCAATTAGCAACTAGCAACTGAAGGATAACCTTAAGCTGCAAGGAGATGGGGGATATAACAACACAACGCTTCTAAATTCAAGGTGAAAAGAGCCAGATTGAATGAAAAGGCTACTCTCCCTGTTAATTTTTCCATTTTTCATTCATTTTCATGTTCAGTCTTGAATTTGAAAAAAAAAAAAATTCAATAAAGAAGGGTTTGGTGAATGCTCCAACAAGGTTAAGAACCACGGATATAAATATATAAAATTGTATTGACTACGTTTATGACTTACTTGCCCATGTTTTAGTTAAACTGAGATCGAGTTCATTAGGGAGAAAGAAACATGCTCCATTTGATGGATGACCAGTTTTACAACAGTAATCCAGGGGTTTTGAATTCTATTTAGCTGGAGCCTGAATGGATGTGCAGAGGAAACCAAAGCTGCTGACCATGAGTCAGTCCAAAGCTGCTCTAACGGCATTTCCTTAACCTCAAATGTAAATCATCCAACCTTAAAGCCTCCACACTAAAATTGTAATGCAGGCTTTATCCTAAACCTCCTAAAGCCTTTTGTGTTAAAAGAATTGGAAAGCATTTCAAAACTCTGTTGATATTTAAAGGTACTTATCATAAGGTAATCCCTCTATCTTTAGTAATATGCTTGGAGTGTGACTGTGAAGTTACACATTTATGGCACTAATTATATCCAACTGGAGTGACGTTGGTATAAAAACTAACACAGAACGAAATGTTTGAAACATCCTACCGCGGATGTTAAAAATGATCTCCCCTTATCGTGTTTCCCTTTCATCCCAGCTGCCTTTCACTTGTCACTTGCATCGGTGGTGAGGTGTCTTTTCGGAGGGATTACGAGGACTGACCTGTGCTCTCCGTGGCATCCAGGCTTCCCGCGAGCTGCTCCACCAGCCGTGCTCGGGCGGCATTCCTGCGATGCTTCTTGCCCTCGTAGTGCTGTTGGGCCATCAGCGGGTTGTTAAACCAGGCGCCGCACAGGCAGCAGTACTTGCCGGCTTCTCTGCCGCCGTTGCCGCTGACCACTGATGCGGATGGAGGAGGGGGACACGCCGTAGGGTCTGAGGGAAGTGGGGTTGAAGGGGAGGAATCTAAGGGGGTAATGAGACAGGAATGTTAAAGGATTGTAATGACATCCCAATACAAACACAAAAATTATGTCTCAAGATGATTTTTTTTTTATGCTGCCAAAAAGAGAGTCATATAACTACACTGTGTTACTACCTGAGCTGGATGGATGATGTAGCTTAATTGTGTGTTCTTCTTTTTTTTTTTTACTAGTTATTAAATGGATGCATACTTCCCAAGAATAACTAGAAATAATACGCGTCCTGAAGCCCAGCTGGCTTTAGCAACTTCTTTCTGGTATCTTCCATTCCATTTCTATACCTCTGTGTGATATCTAGGGCCTATCCCAGGCAGGTTGAGTGGGGTTCCTGACTCAAAGAAGGGTGAAATAGAACAATTGCAATTCGCCACCTTGTCAATTATTAGTCGGAACCAAGTGAAAAAAGAAGAGTTCTTAAACGGATACTTGACTCATTGGGTAATTTAACGGCATTCATTAACTCCTATAAAAAAATACATTATTCCACTTGCTGTCGACCGAAGATGACATCACCTGTGCTGAGGAAATCTGTAACGACCAATCACGTTAACCTGTTTTATGGGTTTGGTTAGCAAACTGAGCCATGATTGGTCATTACCTGTTTCCTCAGCACAGGTGATGGCATCTTCAGTCGACAGCAAGTGGAAATATTTGGTTTTAAATGCATAAATTGTTTATGAAAAATAATGAAGTTATCACAAAATATTTTCTTACTGTTGAAAATGGTTCCATGATTCAAGTATTCCTTTAACTCTTTGAGCGCCGGTATTATCAACGCGAACCCTAACGAGGAGCGCCAGCGACGGAAATTTCTGTTCGTCAACTCCTTTTTTTTTTCGTGAGAATTTGTGGGACAAAAGTCTTGGGCAGCTCAAAAAAACTAACTATGGCCTTCAGATGTCAGCATCGGGTCTCTTGATGGATGACATCACTATACATCAAAACAACACGGAAGCTTGTGAACATGTTGGATCTTTGGAAATTGGATCGCGACAAGCAGCTTGGCTTTTTATTGCCAAAACAATTTGGTAACAAGGATCCAATGCACAAATACAAAAACACACCACATCCCCTCAGCCAAGCTCGTACTCAATCTTCCTGAGACATGTTAACCCACACGGGCTAATTTGAAAGTGAGTTTTAGACGAAGGGCAAAGAGCAATCGATCGTAGTGAGCCACATGTGTGAAACACAGATGAGGGTCACGTGAAGATCGCTGGCCCTCCAGAGACCATCCTTCAAAAAACTGCCTCTCTTGAACTTGTACTTCAGAACTTTTTTTTTTCATCTTTTATTCTCATACCTTCCTTTCTTGTATCCTCCTTCTCTTTTCATCCTTTTCCTCACAGTGAGGGAATGAAGCTAGACCCCCAGGTGACCCACTGCTCATGACATGACACTGGTTACCATGGTGATTGTCCATTAATAGCCACTAGCAATGACATGCCTATTGCGGCTCATGGCTTTGGCTCTGTGTGTGTTTGTTTGTGTGTACATGCCGTGTGTAAATCCAAGCTTCCATGTGTGTGAACCAAGCTCCAGAATAGTGTTGGCTGCATGTAAGGTTCAGTACATGTATATTTGGACACACGAGAGGTGGGGGTGTTAGGTCCACAGCCAAACTGCCTGATGAACGCTTAGAACGCCAGATGGCGTGTCCAAATGTGACGATCCGCCATCCACAATGTGACAGTGTACCTTGAGTTGTGTTGCTGATGATTTCAGCGCAACAATACCACGCGTTCACACAAACAAAAACACCACTCATACATGAGTCATAACACCTCTTTCACAGGGACTGTTTACAAATGAAGAGCTCGCGTTAAATGTTAACTTAATATTAAATTCATTAAACTTTGTTGAAGCTACTTGTCACAAAGACAAATTTCTATAAATTATTTTATTGTGGTGAGGAGCTGTGTAAAGATAATTTTTTATTTTACATTTTTGTGTCAGTCAGCGACATAACCAGAATTTGTACACAAACACTCTTTAACTGCACTATTTTTTACCTTACAGTGTGTCTGTGGTTTACAACTGAGATCTGTTCCACCGAGGAGGCACAACATACTTGTAACAGTAACACTACATTAGCATAGATTAATGATAGACTACATCACATCCCAACATATGGGCTGCTTTTGGACAGTTTTTTTTTATAGCACTTTATCTACACCAAATGGTTCCCAAACCACTTTACATGCTGCCATGCAGGGTGCTGCTAGGTCCACTGGGAGCAAATCGGGGTTCAGTGTCTTTTAGACCACTTTGACATGGTCACCAGGGGTGAGGCTCAAACCCACAACTTCATGAATGGGACGACTACTCTGTCACTAAGCCATGCCGCCCCCCAATATATGACATTGGTCAAAAGCCATTACATTGCCATTACAGGAACGGGATTGTGTCGTGGACTTGATACAGTATTCTTTTAATTGGAGTTCTTTGGACTTTCCCTTTGATCTAACTATTATTGTCAAACCCATGAGTACCCGTCAAAAGATATTCTAGAAACTTCAGCAACACTTATAAAAGACTTTGTCACAGTCAGGAGCTCACTTTGCGATGGAGTTCTGTTCCTCTAGTGGCAAAGCAACCTAAATTTGTACTGACTGCACCACACTCTGTCACTAACATGCACCAGAGTGACCTTATTTTCATTTCTAAAAAAGAGGACACTTAGCCCGGCCTCGGAATAATTAAATAATACTCAAGGTTTACTCAAAGATCCTATACATTATAACTATTTTAACGTTTGACTAAAACAACAATTTTAAAAAAATCCTACGCAATCAACCTTTTTTTTTAATGGGGCAAGCCAGGATCAAACCCAAGTCCTTCGTTTTGGCAGTGCAGAGCATCGCCAGTAAGTTAAAGTTTTGGGCCACTGATGCGGCTCAGGACCATATGTGAATGCTTATAAAGTGAGGTGCCTAAAACGCTGACCTACATTTTTATTTTATAAAAAAAAAAAAACTTTAAAAAAAATAACACGTACACACAAAATCCGCCTTTCTTTTTTCCCTACAACCCTCGCCATAGACTTGGTAGCAGTCTGTGAGCTAACAGTTAAGGCATTTGCGGCGCAATGTAAAAACTTACATTTTCATTTATTTATTTAAAAAGAAAAAAAACGGACACCAGGACAGGATGTAAAAAGTTGGTAACCATAACCTAAGCTAATGCAGTATTAAGACAAAGTTATAGTAAGTACTATGTATAATAAGCATTTCTAGTATGAACATTTTTATTAAATGAAAATCAGCAAGTACAGAGGTAACTGAGCGTACCTCCGTCTGCGGCATGATGTCATATTTTTACGACACTGTGCAAACTAGTTCATTGTCCACCGTTTATAACCTCAAAACCGAGACGTCATAAACCGAGGAACCTTGTGGCTATTCGATTCCACCCCAAAGTTGGTAGTTTTGAGACTTGGCAGAGTGCTATATATATCATTTCTCTTAATGAATCCACTTTTATATTTGAGTCAATGTGAATGCAATGATTTATTTTCAACTGATATGTGACTGGAATGTTTTGTGTTGATATCAGGACCGCAGTCATTCCACCTTGGCGGAGGTCTGAGCTCCATTGAGTGCCTTTCGGATTTCGTCTATTTTAGTGCGACTGTGCTAACAGAAACCTTGCAAGCCGATCGTTATTATATTTTTGGCTAATCGTTCCACTAACCACGACTCATATTCCCTTCTCCTCTTTTTGGCGCACCATAAATCTCAATTAAAAACTAAACCCCTATGCCATTTTACTGGTATTTAATTTTACGGATAGAAAAAAATAAAAAATCTCTGCACCTGTGTGTGTCTGTAGTGGCCAGCATGTGCTCGCTCTCTGATGCAAAAGGTAAAGATTCTTGGATGTATCTCTTCCCTCCACACCCTGTTCTCATGTTTTCCCACCCTGTCTTTTCTCGTGACTGTGATCTCTGCACACTGGAACAGAAGTAAGTGATTTTCACGGAGTGGGAGTGAGAGCTTTAGAGGGGGTGAAATGTGCAAAGAAAACTGCAAAGAAGAATACAAAGTAGAAAACAGGTCCGATTCAAAAGCTTCTCTTCTATGTGAGTCTGAAAACTGTATTTGCACTGCAGGTATTAATTCCCCATTCCCAGACTTAAAAATCGATAAATAGATAATGTTACTGTATTTTCTCGTGACTCATCTGATATATGTGTTTATGGTGCACAAGAAACAACCTGCATGTGCACGGGCCAAAAATGCAGAAAAAACAACTAGACAAGGCATCTACATGGACGTAAACAACAATCATATAAATATTTGATTTGGACATAATTGTTTAGTTGGCTTGGACTGACTCAATGGTTTAAATGCAGTTTAGATCAATATTACTCCACTGGCTGTTGTTTTCCTTATTGAATGATTATGAACATCTAAACATATTGTTTTTAACGCTAATTGATGTATTCCAAATTTATTCAATCTGAACTAAATTGTTATCCACCTTTGGGAGGGACATGACTCTGATCTGAAGATATAAAGTACAATTCCACAAATGTGGGCAATTTCAAAAATTTTGCAGCTCCCTGGGCATCCTTCCGTCATGTCAGTCCGTCATTTTTTCAAGCCAAACCAAACTGTAATCGTCAGTTTGTCATTTTATTCTAACCACGCTTCCGTCATCACTTTGTCACCACTATTTTAGGACAGACGGGCAAAGGTGGGCAGTCTGTTATTTGTCAACAAAACAGGCACCAGTCAGTGAGGGACCGAGAGGTCCGTCGGTGCTTGACCCGGTTAGTGACGATTACACTAACGGACGAAAACTCACTTTTGTCAGTGCTTAATCTGTCATATTTTTCTAAATTTAACGGGCATCCGTCAGTAATGGACTGACAGACAGTCCATCATTATTTGACTGAATGCCCACCTCTGCAATTCCATGTGTGTTTTTTTTCTCTTTCCATTGTCTATGCACCTGCAAGCTTTAGCTGTAGGTTTGATTTCCCACGGGAGTGTTATTTGGGTTGACCTGTTATTGACAGATTTCAACGTCGGCCAGTACGCACAGACAGGGCAGATCTCCGATCTGTCCACATTGACGAATTCAATCCAATTCATATTTGAATTGCATGATTCCGACCTGATATCTGACATTTGTCATAACTGGACCACATGGGAAAAGCTAATAGGAGTTGTGTCACTTGAATTATTTAGTGTAAATGCAGCCTTATGCTGCATTCGAGGATGGTCGGAAGTCATATATATATATATATATATATATATATATATATATATATATATATATATATATATTTTATTTTTTATTTTATTTTTTTTTATTTTTTTTCCAGTTCCAACCTGAAAGCGTTCAAGGCTAAAATAAACAACCAAAATGGCGGATAGTGATAAATTGTTTTTTATTTTGGGCCTCAGAACTCATTTTGACCTCCAGCAAACTTGCCTTCTTGCAATTTTGCTTCATTCATTGTTTTCTATCTTATTACATAAGAATTCCATACAGTTCAGTTGTTCACCGTACAATTTCATGCAAGGAGATGAGATGGCGGCATACTGTCACATATGTTGTCTTACGTGAAGTCATGTTGAATATTTATGAATGAAGAAAGCTATCTAGTTTTATACTAGAGTAAATTGTGTTTTACCATTCACGGTCTGTGTTTCCAAAGGGGTCACCATTGTAGAGTGGCGTCACATGTAGTCCGTCGGTGAAGTCGGGCTAGGCCCTACTTTTTTTTTCTGAATTCGCAAGTGGAATTTCTGAGTTCAAGGTGCCGTTCCCGTACACACTCTCTGGTTTGAACTCGTAAAGTCCGACTTCCGACTATCCTCGAATGCAGCATTAGTGTCGTAACCTCCTGAGATGGAAACATGAAGGCACGCTTCAATGTGTTTCTTGTGTTAAGCAGTACGTTTTGTATCAGTAGTGTAGTTAACAAAATTGGTATTTTATTATCAAGCTTGGTATAATGACCTACCGTACCAGTTTTTCACGGGTGCCAACCAAAGGGTAATGTTACCTTTAGGGTGGATCTTGATACACTGTATTTAATTGATTGATCCATAAAACTTCTGTATGACAATGGGAATGGAATTGGAAGAATAAAAAACATGCTATTTCTAAAATCTGCATTTCATGTTAATCGTTCTCGTCAATCAATATTTACAGGTCACCATTTCTGTTAATTGTTGATAAATCATGGTTTGCATTGCTTAGCTTCAAAATAGTATTTCCGAATAGACATGTCAAAAAAAAAAAGCCATCATTTTTACACAAGCGGGGGGGTTCTGCCCAGCAGTAGTTCTTTTTGATTGCTAAAAACCTTTTCATGAACAGCAAAACAGACAAACTACAGCCAGCATACCGAACCGTCCAAAAGTTACCATTCAATCTAAGTGCTTCCTCCATAAAGGAGACACAAGCTAAAGCATGGCTAAAGTAAGTATGTGTGTTCATGTGTCTTGTCAGATGTCAGATTGAGAATGAAGGCTACTTTGGACTTCAATCCCAGATGAAACACTTCTCTTCTCTCCCAGGATGCCTGTTTGCTTTCCTTAGATAGGTAAGGTTCTTACACTAGAGGAAACTGCACACCAGTGGCATATCACCAAAGTAGGGCAAAGTTGAAGAAAAAGTCACTTTGGGGCTCATTTTAATGCTCCTTTTTGTGAGCGTGTAAAATCTGCAAATTCATAGCTCTATGAATTGTGACAATAAATCCAATTAGTCACATTATGTAAAGCCTCCCTGGGGACGACTCACTAGCGTCAAGACAACCTCATTTAAAAAAAAAATCATGAGTTTGAACAAACATTAATTCATCTTCATTAAGCTTCACCTTCCGAGATTTCCCTCTTGGGCCTCAAAAATGTTTGCAGACATTTTCTTTCCTCTGAAGCAGACGCGACGTTTTGACATGGAGGTTGACTAAATATTTCTATAAAAAGACCTGCTTTCAACTAAAATAGTTTACATTGAAGCAATATATAAACACACAGTATATGCAGTGTGTGCTTGTTTGTATAATAGCACACAAGATCATTTTGGCCTTTAGAGCAGGAACATCAGGATCCACTAGTGGAATTCAATAGTAGTATTGAACTTGAAAGGAATCAGATTATTGTCTAACCAAGTAAATATTAGATACCGGTACATCATCAGAAGATTGAAATGCAAACCAGAGAAATGCTTTTCCATGGGAAGTTTACAATGCTAAAAGTTGTTGTACTCATCAAACCTTTTGAAACTGATACAGTCAGTTACCTAGTACGATAATTGTTTTCCAAAGTAAAAGCAAATGTTTGCTGATGTCTTATTTTGATAAACCACAACAGATGATCTTTTTGAAGGAGAAATACAGAAATCAGACAATGATTACTGTTGAAGTTAAACATGGCTCTAAACGATTACTCGATTATAAAAAAATTGTTTAATTTGATAATTGATTAGTTGTAATCAATTAATTTTGACATCTCATCAAACTGTATCCTTTACGATGATAATCTGTTGTCATTAGCAGACATCCATACTAACTAATGTAATTTTTGAATAATAGTTTACTTTGTCCGTTTCCTCAAAAACGGACTCATGTTTTGTCACTATTGATTTATCCTTACCAGTTAAACTGCAATAGATTGAATACATTTTCACAACTAACCGAGAAAACCTTTTTGTTTTTATCATCATTAAATTTCTTGTGTTATTCAAATTTGCAGTCTTGTTTATTTCCTCTAGTGAGCATGGAAAGTTTCTATACATTAAAAACTGTAGCAAGTGTAACTAGTATTGGTATCCTTTGAAAAAGTATGAACGTATGCTTTCCCTATTGATCAGAAATACCGTACACAAACTTCAATTTAAGAACACTGTTCTTGGATTGGCATGCATGCTTTGAAAATCGTATAGTGTGATTCTATTTTCAAGGTAACATTAGTGTATGTTTTATATAACTCTCTTTTTTTCCCAAATATAGTATAGCGTATTCTGTCAATCAGTAGCTCATGGTTTGTGGTGATGCTCATAGTAATGAATGAAATGAAACAAGTACATTCCTTGGATAAAAAAAAAGGAAAAAAGAAGTGCATTTTTGACTTAGTTACAATTGTACAGATAGAGAATTACACACATAAAACCTTGTTGAACAGGATAGTTTCATCCAACTATCTCACGGTGAAACATTTAACCACTAGCTAACGGGGACAAATGGTGGAAATTTGACTTTGTATTCAAATAATAGTTCTCTGGAGTGCCTGCCCACCCAATATTACATGAGTAAATAAGCCAGTGGTGTCCACCCGCAAGTGCTATTCATACGGATACAAAGAGGTGAAATGTCTCAAAACTCCAATAACATGTCTGCAATAAAAGTCACTAGATTTGTTGCTCATCACTGAAACAAAATATTTGCCAAATTTGGAAACGAAGTCACCACGCTAGCAACGCAGAGTAAGTAGGTGCTCACTTTGCTTAGATGCCCTTGCTGTACACCAGTCTTCATGGTCACGAAAGCTGTGCTTGGCATTTTTATGAGACTGAACCACCCCTCAAAAACGGCATGATTTGAACAAGTGTCAAGTGGGAGTTAATGCTGCTGTAATTCTTTATCATTTGTATATTTTGAGAATTTGGTAATAATTGAAATCATAATTAGAACAATCATTTGTTTTTTGGTTCAAAACAAGAAAATGTTTAAACATAAAAAATATTAAATTATTATATAAAATTATTTGAAACACTATAATCATGCAAGTTTCTTTTGGACTAAACAAGATTTATTAAATTAATTATTTAAAAAAAAAGCAAATATACACATTTAAAAAACTCTAAATTAGTATTAACAATCTTTTATTTTTGTTTACGATTATGACAATTTTGTAATTGTGGAGTGTAATACTTGAAATGTAATTGAATTTTGATTAATTGCACAGCCCTACAGGGACTATGTGAAAACACATATGTCTTCCTTCAGTTATCAAACGCTTGAGCACATTGAGGGTGGCTCCTCTGCTGTTCTAAAACGTCATCAGTTTGTCAAGATGGGCTGGACTTTGTTGAATACCTGCGTTGGTAGGCTGCGTGGTCAAGGCTGCGGGGCTGCTCGGAGTCTCACCTAGCACCAGGCGGACTCTCTTGGCATGTGTTTTTCCCTGGTAGTGGGACTGAGCCACGATGGCCGAGGTGAAGAACATGTTACACAAAGTGCAGCACTTGTTCTTGTCCACCTCTGTCTCGTCGCAGTCCTAGAAGTGGTCAGAGAGGAGCACAGTGGTGAGGAGTTGATGGGGGTAAGACACACGGCACAGATGGATAATCAACTGATCATTACAATTGGGATCGAAACACTGCGGCATCATTTCATCATGTTGGAACATTACAAAGGATGGTGAAGCGGATGAGGCGCACAAAGAAAAAGAGCAACTGCCGAAAAAAAAACTCCACTACCATGTACACACGCACAACAAAGCCGAGCTTTATTTCTCTTGAGCTGTTCCCTCTTCTTTGTTCTTGCCCATCTGGTGTATAGGCTGGAACAGGATGTGAAAAATCTAAGAATACTCAGTAAACCCAGAGAGGTATACACAACAGACTTCAACTTAGGTACAGAGAAGCCATGTAAACAGTCTAATATACTTGCCTTTTATATATGCACACAGATGCACACTGGACAAATTATTAGGTACATCTGCACAATTGAATATGCTGATTTCTGACCAGTGGCACCCTAATGTAGAATATATGAGATCTCATCAGGCATGTTGCAGGAAATTACCCAATCATTCCATTTAATTTGTCCGAAAATACATCTTTGCTCATTTATCTAGGCAAGTGACATATACAGCCAAGCAGAACAATTTAATGTTGGGTATGTCAGCTTTGTGTTCAATCATTTTTTTCCAGTATTTTTGACGGCACCATCCAAGATTCTCTATGAAACCTCTCCTATTCTCTGCCTATAATAAAACTACAACTCTTGGTGCTTCTGCAGTGCTTCTCACAGTAATATAGAAAATATTGCTGATATTTTCCCAAAGGTTAGTAAACCATTCCATTTAAAAGGGTTCGCACTGCTTTTTGTGGTACCTCCTATTGGGACACTTTTGCCCATGATGGATAGTCTGGATTGTAGCAAGATTAAAAGAAAGTAGTATTCCACTTTTGTCTGTGACATAAATCTGCTGTTCATGTTCAGAGTCCTGTCTGGTTTCCTTGTTCACGTCTCTGCTCACTTTGAGGAGTCAATTCATCCACGCTTGTGCGCTCAACCGTCGTCTTGCGTCACTTTGGCTCTCTGTGACTTCTTTTCACACCAGCGCTCCCGCTAGTCCAGGTGTCAAGCTGGAGGAGACCAACCTCGTTCGGGTCAAGAGGGTTGAGGGTAAAAGAGAAGTGTGTGTGACACCCTCATCTGTGTGTGTGTGTGTACGTAAGGGCTGTCAGCTCTGCTTTGCATCACGGTCATAAATGTTGAGGACACCTTCACCTTCCAGGCTTTGCTATGTCTCAGCTGTCCCCACTTTCTCTTTTGCCTCTTTACACTCACTCTCTTGCCTTTCTATATTTGCCTTCCTCCTCCCCCCCTGTGGGCACCAGGCTCACTGACTGTGTGTGTGTTGTAGGATGAAATATTTATCGGTATTGGCAGGTTTTCCACCGGCCCCCTCTCCGGTCCTCCCCCGTGTCGCTCCCCTCCATGCTGTGATCCTCTTCCCGCTCCCCTCAATTCCACGAGTGCAGTCGCCGTCTGTGTTGGCACATGTCTGCTTTATTGTGCTGGCTTGGTATTGACGAAGCATTGTTTATGGGTACCGCATACACATGACGGGAGTGTACGTAGACTAGTAATTATCTCCGCCAAGGGAGTAGTCTTTTTTATTGGCTTTATTTTGTGTGTGCTGCAACTTCTTCAGCATGTATTTTTAATGATACACTATCTAGGTACTCTTTCACACATGTTCATTGGGTAGAGAATCCATACATTAATAACATTTGACGAAATATGAATCTGACAGATTATAGACTTTAAAAGAGTCTAAAGGCATGTCTTCTTAGACGAGTTTTTTTGTTGTTTAGTATTTTTTTCTCTTTCAAGTTTTTTGTTTTAAATGTTTAGATTGCTTCTACTTGGAATATCATTTTGCTGGCATTCACTTGTTAAAATAACTCCTGTTAATACTCGACTATGGTATTCAGATTGATTGATGAATGATTAATGAACAACTAATTGATTACAATATTATTTGGAGGTATCGTAGGAACAATTTCAGATTTTTTGGAACTCCTGTTTTGAGCACCATAATGTTGCTCAGAGAGGTTTATCAGCACTACATAGGTATTGCTCAACTTCCTATTGCTGATGTTATGTTGGCCTTCTTTAGGCATCAAGCTAGTTGATGCTGAATTAACAGAGCATTTGACATTTTCAGCCATGTAGTGCTGTTTTCCATTTAGTTTTGGCTCAATTGCTTGAAGGCACCATTAACTCAGTCACTGCCATGAACGTTTATATTCATCAAGCGGAATCCAACCAATTTACTGCCACTGACGAATATATCCGACAAGAATGTTTTTGAACAGGTAGGTGTGGAAGAGGGGCTTTAAAGCACTTACTGATGGATCCCTGTTGATGGCTGTGTTAGATAACACATTTTGAATAGACTCTCGAAGACTGTATATGTATGGTGTAAGCAGAGTACATATTGTGGTAGGTAATAGAAAGTGTGTTTCACCATTGTGAGAAATGATGCAGTTCATGGACTGACATCAATATCGCTCTAGGATATATGATGAAGAAAATGGGACTCTCAGACTCCGACATTTGTCTCCAATGTTTACAAAACACTACAGACACTTACAGTATGTTCATGCTTTACGGTTATGTATTTCTGGACTAAAGTCTTAGAAAAACTTTCCGCTATTTTGGACTGTAGGATACCTTTATCTCCAAACTTGTGTTTGCTAGGTGACCTAACAACAACTGACTTACCACATAAACAATTTCAATCTACACTTCTAGCCCTTACTATCGCTAAAAAAACAATTCTTGTTAACTGGAAAAATAAACAAACTCTGAATATCGACCAATGGTCTAACCAGAACCTCCAGAAAAAAAAAGAAAGAAAAAAAATATATCGCTCTAGGTATGCTTACATTTCTTTATCTTTTAAGAAATTATTTTGCATTCAAAAGTCCTTTCTCAGTTTTGCTTTTGTTGTCTTACAATTAGAAGTGACACTAAAGCAATATATATATATATATATATATAATGTCAAAGTCTGAATGACAAATTTTCACAAAAACACATTTTCTCTGCTTTTTGATCAGAAACCTGCATTTTTGGTGAAACCAACCCCGACTTCGACAGCTGATTAATGAATAGATGATAAAACATTATTCTGTGCATCTTGAAAGATTAGTCAAACTTTTCTAAAACAGTTGGCAATATGGGGAACTACACATACGTGTATGCTTTGAAAATTGTTGGCAGTGAATAAGTAAATGAAACTACATTTTCACAAAAATATTAACCAAATTGTTACAATCAATTATTTATTATACCCATAGATGATATTAAGCAGTAAAACAATACATGTGGTTATTAATGCCAGGCATCACATAGAACTCAGATATTTTGTGCAACACTAGTGACGTAATTTATAACCAAAATCATTGGCGTGCAGGACCCCTAGTGGTGCTCACACCCTTGCCCCTCTGCCCTCTCTCAAAAAAAGTGCCCTTTGGAAAGTTTGTTTTGTTTTTTTAATAAACACTTTACTAAGGACAGGTCAATGTTGATACAATCTTTTAGAAAAGCTGCGTGATTAATCGCGTGTGAAAAAAACAATATGCGTCCCCTGCGCACACACACCCGACCTAGCTCTCTCGCTTCCTTTGTCACGTGAACGCTAATTACCCACGGTCGCGGTGTGGGACAGACACACACACGCATCTCCTTCCCCTGCTGCTCCACCCCAGCCAGGTAACTGTGTTATGAATCAAGTGAAATTGTATTGTTTGTTTGCCCTCTATTCCCTACCTAAAATCATTTTGTTGTAAAATAGCATGTAGCATACAGCACAAACAACTGAGCATAAATTAGCCGATATTAGCCACCTAGTTTAAAATGCTATATGCTAATTCAATAATAGATAACATGATAACCACCACATAGTAAGACTAATGAGGGTGAAAGGAAGCTGTTTGTGATCCGTGCATTGAAAAGCATTGGACTTTGTTTTGTTTTGCAATTTGATTTGTGGGGATTATTTTGACTTCAAAATGTGATTAACTGTTGTTTGTGTCTGGTTTGTATTATGCTAGTAGTCACAGGCAAAAACAATCCAAGACGTCATTGGTGATCAATGCATTTGCATTGAATTGCATTGTGGAAATATAAGAAATGCTCGGATGTTTGGAATTGTCAATTGCCTGTGAAAAATACCCTTTTGCTTTCTTGTAATGATGACAACAGTCAGTCTTATTCGTTCTCATGCCATTGTTCTGTTTGGTTACAACTGGTCTATTTATTTAGTAATTGTAGCATAATGCCGAGAAAGGAGAGGCTGAAAAGGGGAAAAGAAAAGGAGCTACAGCAAGCAGTGAAGGGAAGCATCGAGCTGCTCTCTTGGATGAAATCAAAGACGCATGAAGATGAAAGGTCAGACTCAGAGTCAAGGCCAGAGAGAGTCATGTTAACTAGAGTTTAGCACCTTTTAAGATCCCATTTTTATATTGATTTGATCATTAAGGTTAATTGTACTGAAAAAAAAACTTTTTTTAAGTAGTTTGTACTAAATCAGCAGGCATGAAGCTATTATTAGCTAAATTATTAGTTCTTATTTAGTACAAACCATAACTGTAAGTTACTTCTATGCAAGTCTTGCAGTCATGTTGCCCTAGTAGGCTGTTATTAAAACTAGCTGTGGGGTAGTATTAATTATTATAATATGTGTGTAATGTTTATTCAAAAACTTTTATTGACATTTCCGAACATCGGAGCATTTCTGATACGTCTCTAATGCAACACAATGCAAATGCTTCCTTTTTACGGTGAAAACAAACAGCAGACTGTAATGCTTTTTCCTGTGACTATCATACAAATGACATCTCATCACATTTTGAAATCAAAATAATCCTCACAAATCAAATTGCAACAATCCATACTCCAACCTTTTTTAATGAGCAGATAGATTTAGTTCACCAAATTGACGGCCATCTTGACTTGTGATGTCATCTCGTAATTGTCAGTAAAGTATATTCCTTGTGCACAAAAGTGATCTTTTTTTCCCCACGGAGCACTTGCCCCCCAAAATCTCTGTGTCACTGTGTCAATCACTGCCCAAAATGTTGGTTCAATTTCGAATTTGACGACTTGATAAGGTATTATAATTAGCTATATTTATAATCGGCAATATGTATAAGGAGGTGCAATTATAGGGTAAGGTAATTAGTTTTAACAACAAATGCCCTTGTACCCCCCAAAAAACACAATATGTTGCATACAGTACACACACAATAAATACTGTCAAATCCAAATGAATTTACACCATTGCTAATGTTCAAACACTTAGACCATATAAAACCTCATTAGATAAAGTTGCAATTTGAGGCATATTAGTAGGATTCCGTGACATATTGGCAAATTTGATCAAAATGGAATGAGATTTGATATTTATGATGAGGTAAAAATGGCTGTTTAGTAAAACCATTGACCATAAACCCACATGCTTATGTGTATGCCAGCTGAGAATCTCTATTTCCCATTCAGATTGGACATTTGACACCAATTTGACATGGAGATTCCAATTTAACGCTTCCATCTTTGTAAAATCCCTTCAGCTCAAGTTGTAATTTGATGCGCATAATTGTATTTTGTTTTGTGTGCTTGGATACAGAAGATATTCCAAACATGGATGAAACTGTAGCTCCTGTTAGCATGAAATCGTTGCCGCGCCTCATTGATTTTTGCAGGTGAGAAATGTCTTGTTAAATCCGTGCAGTCTATAGTCGCCCCATTTCCATATTTATTCATGATCGTGTCATGGGAGCCACAAGTGCAACCAAGTCACATCCATCCCTTGCTTTCGTGCCTATGCATTCATCCCTTGTGCTCATTAGCATATCTTCTTACTCTGCTGTAATGCGTACTCGCTGCTCCTGCGCTCATTTTTCTCACTCATTATTATCCCGTTATTCTTTCTCCGCCACTTCGCCTACTTTATCTCCTCTCCCGTGTGTATAAGGATGCTTGTTCCGCCAAAATCGTCTCAAGGACTATCAACTGCTTTGGTACCTGTCAAAACACTAAAAAGCAAACAAATAAGTTTCAAACAATTTGAGTGTGTGTTTGCATGTGTGTCTGTTGGCACTCCACTGAAACAAATAAGATGATAAACAACACTGATGACTCAACTTTTGCCAAGTGTTATTAAGCGTCCGCAGTTAATTTTGAGTCTTTTGACTTTTCCTGTATGTTTGACTTCCATTGTTTAACGCCTTAAATTAAAGGGCAAGTCAACCCAAACATTTTCTTTATAATAATATGAAGTATGTGCCCCCTCTGCGACAGAATTCTGATTAATATTGTGTTTGTGGATAATGAAATAAGTGGCAAAATCTACCTGTTTTTATCCATCTCAGGGGGGCGGCCGTTTTGCAACTTGTCAACTAAAAATGACATCACAGTTACTTAGGGCTCAGGTAACGACAAATCCCTCCTCACCTGTTTTCTGAGTTTGGTCATGTGACATTCACAAGCTGAACAGTCATTGGTCGTTACCTGAGCTCTGAGCAACTGTGATTTTCAGTCATTTTCAGTCAACAACAAGTGGCAAAATGTCCGCCCCATGAGATAGATAAAAATGGGTGGATGGATGGATTTTGCTGCTTCATTCATATTCATAACGCATACTGACTAGCGAGGCTACATTGTAAAGAATATTTTTGTGTTGACTTCCTCTTTAAGGCTGGGAATCACAAAGTAACTCATGATAATGAGTCTAATTAAAGAAGACAAACCTGGGATGAACTACACACAATATATAATTCTTTTTAACCACAATGTAGTTAACAGATAAAGTTAGCTTTGCATCTTCTATTTCTTCTTCACAGTAATACTTTTTCTTCTTCTTGGTATTTACCAGCAGTCAGGATGCCCGGTGGCACTGCATGCTCCCTTTCACAGGTCACGCTTAAAACTATAGCAGACATCTGGTGAGGAACTCCTTCCTATTTTAATAATACCATATTACAAATCGCCGATTGTCGTTAAAAAACTACAGAATAAAATTGGTAATTTACATCCAGTGCATAAAGGATAACGTGACTATTCAATCAGTTGAAATAATCACAAGGATACAAACTTAGCTTTCATCAAACAATATTTTAGACTAGTGTATCTAAGAGTGCATTGTTAGAGATAAAATAATGTAAAAAAAAAAAAATCCCACATCTATCTTGACTATAATATGTTGATTGTTGTCTGTGTGTATGCTATTTTATCCCCTGCCTGATGTCTGAATCTCTGAATATTTTGTCTCTTTCTGCCTGTCATACACCTCACAATAAGCTCCTAATTAGCTGTGTTTATCTTTCTCTCCTTCTGTTTTGCTTTCTGTGTGCTCCTACTTTTACTGTGCTGCGTTCAGGCACCGTGGGACACATCGCCGCTAAATATACACTTGAAGGACGCTCCCATTTGGAGGTCGAGGATGAAGCGCTTGAGAGTGTAAATTAAAAAAGAGGTGATGCAAATATTGTGTTTTTTACTATTTTACTATCTTCTGCCCTTTTTGTCAGGTACGTCGCGTGTGCAAAGCCTCGAGGAGTAGATGAAAACATGTATCACGTCCCCCCACCTCTTCACACACACACGCACACCTCGCTTTCATCTGCGAGCACCTTTACGACCTAGTTTCTCCACGTTTTATCTCTACTCTCAAACAAAAAGAGCCACAAAAAGCTCTAGGCATGGCATTTCACACCGAGTAAACATTGGCATTTCCTTCACTCTACCCAAATACCTTTGCACTTTTCCATTGCATGCACAAGGTCAACCCAGGTGAGAACGGGGGAACAGTTTTTAAATTATACAATTTTCTGTTATTTTCTTTTGTTTGCAAGCAAAGAATCCTGAAAACTGACATTTCTTGAAAATTCTATCACTTGCTTGTTTGGGTTTGTGATTCAGTGTTATAGACCTAGTGTGTTTCTGGAACTTATTTGGCCGCTGGCATGTTATCTACTCAACTAAGGTCTAAAGGGTGCAACTGGGGGTGGGCCAGTGCTTGCCTAATGAGGGGGAGGACACTTAAATACTTTCTATCAAAGCCCTAAAAATGGCTTTTCGGAATTAAGTGTTGACCCATAAATTTGCCGTAATTGCTAGTGGTGCAACGGACCACAAAATTCCCGGTTCGGATCGGATCACGGATTTGAGTCACCGATCGGATCGTTTTTCAGATCAGCCACAAAAAAGAAAAAGATAAATAGTACTAGTAATAATAGTAAAAAAATAAATAAAAAATTCAAAATGTCTAATATAGGATTTAGGAGCACAACTTTTAAATGCAATCAATAAGAGGCAGAAACATTCTTATTTTTACACGGTTCATGTGTAAAATAAGGTATTAATGGCATAAAGTTGGGTTCCTTTTATCTTAACAGCTAAGTTTGACATTTTGAGTTGAATGTTTTTCTTTTTTAAGACAAAGTTCTATTTATCTTTAAAAAAAACAAACATATTTAAGGCACTTCCCTTCCTTTAAACATGGAGAGTGAATTACAAAGTAGCCTTGGTCCAGAATATTGAAAAAGAATTAAAGTACAATGTCAAACTTACTTATCAACAGGCAGCCAGATACTCAGACAGTCGTTGATCATGCTAACAGCTAGCCGCTAGCCACGTCGGAGACTTCTACCGTGTCATACAATGACAGAGTAATTAATTAGCGGTTTCTTAGCGTCCTAAATTAACGATTGAACATAAGTTTGGTATGGCGTTGTGTTGATGTTGGTCACGACTACAATGTCAATAAACTATGATCAAGTAACGTCTAAAAGGGAAGTTAACTTGCCATCACGTCACGACATGGGCGAACTTCAAAGTAAAAGTGTACTAAATGCTTTGCTGTCAATATATTACTGTATTTGGTAAACTTTATAGTGAAGTTAGACTTAGCGTGTATACTCCGTTGAGTATGTTTCAGCTTTTTGTCAGAATGGACTGTGAATGCGCACTTTGTTTTTGTTCCGCAGATCGGGTGGGATCCAAACCGTGGGGCCTGATCCGAACCGAACACGGTTCAATGTTGATCCGTTGCACCACTAGTATTTGCGACATAGTATCAGAGGTAGCACAGAACAGTCTGTATGTAAGGGGACAGCGGGACTGTCACCTTTTACTTAGAAAATAATTCTCGCTGCGTTGAGACAATAATTGCCGCCTTGACTTTACCAACAACTTGAAGTCCATTAATCACCAAATTGTTAAATCACAAGATGGATGCCTACATCCTTCCAACATATTTTGACCTAGTGTAGTTGCCGTAGTTGGCAAAAAAATATGGCCGACCTTCTGCCTATGCATGCCTCAGAGTGTAATCGCAGCCTTCTTCAACCATATATGGTGGCATTTTCACCCTAGAGACAGAAAATAACATGAAAACGCCACCGAAAAATCAATGTATTAGTTATGTGGCCTCAGCAAGTGGCAACGTAAGATGGCCGACGGTGGCTTCAATTTTTGCGATGACAAGTGGCATTGTTAGTCCAACTCTGTGATCTTGACAAACGTCTTCTTTTGAAATCCATGTTTCCAGTCCCGCCAGATGCTGGGATTTTAATGACTCTATGTCTTTCTGGTCATTTAATGTTAAATGAAACAAACTATCGTCTCTCCCGCACACCATTTTGAATGTTACAAGGATTCGCAGAAGAGTGACATTGCTAAATAAGAATATTTCACAGCAAATAAACAGATTTCATTAAATGGTTCGTTTTGTAACTGGGCCGAAATGGCAGCCTGTCCAGTGGGTGTGGCTTCCCAGGCTAGATTAGCACTTTTTGCCTCACCCTTCTAAAGTTCTGGATTTGAATCTCATCTCATAGTGTTAGGTTTATTAATACTCTAAATTGTAAAGTGGTGTGGATGTGACTGTGAATGGTTGTTTGTCTTCTGTATGTGTGCCCTGCAATTGGCAACCAGTCCAGGTTGTATCACCGAGTGGAATAGGCTCCTGTTCAGCCATGACCTTTAAGGACAAGCACAATTTAAAAAAGTAAAATAAAAAATTAATGGATAGTATGGGAAAGCATAACCACCAGTGTGAAAACAAAAAGTACAATAACAGCTGAAAAAATGTGCTACGGTTTTAATGCTTGTTCAAAATAAGTAGATGTATAGAATGATCTTAAGCTATTAAACAAATTGAACAGGCCTGGATACCGTAGTTCATTCTTGGGTGTTGTCTGGGATGTCTATATTATTAACAATGTCACTCAGATAAAGTAAAGTGTAGAGAGAGTGCCAAAAACAAAGTCTGGAAGTGAATGCAAATGAAGTCATCTCTTGACAAGTGTTTGTAAGCTGTGCGGCATCCTACGAAAACAACGCGAGGAAAGGTTATGAACGAAGTGCTGACCGCCGTAATACTCGCACAGTGTGAGTGTGAGCGAGTGTTTGTGTATTTAGAGCCCACATGAGGTTAAAGCCAGAAGGGGCTGAGTCATGTCTTGCTCACTTAGGAAGGCAGATGGAGACGCAGGTGTGATGTGTTGTTGTTTTTTTCAAAATGTGTATGTCTGTGAGCAGGAACGTGTGTGTGCCCTTAACATGCCAATTTCATACGAGTAGGTCGTGTGGCGCACATGCATGACATTTTTCCACACAGCTTGTGAAACATTTGTCACTCAGAGAAGAGGATGGAAGCTCGCATATGCCCTGATTTCCACTTGATTTGCTTTTTGTACAACTCCTTCATACCATACTACTGTACACATTGCTTTATTTCCCATGTGACTGGTAATGGACTCTGTGATACCATTCAGGGCTAATGACATTTTTGTATGCATTGCAGAAAAGATCTCTACTGCTGCAATTTGTGTTATTTTGGATCGTAGTAGTGCATAAACCTGATATGACGGAATGGAAATGGATAGGGATATAAACTGCTGATATAGAAAGCTTGTAATGTGATTGGACAATGCTGTCTACACCATGTCCATTCCTGGCACAATCACGATCGAAAACATGACATCAGTGAGTATCTTTTATTTACAAGCAGCCAGATGTCGTTTTGTTTTGGTATATTATCATGACGGAAAAGTATGCTTGGTGCTTGGCAAACGGATTTTAACACTGAATTAGACTTTTTGGACAATTGACTTTTTAATTGCTTGTGTATGAGTACAGTAGTTTGATATCTAGAGTGCTGTCAAACTTGAAATGAAATAACTAAGTGAATGGTTTGTGAGCTGCTTATTTCCAAAAATGTGTCTGTAAGCAGAACCGGTCTGACCTGATATAATAATGACATCACACCGAGTTAGTCTGCCCATGACTGCTAGCTTGGCTGGGTGAAGATCTGCCATTTTCAAGTGCCAGTGACATGATGACAGAAATAGGCTTTACGCGATCAGGATTTTGGGCCGATCGGCGATCAGCGTGTCTGAAAAAATGATCATCGTCATTGTTTTTGATAGATCTATTTAACTTATTCAAACCAAAAAATGTCTAAAAACTTTTAAAAATACTTTTGCCCTTCACTCCCATAAACATGTTTACACGTTTTTTGTGTTTTTTTTTTATGCAAGAGCATACAGAGGGCTTTGATGCAGCTGCTGACGTGAAGAGGTGGCTTAGAGCAATGGTAGTTATTTAAAAAACGGAGGAGTGGCAGGAGTGTATAAGAGATCAGCCAGGGCTATGTTGCAACAAGCTCTTTTTTTCAGTGTTTTCAGTGGGAATGTGAATATTGACGAAACTTAGCTATATTCTAATGCTAACTGCTGCAAAACAAAAACAGATACAAAAAAATCCTGATGAAAGAAGAGACTCGAACCTTTCTTTTTTGAGGTTCCATGTTTTTATAGCAAAAGAGCACAATATTCTGTGGGCCTTGCAAAATCAGTCAAAATCCAGTAATAAGGGAGTTGCTTCAGTGAAAATGGCTGGGAGTGAATGAGTTAAACAACTTTTATATTTACTCTAAACCTTTCAACCACCGCCATTCATGGGTGATAGGGACTGACTGACCCTGCCCAACGAATAGCAAAAACCCATGTATATGAGTCGATCAATGACTGGGCAAATTAAGACAAGATTTGTTTTTGGCAGTATTTTTTATTATTATTAAATACAAAGCAGCTTGTGTTGGGTAATACTGCAAGAACCTGAAGTGACTGTGCCGTCCTGACAGTACTGGGGTTTTGATCCTTGTTTCTTATTGGTCTACAAATACATCTTGACAGCTTCCTTTTTTTTGGTTTGGAACTATAAAAAAAAAACACAGTATGCCTCTGCCTTTCTGCTTTTAAATCACTTCAAATTAAAAACTAAGTATAATCTCTTTCTTTGAAGATGATTGCCCGGGGCTCTCATCCTATTTTATCATTTAAAAATGTGCGCATTTCTTAAATCATGGACACAGTTATGCAAATATGTGTGTGTGTTTTGGCACAAGGGCTCAGGTTTGTTTGCTGACTGAGCTAACAACCAGACAAGGTCTCCCCCCTTGCTTTGTGTGGCGGCACTAGAATTTACCACCTTGTTTGATTTGTTTTTCCACCAGCTATGTCCACATCGTGTGTACTGTGTGTGCTGTGCTGTGCTGTGCAGAACTTCCAGTCTTGGTAGATAAATGGACCATTCGCTGTTATATAATTATTCTATTCACACCTCTTTTCCAATGCTTGGTATCATTAACACACTCAGCTTTGTCTGTCATGCAAGCACACACTGAGAGCCACGAAAAGCTCAACTTAATACCCAGACACAATCCTGACACACACACACACACACACTCACACACACATTTGGATTGGAATGCACTGCCCTTTCCAGCCATTGCCTGCAGTCGGCCGATACAGAGCTACTTGGCAGCCACTGAAGCTCACCAGAAACGGTACCATGACCTCTCTGGGGAGAATTACAGCCCACAAAAACCACACGAGTGATTCAACAACATATAAATCCCCACGGGCGCTGCGCTGCCATGGCCAAGCTTGAGAATGAATGGTCCAGGCGGGTTACACTGGGGGAAATCAGGTTCTCTCTATGCTATATAGTCAGGTACAGTCAAGGACATCGTGACCCATTTTCACCTGCAAGTTGCTATTTTATCACGAGAAATGAAAATCATTGAGTTAAAGGCCACAAAGTGGGAAAAAATATATATAATCTTTCCTCAAATATTGGCCTCCACTCTAATAAATGTCACGGCTCAATTAGAAGGCTTGTGCATTGTCCACCTAATAAATAACTGGCACACCTCAAATAACCACCTAAGGGTCAAAAATAATAAGTGACTGTAATTACATTTAAGATATTTTTTTAATGTATTCAACTTGTTTAGTACTACTTCTACTACTACTACTACTACTACTACTACTACTACTACTAATAATAATAATAATAATAATAATAATAATAATAATAATAATAATAATAATAATAATAACAACACATGCATCCATCCATCCATTTTCTGAACGGCTTATGCTCACGAGCCATAAAGTAAAAAACTTGCTGCAGTGCATCGCATTCCTAAGTGTGACACACAGCAGAAAAAAAAAATTGGTTAGCCTAACAACATTGCCTGAGATATTTGTTAATATTAACAACAAATGTAACAAACGCGAAAATTACAGTTCAGCCTCAATTCAACTTTTGCAGATGACCTGAATGACTACACTGAATTTTTTCACACAAAGAGAAAGCACAAACTTTAGCAAGCACTTTGGTATTTTTTTTGTTAAATTGTGCCAATAAGTTAAATATTACTTATGCAACTATACTTTTAGGCTAATATGTTATTACAGTATTTTGTTGTAAAATACCTTATTGTTTTATGATTTGTTTAAAAGAAAATATTAAATATTTGTTAATAACAATATCATCACAATTAGAGACCTTCCCTTTAACAAACCCCTTACTAGACACCTGTTACTTCCTTGTGTTTTATACAAAGCGATAAAGTGTCAATCAATGCCTTGTCATCCAAATCCTAAACTGAATTGATGAGATTTGACAGGTAAATATATGAACATGTTAAATTGACAATCTGGATGAGCACTGCTTCTGTCCCTGCCTGCATTTGCATAACAGGTTTCACTCAGATTGGATTCCATTTGACAGCACCATCTTTTTTAGATTGACAAAAAAATTGGCTGTAAACAAACATACACAAACACAACAGCCTTCTTGGTGAAGCTTTACGCACACATCCAGTATGTAATGAGTACAGTGAGTGACAACATACCGGATTGTCCGGCCTGAGTCTCTTCGAAGGTGGCCCTCCATCTTCTGGGTGAAGCATATAAAACAGACGCACCTTGTTGGCGTGTTTCTTGCTCTAGAAGAGGCACACACAAAAAGAGACAGGAAGTAAGTGTCAGTTGATTTGTACCCTGGAAGACCACTGTGCGTATTAGTGCAGACAGGGTCTCCACATGTTGGTGTTGTGAGCCTCTATGCCTTGATTAGCAATAGTAATCAATTTATCTTGCCTTTTTGATCAAGTGATTGATCATAAATATTTTCAGTCATCGGGCTGTGACAATTTGGATTGTCGCTGGTGGTACGAAATGTCTTACCTTGTATCTTTCATGCGCCTTTATAATGAGTCTGAACTATTCCAAGCAGAAACGCAGCACCTGAGGCTATATTCAAAATGACAGTGAGCTGTCCTTGAAACTGCTCACTGTCACTTTAATGCATCACAATGGAAATCAACGGAAAAGTGCTGCGGGCAAAGAAAATCAAATGATAGCATGTGTTTGTGTGCTGGGTTGACACGACTATCTCCCAATATTTGTAGGATTCTATTATAGCATGACCTCTGATAACCTCAACCATATGCTGTAATATGATGTAGCTGTGTTAAGATGCTTTCTTGCCATGTAAATCAGGAGTGAAAGGATAGATTAAATATTACATGATGAAATATCAAATAATAATATTGTGATATTGCATATTGTATCGTTGTATATTATTATCATGTTGCATGTTTTGTTTTTCTTTATGCCTTTCTTACAGTAATGGCACAATTGTTGTCTTGATATTAACTGTATTGTAAAAATGATGCAATAATATATCATGACTTAAGAAAAATGTTTATTTGAGTGGGGAAAGTGTATGTACACTATTAAAAACTATTATATTATAAACTATATTATAAACTATTACACATCAGATAACAGTCATGTGTGGGGGGGGGGGGGGTGATGAGATCCCTTGTTTTCTTCAACATCTTGTTCATTTTAATGCCTAGTACCACTAAAGGTGTATCATACGCCTAACAGAAAACATGGAAAGAGAGACTCATTTAAATCAATACACTCCTATTTTAATGTGTAAAGTAATGGCAAAATCAGAGCCAGAATTCCAATAGAGGTAATGATTTAGTATTTTTAGATAAGTGTTAAAACAAGGCAGTGCAGCTTATAAAGCAAGTGAATAGCCAACTTTGACAAGGCATTGTACTTGCTGCTTTGCTGCATTGATTGGATCCTCGACACCCATCCTTGGGATAGTAAACCCCCACCTTCCCCAACATCTCTCATGCCCCTCCACCGCTTGTCAGACTACTTTAATACATTTTGTGACTTGAGTGTGCGGCTGTGCGGCTTCAAGCAGCCTTGTGTTTGTACATAAATGGTCGTTGATGGCAGCGGGATGGCGGCTAAAAGCGAGACATGGTAAAGCCGCGCTGACCCTCAGACCATCAACGTTAATGGACTAGGCTTGTCTCGCATCTTTCACTGTTGGTCAAAATCAAGTTAGGTCAACAGTGCGAAGGACACGGGGACGGATGGGTAAAAATATCTTCGCTCGGTGTTACTGGACAGCAATTGAGGGACGTTGCATCTTGATTTGATTCACTCTAGAAAATAAACAGAAGCATCATCATCAATTTCAGTAAAAGCAAGGACCTAACATAAAGATTGGAATGGTTTGGGCTCACTATAAAAAAATATATAATTTATGTTTTTGCCTTACTATAGGATATTTAAAGTACATGCTCTGAAGAAAAATATTTTTGTGGGAACAATGCTGGCTTGTCACTCAAATTGGTTCTTTCTTGGGCTTTTGTAGTTTTGACCTTTCTTTGGCTCAAGAACTTACGTGTATCTTCTTGGCCCACCAAAAGTTACAACCGTAAAACATCATACAGTACAGTTTAGCTTCAGTTTTGTACACTTTGTTCCAAAGCATCTGAAAGTTGACCATTCAGTGGTATCTAAAGGATAGATGAAGTCATGGGCTGCTCGACGGAGAACCATTCCATTTGGAAGGGAAAGGCCAGCACACACTGATAGATATTATAACATTTTTAATACTTCATTTTATTTTATTAACCATTGTTACACATTATTAACATTTTAATTCTTTATATTAACCTTGTCGAAATGTTTTGTGTCCTGTGCAGAGCAGATGGTGTTGACTTCGTATAGGCTGACCTTAAGCTGGGACATACTATTTAGTCTAAAAAAGTTCCTTCTCAGCGCCTTGTGCGAAAACACATTTGGTCCTTGAGAACAGAATCTGTTTTGAACACCCACACCTGACTCTGTTTTCGCCATCGCTCACGGAAAAGTACCAGAGAGTATGTTTTGTCTACAAATGAAAGAGAGGAGGTCTTTTTAACTATAAGAAACCGTTGTGCACGCGGAAGAGCTACATTTGACGCTCTGAATCCCACCTGTTTAAGTGATGATTAGAGGCAGTTATTTGTCCAGAGATTCTCTGTTTTTTATTAAATCATTTTTGCAAAAGGTGTATTTTTCTTACATTAAATCTATCTTCATTTTTGGAACACGCAAAGAGGACATAATAATTTATTCCTCTTTCAACACCAAGAAGAATACCAATGTTGTGTATTATGATGTGTAAAATACTCGTCGGACAGCAACATTTGCTGAGCGTCAAATGAGAAACTTTTCACCTTGCTATCTTGTAATGTCAGCATTTTCCATTCACGCAGAAATTGTTACGGTGCTGAAATGACCTCTGAAGTGAGAATATTGCCTGTGTCTTAACAAAACAGCATACCTGTCGAAGTAGCATACCTTGCACTTCTGTGCATGCGCTGTAGGAAACAGGCCATGCGCAGTAAGAACAGGTTGGGTGTTTGGTTGAGTTTAGGGTGAGGCAACAGATAGAGTTTAGTATACGGTTATGTTGATCTGACAGAACACCGGCTTCATTTTGTCCCTGCCATTCAGTCTCAGAGTCATTCTCACAGAATAGCAAAATGGGACAGGCAGTGTGAAAGAGGCGTTTGTCCTCACATTCATTGGGAGATTACATCAGTCACGCTATTTACATTTACTGGCTACCTCCTCTGCACACCATGCCTTGGAAATGCAAGGTTTACCAGACAGCTGAACTGATTTGTTGAAGTGTGTCTTGAAACAAGTAATGACTACTATTTCATCCTTCATTGTGACAATTCAGTGTTTGGCAAGGAGACACTTTTAACCCTTCCTTTGGAGCAAATGTGAAGTAGATTTTTGAAAACCACTAGACCGTCCAGATTCATGAAGACAAATCAAGACTCAACACACAAATAAGTGAAAAGACCACGATGCACTATTTCTGTCTGTAATTTAGAGAATCTTGGGTGCTCCACTCAGGGAAGGTACAGGATTTAATTTTGACGGTCAAACGTGAAGGTCACGTCTGTCCAATTTCCATGACCGCAATAAATCACCTACGCCTGCAGGGAATTTAATTACGTCCGGCACAAATATTGACCTTACTCAAAGAGAAACTGTTTTGAACTTGGAGAGTCCGGGTCACTGTAACCATGTTGTCGCATTTGATAGCAAGCTGGTGGAGGCAATCCACTAAGTCGATTTGGTATGTGATCAGGTGAGGATGTGTGGTACATAAAATGGATGGATATCGTTAGAATTTTTGTTGTTGTTAAGTCAGAACATTTAAAGTAGGGATGGGCACGTACCGATACCTTATTTCAAGGTATCGGTACGCATGACGGCAGCAGATACCTGAACTACAAATTAGAAGAATAGAAAATTACCGTGAACTCAATGCAATTTTAACTCATTCAGTGCCATTGACGACTATTGACGTCAAATATCTTTTTTAACTGCTATCAATGGTATAAAGGGATATATAGGTCTTTTGTTTAAAATGATGTCACTTTTATTTTGGGAAATTGTATCTGTATCAGTGACTACTCAAGAGTTGAGTACTCATAATGGTATCGATCTAGAAAAAAAGTGATGTCGACCATCTCTAATTGAAAGTTAAGAAACCTGCATTTGTTTTGCAGTAGCTCAAAGTAGTGAAACACAATTCAGAGACAGTCATATTTTAATATATGTAATTACGTACCTTTAAATGACCACTATGATCATCTCACACAAACTTGACATCTTTAAGTAACTTTTGGATTTGGGTTGACAGATTGCAATGAGTTTATGTGCACAAGGTTCTGTGTGTGTTTGTTTATCTAATTAACATATTTGGTACACGCTGGAGCATGCGAACACACATTGTTGCAGTCCTCGCTCTCTCTCTCCAGATAAGTGCTTGTCCTGATTAGTTTCCTTGTTAATCCCAATTGTGCCTTGTAATCAAGAAAGACCCAATGAATGAATGTTGTGTGTGCATGTGCGCATGTGCACTTTGTAAATATAGGACAGGGCTGATTATTTAATGGCTATTCATTAAATTACTCTTAGGGAGTATGCAGTGAGGTAGAGCACATTAAAACAAATTGTGTCTGTGTGTATGTGCTTGTTTGTGTGCGATCCCTAACCATTACCATGCTGCATTAAGTCTATGGATAATAGATGAGCACTGTTTGTCTGTACAAATAAGCCATGTACGAAGACCACAGCGCAGGAATCTGCCTGCCAAAGCAGATTTTTTTTTGTTTTATGCGTGCCATTCCTTTGTGTTCACTCAGCTTGCAAATGAGTCGTGCTGCAAAAAAAGCCAACGATGACAAAAAAAGAAGATGTACGGAGACAGGCTTACCTCATAGTGTGCCGTGCGCTGGGACTCGGAGATGAGCTGGGCATTGCAGATGTTGCAATAACTCTCTGTGAACAAGCCTCCGTCCAGCATACCTTCAGACTTCATCTTCATCGGAGACTACACGCAAACACAACAATAACAAATAATTACAAGTGTAAGGAATGTCCGCGTGTGTTTAAAGTACACAATAATGAATGCTGATTCAGGAATATTTAGATTCAGAATGCCAGATCTACCATGACACTGTGGATTATTTCAGTTCAGTCTGGGGAACAATGGCCTCAAACTTGGACACACTGTTTAGCAGGGAACTTTTTAATGATCTTACCATCATTTTGTGAATCATAAATTTATAGTCTACATCATGAAGGAAGGTGGCATTAAGATACAGTGAATCATGTTTGTATTTACGAGTACAGTAATGGCTTGCTGAGTGTCATCTAAGTAAATCGTATTTCTTCATATAGTGGACGGGCGAGTTTATTTACACAACTGCAGATTGAGGGACGCGTCACGTCGAGGGAGTCCTTCATAATATTATACATAGATTTCCATATTTTTCACCAATAGAATATGATACTGCACTTTAAATCGAGTGAATCTTGATATTAAAACAAAAAAGTGTCTTCACCTAAGAGTCTGTTTACATCAGGCATACCCAATCCTAGTCCTCACGGGCTGGAGTCCTGCAGGTTGTTGATGGTTCCATCCTCCAATACCCCTGATATTAAAGACCAGGAGTGTTATCAGGCTTCTGCAGCACGTACTGATGAGCTGATTGTATAACTTTTATTGGGCTCCGCCCCTCGAAGACCAGGATTGGGGAAGCCTGGTTTACTTTTCGGTTGGTGCTTCTGTTTTGGTTAGCCAGTCTGTTAAATTGTATTCTATGCCCACAATATCAAAAGGAACAGCGTTTAGAATATTTAGATTTATTGTACATCATAAATGATATTACATAGGTTGCACCGCGCCCTACAGGAGGCTGAACTTTTTCGCCGCCATCTTTCTGCTCCGGATACCCAAATGACAAGAACCTCATGAACGTAGTAATTGATTGTAGGCTTGCGAAGTCTCAGACACCGTAGTGTGCCTGCTACAAAATGCACATGCTTCGAATTTAGGTTGTTGCATTCTATTAGTTCACCACTAGATGGCAATACATTCTGGACACTAAAAACAGTCTACGCTTATGCTACTTAAAATGAATTACTTGTTTACAATAACCTACTAAACTAACTTGATTGTGTCTCACAGTTTTACACAACGTACAATTTGCGGTGTCGACACTTCTTAGAAACAAGCCAGTTAATCGGCCAGGACCCGAGAAGCCCAATGGAGTCTGTCATTGTGGATTCTTAACAACCCGAAATTGTCTCATTGCTTTCGTAGCGAGTACCGTGGTCGAAAAAATGTTTTAATGATGCACTCGGAGCTCCAGTGTTGAATTTTCTATTCTCTTCGTTATGTTTGCCCTGCAGTGCAGTGATCTGACAAGGTTAGGGAGCGTAACGGGTCTTGAGGGAATGATCCGGGAACAGCAACTGCTAAAGTGGATTAGATCTTTGCCCCAAGGAAAATCTAGATACAAGGTGTTTGCAGGGGCAAAAATGGTACACGGCAAGAGATGCAGGGATGCTTCAGAGGTCACCTTCACCTAGGGTGAAATAACACCGCCATTACCCTGAAAAGATTGACAATCGCAGTGTCAGTGATGGTATTCCATAAAATTGACTCACTAGTGACAGGAAGTAGAATTCTTTATCTCACGTCGAGTATGTAATTGCTTCCCACCAAAGCACGACACGTCCCTTCAGTGCACGCACACACCTAAACACGTATGTGAAAGCTTTTAATTATGCCTCTATGCTCCCCACGTGTTTAGTACACCTTGAACCTTTCAATTAACTGCACACATGCTGTATAGACATTCCTTTATTCTGTTCAACCCACAAGACCTTCAAACGTCAACATTAAATAGTGACGCAGGTGCTTTCCATCCTTAGCTGAGTGCAGAATAGAAAATCAATTATTAAAAAAAAAAATTCTCATTTGAAATGATTGTGACTACACAGTCGATAGTGGGCTGTAACACTAACTCACCATATGAAATTTGGAAATATCTTGGCTTCTGGCACTAGTCAATTTCATCATAATTTGCATTCATGCTCCACCCACATTCAACTTTTTAAAACTTTGTTTGAAGTCATCTATTCTGTTTGTCTTGTCTACACTGTCAGATTTTGAAATTAATACAATATATGAATTAAGTGCTTGTATATTTTTTTAGACATTCTCTGTTACAACTAAGTGGCGCTGTGGCACATGAAGTAAATAGACATATGAACCTCTCAGAGCGGAACGTTATCCTACACAATAAATTTGGTTTTCAGGGATCCCTACCAGGCCAATTTGTAGAAGTCCTGCTAATGACTGTCCCGAAGCAGTTGTTCACCAGGATATACACTTTCTGCAGTAGTACTGTATAGTAAACATAATGGACAATCATAAAGTACAATTTCCTATAGCACAAAACTAGGTCTTCATAGACAATCATCCCCTTTTTACAGGTAAAATTAATGAATCACATTTATTCACAACTTTTTGCATAAGCACAAATGCATGCGATGTATTTTCTCAACAATTGGCTTGAAATCAGCCAGCTGTCTACCCGTTAAACCGCTGCCTAATTAAAAGATGGAGTGACAGCAGGAATTGCCTTATCTGCTTAATATCTCCATTACTTGTGAATATCACAAGTGGGACGTGAGCGGCAGCCTAATTAATAGAGGCAATCTGTTGGTGGGATTTGCGGAAATGTATGACCAACAAAGCGTAAAGATAGAAAAACAGATAGCGAAGAAATTAATGAAAGTGGGAAAGAGATTGTGGGGGGAAGCAATGAGAGAGGAGATGCTCATATTGTAGTGGGCTGCTTGTGATATCTTCATGTTAGGAATTTAAAGGCACTCAGTTCCCAGAGGAACATATGATGTCACAGAAAATCCCATTTTATTGTTGACATCATGATCAATTTTGTAAGCGGCATGTACCAAAAACTGAGCATGTTGTCTCCTTAGCATAAGCGGGCTGTTCAGTCAAATCAAACCGGGAGTAAATCTTCAATCTCATCTTTTGGATCCTTTAGCGGCATCATTTGCATTTCGTTTTCGCTCAAATGCATTTAACGAGGGCAGCGCAAGCTGTGGACTTAGTGAACCCATTTTCTCAGTCAGGCTCTGATGCAGGGTCCAATTTGAGCTTGAAATGACTTTTAATACTTTTGCTTTCTTTCTTTGAAGTAGCTGAGGCTCAGTTGAACATGGGTGTCAGCTGGGGAAAATGATTGTGCATTGGAATTTAATCTAGAAAAGTTCAGAGAGTTAAGAACTGCAACAAATCTCATGAGACTTTGGTAAATCTCATGAGACTTCAGCTCTGTCCATGTTTATGTGCCTGGGTGCTCCCAGAAATATTAGTTCCGCCCAGTCTGCCTAAATGATTGCTGCTTCTCCGTAATACTCCTTTTTCTTTTGTTTTAAGATCAAGTTTTACTGGACATAAATTATAATATACAAGTAACATTATTTGCTATACAAAAATGCCCCCTTAGTTGTGTATATAAACCAGGCCCCAAGCGGCACACAGTATTTACGTTAGAACTTGAAACTGAGAATACATGAGTTTAATTAAGGACAAGAGATGGACACGATAAACCATCGTTTAAAAAAATAGCCCTAAACTCTAATTAGACACAGCTCTGAGAAAAGAAATAAAACAAGGATTAGCATGCTAGCCAGATCGAGGCGCCTGAAGACAGTCAACATTAAGCGGATTCTCTTTTTAAGACCACATCAAGTATTTAACATGAATGTGAACTCTGAGCCTCCTCACTGAAATCTCACTGCCTCTGGCCCATTATTCATTAAAAAGCTGTCACCGCACTTGGAGGTAGCTTTTATATCTTTCTAATAACAGCTCAGGTATTTTTCCACCACCTGAACTTGGAATATCCATTTTGATTTTTAATATTTCTTGTACTCAGATAGCTCCGTTCAAAATGAACACCTCTTGTTCAGCGAGATATCTAAATTTTTAACGCAATAGGAGGCAGGATTAGCATAAATACTGTATAGTCAGCGTTCTTATAATGTCTGTCAAAGTCTTTTTGAGAACAATGAACATGAAGTTTCTTTCCATGGTTTCCTATCAGGGGCTATTTAAGTTTTTAATAGACCTTCGAGAGCCATACTAATCCTAACACTAAACCTACTAATCCTAGCCTTAACCATAAACCTAAACTCTAACCCCATACCTCATAACCCTAACCATAACTGTTACATGAAACCCTCACAGTAACAATCTATCCCTACCCAGGACCAGCACCTAAACCAGGGGTGCCAAACTCATTCTAATTCAAGGGCCATTTTTACCCAAATTTGATCTCAAGTTGGTCGAACCACTAAATCCTGACTCGAATATTAATCTGTGGTCTTTCTTTAGCACTGGGCTTTTATTTGTTCTCTGGATTTCATGGCGAGGCGGCTCTGCAGAAGGAACACAGCAGGTGATTGCAGTACTTTCTGCCAAGTCCATCAAGGAAAAAGCTGCTGTGAACTTCACTGCAACACCCTGTTGTCTTTCTTTGACATTTTCTCTCGTAGCTCTTTTGTTTGAACTAGAGTTGCTTTTTTTATTGAAATGTCAAAAAATGCATCCACAATATGAAATATTGACCACAGCCTGTGAGCCAGTGACCTGTTTAATGACTCACTCACGAGACCAACAAGCTTGACAATATTAAACCTCATAGATTGCAAAGCACTTGGCAGTGCCACTTTGAAGGTTGACATCACAAGCAGCTCACTTTGTTGCTACCCCTCGAAATACGTTTGCACCAAGATGAACAAGCCCTCCTCCCTTTTGCACAAAAGCAATCAAAGGTTCCAGGCTGAGTCTGGTAATAAAAAAAAGGAAAGTCTTCAAAGGAATCCAAAAGCTAATTCATCGCAATTGCACTGCAGCAAGTCCCTTTGTGCTAAATACAGCAAACTAATGCAAATACAGCCCAGTATAAACAGAACTCTGCATTATAGGAATACAATGTAGAAGCCGAAATAGCTGACACAGATATTAGGATTCTGGTGCATGTTCCAACCCTCATTTCATGACAAAAACACTTTTACTTAGAGGTGTTTAGATTTTATTTTTGTGGCAGTAAATGCAACTCAAAATCAGAGCGAAAATCGAGAGCTAGCATCAAGACACATTCAAGCTGACAAGATTTAACATTTCATGAACTTTATCAGCATGCATTTGTCCACTGTGTTAAGACTTACATTTCTGTTTAAGTCCAGGGTATCTCCAAGTTAAAGGAAATCAAATCAAATACTTTATAAGGCCACCCTCAAATTTAGTATGTCTGTTATGCTGTAATACAAAACACTATTTTTCCCGGCATTTCAATATTATGTACAGTATTGTATGGCATAAAAAACTGCTGGGAAATTGGAATTTTGGAGATCATTAGGCCTGATTTCAAAACAGGCACTCCAATGAACATTTCCTTGGAAGTGACTGATAACTACGGAAGCGTGGAACTGCCAATGTGGAGTAAACATTTTTGACTGGTAAGTACGTTTGAACGTATTTAAATTCGAACATACTCACAAGCACGTTTGAACATACTTGTAGGCTAAATGCTACAAACATAGCATATTTTCCCCAAAAGCATTTTTTTTTTTTAAAGCATTTGGCCCATTTTATACCAATACTGTTCGTTCAAAATTTTGAAAAAGAAATTGTTTAGTTGTAACTTATATAATTTATTATTATGTCTGCAGTGCATTATTTAGGTTCAGCTTTTTTTTGCTTCGGGGTATTGATTTGCGCATGCGCAAGTAATATCCCGTGGCATTACAGGAAAATATGCTATGTTTGTAGCATTTAGCCTACCAGTCCATTGGAATGTACTCGCGAGTTTTGTTCAAACGTGCTTGCGAGTATGTTTGAACATATTTGGGAAAATGTATTTAAATACGTTCGAATGTACTTACCAGTCAAATTGTTTACTCCACATTGACATTTCATGCTTCCGTTATAGAATTTGTGTGGAAACTTTTTCTGCTCCCGTTTCCCTGTTGTTCCAAATTGCATGTGGTGGTTGAACGTTCAGTCTGCCTGTGTGCTCCTCCTCCCTCTGCTTGCCCTTCCCGTGGTGCTAGCATGGCTTCGAGTGCAGTAATTATTCATGAGGGACAGTGCAGGCTAGACCTATCTACTCTCCAGAAAGAAGAGCTACTGTATCATGCATCTTACTACTACGACAATGGATTAAAGTGCATCATGATTTGAAGCACTCTTCCCACTGGCTGATAATTTTTGAAATCATTCATGATATTTGTAATGCAGATGCGTGTCTGCTTATTTGCATTTAAGAGTTCATTCATCTTCACAATCTGGAAAGCGATAAACATTCCAGTCTTGGCGAGCTGCGGAGGTAAGAATTTTAAAGAGTACCTCGTTTACTTGAACGTGAATCCATCATTGAGCAACAAAGATTCCGGAGAATCATCTCCTTGCAATCAGTGCAAAAGGGATTTTACAACAACCAGTTGGTCCAGTGATGTAAAACTTTCTTCATGTGAGGTAAAATGGAGCTCTTGTGACCCATCAGCAATGTAGTAAAATAAATGTCTTTGTTCTGGTGTTCATCTCTGAGATTATCCGCAGCTTTACTACTGCACGCCTGCTTGAGCTAAGACAGTACAACAAAACAATACAATGGCATCTGAGATATAAAGAAACAATAAACAATACCATCTGAACAAAGGTTGGTATTGATACAGTTATGTCTATTCAACAAGGGATACTATACTGAAATAATATAGTTAAACAGTGATACAGAGAACTGATACAAGAGCAACAGCCACTAAAGAACTAATTTCACTTTGATCTATTCAGTCAGATTTTTTTTATGAATCCTTTTATTGATTCTTACTAGGCGAGGGAATAAAATCATTCAAATGCTTCAAGTTTTTAATATCTTCATGATCTTTAATGTATCTTAAGGAGGCAAAAAAAAAAAAAAAAAGAACAGCGGGCAACTTGTCAAACTATGTCAAGAGACCAAAATGCTCAATTTTAGTTTTGAAGTACCTTATAATATATCAGTGTGTGCCTTAGCAAATAAATAGAGCGGTCAAAGGAGAGCTTCTAACTTTCCTTTGACGCATGTAAGGGAATGTTCAGACAGCTAATGAGCATTATGTTAAACTGTTTAGCAATCACTCAATAAAACCCATCTAGACAGTGTATCAGCACCTTTGACCTTACTTTGCTGTTGGCCTCTGATGCCGTCCTAGCACAAAGGGAGTTCACAAATTTGACACATAGACTGGAAAAGAGTCTGGCTGTTACCCCAAAAATGTTTGTTAACTAACAAAATTTGAGAAATTTCTTTTAAAATAATTCACAGGTTTTACCCCTCAAATGGTCATATTGTTAAAAGATTCAAGAAAGATATTGATGAGAAGTGAACTTTCTATTCTGTGGAGGTCAAAACTGTGACTCATTTATTTTAGCTCTGCCCCTTTGTCCAAAGCTTTTGGAGTAACATCTGTAAATTTATTGCTAAAACGATTGATGGAGATTTTGAACTGTTTTGGAAAGATGTACTGTTTGGTCTCTATGACCTTAAAATAAATAAGTTAAAGCCAAAGGAGATTTATATTATTAATCTAATCATTCTTATGGCAAACTTTTACATCCATAAATGTGCATTTTTACAAAGGAAAACTTTTTTTTTTTTTCTATTGTGAAATCAGGCAGTACATCAAGTCCCTTAAGTTTTCTCGTATCCAAAGGCTATCAAGACCTACAATTCATGTGAACATTTCAGGGTTTTGTAAACTTATCCCCCTTGGCATGTTATTTTGTTTTCTTTTGTTATGTATAGTCAACAATTGTTTCAGTCATTGGTTTGTCATTTTTAAGAATAGCTATTGTTGTATGTTTTGCAAAACTAAATAATATATATATATTTTTTTTTAAAGAGTTCATAAATTTGGACGCTAGGCTGGTTAGCTTAGCGCAGGGGTCACCAACCTTTTTGAAGCTGAGAGCTATTTCTTGTCTACTAATTAATGTTCAGGGCTACCGTTATGATACACACTTCTGAAATAACACATTTGATCACAATCATATGTTACTATTATATGTTGTTATTAGGGCTGGAAAAAATTGGTCGCCAAATATTTCTGCCTCGCTGACTATCCGAGTTATCAGTGAAAAAATCGATAGGATAATTGAGTCTAAAAAGATTTGTTAGTGACAGCTCTAGTTAATATTACGAATTAATTACATTAATTAATGTGAAGACACTGATCATGTTCATTTCTCACAATAATTTGGAAACAAATAGCCCAATGCACACACTTTGTTACTATTAATCTTTTCAGTTCTTTACATTTTCAAATGATGAGTTATACAACATTCCTGCAAATTCACAATGCGCCATCACTGGTGAGGTGGGACAGACTCACTGGCTACTCATGTGGTCCTTGGGGACTACCTGGTAACCACGTTGGTGACCCCTTGCTTAGTGCTAGCTAGCTGCTATGACAGACATGCAGGGTTGGGAGGGTTACTTTTTAAATATATTCCGTTACAGTTACCTGCTTAGAAATGTAGTTAGTAACGTAATCCAAGTACCATAATATTAAAGTAATGTTATTTGATTACTTTGGATTACTTTTGGATTACTCCAATACCAAGTATGGTCATGAAGATAAAATAAAAATAAATATCACCACAATAGTGCGCCCCTGCTATTTGCGAGTGATAGGTACCCGAACAGCCTACAAGTAGTAAAAATCCTTGTCTAATTGACACCGATTAAAATGCATGATTGTATAGGTAGGCTGATTGATTGATTGAAGGCCATATGCTGTTTTCAAACTGTCACTGAAAGCCAGCCACGACCGACCGACAGACACATCCAATGAGGTAAAGTAAAGCTTTACTTGCTAACAAAACTGTTGTTGCTGTGTGGAATGGGGAGAAAAGGGACAAATTAAGCTTTTTTTCCCCATAGTAGTTCATTTCACCCACACACACTAATAATGATATGAGGATGACGAATCGTAACATCAACTGCAAAATGAGTTTAGCCGTGTATATTATGTAGAGTGTTTAAATAGTGAACGCCGTGTGGGACTGAGGGAGATTTGTTTGGAAGTTAACTCACATTATGGTTAGCAATAAGCTAGTATGAAGCTCAGCATAGCATACCACAGGACTCTCAGCTCAAACTTTCTTTCGTAATGGCAGGCAAAACCCCAAACTTAAAAAATATCCTAAGGAGAATTGTCAGAACTCTGCTCTGTGCTATCTGCCCCTCCTTCTAAGTAGCTGATTGGCTGATGTGTAAGGAGGGCGCTGCCAGCCAGTCGCTCTACGTCTCACTCACTCTCCGTGGAGCAGAGCAGCAGTAGCGCATAGACACACTGCAGTGAACAGAGCTCAGCAAGTTGCAACTATTTTTGATCGTCTTCTCTTCTGCCGTCTATCACCATATTATATGAAAATATTCAGTTACTCAGTCTCTTTCTATCAACGTACTTGTTTCTGTTTCTGTCTGTCTCACACTCTTGCTTGTATTTGAGCCAAGTGACGAGTGGACGGTGCACAGATTTCTGGTAGCAGCTAAAGCTAAACCTAGCTCTAGCTCTGCTGTCCCCGTCATTCCCAGCCCCGCCGTGGCAGCTGATGATGACAACGTAGGCTTGAACAATGTAGCACCATCACAACCCCATATGTGACCTCCCTTGTGATCGGGATATCATCTGCATCATGCGAGAGTTCTTTCTCCACTTTGTCTCGTGTTCTTACTCCCTTCCGCCGCACTATGTTGCATTGGAAAAAAATACATTTAGTCATTCTGGTTCACAAAAAGGCCATAACAACAGGCCTAGATATGTATACATTTGTTAGGACCTTTGCACAGAAAAGTAGGCGACTGATGTTACAATAACTGATAGCAGCCATGCTGGTACATAGCTAAAGAAATAAAAACATCCATAATTACAGATAGATAGATAGATAGATAGATAGATAGATAGATAGATAGATAGATAGATAGATAGATAGATAGATAGATAGATAGATAGATAGATAGATGGACGGACGGACGGACGGACGGACGGACGGACAGACAGACAGACAGACGGACAGATAGATGATGGATAGGTAGGTAGACAGACAGACAAACAATAGACTAGAAAAGAAAAGAAACACTAAAAAATGTAAATAAATCAATAAATACATAGATAAAAAATAATAATTAATAAATGCAGTCTCAACAGGACAGTAGCCATCCAGTGTCCTTTTTGTGCCGGTCCCAAGCCTGGGTAAATGCAGAGGGTAGTGTCACGAAGGGCATCCAACATAAAACGTTTATAGCCTGCAGCAAGACAAATCAAATGGATCAAAGGAGAAGATAGATATAGGCCCTGGTTTAAAATATTACTAAAAACAGGGGGTGGGGGTGGGGGCAGTGTATGGCAAGGGATTCTGGAGGTAAAAGTAAGTCATTTTAAACTAAAAATGAAAACCTTTCCGGTTATTACGGGGGCGTTACGCGTCAGCCGCATATGTACACTGTTGTTTTTTTTATTTGGCTTGGTAAAGTGCTTTGGATAATATAGTAATAAATGGGACATATTAAACGCAATGTAAGGGTACTCCCTTCACCATTATGATCAAATCAGATTTTTCACGTTTTGGACAACGATGTGTTAATAACCCATTTGAATGTGTTCAGAATATGATGGTTATATGGTAAACAGATATGTAGCCTAAACACGGATTTGATGTACGAGTCCAGGCGCTATAAATGAGTAAGTCTTACTCTTAGAAAATAATGCTAGCAATCCTTGACAAAACCTTCTTGCTGGTGAGGTGTTGCGGTTCCTCTCTCAGGGGGTCCTTAGTGGTATTAATGGCAGATTGTCTGCCTGGGGCCACAATATGGACTCATTAGAGGGTGAATCAGGACTATTATCATGGACGGGGGAAAAAAGTTTTCCAGTTAAACTGAGCCCATCCCTGCCTCCCTGTGTGTTTAACAGCACACTGACTTAATGGGGGGTAGACAACATAGAGCTGTTATGTTGCTGTAACATATGGGAGAGGATATAGTGGATGGCAACAAAACTGCTGGGGTCTCCATATTCTATTAGGGACTGATTGCTCTCTTTTATAGTTGTTGGTGTAACTTTGCAGGCAAACTCTTCAGGAGTTGTGGGTCTAAGGCTGGGCGATAAATTGATTTTTTTTAAATCATTCAAGTGTTTTGTTGTGAACGATTACAAAAATTATAACATCGATGTTTTTTTCCCCCTTTCGTTTCCCGAGTCTTTCGCCTCAATGGGCTTTTGTAGCGTTAGCTCTGCCAATCGTGTCCTCACACACTCCATACGGGAGGAACTCAACAACAGCAAACAAACTCCCGCAAAAAACAAACAAAAAAAACTGTTTACTATGTTACCATGGAGGAGTCATTTACACAAGGTAGCACGTATGACAAGAAAGGGGCACAATAAGAGCGATCACCAAAGCGGACACATTGCACCTCGCTAATGATATGGCACCCATGTATACAATGAGGAAGACTCGATTTCACCACTTGCTGAAAACGGGAGAACCCAGGTATGTACTGCTATCTAGCCGCAAGTATATTGCTCAAGTTGCCCCACGCCGTTTGTTTAGGCAGTGGTTATTTTGCCATGACTGGCAACTCAAATGCTAGTGATATTTTTGCAAATAAAAATTCAGCAAACAGTTGGAGGGGATGACCTCGATTCTACAACAAAGCCTAATTGTGATGTTTATTTGTGTCATATTGAGGTACACAAGTAGCACTGTTTAGCTTTTAAAACAAAGTTGACAAAAAAGTTTTACTTTTCTACTTTTTAAACACATAGATTTATATTTCCAGAAGTATTTGATTTGAGGTAGAAGTTTTGCACATTGATTCCAAGAGAAGAAATATGGTTACTTTTGTTAACTGATAAAATTTATTGGTTTATGTAAAAAAAAAAAAAAATATATATATATATATATATATATATATATATATATATATATATATATATATATATATATTTATATATATTTATATATATATATATATATATATATATATATATATATATATATATATATATATATATATATATATATAATAAAATAATAATAATAACAATATAAAACCCGGAAATTGTAAATCAAATTTTTTGTTATAAAATCTGAGATTTTATTTTTAGGCAAAATCACCCAGCCCTTATGAAGTTTTTTTGCATCCACATTCAATATCACATCTGTATTGGATGTGAAACTCCAGGGGTGTCAAACCCAACAAAATGATAAAAAAGCAATAAAAGCATTTTTTTTTCAAAAGGTAGTGGAAAAGAAATACAAGCTTTAAAGTTGTTGTTTTTTTTTTAGCATTCCTGGCAGTCTACTGTATTTTGATCAGCAGCGAGTAAAGTCATTTACTTCAGTATTTTGAGGAATATAATCCCCAAAACCTACACTTGTGAGCAATCTTTTAAAGTTTTTGAAACAGGTTTCCCCTGAGGCATCAGGTACACAATATCTTAAACACTGGCTTGGTTAAAAATGAATAAATATTAGAAACTATTGAAGTCAGGCAAATGGCATTTTGTAATACTTCTCTCTCGCTATCCCCCAAGCCTCAATTATTGCATCAACCAATTAGGAAACAGAAACAGGCTCTTTGTGAGGTGACACCAAGGGCTGGAACGCTGCAAAGCGAACGCAGTATAATTTATTTGACGGCCTCCCACTTCCTTCAAGTGCGGTGCTTTAGCTTTAAAGCAGCACTATGCACAGTAAGTATATATAAATAGAATCTGTAACCATAGGACTGACAGATAATGTGGTGTGGAGACACGCCCACGTGTCCTTGTGGGATCAACTGTCAATCACAAGGTTCCAAATCCAAAAGTGTATATGGGTTCAAATCGCGGGCGTCGGACCAAAACCTTGTGCCTTCAAAATTGTCACTTTTAAGAAGTCCCCAAAATTGGCGTGCTTGTTCAACCGTTAATTAATATTATGTCATCAAAAAGAGAAAGCCATTTTCATCACTTTAAATTGGTTGATAATTTTTAAGAACGACACACCGTGTGGACTGACCAAAAGTATAGATTTTTGAAGAAATATTAAATTAAATATTAAAGAGATTTTGGCCCGACGCAAGTGAAATATAAGTTGTTGATGGAAGTCTGACTGAGATATGTGGAAACAAGACCAAAATGGATTTTGGCATGGTGTTATAGCTGTGCTGCAAGCACAAGCCTGAATAGATGTATCACAGCACAAATCCATGTAATATCTAAATGGAAGGAACAAAGTTAGTAGTGTCACAATACTTGTCTCCAACTGCACTGAATTTTTGATAGAAACAAGCCCTTGTATAAGATTTTGCACTAATACAACAAAAACAAATTTCAAATAAATTCCTGGTACTCCCTTGTGAGCTTCATGACCAAGCTTGTAGCTCAAATTTATTCATATATCAAATCAATTTTCCCCATTGAAATAAATTGAAATGCCATTAATTCGTTCCATCCCTCAAGAAACCACCACCATTTTTTAGGTTTTAGAAAGCGGAATTTCTGCAATCTGTTGGATGTGTGTCTTTAAGGGGTGTGGTCTATCTAGTAAGAGATGCCATCAGCTGGAGTCAAGTTGGTTAGAGTTATTTTAATGTGATCATCTGTGTATCGATTGTGACCTACATCACCTTTTGTTCCCACTTTGGGATAAGGGTATAACATTAATTAAAACATATATATTATTATTTCACTTCACTCGACTGTCAGAGTATCTGAAGCTGAACCTCAGACTTTGGCTCGCATCCTAACACAAAGAAAAAACAAACAGATTGAAAAATGCCATCTAACATTATATACCGGTAAACAGATTTGCATTGAATTAGTTTATAAGGCAAATTATCACGTGTCTCCAAGAGCAGACATCATACACACACTTGGCTATTTATATATTCTAGGTGCTGCAAGGTCATGCCCTATTTAATCTACTCCACAGTGTGAGTGTGATGCTCTGGTCTCAGCGTGCCCTTAAAGATCGTACATATCAATAGTGTGTTGCCGTCTGAGTTTGTCAGGTCAGAATTTGCATGAACACACCAGAATAAGATATTGATATCAAGTCTGTTCGCAAAAAGAACGTGCGTATGAATATGGAAATCAAACACTCTGCAAATTCATTGTCCAAAATGCCCATTGTTGTGATAGAGCCTATCTATCATTCCTTTGAATATGAAAAAGTAATTAAAATTATTCATTAATATTTAAAAAATACAATTAATTAATTTAATAAGTGAAACAGTTGAACTTCAGACAGTCATATCATCCACAGTTATAGTTTTGATAATTGAGTTTTGGTTGTGATGTTTCGGATTTCCAGCTAGCAAAAACCTCCAATTTATTTAATTTTATTTATTTTTTGGTGCGTGAGTATATGTGTGTGTGTGTGCGTGCGTACGCGTGTGTGCAGTTATGCGTGCGTGTGAGTTTGTGCTCATTCATTCACCTGAAACCTATTAAAAATCCCATACCCTTCACCTAAACCAAATACTTAAGAATCCCGATAGTCGTGAAGTTGTCAGTAGACCCGAGCAGTGATCAAAGAAAAGTGAAAACCAGCACCGACCAGACACCACCAACTACGCACAGGGTTACAAACCAGAATCTTTCACCAACCCCACAAGCATATAAATTCCAACAAATTAGAGAGACCTCAAGAAACCAAAGGAAAGATTAAAGAAAGGAAGGAAAGATAGATGAAGCAGAGTGAGATCCACAGACATCAGCCTCCACCGATTCAGCGACCAGAGGAAGAAGCGGATTGTGTTTGCATTTCGGTAGATGCTGGTGTGGTGGATCTGGCATTCATGAAAAACCTCCACCAAAGAGCAGAGCCGTCGACCCAGGCCAGGACAGGGCAAGCACAACCCCCCAGGGCCCCCCAGGCCTCTGCAGCGCCAGGGCACAACCCCCGGGCCCCGCGGGGGCCACCGGCTGTAGAGCAAACCCAGGAACCCGGAGCACCCCCCCACCCCAACACGGCCCGCGCCCCCAGCCCAACGCAGCAGAAAGGGGCACGACAGGCCCACTAGGCCCCCCACCGGTCCACAGCCCCCGCAACCCCACGCCCCCCACCCTCACCCGCCACTCACCACTCACCACAGCTCAGCCCCCGCCGCACCCCGGCCCCCAAACACCACAGCACCCCCCGCCCCCAAACCCCTAGACACCACAGCGACCTCCAATTTACAATGTTAAGATATTACAATATTAGATAAGAAACAATCAACTGAATTTTTAACATAGAAATTAGTTGGGAATTGGTCTTCTGAAAAATATGCTTTTAGTGATACAATATTGCACTTAAGCTTTACTGTTTGAATCAAACTATTGAAATGGATGGCTGATGATATTCAAACTTATTGCACTACAATTCATCCACTGAAAAGTTGTTAAATCTACAGTACGTACTCATTGCATCTATAGTGTTTTCACCATAGTCTTTTGCACCAGCGCAGATTGCCTTGCATAGTCCGTAAACAGCTACGGCAGGAGAAGGGGAGTTGCCAAATACATGGACTTTAATGCAATAATCAATTGCTTCCTTATTCATGTCATTGTCCTTGTGCCACAGAAAGTGAAGGAAGTTGCGGTGGTCCTCTTGAACTCTAAAACAGTGAAACATTTGCTGTATATCTGCCATAACAGCAATGCTCTCTTTCCGGAAGCGGAGCAATACACCAATTAGTGTATTATTCAAATCAGGGCTCGTAAGAAGGACATTGTTAAGCAAGACACCGGCAAACTGGGCACTTGGAAACAACCCTGATTTGATTCTTTTTTTGTGGGTGATACACTCCAAATGTGGGAAGATACCAGCACTCTTCTCCTGGTTTAGCGGAGGTGCTTTTTCAGCATGGTTATTGGAGAAGATTTTTTCCATGAATGTCACATATTGTTCCTGAATTTCGGGTTTCCTGTTTCAGTTGTGTTTTAGGGACGAGAACCTACTGATGGCCTGTTCCTTGTTGTTTGGCAGTTGCTGTCGAGGATTTTTAAATGGAAGTGTGCCGTGCGACCCAGCTGTTATTTTCATCTCTGTACATAGCATCATCCATGATTTTTAGGAAGAGTATGTCCTGAATTGAGAGAGCTGGTTTGTTGTCGTTTTCCATCCTGTTGAACACTGTTTGTCTTAGCATCTATTCAGGTGCTGTTCTTGATCTATTTGTGTGCGGTGTTTTCTTCAGATGAACAAGACTATTGCATGGTTTGAAAATAGTAGGGTGACCATATTCCAGAACAACTGTTTTGAAAGAACTGACTGTTGGCTTGTGCAGTTTTACCTAAACAAACTTCTCCGACGACGACCCAGCCTAAATCTAAGCGCTGGGCGAATGGCGCATTGTGAGGGCCATTAATTCTCTGCCTGACCTTGTGTGCCCGTAAAACGTCACGTCCTAATAGCAGAAGTATTTCAGCGTTAGGATCAAGTTCTGGGATGTACGTACTTCGCTATGGACTGGAGGTGTGGCTGGTGTAGCACGGCGCTCAGAGTTGGAATTTCGCTCCTGTGGTTGGGAATGTTTTGGCACTCAATAAGCAGTGCTAAAGGGACAACTACTGACCCATCGAGTGACTCAATTTGTAAACCTGCCATTTTGCCCCACGTTTCAACTACACCAGAGCATGTTTTAAGGTTGTATAATAACTTTTTGATAATTGATAACAGCTCGTTTTTAATGTAAAAAAAAAAAAAAAAAAAACCTCAGGTCTGACTAAGGAATGGTTACTCTGATCATCCAATATAACGTAAGCTTTGATAGCCCTCTCCTTTTGACCCTTATGGTACATATTTTGGAACATGAACGACCTAGCTCGGCCTAGACCGCACACGTCGGTGCAGCTTGTTGTGACATCAACTACCTTTTCTCCCTCCCCGCCATTATCTTGAGCCAGTGAGGGAGCTTGGTTAGTTTGTGGTGAAGGACCATAGTGCATGGCTGGGACATTACTGTTGCGGTTATATTTAGAGCACTTTAATTTATAATTACAGTCCTTTGCAAGATGAGTGCAGCATTTAAAGCATATTCCTTTTTCTTTGAGGAAGGCCTTTCTTTCATCAAATGGTTCGTTTACTAAATGTTTTGCAATTTTCGAGTCTGTGTGGCTTATTATGCAGTGGGCAGTTCTAATGAAGGTCTTGGATGGGGGAAATATCAGTTTTGTGTACAGCAATCGGTTGAAACGTAGATCATTGCGCTTCTTTGCCTCCTTGCATATGAAATTGCTGCGTTGAGTGGGGGGTGCGGGCCGTATTGGGGTGGGGGGAGCTCCTGGCTCCTGGGTTTGCTCTCCGGCCGGTGGCTCCTGCGGGGCCCGGGGGTTGTCCCTTGGCGCTGCCGTGGCCTGGGGGGCCCTGAGGTGTTGTGCTTGCTCTGTCCTGGCCGGGGTCGACGGTTCCCCTCTTTGGTGGAGGTTTTCATGCATGCCAGATCCACCACACCAGCATCTATCGAAATTCAAACATAATCTGCTTCTTCCTCTGGTCGTTGAATCGGTGGAGGCTGATGTCTGTGGATCTCACTCTGCTTCATCTATCCTTCCTTCCTTTCCTCAGTCTCTCCTTTGGTCTCTTGAGGTCTCCCTAATTTGTTGGAATTTAGATGTTTCTGGGGTGGGTGAAAGACTCTGATTGGTGACCCGGTGGGTAGTAGGTAATGTCTGGTTGGTGCTGGATTTCACTTTCCTTTATTTTCTTTGATCCTTCCTCGGGTCTCCTGACAGCCTCACGACTCTAGCTGGAGTCTGAAGTATTCGGTTTAGGTGAAAGGTATGGGATTTTTAATAGGTTTTAGGTGAACTAGTGAGTACACACTCACACGCACGCACACACACACGTGCACATACTCACCCACATACAAAATAAAAATATTAAATTAAAAAAAGAGAGCAATGATAATGACATGTCAAATCGGTAAAATTACCGAATGAACAATACTGAGCTCTTAAGGGAGAAATAAAATAAAAAAATAAAAAATGAAATAAAATAAAAATAAAAATAAATTGCAAACATATTCAATGGGTGGGAAACAGCCCTGATTTTCCTCTTTAAACTGGGAGCCGTGTGACATCCACCTCTCTTGACGTCCATATGGGAGTTTGTCTACGATTGGCCCAATCCCGCGAGATGTGTCTAGAAATAGCAGGCCAGGAAGGTACCCATCTTCCTTGGCACCTTGAATCTCTTGTAGCTGATCTCCTAGCTCGCGCAACATGAAGTGGTCTTTGACTGTTTTTTTTTTTGGAATGGGGGGGGGGTGCTGTCTAATCAATTGAAAAGTGACTTTTCAATTATCTCAGGTGCTGCGTAACATTCATTCAGTCTCTCCCATGCTTTGCGCAAAGCGAATATGGGATTGTTGACGTATACTGAACGTATGCGCTTCACTTGTTCGCTTGACTCTTTGCCAAACCATTTTGTCATGAGATCTAGTAGCTGAGTAGGACTGAGTTGAACCTTAGCTGTTGCACTAGTAAATGAAGAGTACCATGCTCTGTAATTCTCTGGTCTGTCAACTGAAGGCCTGAAGTTATCAGATCACACTTTTGTCACTATTGTCTTCATTGGGGTGATGCCATGTCACAAATGTGTTGGGTGAGCTCACTTGTGGGCGTGAGGTAGTTGGTAAATCTTGAGGGCATGGAGCTTGTTCATTGTCTATTTGGAATTGCAAGTATTCACTTGTGCGTTAAATTTTTTCTTTTTCTGGTAGTGATTGTCTGCCTTCGGAATCCTCTTGGTTTGCTTCAGCTTCCTCAAGCACTTTTGCTTCAGCTACGGCAGCATCAGCTTCCCTGTGTAGTGTCAACACTTCCAATTCTGCGTCAAGTTTGGCCTTTTCCAACTCACTTTGTGCTTTTTCCACCTTCAGCTGTGCTTCTTTGGTTGCATACGACGCTCTCACCTTAGCAGCCTCCACTTTGGCTTGAGCCTGGGCAGCGCTTACCACTGATGCAGATGAGTAGCTTGTCCTGGAACTGCGTACAGACCTGTTACTGGAAGCCATTTTGACCACGAAGAATCATCGAATGATGACTTTTCACTATAGTGTTTTCAACGAAAGATGTTGGTGACACTAAGCTAAACCACAAATGAAGACCCTGGAGTGCAGTTGAAGCGTTTTAATTGTCTTCATAAGCCTGTGGTGAAAACTGTAAATACAAAAATAAAATAAACCGCTACATACACAAAGTAACGCTAATACAAAAACACAAAGTGCATCAATTACATTATGATAACAAATCGCCGAAAATAAGCATTGATATCCATGCTATTAAGTATTAAGTATAATAAAATAAAACTTACGGCATTCCTGCCTGACAATTCTAAATGGAAGGCACTGGATAGCATTTAGGCTCTGCTCCTGCGTTTCTCTGTTCACGAAAGATGACGTGCGTTCTCAGAAAACGGAAGTGCGTCATCAAATGGGAAGTAAGTTAAACGATATTGTTTTTTCTTTAAACATAAATAAAATTGTCATTTACCATCCAAACAATTAACAAACCTTCATTAATAACAGACATATTTTTAACATTATTACTTAAAGCAATGAACTTATTTACATTGAAAAAGTCATGAAGGCAACGCAGCATCTGTTTGAAAACACACTTGGTGGGGAAAACTAGCTGAAATTCAACACATGGCACCCGTGCGCTCTGGGTAAAAATGGGTGCATCTTCATTTTCTCGTGACAATTTGGTGACAGAAACAAGACTGCATTCTAGACTAGCTAAAAGCAGGTCTAAATTATGGCGCAAGTGGTCTAACATCATTTTGACTGCGCTTTGCACTAGACTTACGCTGACCATGAAATTAGGGCCCAGTATTTCTTCAGTGTGGTTTTTAACTATAGGGAGTAGAGTTGTTTGATACCACTTTTCTTTTTCAGACCAATTCAAGTACGAGTACACAACTCTTGACAGTTAGTATCAATACCACAAGAACTATTTTTGATAGTCAAGTCAAGTTTATTTATATAGCCCTTGATCACACAAGAGTCCCAAAGGGCTTCACATGCCCGCAGTTGACAAACATCAACGACATCTCCTAATCGAACCACAAGAGGGCAAGGAAGAACTAAAAAAAACAAACTAACAGGCAAAAAATGAGAAACCTTGAGAAGGGACCACAAATGTGGCAATCCCCCTTCCAGGATGATCGGGCTGCAATGGAAGAAGGACCTATTTATCCCAATTTATTGTATATTATTTCTTGAAAATATAAAATTGCTTGACAATAATGGCAATCTATTATTGGAATTTGTAGTTCCTGAAACAGCCCAACAGGGCGGCCGATAGTGAGTACTAATACCTTGAAATGAAGTATCGGCCCAATATGTCGCTCATCCGTATTTATTTTTAAGGGTTTTATTGCAAAATAAGTTTGAAATGATATTCAAGTCCTGTCCAGGTACAAGCCGATGCTGCTCATCCTTCGACAAATGACATATTGCACCTGAGTGGCGCTTCATTTTTGGGAGTATTTCCCGCCGTCTTCTTGGCGCCCCTCCCGACCGACTCTCTGTGACCAAAATGTCAAAGTGTCATCCCTCCCGGCTGTGTCAGGGTCGCCCAGGACATTTTCAAAGTAGCATGTCACTCACGCGGCCGCAGCAAATTTGATAATCTATTTTGATATTTCGACACCTCGTTCCCTAATGCGCCCTCAATATCCCCCTCACTCTTCCTGCCCACCTGGCAGACGGCCAGCTTCCCAGCACGGTGATGAGGGGGGAAAAATTGATTTCTAAAGAGCTTGGTCTACTCAACCCTGGATATGAAATATGCAAGTGGTTATTAGTCCAGCACTGATATTAACATAACATGACAAGCGCATCGAGATATATATTAAAGCTGTGACTGGTTCCCGCTGAGCGATACATGAATCACGATATGCTAACATTTGAGTAAACTAATCATTAGCAGCGCAACACGATTATGACGTGATCTGCTTTGTCTGAGAGAGCGACGCATGGCAAGATGGACTCGGCACTCGCGATATCTCCAGCGTGTACACAAGCACAGCGGGCAGCTCCCTAATGCTTGTTATGCCGCTATTAATGAACGTAGACTGAGAAAGGTCAAACGGGCCACACGCTGAAGCGCACACACGCAATACGCACACACATTAAGCGCTGATCCAGATACACTCATGCAAGGGCTGGCATGCACACAGTCAGTAGAAAGGTCACAGCATACGGTGCCTATGTGTGTGCGTGTGTGTGAGAGAGAAGGATATTTGAAGACGAATGCTGCCTGTTGCCATGGAGCGGTATGGCGCCATTCAAACACACGCACCTAAACACATCATCACATTCTAAAGTACACAATCAATTAATGCCAGGATTACAACTTTAAATATCAACTTGTGTTTCTATTTCTGAACCTCATTTTTGGCTCTCAATTTGATTGTATTTTAAAATTGTTCCTTTGGCATAGAGACAGACCGATATCTGTTTTCCTTTTTCAGGGTTGATACTAGTAGTAATCAAGGAGGCCGACAACCGATAATTGGAGCCGATGTTTATTTTCAGTAAAGGAGAAAAATATTGGTGTCAAAATTTAAAAGAAATAAATAAATACAAATTGCAACTCCTAACTTTTTTTCCTTAAAGCATAGGTTTATTGAACACGTTTTTAGATTTGCAAAATGTTGACATTTAAATTTTAGACAATAGACATATGTGTTTTAAAATTCCAACAAAAAGATCAGGGAGCTACCAGGGTAATCAGTATGCCTTAAAAAGTTCAATGAAAACTTAAAAAAATAAATACCATAGCCACCTCTACCTGCAATATCTTTGTTTTAATTAAAAAAAGGAAATGAAGGATGCTAAGAGTTCCCAAGGTCAGCAGCATCTCTTTTAAAGTTAACTGAAATATTATAAATAGTTCTCTGAACTTAACGGTTTCAAATGGATCTTAAATCAGCCGTCAGATTTTTTTATTTATATATAGATATTTCCACTGATATATCTATATAGATATTTTATTTTAGGCTACCAATATTCATCAAAATGATAAATTCATTGACAAATGCGTTGTCATTCCCATCCTGAACCTCCAGACGTGCATTTGAATTTTTTATTGGAGTTCAGAGAAAGAAAGCTAGCACTTTTCAAGAGCACGGCTTCCCGCTAATCCCTCCAGGGTTGAGTAAATTATGCCAGTTGGTTAATCAGAATCTCCCCCACTTGCACTTCAGCACCTCGTGAGAGACAGACAGCGGCACAGCGAAATGGGCTACTTCTGAGTGGCTCGGAGCTCTTCTGCATTATGTACGTGCTAATGAACTGGTTTGATTTAGTTGATTTAGTTCAATTATATATATATGATCTTGTATCTGACAATAAAGTGTCTGTCTATCTACCTATCTGTCTAGGTATCTAGCTACTTGTGGGAATGCTGAAGCATTCTTTGAAATTATTCAATCACACTTTAGCCAGATTGAAGTTCAACTTTTCTTTTTTTCATTTATCCACAATTAGTTATTATTATTATTATTTTTACACAATTTATCTTTCATGATTCTTTATTTAACACACAGTATATTTAATAAATTTAATTTACTTTTCAATGACATTCACTGGCATTCAGCAAGACATACTTCACTACCATTTCACAACACTTCAATGATGACATCAAGTCCATTGTGGCTCAGTGGATAGTGCGGTGGAGCTTTGACTTGTAAACAGGAAGTGATGGTTTGAATCCCACCTTAGACAGATTGCAGTTCAAGTTTTCTTTTTGTTCATTTATCATTTAACTACAATTAAAAATGTGTAATTTTCACTTAATTTGTCTTTCAATTTACTTCATAAGCACATGCATTAAAATATTAGCAATCACCTATTAGCATTCAGCGTTCAGCATTCCCATGCAATTTTTCCAGAAATTGTACTTTGTCCAGTTCTATCTAGTTATTTATCTGTCTAGCGGTCCAGAGATTGTTTTTCAATATACCCATAAGACTTGTCAAGTTGCTTTCCCTGCCTTGTGTAGGGATAGTTTCCTCTAAAGTCGTAACATTACATATTATTAGTGTAATTAACAATAATTTGTCAGAAGTGTTTTTCCCTTGGTGTAGCTATGTATCTGGACTATATTTACAGTACTATTTTTTTGAGTTCGAAACCAAATAAAGAGCACTAATATGGAGAAATGGCGAGCTCTCAGGCAGACCAGATGGTGCAATTGTGGAGTGCATTGTAGAGTGATCACATGTCAGCGTCTTCTGCAACAATAATTGGCCTTTTACAACATACGCTAAGACTCAACCCACAGAGATTATTCACATGCTTCAGGTGCTGCTGTTTGGTGAGTTCAAATGAGTTTAGCAGCTGACCATGAACAAATCATCTATTAACTGAGAGAACCAGTGTTCATTTGATCTATTTATGTATTTGTTTATTTTAAATCCATTCTGTTCAGCTGCTTGATATTGCAGAATGTTCAGAATTGCCGAATTATCATACCGGAACAGTTTTACTCTGCAACCAGAGAGTTTACTCTCCTGCCTCTGTTTCAGTTTGCATTGGCATTGACATTCATTGGAAATGCAGTCGGACAGAGGGAGCTTTGAGAGGGGGCATGCAGAGGAAAAGGAGAACAGAGCAAAAAAGAGCCAAACACAACAACATCATGATCATATAGGACAGCAATTTTTTTACATGAGAGTTTGTGGACTAGAAAGGAAATGCTAATCTCCCTTTTTACAATCCATCCATCCATCTTCTATTGCAAATGTTCTTATTTGAGGTTGCTGGTGAGCTGGAACCTATCCCAGGTGACTGCACAACAGCTGCCGTACACACGGCACTGATGGGCCAACATATTTTACAAACAACGATTCACACCTACTGTATGGACAATTTAAAGTCTTCACTTACATTAACATGCATATTTTCAGATAGTGGGAGGAGCGATAAGAGCATACATGGTAACCACTAGTCCACCTGTGAAGAATTTAAGTGCAAATTAGAGGACAGTCTGGGAAAGTGAGCTGATGAAAAGGCTGTAAATAGCAATTAAAGGGTGGACTTTTTTTTCCTGATGGGAAGTAGGACATCTATTTGAGGGAGGTGTTTATTTGACATTAGCGGGGTCCTGCACCTGGCAGCTAACTTGGGGCATGGTTTGTTTTACAGCAGCAGTCCCCAACATGTTTTGCACCATAGACCAGTTTCACATAAGTCATTTCTTGAATATATAGAAACGATTATTTTGATCTTTGAGTAATCGCTAGATTATTTTGTTGATTAATCAATGAATCAGATTGAAAAAACACATTTTATTTTCTATCCCTTTATTCAACAACGGGACATTATTTCAAATTGGTTTTGTCGTAACATGTCAGGAAATAGGCAACAATTTTGATCTGTGTTTGATTTTGATTCAACACAGATGATCTGCCCGTCTTCATGAGGACTACAGAAATTGGAGAACATTTAGTGTTGAAATTAAGACAATAGAATTGAAAAAAAAACATTTAAATAAATAAATAAATAAATAAATAAATAATACATATACATGAATAAACCAAAAATTTAAAATATAAAACCAATAAAATAATATAAAATTTAAACATAACATTTTTTTTTTAATTAATATTGTCAGTCCATTCTTGGTGTAATTTGAGACATTGATACCTCAACAACCCGATGGTTGGGGACAACTGTATTATAGACCGCTATTGGCTATTTGCACTTTTCAATTTTATCTGTCATTGTGATGATACAAACTGAGTACAACTTAGGTGTAAACGCTCACTAACACACCTAATTGACAAGGCGAGATCAATAAGTAGATGTACAAACGAGAGCGTGACTCCTTGACTACATTCTGAAAAATAGAGCTGGTTTAACTCATCCTATAAGGACAGAAGATTTAGTGCACTGAGGGAAATAAATGTCATTTTCTAAGGATTGAACCAACGGCTGTTTGGGAAGATAGAAAACAACACAATTGTGTGACCCCCGGGGCACTTCATTAAAATGTGTCTGAATGAATGATATTTCGGGCTTGTGTGTGTTTGTGTGTCTACAGAAGTGTGTGCAGGACAAGAGCAGTGAGAAGGCCATAAACTGGTATCACACTTCCACAGACGCGCAGTAGACTGGACGCTTGTCCCAAAGTGACGAGTTCTTGCGATTGCAGCAGTTTTAGTGAGACGAAGCAGAAATAACGGAACAAGTGTGGCGTGCAGTGCACCTCATCCACTGTGAGGGTTCAAGTTACAACTCTCCTCAGTGCTCAATTTGGAGGCTGAGAAAAATGCAATGGGTTGGTATATTATCCACTTAATTACAATTAACCAAATAAATGACTCTTTGATATGTTCATTACGTTTACCACAGCATGAACTTGAAATGATGATTTCAATCAACAAATCTGACAGCCTCACTGCAGACAAGTGCATTAGGGCATGACAAAGCGGCACCATAATCATTACGATGAATTACTCCAAAGCTTGACAATAGTCCCAAACAGTATGGCCAACAAATGAAGTTGACCCCATTTCAAACACTTTTACATGTACACGTTTAATGTTGAACATACATCTCTTGAAAAATATGGGTTATCTAAGGTCATTCATGCAAATATCCACAAATCACAAACGTGCTTTATTAAACTTACTATGCAGTTAGACAAAATACTCATTCAAGCCTCGACTCACTTAAGGCAATCAGACATTCAAAGTCCAATTTTCCATCTTAATGCTAGTCCTTGTTCATGTTTCATCCGTGCAAATAATGTCTGAAATGTGCGTCACTCCAGCTCTTAAACTTTATGTTGCGCACACAGACCCCTGCAAGAACTCCAATAAAAAAAAGATCTTATTTAAGGCACCGATGCTTTCGCCTGTGCTTTAAAACGTTAGAATGAACCAAAAAGTCAAGAAGGCTTTGCCTGATTCATTTGTCATTGGTGCAAATATTCACACGTGTCAGGAAAGTGCCATAAACTTCATGTTGCATGCATTTAAACGCACTGTCCCTGCAAAACTACATAGGAAAATAATTAATTCAGCAGTAAGATATTGATCTATTTTGGGGTCACCAACATGGTGCCACACTTGCAGAGATGCATAAAAATAGTGTTGTATATTGATAGTTATGTTCCTTCTTTGTTAAATCATTGTTTATAATTACTATGAGAAATCATTACATGATCAGTTCTTCAGAAAGTGGAGATCAATACAGTTATCTCTTGCTACATAGCGGTTCACATTCAGCTTTTACCTTTTGCTTACTTTATTGTTCTTGCTATATCGCAGATTTGCGGTATTCACGTAGCAATAAGTGCTAGCCAGGAGAAAGTAAAAAGAGAAAGTGCATAAAATACTTACACTTAATAAAATAAGGTACAGTGCAATGTGCGTATTGCAAAGTACAAGTGGCTTTATTTACACAATTGCACATCGATAGTAAACATCGTTGGTTAATTACTGCTAGTACAAGTGAATTGTAATCTCTTAAAGGTTCTATGAATAAAGGGAGGACGGACATTGTCACAGCTTCACGTTGTTTAACAAAATCAGTAAATACAAGCTCATTCTGTCTCAACTGATGCCGTCACTTTACACACACAATAGCTAACACTTTAGCCAGTTAACTGCCTGTCAACTGTACATCCTCCACTCTAAAAACAGTTGGGTCAAAAAATAACCCAACTATGGGTCAAAAATGGACCAATCCTCTACTTGGGTAATTTGACCCAACTCTGAGTCAAGAAATGGGTCTTATAGTGTAAAACAACTAAAAGATATTGGTCCACTATTGGTCAGATCATTTACTTGGGTAAAAAAAATTGGGTCATTTTGTATAAAACAACCCAGAAAATTGGGTCAAATCGACAATGTATCGGTCCATTTTTTATCCATAATTGGGTTACTTCTGACCCAACCATTTTTAGAGTGTCGATTGCTCACTTCCACGTCACTCAACAGGCCAAGACCGCACACACACATTCACCATCACAGATATTACAGTGTACAATGTGAGGTTGGCGACCACAAGTGGACAAAGATCCTACCTTCACCATTTGGAAATACACACCAAAAAAAAAAACTCAATGCTGGTCCCCATTCATTCAAATATTCACAGTGTGTGAAATATACTCAACTCATGTCTTAAACTTTATATTGCACACAATCCTCCTTTAAGCACCCTGTTGGGAAAACTATGACTTATTTAAAGCATGAACGGATGCGTTCATCTGTGGTTTAAAATGACAGAATCGACCAAAAAGTCAAAAAGGCATTTCTTTCATCCATGTAAATATTTACACAGTTTGTCAAATGTGCATTTAAAACAATATTCCTTCAAGACTTCAATGGGGGAAATTGGCTACTCTTAATTCATCAACACGGTGTCCAATGTGTAAAACGACACGAGTCAAAAAGTTAAGGCATGTCATTCACACAGTGTCATAAATATGCACCATAATGTGCCTTAAATTTCCTGTTGTGCGCATTTAAACCCACTCCATATTAATCAGCCATTCATGCAACTATTGAGTAAGTTGAGGTCTCACCTTGCAGAGGGGACTCCTCTCTTCAATTTCGACAACCATCCGACAGCCGAGTGTCTTCACCGCTGCACCTGCACCGTTACAAATCCGTCAACCCGGATTAAAAGCACTTTTATTGTTCCTTGGCAGTTCTCTTCTTGCGTGGAAGACACGCGCGCGCTCGCGCACGCACCCAAGTCCTCTCTTGTTGCGCGGCAGAGTGAAGCGTGTCCTCTAGCGGCTTCTCTCTGCCGTGTGCCGCGGAGGCAAGAAGCGCAGCGCCGTGGACATGATCTTCCGCTCAGACACGCGCAACGAGGACCGTGTGGGGGGTTATAAGATATCCCAGCAGTGGAGAAAAAGGGGAGAAGAGAGATGCTGCTGCTGATGATGATGATGATGATTATGATGATGATGTGCGCAGCCTTCACCGGGATGAATGAAAAGACTGAGAACCCTCGACTCGCGTGCACGAGGCGCGCCCGCACGTGTGCGCGGGCATGTGTGTGCGTTCACTTTGGATGCAGGAGATGCCACAGTGAGTGGGAGCACGAAAGAGTGGGTTAGTACACCCACACTGATATTAGATGGATTATATAAAATGATCACAAAGCGTGGACCGTGTGACTCATAGTAGTCGTGCACACGCACACCCTCCCCACACTATGTCAACTTTACACATTGTGACCACAGGTGAAAAAAATGTGTCATGATGATACAGTTATGGTCAAAATGATTAATCCCACTAATGAATATTTGCCTGAAACACTGCCCAATCTTTACACTTTACAACATTCACAACGTTGTATAACAGGAAATCATTCATCAATAATATGGTTTGAGGCTAATGACACTCCAAGTGTGTTACATATGTCCAGTTGACTATGTAATTCTGCTTTAGGCAGTAGAAATATAGAAGTGAATAATGCAGTGCTTTTTTTGTAATTTTGAAGCCTTCATTGCCTCATTTGCAAGCATGTCGCCTACCACATATTGTACATGCATTTTGATTTACAATAATATCACTGGCATCGGCCAAAACCTTGTAAATCACAATTTAGCAAATTTCATATTTTTTAAAAAAAAATCTATACATTTGTGTCATTTTTACAAATGTTTGACCAATCTAAAGTGTTGAAAATGGCTTGTAATGTTCTCTTTGATGATGAAACGTTAGAGGTTGAAAAAGCATGTCGTTTTTGGAGTCTCCTGAAAAGTGACGATTTTGGAGGTACAAGGTCTAGGCTCAACGGCAGTGAAATGTTCTACGTGCAACTTAATAAGAATGCTGTGTTTAGGCTAGTGAGGGAGCATAGATGTAATTTTAAAGAACATTTTTGGGTTGACTTCCCCTTTAACTGTATATCAGGAACATTACTCGAACTTTACTTTTGGCCTAAGGTGAGTGATGTAGAGACCATAGTTTATGCATGTATCAAAGCTCGTCTTGACTACTGTAATATGCTGCTTTCTGGTCTTCCTATCTGTAGAATTAATAACCTGCACTTAAAAAGTAAAATGTGCTACAGCAAGATTCTTGACGAGAAGTTCAACATTAGGATCATATTATCTATACTGGCCAACTCATATTGACTCTAAGTCCACGTGAGATGTGATTTTTTTTAGCACGAACATCTTTACCTACTCTTCTCACTGTTCAAATTCAACAAGGAAACGGTGGGTAATTCTGCGAGAACATAATTAATTGCAGCATCTAGTCAACTGTTAGGTTTGTTTGTTTCACCCGCCATCGCCGCTTATTGGTTTCGTCCTGCCTAAACAACGCTTGATTGATCCGACCTAAAAAAAAAAAAAAAAGGCATCACTTTCACATCAGCACATCAAAGGCTTGATTGAAGTCTGCCCGAGAAAACGGGCAACATTGGAATGGGTTTTGAAACTTCAGCATTTTGGGCATATGGATGCTGCTTTTGGTTGGCAAATGAATCACAAAGCCTTCAACAGCATCATACTGTTCCCAAAGTGAAACATGCAAATTGGAGCATAATACTGTGGGACTGTTTTCCTGCCTTAGGCACAGGAAACTTTATTCGGGAGGATGAGACCATGACACAATAGGATTATTTGTAGTGTAGGTTGATCTTGCTGGTACTTCCAAGACAAACTTTTTGAAAGATACTAAAATCAAGGTTCTGAGTGGCCTGTTTTCTATCCCAGATCTAAAATGAGTGGAGGGAGCTCAAGGTCAGGATCCATGCTCAAACAATTTGGATGATATTGGGACAGTTTGCCAACCCGTTGGGGTTTTTCTTCTTCGGTCAACAAGTAAATATACACTTACCAGGTATGCTAACTTCCTCACACACCGTTCTTCAAGCCTTCTCTCTTCTGGCTGTATCCCAAACCGATAGCTGGCCGTGTGCAACAACATACCGCGATGATACTGTTTTCCTCCAGTTGTAAATTCTTTGTTATTGCTACATTTTTGCATGCATTAGTTTATTGCCGAATTCATTTTGCAAAAGGCACGTTGTCCTTCGATGCAGCATTTTATGTCAGGCATGTTATTGAACAGCCAAGGGGTCCTAAAAAAAAGGGGATGTGCGAGATAGTATTTGTGGCAGTTGGGACTGTGTGCACATATATGGCGATAATAGGGAGGAGAATAGTTAACATAAAAAGAAAAAAAAGTCAAATGGAAAATAGTGGTAAGAAAATGTGATTTAGCAAGATGGAAGTTTGGTTAAAATAATGTTGACGGATTGACAGATTAACAATTCATTGACGCACCCACCTCTATTGCTTGGTATAAAATTAATTTAATGAATTGTATTGCTAGTATTGTACTGAGCATCTGCACCAATCACGCAGTAAGTCCCATTTCTTATTCAATGTTATATCTTCACACTTCCTCTTTGCCATCATGGTACCATTTTGTAGTGTCATCATAAAAACAAGTCTCACAAAATTTGCTGACATCAAACATGTCGTGTTGACGTTTTAAGCGTTTTGGCTTGAAGACAAATTGAACCCCTTTGAAGGTTCTACATGTTCATATTCTTTTGGCATGGTGTGAAGACAAGACTTTATGACCCGAACCTTTATGAATCGAATATTCCTAAAAAAAAAATTAACTGTCAATGTGGAAGCAGTGGTGGCTTTATTTGACCAACTGAGCAAATCCCAACTGCTGCAAATGAACCCGTTATTGTTAGAGCAAAGCATTTTGGAGGAAGCTAACAGCGAGAAGACATTACTTTGCCATAAGAAACCTCAACATGACTTGTGACTAGAGCCACAGCTAACAATTACCACACATACTGACTGTAGGGAGGAAAAATGACATTGTTATCCCCCCTGACTGTTTATAACAGTACGCACATCCAGTATATTGCTTGTTCGATTAGCCCCAAATCAACTTCAAATGCCAATTTTCTCCCAAGGCTGTCTATGCATGTGTGCTCATTTGTGGGGAAAATGAGCACCCATTACACACTTTCAGAGGCTTTTGACGGCGGCCAACGGTGGCACTTCATGGCTCAAACAATGGCACATAGCACACACGATCATAGACACACAAGGAAGCTATCACCCACAAACCCACGGACACAATGCACACCGACTAGATGAAAGGGCCAATTTATCAAACCACCAGCTCGGGCATGCCTGAGGATGTATAGTGCCAACACCGGTCTAAAGAAAGGGCAGGAAGTTTGTGTGTCTGTGTGTGCTTGTGTGCACTTTGTATGGCTCTTCATTTTTCTCCATGCTGAAGTCAGTCCTCCAAACATAACATGCACTGTTGCCCTTGGCCAACTCTCCCCCAAGTAAGAGCGATTCAGCTACCATAGCTGCGTGACAAAGGCTTTTGTATTATTTTTTTTAAAGTGATTGTCAGGTGTTTTGGCCTATTGTGTGCATGTGTGCGTTTGAGGCTGGAGAGAGAGACATAGAAAAGGGAAGCCACTGTTGTGGTTTGCCTCTTACTAATTCTCGTTAAAGTGCAAGAGCCGTGTTGGTTCTGCAGGGCTTTGCAGTATTTACTAACCCAAACGACATGAGATGCATGAGAGGACTAGAGGAAGCTTGTTTGACTGAAGCGAAAAACATTGCATGGCATGACATTGCTATATTGTTTGTTTTAAACCACAAAGGAGTGTTGTACAAGCATGTGAACACTGCACGGCATGTATATTTGATAGAGACACTTAAGCAACCACAAGAAGATAGATTCCACTTTGTTTTAGTGTGTCTGTGATCATGATTGGTGTCTTTGTTGTCCTTGGAAGGCAAAGTTATCCATCTATACATTTTGTATTTTGTTTGTCCTTATTAGGGGCATCTGTAAGCTGAAGGCAATCCCTGCTTTTGACTTTGACTTTTGATGAGACAATCAATTGGTGTGTGTGTATGTATATGTATATATATTAGGGGTGTGAATTGCCTAGTACCATTGGCAATTCGATCCATATCACGATTCATATCACGATTCATAGGTCACGATTCGATTCGACACAATCCCGATAAAAATCTATAAGTTGTTTATTGTGATTTTTTAACTCAAATTTAGAAAATACTAATCAGTAAAGTTGTACATGTACACTGTAAGATTTGTATGAAAATGTATTCAATTATCTGAAACTTTAGGCTTATAACTGAGCCACTGTATTTAACAAACAATCTGTTGCAATCTGTTTCATGCTTGAACAGCATTCAAATAAAATATTAAGTCTTAATGTTCCATTAATATAATATTCTTTCATGCTTAATGTGTGAACCCTAACCCCAAATGAGACGTTTTGTTGAATATTTCCATTAAAAAAATTGATGTTTAAACATCGATGCGGCCATATATATCGAATCGATTCGAGAATTGCGCGCTGTAATATCGCGATATATTGCAGAATCTATTTTTTAACACCCATAATATACATACTGTATATATATGCTGTATGTTTATATCAAGTTGTATTTCACAATTTAAAAAATGTACAGAATTTCATAAATGACCTCATGTTAAAGATTAGATAGCTCTTAATATGAAAAGAAAAAAGCTGAGCTGTCACCAGTTACTTCCAAAATGTAACATATTTCATATTACTAGTTGTTTGCATTTGAAAATAATACGTTTCTTTACAATTTTACCATCCGTGTAGAGTAACAAGTTACTCAAGTTTAAGTTAGTTTTAGTTTTGTTTTTTAACTATTTTTTACATCGGGATTAATTTATTTAACAATGATTTTGAGATTTTAAAAAGAAAATGAAAAATTTGCAACAATAGCTGGTAAAGTTAACCTGTAATGAGGACCCTAATGGCAAGCCCTTTAAGCATTTATTCCATATCCTTGATATCAGACAGTAATGTTTCCTAACTAGTGCAGCCTTCGTCAGAACTAGGTGGACATTCAGCCATACTACTGCTGCGCTTTGTCGTACTATTTGTACAAAAACACTGACATGTCACCCATTTTCTGCAACTTGTGCCACTTTAATCCAACTAGTGCTGACACATGTCTAACTAGTGACACATACAAGCATGTATGTAGTGCCAAACTCGCAGCTAGTCACCTTTTTTATGCACTAGTTGCCCACTGGACCAAACAAGTAATGTTCAAAGTCTTACTAGTTAACTAGTAAGGCACAAAAGCTCTAACATGTTTACCAGTTGACCGTGAATTATTCTAACATGTTAACTAGTTACCTCTGATTTCCTGCACTAGCTTACTAGTGAGAGCTGAAATACCTACTTGCTAACTAGTGGATGACAAAACACTGACATGTTAACTAGTGAAAGCCTCTTAAGGTCTACATGTTGAACTAGTGGCACTCAAACGTTTTTACTAGTTAACTAGTGATGCCCAAAATTTTCGCTAGTTACACTAGTGAGACATTTTGACTGAACTAGTTCAACTAGTGAGGTCCAAAATGTTCACTAGTAAAACTAGTGGATGCCAACATGCTCACTAGTCAACTAGTTTTACAGTCTTTTGAATTTGGTAAGTAGCTATGATGCCCAAATGTTCACTAGTAGAACAAGTGAAATCCAAATTGCTCACTAGTGGCACTAGTTACGCTAAATGCTAATCAGGAGGCCGGACAATGCCATAAGTGCCATATTGGCTCTATGATCAGAGCTCAACCCAGGAAAAACTTAACCCTGTAAAGCCTGAATTTGAGCTTCCACAGTCATTTACTGCCCCTTGTATCTATTCAAAAGCAATACAGTGCAGTCACTTTCCACTTTATATGCTATACTAAATAAAAAGGAATCCAGTACAACAGTTCTGAAATAAATTCTCCCTTCTTGAGGATTTGAATTGTCATTTGTTAAATCTGTTCAAACTGCTGGTGGTAGGAAATGTATCATGATTGGCTGATTAGCTGTCCGAAGTCACGCAGTACTTGTCTGGTGCATCCTGGGTAATGTAGGCGGAGTTAGAACACGTCTGGACGAGTAAGTGTTCAAAGTGCGGCAAGCACTTTGTATATTTATTCCTTAAAGTGTCCACTATAGGGCAGTTTGAACTTGATATCAAGCATATCAAGCATGTGAACATGCACACAAGGATGTCAACATGCACACCGAGCTTGATATCCGTGATATCAAGCCCAGTGTGCCCACTAGTAGGCTAGTAGACACATTACATTGACCTTACAAGTTAACAAGTACGCTTACATTGAGCATACATGTTAACAAGTGAGGTTTTATTGAGTGTACATGTTAACAAGTAAGCTTACATTGAGCTTAAATGTTAACAAGTAAGCTTACTTTGAGTGTACATGTTAACAAGTAAGCTGACATTGAGTGTACAAGTTAGCTTACATTTAGCTTACATGTTAACAAGTAAGCTTACATTGAGCTTACATGTTAACATGTAAGCTTACTTTGAGTGTACATGTTAACATGTAAGCTTACATTGAGCGTACATGTTAACATATAAGCTTACATTGGCAATTGGCAATAACATGTAAGCTCAGCAAAAGCTTACTTGTACACTTAATGTAAGCTTACTTGTTAACACATAAGCTCAATAAAAGCTTACTTGTTAACATGTAAGCTCAAGTAAGCTTGCATTGAGCTTGCAAGTTAACTAGTAAGCTTGTAAGCTTACATTGAGCTTACATGTTAACAAGTGAGCCCAAAAATGACTGCAACATCACTATAGTGTCCATTTTTGAGCCTCCTGGTCACTCTCTGTCTATGCACTGTACTGTATATTGCACTGTATCTATACAGTGCAAAAGTACTTATCCAGTTGTTTAAAAATATAAAAAACAAACTGAAAATAGCCACAAAGCTTATTGAGTTTAGTGGTGGGGGTGAGATGAATTAAGCATGTGTTGTTTGTTTGTTTTTTGTAAATACATTTTCTTTTCTTTAGAGTTATTGCGGTCCAGGCACTTAAGAGTTAAAGCTTCAAAACATCTAATTTGAATATCGACCAATCAGAGTTATTGTCCCGCCTGCTTCATTTGCATGGAGTCCACTAGTGAACATGTTGCATTTGAGTCGCATTAGAGATGTATATGGTCTATTGTTGCATTTTGCATGTTGACGTGTAAGGGCCGAATGTCCACTGGTATCACCAGTTGCGTTTTTTCTTACCTTAGTGGTTCACTAAGATTTAAAATTGATTACTAGTTAACTAGGAAGGCATAGAATGTCCACTAGTTACACTAATTAGGATCTTCCCAACCTTACTAGCTGACTAGTGAGGTACAAAATGTGATCTAGTGAACTAGTAAATGCAAATATACCTACTTGTGGCACTAGTTGACCTCACTTGTTAACTAGTGAATCACTTGGTTTCTCTCTTGCAAGCTAGTTATATCCAGACTGAGTCACTAGTTAACTAGTGACACTGATGTTTATTTAACTAGTTAACTAGTGAAAGGCATTTTCTTTCACAAGTCAGACCAAGAAATTAACTTGTTCAAGATTTGACAGAACACGTTAGGCATTTTTCCTATATGTTGGGTATGTCTTTTAACTAGTGGACCCTTATGTAGCACTGTTAAGCAACTGTGCACAACTAGTATAACAAATATCTAATATGCAATGAATGTTGTTGCACTAGGTAATGTTTCTAGTATAATAGGCGTCATTTACATCATACTAGTTTAACAAAAAATTTTACTAGTTGACATGTGTGCACAACTAGTGAACTTGCGAAGTGTTGTAACTGGCAAACATGTCAAATAGTAAAATGTAATTATTTTCACAGGTTAACTAGTTGTATGCACATGCCAGCTAGTGAGCAATTGTGTGAAACTTGCACAGTCAAAGTCTGTACAAGTTCAGTCTTCAGGCCGACACGTGAGACAAAATACCTTCTACTAGTAAACTAGTGATAAGAAAATCTGTGTCACTAGGTACCCACTCTGTACCCAGATAGTTTACTTGTAGGAAAACACGTGTTTCCCTAGTTAACAAGTGGCATCATAATGAGCCCAACTTGTGTAACTAGTGAATATCTCTGCATTTACTAGTTAACTAGTGAACATTTTGGGCCTCACTAGTTAGCTTGTAAGGTCCAAATAGATGCAAGTAGTTGTGTAGTCTGGGTTTCTGCATTCACTAGTTAACATGTAACCGTAATAGGCATCTACTTGTGAACGAGCTCCAATTCCTCAGGACAACTTGCAAACTAGTGTAAAACAAGCAATTAAAGAGGATGTGATAATGACAAAATCTGAATCTTGATTGGTGTATTTTAACTTCAGAGCCAATATGAATCCTGGATGCACCTCAGTCCCACCTCCTCATTAATTTTTTGGGTGTAACTAGTTTACTAGTGAGCATGTTGGCATCCACTAGTTCTTCTAGTGAACGTTTTGGACCTCACTAGTTGAACTAGTTCAGTCCAAATGTCTCACTAGTGTAACTAGTGGATATTTGGGGCATCACTAGTTAACTAGTAAAACATTTGTGTGTCACTAGTTCAACATGTAGACTTCAAGAGCCATTCACTAGTTAACTTGTCAGTGTTTTGTCTTTCACAAGTTAACTAATGGGTGTTTCAGCTCTCACAACCTAACTAGTGCAAGGAAATCATAGACACATGTCACTAGTGAGAAGAATTTACGTTTGACTAATTAACACGTTGCTGAAAATGAGCGAATTGTCAGAGTTTCTGTGCAACTAGTATGACAAAGTGCATAGCCAGTGTGGCTAATTGTCCAACTAGTGCTGACAAAGACTGAACTAGTGAGAAACACTACTGTCTGATATCAAGGATATGAAATAAATGCTCAAAGGGCTTGCCATAGACCCTTAACTGCATAGCGTGTGGTATAATGTTACATATTTTTACTCTATGGTGTGAGATCACTGCCTTTGATTCATATTTGTATCAATGTGTATTTTTTTCCAAATATAAATATTGGAACTGATATTTGGTCTGGTAAATAAATAATTCCAGAATGTGCACCATAAATAAAATTATCAAGATACTTAAATAAATTTACATACAAGGGAAAGATGAGTTTATATTGCCAATGTGTGTTCCTCTTCATCAATACCATAATCTATTTTTTTATGTATAGTAAACTTGTATGTAAAGAAATTGGCTAAAAAATAATAGTGATAGATGAACTATAAATGATAACAGTCTAACAAAATGGATGGATAGATGGATGGATGGATAGAAGTGTGTAATAAAAGCAAAAATATCTATGCTATGTTCACACTGCAGCCCAATTCATATTTTTTTGTTGTTGCCCATATATGCAACACGTGTCTGATGTTTCCCCCCCCCATGCAGTGAATAGGCTACAATTCCAATATCTTGTCTTCTTCTTCTTTATAAATAGAATGTGATGCGTCTGCAATATAAACCCAAAGTACCATTGTCAAATATATATTTGCCTTTAATTTAATTCCATTTGAAACATGAAGCATTAAGTTGACATTTGGCAGCCCGGCAGACGGTTTATTTATTCCGCGAAGCAATGACGTGACGTCAGCTTTAGTAGATGTCTCAAACTCTCCATTGATTGCCTCATTTCCCAAAAACATTTCTAGTACCTTCTCCTGTCTCACTACTCTGGCGATATGAGATGAAAATGCACGGACTTGACTTACATGTAAATCGATGTGATAAGGTGATCCATATTTACTCCAGTAAACACGGTGTTGGTGTTACGTTGTGTTTTGGGTGCTTTATTTTGTGTCAGCGTGTCTGTGAGTGGTGTCACAAACAATAACTTCTCAGCCTGCATGGACCTGATTGTCGTGTTAATGAAATACGATGCAGTTCTCAAAGAAGGGCAGGTGCCCAGCGTATTACCCTTCGATACATGGTTTTAATGTAACAGTAAGCGACTCTGCTCACAGATAATGTCTTTACTTTGCTACTCCTGTTCTAATGAATGGCTTTTTTCACTTAATCGGTGATTATATCAATTGTGGTCACAAAAATGTAACGCGTTACAAAAGTCATAAACTCATTATATTACTTTGTTACTGACTAAACGTAATGTATTACTGCAACGCATTATTTTTGGAACGCGTTACCCTCAACACTGGCTGTTACCAACGTCTTACAAATGAAATTATGCTATCTAGTGGCTGAGAAATGACCTCAACACAAATCAATATCACAATCGTTTTTTACAGTACAATACATGGTTTAAATTTTAACTGAATTTTATGACTTATTATGAAATTAAGGTGTCTATGACTAAAAGATGCAGCCATATTTCTTTTAGTTTAACATGTTTTACATTTTTATGTTAACAAGAGTATGAATCTTAGAAAAAAATATTTTATTGTACATTTTATTGTACATTTAGAAATGACATAATTTGTGATTAATTACGATTAAAATAATAATAATCGCCTCACACCCCTTAAATGTATCTTCTTCTTTTCCTTTTGGCTTTTCCCTACCTTTTCCTGTCGTAGTCCCAACATTCAAAGTCCCTACTCTCAGTCCTAGACTCTTGGTGTTCATCTTCTCTTTCTTCCTATGAACACACCTTCCTCCTCTCCTTCTTCGACCAACAGTAGTCCAGTTTCCAACGGCACCCTGTGGGTCAACAGCACCGATGGCGGTCGTTGTTAACCCGGCCCTCAACCGATCCGGTATGGAAGTTATACATTTGATTTGCATGTTTGTTTTAGCCAAATTAAATATATATTTATAAAATCTGAGTAAAAAATGCCTCGGAGTTTGACCTCGGTCTTGGAGTTTGAACACCCAAGCAAAGCAAGCAAAGCCGAACATACGGTGAACAGGTGGCCGAGCCGAGTGAAGCCGAGCAATGCCGAATGCTCACGTTGCGGTCATTGAGACGAAGCGCTGCTCATTTCCGGTCAGAGCGTGAACACTCGCGGAGGTTCTCCATACATTCGCGAGTGCATTTCGATTTTTCCACGACAATTTTCTTCAACATGGGCCCAAAGAAAGACAGCGGTTGTCAGTAGCACCAAAGAAAAAACGTAGTGCGTAGTGGATTATTTGCATTTACATTATTTCCTATGAGAAAAAATGTTTCGCAGGTTGAACAATTCGGACTTTGAACACTTCACAGGAACAAATTATGTTCACACTCCGAGGTACCACTGTGTATATACAAACCCAAATCCAAAAAAGTTGGGACACTATATAAATTGTGAATAAAAACTGAATGCAATTATGTGGAAGTGCCACATTTTAATATTTTATTCAGAATAGAACATAGAGAACAGGGCAAAAGTTTAAACTAAGAAAATGTATCATTTTAAGGGAAAACTATGTTGATTTTAAATTCCGTGGTGTCAACAAATCTAAAAAAAAGTTAGTACAAGGCCATTTTCACCACTGTGACGCATCCTCTCTTCTTCTTACAAAAGTCTGCAAATGTCTGGGGATCGAGGAGAAGAGTTTCTCAAGTTTAGAAATAGGACTGTCCCATTCTTGTCTAACACGCGTCTTTCTAACTCTTCAACTGTTTTGGAATTTCTTTGCTGCACCTTCCCCTTTATGATGCGCCAAATGTAATCTATAAGTGAAAGAAGTGGACTGCAGGCTGGCCATTTCAATGCCCAGATCCTTTTCCTACGCTGCCATGATGTCGCAATTGGCGCTGCATGTGGTCTGGCATTATCGTGTTGAGAAACGCAAGCTCTTCCCTGAAAGTGATGATTCCTGAATGGGAGCATATGTTGTTCTTGAATCTGAATATACCTTTGTGCATTGACGATGCCTTTCCAGATGTGGAAGCTGCCCATGCCACACGCACTCATGCAACCCTACACCATCACAGATGCAGGCTTATAAACTGAGTGCTGATAACAATTTGGGTTGTCCTTGTCCTCTTTTGTCAGGATGATACAGCGCCCAAGTTTTCCCACAAGGAACTTCGAATTGTGATTTGTCTGACCACAAAACAGGTTGCCACTTTGCCACACTCCATTTTAAATAACCTCTGGCCCAGAGAAACGCCTGCGCTTCTTGGTTTGCTTTAGAAATGGCTTCTTCTTTATACTGTAGAGTTTCATCTGGCAACGGCGGCTGGCACGGTGGATTGTGTTCAATGTTTTCTGGAAGTATTGCTGAGCCCTTTCTGTGATTTCCCTTACAGTAAGCATTCCTGTTTGCAGTGCAGTGGCGTTTAAGGGCCTGAAGATCATGGGCATCCAATATGATTTTTCGGCCTTGAGCATTGCACACATGGATTGTTCCAGATTCTCTGAATCTTTGGATGATGTTATGCACTGTAGATGATGATTATTTCAACCTTTTTGCAATTTTTCACTGGTAAACACCTTTCTGATATTTCTCCACTATCTTCCTTAACATTGGAGGAATTGGTGATTCTCTACCCATCTTCGCTTCTGAGAGACACTGCCACTCCGGGAAGCTCTTTTTATTCTCCAATCAAGTTGCCAATGGACCTAATTAGTGGTAACTGGTCTTCCAGCTGTTTTGTTTTAATAAGTGCAATTGACTTTTCCAGCCTCTTATTGCTACCTGCCCCAACTTTTTTTATTTGAGATTTGTTGGCACCATGAAATTTACAATCAACATATTGTTCCCTTAAAATGATACATTTTCTCAGTTTAAACTTTTGATCAGTCATCCATGTTGTATACTAACAAAATATAGAAATTTGGCACTTCCACATAATTGCATTCAGTTTTAATTCACAATTTGTATAGTGTCCCAACTTTTTTGGAATTGGGTTTGTATAAATCCACTGTAATACAATAGCATACATGCTATTGTATTACAGTAGTTACTAGTTTTATAAGAAAAAGGTGTTGTGACGATACATTGGATGCACTGAATAATTAATACATCAGAATGCCCAGTGATACATTCAAAAGCCACCTTTAAAATGCAGCGTAAAAAAAATATGTATTTCTATTCTCATTGCCAATGAAAAAAACACCAGTGAGACCTTGGCTCCATTACACATGAAACGGGGCGTAAAAGCAAAGGCGCACGAATATGTACTCTTCAAGGGTAAAGGCAAATCAGCAGAGATTAAAGTGATACACCAGATTTTTACTCGCAGCCATTCAACATAGCTGAGGGATTTGTTTATATTTAGATACCAGTAGGAGCATGTTTATGTGTGAAAGGATCTGTCAAAAGGTACCCATGTTAGTGACGTCGTCTTCAGTTCTGTGCATCGGTCATGCTTTGGCATCTGCGGTGGTGGGGTGGGGGGCATGGCCTGTCCTTGCTTGAGAAGCATCCGAGGTCTGTGGGGTCGTCCTCAGGCACCGCCCCTTTATACAATATTTGATGGGACAAAAATGGAAAGCCTTGGCTCTGAAAATAATGACTATTTATCTCAAGTTATATGGATAATTAACTCTTCACACACAGAGGTGCTGCTAAGTGACTGCAAGGCAATCATGCCACAAATATAGACTCAAGCTCTCTTTAATCAGGTGTTGATAGGCAGCAAGTGATTCAGAGATGCAGGTTTGATTTCATGGACATCAGCAGCTCTCGGACTTGGCTCACTTAAGTGTGTGTGAGAGAGAGAGAGTAGATACTGCACGTAATGTATAGTGCAATCAGAGTGCTAAATCAAGATTAATGCGAATTGATGACCACGGTGAACACTAGACAAGTGAGCTAAATGAAGAGACTAATCTTTGATTTCTTTCTTTCCGGCACCTTAAAAACTTATCAGATGCATTACAATGCTACTCTTATATCATTTCTAGTAGTACAATATGACATAAAACTTTGACAATAACAAATATTTTTTTCTTGTAGTACAATATTACATAGCACCTGGCCACAATATTATGACCACTTATATTATCTCATGAGATCCCATACAAATACTCATCTCTTATCAAGAGGATAGTGCTCAGTTTTGATTGACAATGCAAGAGAGCAATGTTGTGGAATTTCATCATACGGTGTCCTACTACATTTTCTTACTCAAGGAGCACCAGGTGTCTTTTGAGGCAACAAAATGATTATTATATGGCATAGTATGTTTACGTTACTTAGTTATGATTGTCACACCTTGACGAAATTCAAACTTGGTTATTCTGTCACTTTTTAGCTTTTAATGATGTCATAGCATCCATCCATCCATCCATCCATTTTCTTGACCGCTTTTCCTCACAAGGGTCACGGGGGATGCTGGAGCCTATCCCAGCTGGCTTCGGGCAGTAGGCGGGGTACACCCTGAACTGGTTGATGTCATAGCAGTGTCCTTTAAATATTATGCTTCACGATGCCAACTGAATTCTTCTGTGATCAATTTAAATATATTTGTTGTTTACATATACAATATTTGCTACTGCTACCAAGGAAATATTCTGTAGCCTATGTTCTCACATTTGTATGCATAAAGTAGGATATTTCACTAATAACGTACATTGTTGACATTTCTTAATTCCTGACTATCGCACAGATACTAAAGACCCAACGTCAGGAACATGGTCAGGGGTGCCTCTTTAGTGTACAATAGATTATGCTGTCATGCCTGACTGCTTGTTTTGTCACATGGTGACGTTAAACTGACGTCCGCTGACCTCAAAGCGCAGCACCGTGCAAACATGACTCACGGCGATGAGGCAGACAAGTCTCTATCAATCACACTCTTTCAACACCATACCTGTCACTTCATGTGTGCAAATGCATTTATATTACGACAACAACAACAACACCTGCATAACGTGAATATGCATGACAGTCTGTCTGGTGGCACTTTGGAGGGTTCTGGATTAAATGTGTATCTTTATCTCACACAAAATTGGGTGAATGTGATTATGTGAGTGCGGCATTTCAAAATAGCACATTATTTTTCTTATCTGGTCCTATTTATCTATTTATTCATTTATGTGTTTATGTATTTATTTTGTATTCATTCATTCATTTTGGAGTCACTGTGATGCTTTTGTTTCATCATAGGACTTGTGTTGAGGTTTTGTATTTCTCCATTTGCTGCGATATACTGCCACCTAGATGAGGAATTGGCACATTGCAATTCCAGTGATATATGCTTGCACGAATAATCCCGTGCAATGGAGCTGTACCCCCCCCCCCCCCAAAAAAAAAAAAAACAAACAAAACAAAAACAAAACAAACATACAGTACATGTAAAACAAAACAAAACAAAGTTATGTTCTTATTTTGGATGTCATTAGATTGTATTGCATACCGTACCTTTTTGTTGTGGCCGGTGAGTCTAATAAAGTATCAAGCTTTAGCTGTCTGATTTTGATTCGAATAAACGTTACTAATTATTTAAATAATGTAAACATACAATCATTCCTCCCGAACTACTTAATTTAATTTAAGTCGTCCACTCAAAGACAATAAATTACATAAAATTAAGTTAAATTAATTAAATGAAAACACGTGTAGACTCAATGTTTATTTTTAATACTACAAATGAGACTGCCACTTTAAGTTATTATTTTCATTATATTTTTATTCCATTGTATGTTATTTTAGTTCTTTGATTTTGGTCATGAATTGATTTTGAATGCTTGATTTCCAATTAAGTCTTGTCTTGTATAAAAAAAAAATAGTTTTTCCTAAGTGATTTTGTGTTGTGCCAGTGTTAAATCTTAATCCATCCATCCATTCATCCATTTTCGTGACCACTTATTCCTCACAAGGGTCGCAGGGGTGCTGGAGCCTATCCCAGCTGCCTTCGGGCAGTAGGCGGGATACACCCTGAACTGGTTGCCAGCCAATCGCAGGGCACACAGAGACGAACAACCATACTCACAATCACACCTATGGACAATTTGGAGTGTTCAATTAACCTGCCATGCATGTCTTTGGAACGTGGGAGGAAACCGGAGTACCCGGACTTGATCTCAAGTCCTCTGCTAAATCTTAATCCAAACACTTTATTCCATTGAAAGTATACAGGAATACTTATACCAAACTTATCAAAAATAAAATTAAAAGAGTCCAAATTGACTCCAAAGTCTTCCCAGGCCAAAATGCTGTAAACAGTAAATGTATTTCAAATATTTGTCTCTTCCTCTTCTGCTGTTGGATGCATTTGGAGTCACAGGGTGGCAGTCGACTCTGCCTAATCTGTCCAACGTCTGACTCAGCAATGCTGCAGCCTGAGGGAGCCTCATAAAAAATGTGACGGTGGCTAAATTGAAACATCAGCAAGTCTTTACCATGCACAGTCAGTTGAGTGCTTCCATTTAGACTAACATTAATTAAAGATATGGCGACCAGAGATGGCACACAGGAGTTTCCCTCTCGGATATCACTTGGAGTTTTGATTTACGCCATCTTTTCCCCCTGGTCGCCCATAATTGCGTCCATTACTTAAAAATGACTCAGTGCTCATTACAGATGTCTGCTGAAATTGAGATAGTTTGCATTGAGTTGTAGAGTGTCTGCCTGTGCTTGTGTGTGCAATCTGATCCCATGTTTGTTGGGACAGTGGAACAATTAGCGGAAGGCCTTTGAGGGCCATACTAAATGGATGAAAAAGATATGATCCAACGATCAAACATATGTTTATTGTTATATATTGTGACTGTTTGTGGGTTAAACGTTTTCCTCTGAGGTTTTTAGTATTTAGCCCAACGCTACTTTGAGGTCAAATTCATCACATTCCAGGACCTTCACTCTCTTTGTAATAAAAAAAATGACAGGAAATAAAATACTGTAATAAAATGATTTGTTCTAGGGTTGATTTATTCCAGGGTCCATTTGTTGTGTCAATATTTGTTTGACTGGTTAGCACATCCGCCTGACAGTGCAAAGTGGGTTCTTCCTATTTAGAATCACAATGTGTGACCTCAGTTTTTTTATGTTTTTTTTTTTAATTATTATTATTATTATTATTATTATTATTATTATTATTATTTAGAAGGTTTAGGGTTTTAAGTAGGGTTTGAGTTAAGATTTCAAAGCAGGGTCACAATCTATAATTGCTGTTACAAAATGTCGTTATTAAATTCAACTGTCAGGTTTGAAAGTACTTACAGTTTCAAAGTAGAGTTTCAAGTAGGGTTTCAAAGGAGAGTTAGGGTTTGAAATATGGTAAATAAAAAGTTTTGATTGTAAATTGCTTTAAAAAAAAAATCAACTTTCAGAGTGTGTGACCTCAGTTTTCAAAGTAGTTATGGTTTTAATGTAGAGTTCATTCATTCCCAATGACAGATTCACAAACAGAGTATGTGAGAATGATCCAAAGGCTGCTTCACCAAGTTTAAACCAAAGACAAGACATCTGACCATACTGTATGTGAGCCTGTTCTGGTAAATGTCCATTACAACTGGCAATGATTTCAGTGACATTTTAAGATTAGTTTACTGCAAAAAATAAAAAATAAAATAAAAACTTTGAGGGCAGCACAGTAGAACACTCACAAAATATTGTACAAAGTCAATCCATAAGAGTGCAAGCTAACCACAAACTCCATATTTTCACTTCCTGTATGGCCAATTCTTTTCGCCATTTTGGTTTCCATAAAATATTACTAAATATAAAGAAAGTGTGCCCATACAAGGTAAACTTGATTCCTTGTGTTATTCCATGTTTCCTTAAAATCTCCATAAAACAACAACAAAAATGAAATCATCTATTCAAGAAAGAAGTTGGCAAAGAGGAAACACTGAGCTCAGCCTGCGCCGACCACAAGAGCAACAGCTAAATCAAATGGAAGCCGAGACAGACTCATGTTTTGTTGGCATGACTTCCCCTTGCTTTATTTCCATCCTGGTATCCTTGTTATGGATCTCTAAGGGGATTGAGAATAAAGCCACTGGAGGATCATGTCATCATGTGCGGCGGAATAAAGATACAGGAAACAGACGTCCACGGAGCTTAGGTGGACCTCCATGTTGATGTGTTTGTGAGTGAGGATGAGAAGGAGGTGAAAAGTACACGCAAACATGAACATCACGTGATCGGATGCTTACATCATCATCATACATATACAGAGAGTGGAAGTTTTATAGTAAAATTTCCACTACTGTAAAAAAAGTTTGTGATTTATGCAGCATCTTAGCATTAGAAGTTACACACCAGAGGTCATGTGATTAAAACTCATTAGCTCCCCAAAACGTATAAATGCGTTCTATTTTAAATATCACCATGCTCCCAACGTATCTATATATATATTTTTTTTTTATTTATGTTTTTTTTATTGTTATGCTGGAGCATACAAAAGGCTTGGATGTAGCCTCTGAACTGAAGAGAATGGTTGAAGCAATGGTAGTTATTACAAAAACGGCCATGTTGAAAAAAGCTCTTTTCCCCACTGTTTTAAACAGGTTTGTGAATAATGATGAAACTTAGCTATACTCTAATGCTAATTGCTACAAAACGGAAACAGATAGAAACATACTTTTTTTCTGAAGCAAGAAGAGACTCTAATCTTTCTCTTGGTGGGTTCCATGTTTTTATAGCAATAGAACACAATACTCTGTGGGCCTCACAAAATCAGTCAAAATCCAGTAAAACAGCTGGAGTGAAGGAGGTTGCTTCAGTGAAAATGGCTGGGAGTGAATGAGTTAAGTACTCTTAAAAACACTCGATTAAGAATACTTGTTAGCAAAGGTCAGTTATGAAGAACTGTGAGGCAGAAATGCTAACCAATCGTTCAGTCTGATGCGGTCCCAAGAAATCTTTGCTAGTTCCATTTATTTTTCTTTCTAAGTCACTCATTTTATTTTAGACAAATAGAATAATGCATTCCCTCGCAAACATCGAGCGCCTCACTTTAGAACGAAGGGCAAAACGTTGAGAATATGCTCAAAAGAAACATAAAGAGCCATTCAGCTTCAGTTGAAACATATTCAATATTTCATCTTGGATGAGTCCTGTGAGCATGTTTCAATAACTCTTCTGAGCATGCCCACTTCACACAGCGGTCCTTCAGGTCAGCCAAGTGGCCAAACACAACGTTTAATACTACGCCACATGCATTCAAATAAGGGATGGAAGTGGCCATCAAACACAATTACTGCTGAGGCCTACACACACATGCACACACACTTACCTCAGTGTTGTATGTGTGCTTTGTGCGACTGTGACTGAAGACTGTTATTCCACTAATTCAATATCCATAATTTCCTACACTTTTCTACTCAGCCTTTGCCAAAAAATGATTGACAGCAGTGCCAAGTTGGTTTCTCTCCGAAGTGCGCTTTTGTGTGAGTGTGTTTGGCAGCGGCTCAACGAGCCTGCTGTCAATGATTTATGTCTCTCAGGTGGACACACGGCGGGGAAAATGTGAGATGATATTGAGATCAGCATGTAATTTGTATTTTAGCGTCTACTAATTCCTCTCAGGTGAGAGTAGGTCAAAAGCGGAAATGCTGCTGCTGTTGTGCGCGATGTTACTGCGAGTGCATCTGTAAAAGTACACTTGTGTGCGTGCCGTGGAAACTGTTCATATTTCATACTGACATGTCTTTTGGAGCAAGGAGCACGCTGGAAGATGTTCAGCTATCTGAAAGGAACATCCGGCTGCATCATAGTTGAAAGGACGTTTCTGGGTCTGCTGAGATTGATGCGATCATTGATCATGTTGTGTTGACTTGGAAATGCAGGATATAGTGGACACTCTGAGGTCAAAAGCAATTTATTCAAGGCTGCTGGTCCACATTCCATTTGTTCCTATTTCCCATAAGGAATTAAGGGAAATAATTGATTTCACAGTCAAATTATCAACATAAACCCTTTTTTAAGTCACTATTTTTAAATTGTTTTTTCAGGGGGTCAAAATTGCTTCTTTAACAGTAAAAAACATTAAAACACTTTCCATCCATCCATTTACATATCCATCCAGCATTAATTCAATATACAGTACAGGCCAAAAGTTTGGACACACTTTCTTATTCAATGCATTTGCTTTATTCTCATGGCTTGTTACTTTGTAGATTCTCGCTGAAGGCATCAAAACTATGTAAACATGTTTTATGTTATAGATTCTAGATAGCCATCCTTTGCTCTGGTTACTTTTTTTTGCATACTCTTGACATTCTTATCTCTGTAAACTCCATAAAGACTGTTGGAAAACACTTTCACTATCTATCACTATCTTTTGAAGCTCATCGAGAGAATGCCACGAATGTGCAAAAAAAGTAATCAGAGAATAGAGAGCTTATTTATGTATGTATTTATTTCATTATTTTCCCATTTTTTGTTAAGTACATAACTCTAAATGTGTTCGATAGTTGTTGTCATAGGTTTGATGCCTTCAGAGAGAATCTACAATGTACAGAGTCATGAAAATAAAGCGTAGTATTGAATAAGTCGGTGTGTCCAAACTTTTGTCCGGCACTTTATATCTATTCATCATTCACGGATAAAAAATATCATTCATTCATTCATCTATCCACCCACTTTTCCATCCATTCATCTATCATTGTATCCATCATGCATCCATCCATATATCAAGCCAGCCACCCTTCCAATCCATTCATCCATCCATCCATCCATTAAATAATCCTATCCATCCGCCATTATCTGATCATTCTTTCATCCATTTGTCCTCTACATCCATTCATCCATTGACCCATCCACATCCATGTAGCTACCAAATTCATCAACCAACCCATCCATCCATTCACTGTCAACCATTAGTCCAGCCATCCATCCACCCATCCATCATTAGTTTTTCCATCCATCTATCCATCCGTCCATCCATTAAATAATCATTTCCATCCGCCATTACCTGATCATTCATCCATTTATTCTCTACATCCATTAACCCATCCACATCCATGTAGCTACCAAATTCATCAACCAACCCATCCATTCATTCACTGTCAACCATTAGTCCATCCATCCATCAATCATTCGTTTTTCCATCCATTCATTCATTCACTGTCAACCATTAGTCCATCCATCCATCAATCATTCGTTTTTCCATCCATCCATCCATCCACTGTCAACCATTAGTCCATCTATCCAACCATCATCCATTCATCCATCCATCCATCCATCCATCATTCTTCCATCCACCCATCCATCCATTGTCAACCATTAGTTCATCTATCCAACCAGCATCCATTCATCCATCCATCCATCCATTGTCAACCATTAGTGCCTCCATCCATCCATCCATCCATCCATCCATACATACATCCTTGCACACACACACACACACACACACACACACACACACACACACACGCACGCACGCACACACGCACGCGCACACACACACACACACACACACACACACACACACACACACACGCACACACACGCACACACACACACACACACACACACACACACACACATATAGAAAGTGACCTAAGCCATAAATGTAATGTTGACTGATTGCCAAACTAGCATCACTAACATCACTGTATGCTCATTAATCCGCTTGCAGCTTTTTGGCTCGTCTTCTAGAGTCCAGGTGCTGCAGCACGTGTTGACCTTGACAGGCCGCACTGTGACTCGCCTCAGGCCCGGAGATCTTTGTTAAAGCTCCAGATGTGCTCATGCTCATTGGGGCCCAGATGATTAAGTATGTGATAGAGGGCCAACTGGACCCCACCCAGAAGAACCAAATGCACGGGCAGGGCCATACCTCATATAAATTGTATGAGTTCAATGGATCAGGGTGTTGCTGCATTTTCATGGATAATGATGCAGTGCTTTTCTGCCATGCAACTGAACTAATCCAATGGCGTATTTAGCTGTGATTTATGGGTAAAGTGCACCACAGAGTTCTGGACAGTTTAAAAGATACATCGTGTCTCTTTTACAAAAACATAGTGAAGCCCTGGCCAAATTTCAATTATTATTTTTTCTTTCTGGAAATTGTACAAAAACTCCATACACGTAGACAAGCGCGGCTGCTAAGTATTCTGATTTTCATGCCGACGCAAGCATTTATAAGCTTATTTAGGATTTTGGTTTATCTCTTTGCTGGTCATTCCAGCATACTGATGGTGTTTCTGTTGACATGCGCCCAGCACATCTTACAATTTGGTGGCTGAAAGTACACCAGATTTTATGTTTGTTGGAACCACGTCTAAATATTAGCGCAGGTAGTGTAATCCGATTTTGGTGAGTTAGATTTTCGAAAAGTAGGCAGACAGAATCTGAGCTCCATGGACATGTGTGGTGGATGTCATCACAGTTTTGTGTATGCCATTTCCAAACAGCAGATGAACTACTAAAAAAGACAGATTTAACACAAAATCTGGACAGGATATGAATTGTTCTATCCTTTACTGTTTATGTTTCTATAAAAGAGATACAATGTAGCTTCGAAACAATCCATAAAACACGTGTTATTGCTCTTGACACACAAATCATAACTAGAAATGTTATTTGATCATTTCACCTGGACTGCAGGCACAATAACTTTGGGGAAATTGTAGAATGATGCGAGTTAGATGTAGAATACAGATGGGGAAGTGAAAGGAAAAAGATGTCAATCTTTTATAATAGTATTTGGCAAGTATATACAACAATACAATGTATAATCACAAAATTCTGTCAATACATTCCATCAGACTATAAACCTAGTTTTCAGTCATTATTATTATTTCTGTATTATTTCAACATTTACTCAATTTAAATAACACAGGGCACATATAGTGGGCTCACGATCTGTGCAAGACAAAAACACATTGTTCCATGTTACCAAAGACACACACCGATATTCACAGTCATGCTCACACAGCGATGCCAACTATAACAGAAATACATCAAGAAAGCTAAGATTTACAGCTAAACTGTGTGATATGAAGCCAGGCACTTCTTCGGAGGTCTGCAGGTTATGTTCTCCATGACCCGGCCAATGGAAAGACTCAGTGTGTATGCATAGTTTCCTGTCACATCTTGGAAGTGGGAATTCTTTGACCTTGAAGTGGGTGAACTCTTTGAATGAGTAGACCTATTGAGCTTTGCTTTTACAGGTTAGTTACATACTATATACAGTAAAAACAATGAACTGCAGTAAAGTGGGGCAAGGGTTAGGGTTCTGTCCGTCGTTTTAGGTAATTTCTTGTTTTCCCTTTTCCTATTGTAGACTAACCTGGAATTACAAGGGATTTTCCCCTTTTTTCTTTTTTTAATCTCTTGAGAGCTCAGTATTATCCATTCGGCAGCCTACCCGAATCAACATGTCATCATCAGCGCTCTTTTTTTTTGGGGGGGGGGGGGGTTACAAGTTAATTACCATGTATACCAGTTAGTTGCCACATTATCCTAAATTTACAACCTTGGAATTCACTGTATTTTTCAGCACTAGGAAATGTGTATGTGCAGCAGTGTGTAGCAAGCTAGGTAACTGAAATAAAGATGTCAGTGTGCGTTTGCACTATCCATGATGGTCTGCCAAGCTGGCTCCCTTGGGAGCAGTATATAAAGTGGCAAAAAGACACACATGCACACAAACACACACACTTGACCTTTCTTTCCAACAAATCACATTTACATAGCCTTCCTCCTATGACATTATTCTCCATCTCTTATTTACTCAGCAGCACTGTCATGGCAACAGCTGGTGTTTTGGAGATTGTTTGTCCAGGGAATGAAATGAACAAATTGTGTCAAGGGACACATGAGCCAATTCAAGTGACCCTCATTTCTTCCACTGGCACTGGAGGAAACGGAAGGAGAAGGGGGTGGGTGGGCTGAAGGTGAAATTAAAGGTCAGAATTTGCAAATGGTGAAGAAAGCTTGTTAATGTAAGCTCTTTAAAGAGTGACTGGTTGATGAGGTCAGTATTCCACATGTTGATGACACTTGCTATTTTTGATGGTGATGCCATTGCTGCATCCTACTGAAGCAACAGCTAACATTTTAAGTTTGTTAAATCCTTAAGGACATTTTAGCCAATCAGAAGCCTGAAAAAAAGACCAGAAGAGGGCAGTCATGTGTAATATAATACTGTGTGTCCCATAAGAACTCCTTTACTTTATAATCCTGGTTAAACAGTAGGTCAATATTAGTGTGATGTGCATATTTGCATTACTATGTGCAATGGGAAATCCCCTACCCATCAAAGAATGTGTGGAAGGTGTGCAGGCTAAAGACTGAGCCACCCCAGAGGTGACAGCTTTGGACTTATCAGCCACTTACTCAACACATCGAGGCTCTCTTGATCTCAAAGAGCGCCGTCCAGATGCGTTAGCTCATCTTTTGCTTAGTCGATCCTTCTGAGGCGCGATGCTGATGGATGTCAGACTACCTAGCAGTTCTCATCAGATTAGTGGCCATGTAAATCTTTCAGATAACCATGCGGTGAGCACGCAAACAGAGCTGGCATGGATCAGCTTCAAAGGGCCGTCTGACGCGATAAAACTGTACTTCAGTGTGAGAATGTTAATGATCATGGCTGGAAGGAGGATTATATATATATGTATATGTAGGGAGAAAGTGCCACGTGAGAGCGTGTGAAAAAGCTCCTATGGGCGTCCACAGTCACTTTCAAACCAAGTAGTCCGGCGGCCTATTTTGACTAGTGTGGTGATAGATAAGCTTTGTCAGCCATGTAAATGTGATGTGTCATCATGACAATGACAACAATTAATGAAAGAAAGCCAAGTGCCAGATTTGGTAGACAATGGACAACAATGGATTGAATCCAGCATTTCTTTCACAACCAATTGACAAATTGCAGTTTATCTCCACCCTTTAGGTAGGCTCTACTTGACCACTGTGATTGCTGGTACCGTTTCATAAGGGGATGCCAAAAAATTGAGTGGAGTGTTGTCATTGACCGCATCTAATCAAAAGCAGGCAATAGTCAATTACCAAAACTATTTGCTGCTTTCGCATCTAAGAAACATGGGAAATGTAGGGCTAGTAGTACCACTTTTTCTACTCTTATATATTTCTTGGAATCAATACATCATATATAAACAAAATCTATACTAGATGAAGGACCAAAGTCTTGTTGTTGTTTTTTTGTATTCATGTCATTTACACACTTTGTGTCAGTGCAGCGTTATGAGCCATCAAATAGAGGGAGTGAACATGTGACATGTTGCCCCACCAACAGGTACGTTGTCACACTATATGGGGTAAGATGTCACATAGGATATAACTAACCCTGGTCTCCCCTAATTCTACTACTCGTTCTCCTCTAGTTGCCACTCGCCGGTCAGAAAACGCAAGCTGAGCTTTGTAATTAACGATTACTACCCTGTGTCGCCACCTTTCATTCACCTCCCCAATTCCACCATCTTTCGTTCGCAACGTTCCGCACCCATTAACGAAGATTGACTAGCGAATAAATTTGGTGAAATGTATTGTATATTAAACCGTCCCGTTTTTTAATTTTGAAAATCTGGTCACCGTAAACTTAGCATAAGGGAATAGCATGATATGCAGAAACATTGCAATATTTAAAAGGTAGTTTCCATGTAAAAGTAAAGGATTACTCCTATAAAAGTGTTGCACATTCATTTTGATTTATTTATTTTTGTGATATCATCAAAGAAGGGTACCAATGATGGCTAAAATACAGTGACCACCGCAGAATGGGAACAGGAACCTATTGTGACGAACAAAATCAGTAAACACATCTGTCCCGGCTGCTCAGTCCAAAGTGTCAGTACTAATAAAAGAGGATTAACTGAATGTACTTGAAGTTCACTTGTGTTTTGCGTTAATGCGAAGAGACTGGCCTTCCAAGCAAAAGCACAAATCTCTCAGATTTTCAGTCTGTCTGTTGTCATTATTGTTAAACTTAAGTACACAGCTTATTGTTTTACGATCTCTCACTTTGTTTTTCATTATTTCCTATGAATTTTTTATTTTTATTTTTTTACTTGTGCAAGACTCTTTTTCAACATTAGAGCCCTTGCATTATCATAGGGAACAAATTGATCCATTTTACAGGCATAATAAGACATCAGCGTGGCATTAGTGTACAATTGTGGCGACTGTGTAAAAGTGAGACCCTCTTAGTTGTGTGTGCGGTTTTCTTTCTCAGGAGTACTTGGAAGAGGAATTATAAATGGGATGGTTTTCAACACTGTGGCAATGGTGTGGGCTGAGAGACCGAGAGAGACAGAGCTAAATGTAGAAAAGGAGAGGGGGACATGGAAAGAAATACAGAGGATTTATGACGTCTGAGCCCTCATGTGAGAGCGCCTCACCTCTGACAGGCAAGGAAATACTCCAATCTGTGTCCCTGTTGACACCAGCATGAAAGACAACCACACACGCGGGCCCCCTCACTTTCCCGGTAATGATGGAGCTCAATGAACGTGCTGAGAGCAGGGAGGTAGAACACAAAGAGACAGGGAAACGTCCAGCGGCGGTGGGAGTCCCGTGCTGTGGAAAATGCACACTCCTCTTCGTCTCCTTCATCCTCCTCCTGAGAGAATCGCAGTGTTCCAGGAAGTGCAGGGGTTAAGAACACACCGTTTGGGCGCCAACCTTTCACCCCTGATTAGCGTAGCGTAGCCGCTAAGTGGTTGTCTGTGACTCCTCCACTCCTGTTTCCTGGGCCATTTCACACAGTAGCAGCAGTCCTGATGCATTTCGTTTGTCACATAGGCCCTTTTTTTTTCAATGAAGAATAATTAGCAGGATTACAAAAGCTCAGACCTGGGTGCACTTATGTGCTGATAAAATAAAAGCGAAAATAATGTGTAGGTTGTGATTATGTATGTACTTATCCCTTTCCCACATTTATGACCCTTTAAGTTCTTGTTATACCCGAAATTAGAAAAATGTAATCATTGCTGGAGACTTACAAAGAGGATTAACATTCCTGCGTCTACAACACTCCGATTTTGCCCTTCTCCCTCCTGCTGCTCCCGCTTTGCGCTTTCTCCCTCTCTTCCCTTCACTTGTTTTTTTTTCACTTTTTTTTCATTGCAAGCCACTTCTCTGCAATCAAGTCTTTATTTCCCCCATAGTACAAACTTCATGTTTTAAATACCACACGAGTTGGCCGCCAAATGCCCTTTTCAGTCCTTTTCTCTTTCTTTGTATGTTTGAATCAGTGCAGGAAATGGTCAAATTGTGTTTGTGTGGGACTCTTGAGCTGCAATTATAGCATTTGAGCATGGAAGTTTTTTTTGGGCTTTGACAATCTAGACTGAAAACCGTGTGCATGTGTAGCAGGCTCCCTGGTGCCATGTCCTCCCTAATGCATGCAGGATGTGTATTAACCCCTTGAGTTTGTTGTCACTTACTACAGGTATGTAATATAGTATTAAACAAAGAGTGATCATGTTCAAAGTTATCAACAATGGACCTGTCAAGCTGACAGAAAAAAAATGCATTTGTTTTTACTTTGTGGTACTATACTTTCAAGATCGACCACAATTATTTTATGCGACCTCATATTCAGTCTACTTTCAAAACAAAATTTGAGAGATCCATTATATTCGAAAAATTTTCGTCCAAACTGTGACCATCAAACCCATTAGGCATACAGGTGTATTATCTGCACAGGTAATCTTGAAGTCCGGTTAAAGTATTAGCCTGTTAAAAACAATGTAAAAAATATTTTTATGATGAGTGAACACCAGTCACAAAACACCAAAGTTAAAGTAGTTTGTCCACTAAAGGTACCCAATCGAGTTGGAAAGATTGGTACAAAAGCAAGAATTAAAGTTACCAAAATAAAATCAATAACTGAGCTAAATACGGTGAAATGTCATTCCTGTTGGTCTTGGCGATCATCCCCAACTATCATGACACTGGACAAACGGACTTGGACACTGTCACGCTCTTGAGCTTGTGTCTTTTGTGGAAGAATAATCATTAAATCAAAGTACAGGTTTGATTCACGTAAAACACACCAAAAAAAGTAGAGTCCTGGTTTCACAATTGTCAAATATTATTAAACCCGACTGCGTAAGAGGAAAATTGCTACTATTTTTGAATGGGGACCACTTACTGTCGGCAAACTGGACTCTTGGCGTGGCCTTACATACCTAAAATTGTGCCAGTTCGGATTGTCAGTTTTTTTTCCTGCCATGGAATAATAAAAAAAAATTAACAGCCTGAATTTATCAGTCACAGGGCAAACAGACAGAAAACAGTTTACATTCACAAGGCAGTATTCAACGCCAGTATTCATGTTTTGATACCAAAGACAAAAGAAAAACACACCTACAAGTGTATTTATTCCAAATGGATGTCTTTTCTTGTTTCACGTTCAAACTGAGTGCAGCAGTGGCGTGTCCAGTGTTTGTGTGCAGTTTGATGATATCTGCTCAATGGATAACATCACCTCAGCTGTCTCCACACTGATGAGCAGATGTTATATAAGAGACGCTGAGACAGAAGATAACAGCTGTGTGTTAAACTGTTTCCTCATTGTTAAGCATCAGTCTACTTACTACCACCTTGTTTTAGCCCACTTCCACATGAAGAAGTATCTGCAGCAGGGATAAGCATATCAACTGATTCATTGATGAGAAAAACCTGGCTGATTAGTTGATTGGTGGTCTAGAGTGGTTTAAATCCAACTTGGGAGGCAGGACTTGTTAACCTTGGTTGCTCTGAGGCCCTCTCTGCACCACTGTCGTATGGTGTTCCACAGGGTTCAATTGTGGGGCCCCTGGTGTTTTTTTTGTTTTTGTTTGTCCCACTAAGCTAAAATAAACTTTTTCCTTATGGTCACTTTTGTCCTGTCTGGAAAATATGAAAGACTGGATGGCACTGAACTTCTTGAATTTAAATGAAAAGACAGCAGAAGTTATTGATATTTGGTCACAGTGGCCCTTGTATAACCCACCCTGATGACTTGGGCCCCCTGGCGCCTTATCTATTATCTTCCATATGCTATCCCACTAAATCTTGACTGTAAAAAGGTTTCTTTAACCCATTAAGACGAGGCGCGTGCGAAGGCGTTTCTATTGTTAAAGCCGGGAGCACTCCTGCACTCTTCTCCCTTTAAAACCGGAAGAGCGAATAAGTCATTTTGTTTTGTTTTGACCAATTCTTGGTCTCTTATCTAAAATGCATCAGGATATACACGAGAGGGTGATGTGGGCCTCGAAGCATGTCTTGGAATTTATTCGAGCATTTATGGCTGACGCAGATTCGTGGCAGTTATGAAATAAATGACGTGATTGACGACGGCGCGGGAGATATTTGAATCAGTGTAACCAGTCGACAGTGGCATATTGTTAAGAAATATGTTTGTAGACAACGAGGATATTGAACATTTCAACGGCTTTGTAAATGAATGGACAACGAATAATTACCACTCGATTCCCGAGGTTATTACAACTATGCGCTCCAGTGTTGAAGGTAAACATACCCGCAGATGCGACATTTGTTTGCTGATTTAAAAAAAAAAAAAAGACGGTTTATGCTGAGGTTTTCTTTGGGAGTGACCAGGATGGATAGAATCAGGAATGAGTACATCAGAGGGACATCACATGTTAGAGGCTTTGGAGATAAAGTCAGAGAGGCCAGACTGAGATGGTTTGGACATGTCCAGAGGAGAGATAGTGAGTATATTGGCAGAACGATGCTGAGTTTCCAAATGCCAGGCAGGAGGTCTAGAGGAAGACCAAAGAGGAGGTTTATAGATGTAGTTAAATAGGACATGAAGGTAGTTGGCGTGAGAGCAGAGGAGGCAGAGGACAGGGTTAGATGGAGGCAACTGATTCGCTGTGGCGACCCCTGAAGGGAAAAGCCGAAAGGAAAAGAAGAAGAAGATTTTAAAGTCACCCATAGGTTTTAGAGACATGTTTTGCCAGGCGCTTTAGGTCTTAATGGGTAAATACGTGTTGCATGGTAAGTGGAACAGCACGTAGTGGACGCTTATGGAGAAAAATTCATTTATTTTTTTAAACATCTAACAAATTTTTACTTGGCAAGAAAGCGTTAAAACAGACACGTCATTATCCTTATATCTCTTTTGAAACAATCTACCTCGGTGTTGAAGCTGCCGTCATCAGCCACTGAGTTGTTCCTCTCAACCTATCATCGGCTGCCATTAATGTGCTGATAGACCCCTGCTCTTACTCAAACATGCACATACTGCAAGCACTTCTTCAAGGTTAGGTATTAATGTTTAAAAATGTCCACAAAGTTCCTTTCATACACTGAACAGGTATATTGTAATTACTTGTCACATTTTTGTGTTTGTGTTACAGAGACAGCCAACCTTTACCCGAAATCTAAAGCACGCACCCAAATTGATTGCTATTTGTCATTGACCATTAGACGCATACAAATGTACCTCTCTGATATGGTATCTTCTCAAAAGGCGTTTGATGTTGACTGGAGGCTAATAAAGCCATCAGAGTATGGCGCGACAGCATGACTTATTGCTAGAATTCTATCTCCTTCACACTAAACACACACATCCATCTGGCCATTGGTTTGACTTTGACAGCGACCTATTTTTTATTTTTGGGGGGGGGTGGGGGGTTAACTGGCGACGTTTTCAACTCAACTTTATGTTGAAGGTTGCTTTGAAAGTGTACCTTACAAAGAAGATTATCATTGACGTCAATGGATCTCCAAATTGAGTTTATTTGTATTTTGGATCAAAATATACAGTCTGTAATTTTTCTTGAAAAATAGAACATACTGTATGTAGTATAGGTCTACAGTATATCATATATAAAAATGATAACAGCTTAGCTTTGTCAACTTGACACAGCTCTATTCGCTATTGACATCAATGACAAAAGCAGATATTCCAATGAACTATTTTTCCAAATAACTATTTTGGCCTTTCGCCTTTATTTGACGCCACACGTCTTAAGTAAATAAAGGAGACCCTCTTACTACTGATGCACAAAATATGGTTCTCATAGTTTCCGTCTGTTCTATTATAAAGTTAAAAAAAAAAATGAGACATGCATACATTAATTAAATCAGCTTTTTGGCAACTCAAGATGATGTGAAAGACTCTCACAACCTCTGATGTTGTTGTGTAAATGTGTTGCTGTTTGCCTTGGGAGAAACCTGTAAAAGTATTCTGAGCCTTCAATGAAATCAAGCAGCTGGCTGTGAACTGACTAACTGTGTGGTGTTAGTGCCTAGTAAACACATGTCCACACATCAGTGATGAACTTGTACGTTCCAAGTGCAGCCCAGAGGTTAATTACAGGCGTGTACGAGTGCATATGTGCACTGTGTACATTGTACATGGGTGCTGACCCCTGAGCTTATCTGTCAATCTTTCGATGAGTCAAGGCAGCACAGGTTGAACGTTGTGTGATGCGTTTGCTATCGGAAACTGTTAATTTGTTGACTTGTCCCTCAACATCAACAGAGGTGCGAGCAGCAGGTCGACGGGTCGATAAAAAGGAGGAAAGGAAGGTGAGGAATGTTGAGGCAATACTGCCTTGCATGGATGTCCATGCTAAAATGTGATTCTGTTCAGCCAAGTTTACATTCCACGTGTGATCTGGAACTTATTAGGCCAGCAAACCTTTTCTTGGTAGACCCAGTAAATCCTCCAAACAAGCGTATCAAGATTTAAACAAGAATCGGACTCCATACAGCCTCCGCCAACGATGGACCTTCCGTTTGGAAGCAAACAATTCCTTTCCTTTTGTATGGTTTGCAATCCAACTCAAATGTGTATTGCTACCAAGAACAGGACTTTCAACACTACTCAGTGTTTACCAGTGTAGATTTTTAACACTATACACTGTTGGCGTAACACTGGCTAAGCGTGAAAAAGTTACACTTTGAAAGTATAAGTTTCATACTCATTGGTGTGGATACATGTAAGCACTTTTCTGGGTTTAAACTTAACACTCTCAGTGTTAATCTAACACTGGTGACTTTGCTGTGTACTGTGTGTATCCAGGTAATGGACCCCTTCTCTTCACTAAGGGCTTGATTTTCTAAAATCCTTGATAGTCTTTGCATGCTGTTTGTGGGCTTGTTGTGCGTAATCTACTAAATTGATGAATTTGCGATCTTTTACAAACATCCCAAATAGCAGGCGGCAGGGCACTAAATTCAAAAATCAAATTGCACACACTGTAGACAACAGGCGTAAAAGAGGTGGCGACTGCTGTATGTGAAAATGATTTTTGCACTTGATGTTGCTATGATTGGTTTCACCAAGCATGTAGAATAAACACACACAAAAATGAAGTTCAGACTGATGTAATCGGAAGTGTTAGCAGAAGACAAAAAAAGCAATTACTGAGAGGAAATCTATTGCCTAGATCATTTAAAGGGATCCAGCAACCGCATAACAAAACTGCACTATGAGTGGCAGTAGCAGTCTTGAGCAAACCAACCAGTGAGTCGAGCTAATTATCTGCTGAGTGCTAAAGTCTGGGAGCATTTTTTCCAGGGTTGGTCCCCTGGGTAGTGTTAATGACACATGCAGGAAGGACAGCTCATCCAAGGCTTTTGTGTGTCGACATTAGCAGAGATTTGCCGGTCAATGGACAGGCTTGAGAGCATTGACAGTAAGGCAGTTAATTGTGTCAACTTCCAGGAAGAAGGACAAATGGACAATACAGAAGAAGAACTAATGATGCCATGTAGAGCTTCCTTATTCAGATTCATTGGACAAGTATGTTCTTTTTGTCTAAACTTTGCCAACTACGTGATGTTGGCCTACAGGATTCCTTGAGGACAACATCACCAACAAGTGATTAAGGGGGTGGGGTGGGGGGGGGGGTCTGTTTTTTAAGATACAATTCTTTTTGCCATGATTTAGCAGAATTGGTCATAGGCTGCCAAAATCATTCCAAAAAAAGGCACCAAATGATGGCTTCTTTATTATAAGATGGCGTTGACAGGTTGCTAACTTGAGGCTCCGTGGAGACTGGCGAGAAACCAACTCTTTCAGGTACTAAAGGTCAGTATCATTGCACATTTCATCATTAGCCCCTCACACTGACGACAACGTGATGACTGCTTCTCTTCTCAAGAGTGACTATGAACTAGATTAAGAACGGGCTTTAGCTGCAGGACTGTATATGTTTTGCAAGTCAGTGATTAGCATGCCAGATACATTTTAACACTACTTGTTTGTTTGCACCTGCTTGGATATCAAACATTTAGCGCCTCAGTAGCTTTTTCTGTACTGCATTGGAATGCTACATCATGTTTAATCTGGATTTAGGCATTTACATGACTTTTTGTGTCAAATCGGCTTAACACGTTACATGCTTCTCCTTTTTTTAGTTATGTAAAAAACACAGAGGGAGGAAAGTTGCATTTGTGTTAATTATGCAAGATGGTGGATTATTGCTTTATTTGACTTTAATAACATAGCCTAATTATTCCTAAGGTAATGCAAGTTTGTCACATGTCCCATTGTCTTTTCTTCAGTCTGACTGGAACGCCAAATGAATTAAGTCAATCCAAAAGCGCAATGACTTCAGTGATTTGATGGATTTACTACAAGTGTTTTTAGCAGCACATGCATCTATTTTATTAGTTTAATTTGCTGCATCTCAACCTTGTGAGTGACATTAAGGCGTTTCCCAAATTGTTAATAAAACATATGGGAATTTGTGTGCTGTTATTGGCATTTCTGTTTGTTAAACTTCTCACATGGATCCAATGAAGTCAACGATGACATCTTCCAGGAAGTTCTGCCTTCTGTCTATCATCCTTTAATCTACGATCCCTGCAAAAAGAGACCCTTATGCAGTCATGCATAGATAAACAAATGACAGCAGCGATCAAGAAAAGAATAATAAATAAATAAAAATCCTTGGGGAAAGGGCAAAGAAAAGGTTGAGCGTATGTGGATAGAAAACGGATCTGACCAGAATGATTTGTGCTTGTCTTGGCCAGAAACCCAGATGGGAGAAAGACTAAATCCATTCCTTTCATCCAGAATGAATCAAAAATGCTTGCAAAATCATGTAAGGTCAGAATTTAATGTTTTACATCTGGCTCCATTTTGAAAGGTGAGGTTATTCTACTATAATGACTGACATGTCAGACAGTCTAATGATTGCACGAGCTTGACACAAGCTGCAGTTACACTTTAGCCCAGAGGTGGCAGTCACGAGTAAAAAGTACCACAATGACAAGTACGTAATGACAAGACAAGTACCACAAAGCACCTTTAAGTGTCTTGTTTGCATTTGTCAGGTTTTCAGATTACACATACGCATATTGTACTCTACCAGAGGTGGGCATCGAGGGCCGGAGACCTGCAGGTTTTGCAAGTTGCCCTTCTCCAACACAGCTGATATATGATCAGCTCATCAATAAGCCTGATAATGATCCTGTTGATTGGAATCAGCTTGTGTTGGAAGTGAGAAACATCCAAAACCTGCAGGACTCCGGCCCTCGAGGACCGAGATTGCCCACCTCTGTATTATACAGAACAGTTGAATGGAATCTATACATGGTCCAATTTAACCACATCGACCTGATCACATCACACGTTTTCGTATAAATTTCCATTGTGTTTTTCACTGACTTTCCATTTGTAAGAATATGCAGCTTGAGTATCATGAACTCCCTGATGATTTTCAAATCCCGCCACACTATTTTTAGATCACAAAAAGTGGACGTGTCCAGGCAAATCTGGACGTCTGTTCACCCTGCTGTAATATAAAGCAGAATCATCACTCCAACTTGGCAAAAGTTGGATCCTCAACTGTTTGGCACTAGTTGTAATGCATGTTGCAGATTTGTTTTCTGTCATCAGAATTGCTTGTTTTTGGAATTGTTGTTGTTTATGTGTTCCACTTAAAAAAAACAATCATCTACTGTACAGTATATCTTGTGCTGCAAGATGCTTTAATTATACTTAAACACCTGTTATTGCTCTCTGTCTCTGCAGTCAGTTTGTTGATTTCAATTTCGACATCCCGGGGGTGGCGCAACCTGACCCAGACCACACAGTCCTAACATCCCATGTTACAAAGCAAGACAAGTTTTATGATTAAAGCTACCTCCAGTGAAAAAGACTTGGCCAAGATCGCAGCTATGCCAAACATGTGCTGCTCTTTTCAAATGTTGGATCGTTTATGACTATAAACAGTCCAAGCGGGATAAAGCGATCCAAAAGATTGCTGCTTGGACCCGGTCCTGGTATGGGATTATTGTTTCGGGCAGCGGGAGAAAGTACAGACTGTTTTTTTGGTTGGTGAGTGATACGATGATTAATAGGATTGACGTTTTGCTGTCCATATTGACACCAAGTACAAAGTCACCAGGGAGCAATAAGGGTCGAGATGCAAATGTGTGATAATTTATTGTTGAATGTGTTGCTTTCTTTCCAACATGTCATCAAATTTCATGCATCACTTTTACATCAATAAGGTTTTCTGGCCAAATAACTAAACTCTAATCACCCCCGTTGTTGCAGCAGCCACCTGGAAGGAGACATTGGAGTCCTGCAGTTGTAAAAGAGACATGTTGCGTTATTTCAGTGGCTTTGTGCAATGGATGTCATGGGAGTTTGCACGTGCAAAGTTTGGCAGATGTTTGAGTATCAAGCAAAAAAAGGGTTAGTGATGATCAAACTGAAAGAAAAACTTTTATTGTCAAATAAAGGGTAAGAAAACAAATCATGCATTGCAGCTGGTCATCAAGAGTGTAGAAAAGGATTAAGACTTAAAAATGTGTTACTCAAGAGCCACTGGGGATTACACGGGTTTAAGGAGACGACTTGTTAAAAACTGATTTATAAAGATAAGTACAATGAAAGTAATGGTGTGATTCAATGCTGCGTGTACAGTGCTGCAACAAGTAAGCTACTGCACTGCTTGAGTACATTTGTTGAGTAATCTTGTGGGGATGCTGGATATTTTCAATGCCATTCCATTCAACAAGCAACTATAAGTCCAATATTAGACTTATTAACATTATTACACTGGGGAACAATTTGAAAAAAATAATTTGCTGATAAAAATAAATAATAAATAATTTCGATTAAAAATAAAATTGGCATGCTGATTCCAAAATAGCAATCTTTTTTTTCTAGCACACCAAGTCCCCCCTCCAAAGCTTACCCTACAGATAAGCAAAATTTCACTGATTAGCTGTAGTAAGACTGGAGTAAGAAGAGCTGATTATAATGGCACTCATCTCCAGCTCCGTGGCAACTTGTTTGTGCAGTCACAATTGAGAGATGAGAGATATGTGTAGCTCTTAATAGGTCGGTACCATCAATATATGTAAACAGAGAGCTAGCATAGTAGGAATTAGTGCTAGCTTTTCTCTTAACCTTGTAACCATCGGCATACCATTGTACAAAGTTAAGTTCTATTTTATTTTATGCAGTTTTTTGTTGCTTTCAAAGCTTGTAACTATTCCATCATAGGGTTTTATTTACATGCATACACATTTATTCTGTATTTTTTAACAAAACGTGGAACCTCTAGCTCAACATCATGTCAATATAGAGAAAAATTTAGATCAGTTTTGGATACTGCACCCAAAAATTTGTTCAAAACAGATGTCAGACTTAAAAAAACAACAACTGCTCCACAGTTTTATGCATACATGGTCTTGCACACTTTGCAAAAGAAAAATAGCCTTCAGAATATTCTCAAGCATATTTTAGTGCACACTTAATTCTTTTTTTTTCCCCTTATCGATTTTGAAATTAGGTCACAAAAAATGTTAGGTTTTTTTTCACGAAAATATAGCCAAATACTTCTGGTTACCCTAACAACATCTTATCATAGCAAACAAAAATATAAGTGAACAGGCGGAGAAAAAGAACCCTTCACAAATCCTGACTTACTAGTAAATGTCACGAATGAAAAAAAAAACTTCCCAAGGGCAGAGGTTAGTAAATGAGCATGTTTCAGCAGCTTCGTTGCCTGCCTGACCTTCACCTTTGCAAAGGCGTATGTGTGACAAGGAAACAGATTTTATACATTGACCGATGCTTGTGTTTCCATCTTTGTATATGTGTCACAAACAAGAAACGCTTCTTTCCTCTTCTTTGCTCCTTGAGACCAGTTGTTTGTCATTGCATCCTGGCATGCGAATGAATGTTGTGGTGTTTCATTTCATAATGATGTGCAGCAGCAGCAGCGTCTGTGTGTTTTCCATGCCGCTATAAATCTCCACACTGACATGTTGGTTCAGTGGGGAAACTGCAGGTTTGGGACTCACTGATGGCCTCCACAGATGCTTGCAGGACCCTTCCCATGGGATTCCCCCTACGCCATCTATTAATTTATCCATTTTCCACTGCAGACCCACAGAGGCCAGTGTGATGGCTTCCGAAACTTCTGGTCCCAGGAGGGCAGCCTGTTTTTTTTTTACTTGTCTTCTGTTGTCCCATTTCAGTCTTTCTCTTTTTCATTGGTGGGACTCGGTATATGGCATGCTTCTGTTTGCCAAACCTCATCCTCTGATTGATGAGAAAAGACTATCACTCTGTCGTCATGTTTTAGTGGACTGATACAAACATGTGGACAAGTTGTCTAATAAGTTGTAATTGCGTACACAGTTTATACGGATACTGTCAGAGTCTGTGGAGATTTTGTATTGATGAAATAATATTTCATTTTGGTTATTTAATTCTAAGAAGCATCTCATTTTGATGGAATGAACTTCAATGCTAAATGCAATAGTAATAAACACGTTGTTAAATGGGTATTACTTTTGCATTGCTTGACACATGCTGTATTTATCCACGTATTGATGTCAATAAAAATGAGTTTGTCACTAGGGAAAAAATGGCATTAGTGTGACTTTCTTAAAGATCTATCAATTATGAACAGATAATGTAAGTGGCTCACAGAGTGAGCCCAGAGGTACCCCATCATTACAAGAGATAGACAAATACAATTTCATCATACCTTAGAATGACGGGATTTATTATGATCGCAAACAGGTGTTGAAAAAAAATATGCATCACATCAAAAGATTCTCAGTAGGATTTCAAAAATAAAGACAAATGGTGTTGGACCTCTTTGAAAGAAATCTTTAATGAAGTGTAAATTCCATCGTTGAAAAGTTACATAATGATCAGGTTCGGTGTTTGTTTCAGTGCATACTTTCCTGAATACTTTACTCTAATGATGTCACATGGATCATGGATACGTTTTCTTGAGTTCAAATATCTGATAGCTGAGCTCTTGTGAAGAGCCTAGTTCTAGAACTGCCATGGAAGTGTGCTCAATAGGTATCAGAGACTTTGCCATGTTAAAACTGCTTACAATATTTGAATGTAGCCTCACTTCACTATAGTTTAATGGCTAATTTAGGCAACCGATAGGAAGGCGCATTCATCGGGCAGACTAAGGTCAAAGAATTACAGTATGCCCTCTATCCAAAGTTTGCCATCAAAACAAAGTTAGTGCAATCGGTGTTATGAAACACAGTTTCTTTAGTTGTATAGCTGCACTTTTTTTTTGTAACAGAACATGTCGGACAACGTGGTTAATATCTATGAAAAGTCAAAATCATTGGACAGTGTCTATATGTGAAATTCAGCAAAATTGCCATGAAATGTCTTGTTTTCATCCTGTTGACTAATATTAAATGCTTGCTGACATAACTTTAAAGCTAGAAACACGTACACCAAACAGCAAAACTCTTGAGTAAAGCTACTTTACTGTGTGCATACCACATGTGGAAGTTAGTGTTGACTTCAGCATTTGAGAATGATTTCTCGACTACTCGTGAATATTGGCACTTACCTAATATACAGACACGACAATGTATGACAGTATTTTGTCCATACAAGGCCACGCTTCTTTTCCACACCAGACTTTCATGCAGACGAGGTGGTCCAGTGAACACAAACCATGCTGGCATACTGTCTAAATCACTTTTAAGACTTCTCTGCTATGTTTGAGGAACATTAAAAGTAATAGTAATTATTTTGTCTTGGGAATGCCTCCTTCACATGAATCTTGGGTTTCATCCCCCCCAAAAAGGCACAGTTGCAACAATGAGTCATGAGCACATACTGTAGATATACACAAGAGTGTAATGTATGATTTTATTATACATTACTGTATGTGTGGCAGTTAAGATTAATGTATGCCAGTTTGCACAAATGACAGCCAGACAGAAGACTTTTATTTGACTGTACTTATCTGCACACTGCAATAAAAACAGACAATGTGCTCTTTCTTCTGTTTGCAACATGGGTTCATATATACGATATATATAGGTTTGTGTGTGCTTTATATTTATATGAGCGCATACAGTATGCATTACAGTAGTAGTGTGTAGACGTCACTCAGAAGTAGATTCACGTACCACAAAGCGGCTTCACGAGAGTTGGGTTACATAGGAAAATCCAAACCGTGTGTGTGTGCGCATGTGTGTGTGTGTGTGTGTGTGCGTGTTTGTGTGTGTGTGTGAAGTTGCTTTTCGACAGTATTTTTCTAACATTACACTTTGTTTATTTTATCAAATTAACATCTGTTTGAGTTAAAGTCTCACAGGTGGGAGGATTTATATCACAGCATTGGGACAATTTTCTGGGTTTTTAGTATCATTGTGGGGACCAGGTGTCATTGTGGGGACAGTTTGGTGGTCCCCCTGAGTCCAAACCTCTTTTTGAGGGTCAAAACTTGGTTTTAGAGTTTAGGTCTGAATTGGGTTTCGGTTGGGGTTAGGGTAAGGGTTGGGGCAAGGCAGTCAGTTGTGATAATTAATGTTAGGGTCTAGGAAATGCATTATGTCAATGAGATGTTCCCACTAGAAATGTAAACCCAACGTGTGTGTGTGTGCGCGCGCGACAACTTTGTGTTGTCTCATTTCTCTCGCCTTTTTTTCTACCACCTGAGCTTCATTTAATCTTTTCTGCCCAGCTGCTGTTTTACCGATAGAGAATACATTTATACAAAACAATTTTCAATGCTACTCATTGCTTATCATTGATCACTATTTGTGTTGTCATTTAATTTTGCAGGCTATGAAAAATCCTGTAAAGGTAGTGTTAGGTTTTGCTGTAACTTCTATTAGTTTGTATTGTACGAGAAACATTCAACCAGATGATATAATAAGTTTCCGCCAGCTGTAAAATTGAAGCTACTTTGCCTAGCAAAGCCTCCAGTGGCTAGAATATAGCAGCTAGCATGTGAGCTAACAGACATCTGAGCTCCTGCTAGCCAGCAGATCGGTGGATCGGGCTGATGCATCAACCCACTTTAAATAACGACACCAAGCTGTTCTATAAATGGCATCATCCAGAAAAGATGAACTTTCAGGGTGTATAAACATACAGTAGCTAGCTAGCTAACCGCAAGCTGCATTGGTAGAAACAAGCCTCGTAATAGCAATTAACTCGCAAGTATGCTGGATAACCACTGATGCCAAAAAAAGGGTGCTCAAATTCTTAAATAGCGGAGGAGTGAGGATTAGTCACCTAAGCACATCACTGGGCGTCCATTCTAGTTGCACCTGAAAAGGATCTACCGCATAGTTCTGTCTTTTTATGTTTTCAGCTATTATCTTAAAAAACATGTGATGCTTTTAGAAACAAATCCTTCAATTCATTTTACAGATTCTCTAACTGTGATACAAATGTTTTCAATATTCTTCACAAGTGTAAAAAGAAGTTAAATGCAATGAAAACAAATGGCTAAACACAACTGACTTTGCTGTTTGACTTATTGTTGCTTTTGCCATATTATACTGAGCAGCAATCATCACTTGTGTATTTGTGCTACTATGTTTTTGTAATAAATTCAAGTTCAACACTTACATTTTCAGCCACTCAACACAGAAAAGCCAAATAAACCATATTATTGATATTGACTTAATCCTTCATATGTTGGCTGATCTGAAGTTTCATTTTATGAGCTCATCTAGAAGCACAAAACCCGAATTATCAGTGAAATGAAAACACCATATTAGCAGTACATGTTCTTTAAAAAATTTCAAATATACTTTATTCATTTACATTTTGCAAAACAAAGGTGTATTTCAGTAACAGAACTACTTACAGGTTAATTGATTAAAACAAATATATTGGCATGGTTAAATTTAATGTTTTATTGTGACAAGAACAGTAAATTTAGACACTATGTTTGTTTGTAATATGTGTATAAATGTGAATTTTGCTATCATACCACAGAAAATTGAAACATCTGGAAGTACAAAAAACATTTGAGGAAAAAATCCCCCCCAAAATAAAAAAAATAAAAAATAAAAGAACAATGAATACCAGTGACACAGTTGGCTCTGTCCAGAGTCTCTTTACTTGGCTTCTTCTAAGGAACTTTCTTTTCTTTCTTCCATTTCATAAAGGTGGAAGTTTCCATCTTTCAGGCCACATAGTCAATGGCAGCATCCTCCAGTCACTTTATCTCTCAGCGCGTCATCTTACTCCGTCCCTCGTCTGAATCCCCATTGGGGAGTAATGCTTTCCTAATCATCTATGCATGGCCTAATTCACACATAATTCAAATCATCTATGTGGGCTGTCCATATTTCTTCATGCTAGCTTTGTGAGGCACAGCCCACATTTAGCAAATTACTCCTCTTCAATTTTAAAAAAAAAAAGCAAAAAACTCCCTCATTCTCTCGATAGGCATTACATAACCAAACATGATTTCAGCTGGAATTCGGAATATCCTGGCTCCTATTTCCATATCTACTGTCTAATTGCATAAGCTGCTGTCAGATATTGTACATGTGATTGACTCGAATTGGCGTGTTCTCATGATGACTAAGTAAGAAGGAGCACAAAAATGCACTTAAATCAATGTAAAACCCCGCAGCAATGCATCACACAAAATGGTTCTGGCAACAACAACAAAAAACTTTAACTATGCTTGGTGAAAATCTTTAACTGTAATAATAATAATAATAATAATAATAATAATAATAATAATAATAATAATAATAATGATAATAATGATTGCAGTGCATTACTTTTTGCGCAAAATCCTAATCAATTGTCATGAGAAGAGCCTCCTGAATTACTTACTTAATCACAAAAAAACAAAACAAAAAAATAGGTAACTCCATTCCCATTTTATGTTAACGTTGGGGAAATAAAAGCTTTACCCCACTATAAACATTCTTTGGACCACATTTTCTGGGGTTGTGGAATCAAGGGTGGATTATGGAGAAGTAAATCAAGAGCATGTGGAGTTGTGTTGGACTCTGCGGGTGGGGCGGCAAGTTGCGTCATTGGAAGACGGTGTGGTAGGTCGGACACTGATGGGACTTCATGTACTTGATGGCGAACTTGAGCTCCTTGCTCTTCTTGTCCCATTTGTGGATGGACATGAGAAGCAGTTGCTGGTCCACTTTGCGGCCCATGATGAGGAAGTTGGTGCCCAGGCTGTCGAGCTGCGAGCACGGGCAGTTGGCCCCGTTCTTGATGTACAAGACCAGCTTCTTCAGGTCCTTTTTCCGCAGCACGCCCTGCTTCAGCACTTTCTTCTTCTTCTGGGCTGCAATCAGCTTCTTGTCGCCTTTCTCCTTTTTCACCTCCTTGATTTTCATCTTGAGGACTGGGGAAAAATAACATGGAGATCACATTTTGGTGATCGCAGATGGACAGTTGTGCACGAAATCAAAATCATCGCTAGCGTAACTAAGACCAGTGTTACCTTGGTATCGAAGAGTTGTTGTGCTTTCACCTGCTGTCAAGCTAATAGTATAGCATTTTAGCACACATTCTGTATTTAGACATGTTATCAAATATGTGCAAATAATAAAATATTAATTAAAGGGGAAGTCAAATTAAAACATTTCTTGACGGTAATATGTTACAGTATATGTGACCTCACTAGTCTAAACATGACATTCTGACTAAAATTACATTTGTGGAATATGAGTTTTGGAGCAAAATCCAGCCGTTTTTATCCATCTTAGCCATTTTGCCACTTGCTGTCAACTGAAGATGACATCAATGTTGCTCAGAGCTCAGGCAACGACCAATCACAGCTTACCTGTTTTCTGTTTTTTAACTAATCACAGCGCCTGAGGTGGATAAAAACTGCTGGATTTTGCTGTTTAACTCATTCCACTAATGCAATATTAACAAGAATGCCATATTTAGACTAGTGGGGCTGGATAGAAAATATTGTCATTTATTTTATTTGTATTTTTTGGCAGGGGGTGACTTCCTCTTTAACAAGACAACATACGTCATGTAAAGTGGGGGATCCATTATATTTATGTAAATGTTACTACAAATAAAAATTCTACTCCCTTCACATTTTAATATGCTATGCCAGTGTTTATCAGCACCCAACTATGTTTTTGTATGTTGAAGGCCAAAGCATGAAGAATTTGGGTTACGTTTTGGTGACATTTGCATGCAGGTTAGAGTTTGCAAAGTAGAGTGGAATCCTCTGGTCGCAGTGTTTAAATAACAGAATGTAATGTCAAGTGCAGTTATGACAGATTCTCTGAGGGCAACCATAACTCTACGTTGGCCCACAATGAAAACCAGTTCCATACCACTCATTAGAGGATAAAAAAAAAAAAAAATCAGTGGGTAAATGTGCTATGAACCGGAAGAAGCCAGTCGGAAGGAGGTTTTTGAGAGTCTTTGTTCAAGGGAGGATTTGGAGCAGTTTTGCATTGCAAGTGTTCCACTGACTGAAACTGAAATATTGTATGTTGCTTGTTTGCAGGAGATGTATTATATTTGACTGGAAGCCAGTGAAAGTCACATAAGACTGGTTTCTTTACATATTTTTTTCCATCTACAATTCCCTTTTAGGGCCTAATCTTTCCAAATCTGACATAGATTTATTGTAAGTTTATCTTTTTATGCTTACAGTCATGCCTTTTGATGGAAAAATGCTTGCGCTAAGAATGCACAGGTCCGACCGAGGAGACTTGGCTCTATCGATCTAATGAAGTACTGACTGGTACTGACTGATGTTTAGAAGTGCATAGCTCTACTTAAGAGAGACCAAAATGAAGCTGCCAACCACTCGAGACAGGAATCCTCTGGGCTAGCAGTCTGACAGCTGAAATTAATCACGGGCCGGGCAGAGGCACAGGCTCGGGGGTCGTTGAGAGGCATCACTGAGGATTGCTTGGAAGACGGCCATTTCACTCCTCGTCTGCCTGTCTACTGTTCCATAAACATCTCCTGATATGTGCGCACTGCATGTGAGGAGATAGCGTGTTACGAGGTGGAATGTGTGTGCTTGTACGGCCTCATATGCGCAGTCTGACTCCCACCGCTTGCGTGCCTACAAGTCTGAGTGTCTCGGTATGTATGAAAGAATACACATTCAGGTGTACACAAAAGTGAGTACATCCCTCACATTTCGATATTTATTATTTAACTACATCTTTTCAGTAGACAACACTTAAATGATACTTTGACATAATGAAAAGTAATGTACAGCATATATAACATGCAGAATATAATACAGCCTTTAATAGCTAAACACCTGTCAACAAAAGTGAGCACACCCCTAAGTGAAAATGTCCAAATTGAATACAATTATGATGTAATGGAGTCTGCATCCTAGTGCATCCTAGTGATAAGCTGTGCCCTGTTTTTAGTCTTTGTAAGGGACAAATGATCAATTATGCGATATGGCTGTTTAATTCCCACCAGCAGTAACAGCTAAATGCGGTATACATGACAAATTGGTTGAAATAGATGGGAGAGGAATTATTTTGGTGACAGTACTTTTTTTTCAGCAAAGAATGTGGAGAAAGATATCAGATGAGAAAATTGTAACATGAACCAGACTTGACAGGACTTCAAGGCACACAAGAGCAATATTGATCATGTGCAAGATCAAACCACAATCAGCTATTACAATAGCATCACAGAATCATCCTTGCCTTCATCTCAGAGCATGTACTCGTGGAATTCTCGCCTCATTTGTCAAACATGAATAGCCAGAGGAATGTCTTGCTCATGTTTCATTTAAATGGCCAAGAAGAATCCCTGCGATGCTTTCTGAACTTCAGTTGGACAGTGATTTGTAGCACTGCTTTCAATCAGCCAAACCATTTTTATTAGAGTGGATAGAGTCATGACGAAGACGCACTTTGTGGTGCTTGTTTGGATGTGCACAAATATGATTTACAGTGTGATGGCTCTTATTACCATTTTATAGGTGCGTGCACTGTTGCCAGATGACATACTGGGGAACTTATTCAAATAGCCTTGTGAAAATGTGGTTTTCATCGCTGATCCGCTCACATTCTAATTACAGATTGTCCTTCAAAAAGTTTGATCATTTATGAGCCTCAATTTTAAGTATAGTGCTAAGACGCTTGGACTAAGGGCTGCGAAAGCAGAGATCAAGTATGAAATCTACTGCTGTGCATCAGCAACTATAAACCTCAGTGAGGCGGAATAATAGATTTATTATTCTTTGGCTTCATGTGTAGGTCATTACAGTGAATATGTAAATGCAGTGATAAAAGTTTGGAAAATGGTGCTACTAGTGAGCCTTGGCGACTCTTTCATTGATACATCAGTTAGTAAGAAAGTTAGTTGAAACACAATTGCTCCAAATAGAAGTATAAACTCAACTTCTGGTGTGTTTATAGTTGCTTTAATAACAGTAGTCTGTTTTGGATATTTGTGTTTAAGCCAACCATAGTTTAAAACACCTTATTGATGATTTTTTTTTAATTCCTTAAATATCTTGTTATTTGTGTTTTGGATTGGGCCCTTGTGATGCTCTCAGTTGCTATGGTCCTGTATTTGTGCTTTATCAGTAGCTATGTAGTTGCTATGGTCCTGTATTAGTCACCCTTATTTTGTCATGTAGGCTTTCATCCTGTCATATAGAATTGTGCATTGCACTATAGCTGCAGTTGCTCAGTGATACAGTTGTCAGTGTGTCAAAGTTTCTTCGTCAAGTGTTTTCTTCACGGCCATCTGAATCCATCCCTGCTCTCTGTTGTTACTTTTTATTTTTGTCTTTGAAGATCTGTTTGAACTACTGTGTCTTGTCTGCTTTTGGGTCCAAATTCTGCGCCTCACGTAACAAAATATGTGTTTAACAGTATTTGGATTAACAAATAATGGAATAAAATGGAAAACATATCTTAAAAACAATTAAAACAATACATATATTTATCCTTTAAGTTTTGTCTGTAAATGTAGTTGCCATCAGTCCATTGATGACCATTAACCAATTCTCAATTTTAAACATAGCTTCTGAATAACATAACAGATCACATATAACCTTGAAATTAGGGCAAAATATACGGTTTCATTTTGTGACCACTATTACTGTTGAAATGATGTGAATTTCCACAATGTGGGATTATTAAAGTTTATCATCTTATCTTATCACTTATCTTATCATGTCTGGCTAGATAATACACATAGGTAATATATAAGATACATAAGATAACCCATTCACAAACCCACATTTCTTTTAAACTTTTTTTTTTTATGATTATGACTGTTGAGTAACGCTTGCTCCATATGTTTGGCTGTGTTTTACTGACATGTTATTAGCACCACAAAGACAATAAAGGCCCTGCTTCTCTCTCTTTTTTTTGCCAGTGTGCCTGCTTCTGAATACAGAAGACAAAAATAAGCATTTTTCTTCCACTTTTGTTAACGGTGGCACTATGGCTGAGGTCTGCTGCTATTACTTACCAAAGTCGCTGGCACAGTAGTGCTCCATGATGTTGTCTGCTTTCAGCTCATTGTCACACGGGGGACACACCTTTGACACTGAGGGAAAAGAATGAAAAGCGACGCGTTAATGACTATTCCAGAGAGCACAATTACACATTTCATTAGGCGCTCTGAAGGTCAAAATAGCTCAAATCTAAAGGCTGCGTCTGTAAGAAATCATTAGGCCCTGAGCCCTTCGGAGCAACGCCCCCCTCCCTCTCTGTCAGAAGCGATTTGCTGTGCAAGCCTTACACACTCCAGCAGACTGAAGGATGTTTGCTCTGAAATGACGCTGCAGAAAAAGGGTTTAATTTGGGACTGTGCATATTTTGGTGGCCAAGGTGTGGTCTTGAAGGTAAACATTGTGCAGCAGAAGCTCAACATGCATACTGTGAAACAACAAGTGGCCTAAAACACCAAATTAAGTTACTTAGTTCAAACATTTTTACATTTAGTCTCACAGCTTTTTGGGGAATTTGATTGACTGTAATTACCAAGTACCAACAAAGGAGGAGATACTTTTATATTTCCAGTTATGTTACAACTACTAACAAATCTTTAATGAGTTCTTTCTTTTGAAATCCCCACTGTAATATCCCGCATATTTCCCTTTTCTCCACATCCAAGTCTTCCTGTCACACGTTTACAGACGCACATGTAAACACACACCAAGCTAGCATAGTGGGGTTAAAAGTCACAGTTCAAAGGTTATCACCCCAGCGCTAACCTCAGTGTCTGGCCAGATAATGAGAGGGGTCAAAGTGTAGCATGCCTCGCTGCTCGGGTCATGGCGAGGAGAACCCCCTAACCATTACATTGGAGGGAGGCTTGAGTCGACTAACTGCCACTTTCTCCCCCACCCAACCCTCCCTGTATGAAAAGATCCACTAGGTCTTATGGGGGCTTAGGATGCTGGTCTCTAATTGTCCACATTAGAAAATAATTGTTGGGGTGCAAACCACTTAGCAAGCAAAACAGTCCAGAATTGAATCCCCACCAAAGTGGTACTGGAATTTACATGACACTTCTCCAGATACCTCAAATATATGGAGGACAAAAAGCTGCCAAAATCAAAAATAAATAAATGACTGAATAAATAAATGACTAAAAGTAAAAATAAAAATGGATCGAAAAAAGAAAATTCAAAAATTTATTACAAAAAATAAATAGAAATGGAAATAAAAATAACTATATAAATATAAAAATAACTATATATATATATATATATATATAAAAGTAAAAATAAAATAAAAAAAGGAAAATACGAGATTCAAAAAATAAAAATAAAAGTTGAAATAAATTGAAAAAATAAATATATAAATAGAATTAAATATCAATCAATAAATAAAAACGCTCTGCCAGGATAAAATATTATTCTAATGAGGGGGCGGTCCTAAGCGTGTCTATGGTTGGAGTCCGCCGTTGCAAACTGCCCTTCATTGGTCGATTGAGGGGCACGGCGAACAAGGAGGTCTTGCCGTATGGTGTGTTAAATCTAAAATACAAAAAGAGCCAAAAGAAAGAGAAATCCAGTCACCACTGATTGTAACTAATGATGGCGATGGGCAAAAAATAAATAAAAAAGCATGGAAACTCACACATACACACAAATCAAGAAAGTAAACTTGTGTCTGTTTGGAATGAAGCAGTTACATCTCATTCTGGCTCTGCAGTAATTCAGAGTTCCCTTGAGGTTGGCGTGTTGGCGGGAAGCCCGCTTGTGTCAGTTAAAGAGTTTGGATGGAATAGAAACGTTTGGATGCCTCCAATGTGGCGTCTGTCTGAGGCATCATGTCAGTTGTGCTGTGCATTCATGTGCGTGCCAGTGATTTGCGTGCCCGTTCCATGCAGTTTGTCATCAGTTATGGACAACCTTGACTTGTCATGTGCAGCACTATTCCCATGCAAAGCAATGGATTGTGTTTATTTTAGTTGAAAACTGGGAATCAGACAACAGACATGGTTAGATACTCACCATGACCAAAGAGCAGTCTCTAACAAACAAGTTATCACAGTTAGTTGTCTGGCATTCACTTAACAAACAAAAAGACAAATAAACACTCACTCAAATACAGTAGATGCCTCTATTTTTGCCCCCCAAAGAAAATAACAGGTATTAGCTGTTATACATGTAGACCAGTGGCGCCTACTGGTCATTCAGATGATGGGAAGCTCTCTTTTTTTTTTTTACGCCACAGACAGATCATCCAATCATCACACAGTAGCAGAATGAGCGTCCGATGGGCGGGAAAAAGCCCAGCATATATCCAATGACCGTCCAGTTTTGCGCAGTGAAACTACCCACTCTACGAAGCAGCGTCCGACTGTGTAAATAAATAAATAGAAGTGTCCCTACTTTATTTTTTTTAGAGGGAGGGACATTTAGGAAGCTGAGCTTCCCTTGCAGTCTTGGAGCAATCGCCACTGATGTAGACACTGTCACCCATTAAAGCATAGGTGTCAAACTCTGGTCCTCAAAGGCCAGAGTCCTGCAGGTTTTGAATGTTGACCTTCTCCAACACAGCTGATATATGATCAGCTCATCAGCAACCTCTGCATAAGCCTGATAACGATCCTGCTGAATGGAATCAGCTTGTGTCGGAAGAGGGAAACCTCCAAAACATGCAGGACTGCGGCCCTCGAGGACCGGAGTTTGACACCTATGATGATTAAAGAACTCTTTAATCATCATAGGTGTCAAACTCTCCATGATAATCCTTTTATTTTATTTAAACCTATAGATTTACTTGGCATCAGTTATTCTACTAAATAAAAAAGTGGATGCACTCAATGTTTGTCATTTTGTAGATTGATTGCAAGTTTTATTGCTTCCACAAAATAGCTCTCATGATAAGTTTAGCGCAGTTGTGGTTTAAGTCCAAACTTTTACCGTTGTTTCATGAGAGCTGATAGATTACAATTACTTGAACATGCAGATGCACAGCCCAGATAAATAAATAAAAGTGCAATAATGGACTGCCAACTATGTGTTATTTGAAAGGTATCTCTCTCTCTCATTTCTATTAATTCTATTCATTTTCTATTCATTCATTTCTTAAAACTTAAGGTCAAGTCACATTTTTTTTTACAATTATGTTCTGTTTTCTGAGTTTGGGCATATCACATTCGCAAGCCGAGCCATGATTAATCGGCGAATTTGTAGTAGGCCTAAACATGCCTCATCTTCTACCGCATCATCTAAGCCTCTTATTTGTTATCAAAACATAACAGAAATAGTATATAACATGCACTTCCACCGACCTTCCTCACTGAAGCTCAAACAAAAGATGAGCAGATCTCAAAATGTTGTCATAGAATCCCTTGACATGCCTTTTACCTCATCCCCTTGAGCCTGAGCCTCGCATGATCTTTTCTGATCCATTGAAAATATGTGTGGCGCACTACCTCATTGGGACTCTTCAAGTTATGAGCAGCAATGCTTATGACATAAAAACGAAGCTGTAACGCAGCGTGTGATTTAAGTTGGAACATCTGCTTAAATGTAGCATGCAAAGTGGAAGAGACTCCAATGTAGGCCTTCAGGCGCCCCCCCCGGGGCGGCCCCTAAAACGCAGCACGCTTCTTGCATCTGCAGGAATTCTATACAGAGAGAGAAAATGCATTTTCAAAAGGTGGTTTTCCAAGGATGGCGCGTTTGATCACATTTTCCCATTCAAAGCGCTGCGGCCAGGGCCACATGAGTAGCGTCCATTGTGCTGCCAGTCTTACTCCAGCACGGTTGTAATTTATACACGCCACATCACTGACAGGGCAGACAATATCTTAGACACCTTTGACACCAGGTTTGACTTGAAAATGTGTGCACTGTCATTACTCTGCAGCACAGTTATGTATTCAAGCAGAACTTATACAGTACCTGTTAAATAGCTGATGTTGAACCACACCATGAATATTTTTATGTGAGCCTCAATTTAAAGTGGAAGTCAACCTTAAACATTTCTTGACAATAATGTTGTATATGACTTCACTAATCTAAACATGACGTTCTGATTAATATTACATTTGTGGAATATGAGTTATGAAGCAAAATCCAGCCGTTTTTATCCATCTCAGGGGCAGCCATTTTGCCACTTGCTGTTGACTGAAGATGACATCCCAGTTGCTCAGGCAAAGACCACCACAGCCTGTTTTCTGAAGCTGCTCTGTGATTGGTTGTTACCTGAGACCTAAGCAACAATGATGTCATCTTCAGTCGACGGCAAATGGCAAATTGCCCGACCCGTGAGGTAGACAAAAATGGCTGGATTTTGCTGCTTAACTCATATTCCACAAATGGAATATTAATCAGAATGTCATGTTGAGACTAGTCAGGTCACAAATAACATATTATTGTAAAAAAGAAAAAAGAAAAAAAGGGTTGACTCCCCATTTACTCTAAGCAATCCTAAACATGTATTTAATAGTCTTAAATTTGCTTCCTCAAACTTGCAGTTGACATATGTTGTATACATAAATATGAATATTTATTATGATTTTGTATTTATCCAAAATATAGAGCTGCAACAGTGATCATTGAAATCTGTCAGTATGATGCACTGCAGCTGCTCAACACTGTAAGCAACTGCAACCACAATAATAAACACATCGTTAAATTCATACCTCTCGGACAGCATCTGTTTTGTTTTCAGTCAAATGTAGGCATAATGCAATACTGCTGAATTTGACTTGATGTTGTGTCATATGCTGGCGGACCACTAGGGGCAGTAGCACTGTTTAAACCACAAAGAGGTGTATTTAAAGTTGTAATATGTAACTTTTTTTTCCAAAAATAACTTTACAATAAGCTTTTTATTTGACCATTTATGACTGAAATGCCTTCTAATTAGTAGATTAACACCTTAGCTGTTCACAAGGGGTACTCCTGCAAGTCTCTGGCCAATAGTTTTCAGACTGGATTCGGGTTAGAATTTCCTGTGCCCTGTCTGCGGATGTGACGTAATGTACGTGGTGTGTATGTGAAGAACGGTATGTGCAGTTTCATTTTTGGTCAGCAGGTGTCAGTAGCGATTCGAAATGGAATATTCTACGTTCAGTCGCTTTAAGAAGGAAGAAGAAGAACTCCAGGAAGTGGTAATGAAGAAGTACTTATGATTGTTGTTAAAAATACAAATAAAAAAGATTGTTGTTTTGTACTTGATTGTGTTCAAAGTAAATTAATAAATTAAAGTATCATCATTTAAGAGATAACTCCTTAACTGTCGGTAAGAAGTGAGCATTATCTTGTGAAGGCAGAATGTTTGCTACAACTCTTGTATTGGATGCTATTAGATTGTGGAAGTGTACCTAATGAAGTGTCTGGTGAGTGGTGAGACTATGATTCGCTATGAGCATGGAACCACTCTTGACGTCCCACTTTATTTTTCTTTCTGAGAACAATTTGGTGAGAAAAAATCCTAGATGAGATCCTTTTACCATCTTGACGTGTGTGTGTGTCCTGGGGATAGTCTCACATGCTCATCTAAGAATTTGTGTTTCTTCTCAAAGTGTCCGCCCCTGAGCCTTCGGGCAGAAAGTGATATGGATTCAATCTGTTCCAAACACACTCACACACACATCTAATAAGTGTGATGCTAATATACAGTATGTATTATAGTTGTTAAACCATACAAGCCAATTTTGTGGTCGATATGATCTTTGCACATATTTGCACTGCCTCCTCCCAGTAATAGAGCACTGCACCTCTGATTGTTATTCAAGTAAAAGTCCTGGCTTGTTTTGTTTTTGGGGAAGTGGTAGAAAAAGGTTCCTCTGTGTCATAAGAATGGCTTACAACAGTCTCAAAGACATCATGTCACATAGTTGATCCCCATCCTATGAAAACAGCGTGACCATTTTCCCCTAATGGAATAAGTCAGCGCTGCATAAATTCACCGCAAAATCTTTTCCCACTGTTATTATGTGGGATTGCTGTCACTTGGCTGTGAACACTTTTGATTAAAAGCCAAGATAAGTCACACACAGTTGATTGACAGGACTAAAAATGACGTTTTGGCGTTACAGGCTCTCATTTGCCGAATCCCTGAGCGTAGCGTAAAAGCTAATTTTACAGCTGTGTGAAAATCTCATGAACTTTAAACAGAGGCCTTTGTTCGTTTAAATAGAATCAACATAATGGAGGTGCACTAATTTAGCATAAAGCAGAAAGGAGATGCTAATAGGCACTTGAAGTAAATAAATGGAATGAGAACAATGAAACATTTGCCATGAGTGAGTCCTTATTTAAAACACTTTTTCCCCCTCTTCCGCTTCCTCCTCGACCTCTCTTTTACTCTCAGTCTCTTCGCCCGGACAATCGCTCTAATTCCCATGTTTCCCTTATCCCGTCTTGTCGACTAATTACTGGGGGTGCAGTAATTGCCCCCCACCAACACTGCTAATTGGCCTGCTGGCTGCTGGTCCGACAACGGCACAGTGGACTGAAACAAAGCGGGAGGGGGGGAGTGGGGTGACTCCCCAACTCCTTCACTGTTGACAGACTCCCATCAGCTCCTTCACTCCCCCTCTCAGCACTCATCACTATTGTCAACAGGCTGCCCAAGTAGCCCGCTACACACACTCCATTGTATGTTTAGTTTCCTCCTTCTCAAAAGATTTTCTCTGTTAGATTTATTACCTCTTTCAAGGAGACTTTATCAATTTTTTTCTTACAAGAAAATCCTTCACCAATTTCCAAGGAGTGTTGATACATGGGATAATTAAAAAAACATTTGATGTAGGTGTGATAAAGGCGTAGACAAGGGAATTTTTTAGTAGTGATCTGCATAATAATCAATTTATGATTTTTTTATGTCAAATTGATTGTTATTCTGAGAGAATACTGTATAGTGAAAATATAGTGGACCCCGATTCCATTATTTGCTGGGAGAGGGACCGGGCCGGCTCACAAATAGCAAAAATCCACATGTAATTGACCCATTGAAATGCAGTGAGAAAAAAAAAAAAAATTATACAGGTACTGTGTATGTATAAAAAAAATCACCCCCTATATATATATATATATATATATATATATATATATATATATATATATAGATAGATAGATAGATAGAGAGAGAGAGAGAGAGAGAGAGAGAGAGAGAGAGAGAGAGAGAGTTGAAAAAAATCAAATTCCACGGGTACCGAAATGTGAGTATGTGTTATTAAATATTTTTATAGTGAAGTCAAATTACAGAGCCTGATGAGCATTTTTGGTTCCAGAGTCAATCACAGCATTAAACTATTTTATAGATAGATTCAATTTTAGGTCAATTTAAATTTACAGATAAAAGTACATAGCCTACCATGAGTGTTCATTTTTGACAAATTCAAATTTGACTGGGCTGGTTTAGAACCCTTCAACCACACTTTTTTTAATTTATTTTTTTACTTCTGTTTAAAAGAGCAAAAATACACCCAAAATAGTAAATCGGATGATGTATTACTGAATTAAAGTGTCAGATTTCTGTACCATGCTGCACTGTGATTACACAAAGCTCAACCTGATAATATCAGGGACCATTCTGGTACTGGTACACAAAGGTTCTGAAGGACCCAATACCAAATGGGTAAACTCACTGCCACATCCTTCTATCAGGTCAACTTTTAATGACCCAAAAATGGTCTGGTAACAGCAGAAAGGTACACTACTTCATTCTTGAAGACAACAATTCAACTTTGATCAGATCTAACTGGCAAATGGGAAAAATTGCCAAACCAAACGGAGTTTATCAATAGTTCATCTACTGATTGCGACCCAGATAATGCAAAGTACAAGTGTGAACAGAACCTTTACAGTCTTCTACCATGGATTGACACGAGGGCATCCTGTGATCGGCGCGACATTCTCTCCATCCCTTCAGCTGTTGGCGTAATGGATTGCCTCTTGATGGACGACGACTGATAAAGCTGTGTCACCTTTTTAGTGAAGCTGTTCAACACAACAGTCCATTCGTCTTAACTCACTGATCAGTCCGGCAGCTGGAGTCTTTCAGTCTGCGGCCCCACGTCTCAGTCTGTCTCAGTCCCGGCCTGAGGCATGTAGTGATCGCGGGGAGTCCGTCTTGAACACTTTTACGTAAGAACGCTGTCCTTGTAACCTTTCCCCGCTCCTGTCTTTCTCACTGACCTCCTCTGGATTTTCTCTCACTTAAAATGTCATCTGTCATCAATGTAGAGCAGGAAGCCAAAGCATTGCATTTTCAGAAATGTCCTGCTTATTTATATTACTATTGTAAACTAGAAAAATTGAAGAATGATATAACAGTAAGTACTTTACGTAAAAAAATGTATGCAAAATTCAACAATGAAAGCTACAAGTAGAGCTTTGACCTTCTCCAAGGCCAAACAATCTTGAGTTGGATCAGCACCAAATTGAAGATCTTTGTAAACAAACTCATGTATCTATTCTGTGTTATGAGTTATAATCGATATTTCCAAGAAAATGTAACCGTTTCCTCCATCTCTCTACAAAGTTTTGGGAATAACAGTTAAGAGGTTTTTGTCTCCTTGGCAGGCGTAATAAGGAGCATAGAATAGTTTTGCAGGTCAACTTTTACTGAAGATCTATGCAAACTTGTCAAAAGGAAGATTAAAAGAAATGTTGGAGGGGCGGGAGGCTGCCGATTTTGAGTGAAAAATCCACATTTACTCAAAACGTAGAATGTTTCTTCTTTAGCTCATGCTATATTCCACAAGAAAAATATCTTTACACAGCACAAATTCTACATTTACTAAAGTGCTGTTGTTTACTGATTTTACACCTTTATGTAGACTCAACAACAATAATGCACATTTTCAAAGTTTTAGATGTATTGTTATTAGAAAAGTAATACGAAAGTTCCTCATCTGACCCAAATTTTGACTTTCTGTAATTTTGAGTAAATACATTAAAACCATTTTTTTTTATGTTTTATTACAACAAGAAGCGATGTGAATCCAAAACATTATAACTGAAGCAGCAACGTTAGACAAGATTTGAGTCACTGCCAAAACTTACCACAAATGTACTTCATTTTGTCACTTTTCCCTCATACCATTAAAGTTTAGCAATTCCTTTATTAATATCCATTATGTATTTATTCTATTGCTGCTGAAGTACCATACTGAGGTATGCAGTCAATTTTGAATGTCCACTTAAGTTGTTCTACACCCTAAAAACAGATTGGTCAAATTGACCAAAAAAAAGGTTAGATTTGACCAATCTAGCCGGTAGTTATGTGTCCTACAGATCATTTGGTTAAAACAACCACTCTGTAGTGGTAGGTGTTTTCAACCAATATATGTTGGTGATTGGGCCAACTGATACAAATTGGTCATTCTGACCAAGATATTGGTTAATTTGTGTTAGAGACTGACAAAGGTAGGCTACCACGGATTGTCACAACAAAGCGGGGTGAAATTCATCCTCTGCATTTGACCCATCCTCTGAGCGGTGAGCAACAGCTCAGGAATCATTTGGTGATCAACCCTCCCAATTGCAAACCATAATGCTGAGTGTCAGGCAGGGAGGCAAATGGGTCCTATTTTTATAGTCTTTAGAAGGACCCGGCCAGGGATTGAACCCACAACCACTAAGTGTAAGGTTAGACACTCTACCACTAGGCCAATGAGCTGGTCACGCCTCGTGATCTATCTAGACACACACATTTCCATTTTTAAACACTGTATTGTAATAATTAATAAATACATTTAGAATACAATAAATTGATACAGTAAATATATTTCCAAGTGCTCTATGTAGACTTACTTTCTATTGTTACCAATTTTATTGGTTGTTTGGCTAACCAATCAAATTGGTATGACTGTAACCACCCAGAATGGTCAATGTCTGACCAATCTATTGGTTAATCAAGCCAATATGAGCTTTTTTTAGTCTTTTTTTTTTTAACCAATCCATTTTTAGAGTGTACCTGGTAAAGGGTTCAAATGTACATTCTTCGAAATGCTTGAGATAAACTTTTCTCACTTTTCTAACTGTTGTGAGTAAAAGCATCAATTGTACTTTTGATGTTTGTGTACCTGGCGGCTGGGTTGCATGGTTGGCGGTGAACTGCATGGGGATGCAGAGGTCGTTGTCAATGGGGAACTTATCGCAGGTCAGCATCTCCGGCCAGGGGAAGCCGTAGGTTTCCATGACTGGAGCGCAGCTGTCCCTCACGGCCTCGCACAGCGACCGGCACGGGTAGATGGGCCGGTCCAGGCAGACGGGCGCGAACAGCGAGCACAGGAAGACCTGGGTGTCGGCGTGGCAGCGCTTGGCCAGGAGGGGCACCCAGCTGCCCGCCTGCTGCTTGACCTCGGGCATGGTCTCGTGGTCCAGCAGGTTGGGCAGCCTCATCTTCTTGTAGCCCACGTTGTGGCACAGCCGCAGGTCGGCCGGGATGTCCACGCACTGCGGCTGCTTGGTGTAGAAGCGGCCGTTGTGGAAGTTGTCCGACTGCCAGCTGTAGTAGTCGTACTCGTCTGCGGCCGACACGCTGAGGAGGAGGTGGAGGAGGAAGAGCAGCCACAGGCCCAGTGCCATATGGAAGGGACGATGGGGTAATGCCAACCTGGAGCTCTTTTGTCCCTGTGCCATACCTTTCTTTCTGAGCTTCGACCAACAACTCAGGAAGTTTGTATCCACGGTGTCCAGAAATTAATCCAAAAAGTTTGAATTCCTTCTCCGCTGCTGGAGAGTCAGGCTTACACACAGATGCACCTTTCTGTCAGTGTGAGTGTGTGTGACAGTTAACAAGTCAAGAGAGGGTGAGCGCACGCAGCTTCCTTGATTAGTTCTCCTGGTGCAACCGTCACTCTGTTCTCTCAGTATCACTCTGTGCTTCTAATGAAGAGTCCCAAGGCTTTAAGTCCTTAGGCGGCCAGCCCCCCACCCCAAGCAGCCTTGTAGTCCACTCACCTTCTCACTGGCCTCCCCAGGTCTCACTCACACCCAGCCCAACCAATCACAGAACAGGAGGAGGTCCCCACTGGTTTTGGGAACGGCCCTCCTGACCCTGGTCCACAAGCAAACCCCTCCTCTAAAACAAGAGTGAGAACAAACCCTTTGCAAGATGCCCCAGTTGTGTTTCTGTTTTGAAATGCATTCCTCCAATAAGGGCATTCATTACACACACTTTCAACCTCTTAGTTTGAGTAGGTCTGTCATACATCTGCACCATTCCTGCTGTCATGCTACATTTTTGTCAGAGGCTTGCGCAATGTAGCATGTCGCTGCGCACATTACAAATCTGCTCACTTCATCAGCGCTCAGGAGTCTGGCATTGAAGGCCTCTCATATGCACACACCAATGAAACTTAATGCACTAGCAATAGTATTTAGCACTTTTTGTATGCAGATACTTTTTTGGGGGGCAAGTGGCAAGACTTCCCATAACTCAGTTGTCAGCATTTTAATTTTTTGGGGCACATGTGTTTTGTATGATTTCACACTCTATTCACTGCCATTTATTTGATCATACACTTAACTAGCATTTATTAAGCCCTTTTCACTCTGCACTTAGCAGGGTAGAGCACAAAGGAGGACTTCTGCCACAACGACAAGGCGCCTGTCGTGACGTCAGACAAGTGCCTTCGATTGGAAAGAAGCTGGCGAAGGAAATGAGTGTTATTTTGGCATATTTATTTATAAGTGCATGATTAAAATCTCCAAGTTCCTGCCAAGCCATTTGTTTTTCTCTGATGCTCGTGTCCTCCTCCTTCTTCTTACAATGAGCAAAGTCTGGGCTTTCTTTTGCAACAAGGACATTTACATCTTGTTGAGGTGGCGTCAAACTAATGGCAAAATCTCTCTTTTTACTTCCTGGTAGGTGGTTAATTATGTCAGCACTTGCAAATCTGGGCACGCTGGCAACTGGTCATTTTGCCTTGCCACACGACTGTCACATTGAGTGAGTGCAGTGCGAAACGGGTTTTATTATCAATCCACTTCTCATTTGACTTTTGTCATATTGCCTAAAGTATCATTACCAGAACTAGAGTTGTCAAAGATAATCGATTATTCGACAAGTAATCGATTATCGATCGACAAGTAATCGATTATCAAACTGACGAGTATTTTAATTATCAAGTAATTATTTGGAGCCATTTTTTAATTTAATATTTCAGAATAACAGTAATTGTTCACTGATTTATGTAGTCCTTCATGAAAGAAGACTGAGGGGGCTATCGGTGCAGGGGCACATGCCCTTTTGGCACTGGTGCAGAAAAATAATAAAAGGCATTTGCTCTTACCTGAATCAAGCTAAATGTAATGTAAGGTATTTTTTATGCTACTTGCACTATAGGAAAATCCTAATTGTGTTATTTAAAATGTAAATTTCATGTACATTTTCCATAATTGTTTTTATTCATGCACATTTGTTGTTCATAAATGATTCTTCATGCACAAATATCAAAAAGTTTTTATGGTTTTACGCACACACATATTTACATAGACACAATCTAACAATTTGGATTAATCCCGATACAAATCTATAAATTGATTATTGCAAAAAATATATATATATATTTTACTCAAATTTAGAAAATACTAATCAGTAAACTTGTACATGTACAATGTAATATTTGTATGAAAATGTATTTATCTGAAACTTTAGGCTTGTAAGCCACTGTATTTAACAAACAGGTTGCAGTCTGTTTCGTGTTTGAACAGCACTGAACTAAAATATTAAGGCTTAATGTTCCATTCATGTAACATTCTTCCATGCTTAAAGTGTGAACCCTAACCCAAAGTAAGACAGTTTGTTGAATATTTCCATCAAAAAGTGATGTTTAAAAATCGATTTGGCCGCACATTGAATCGATTCGAGAATTGCGCGCTGTAATATTGCGATATATACACCCCTAGTGAATAGTGCAGGCACGTTATCATGTGTCCCTTTTTTTTTTTTTGCTTTGAGCACCTGCCCCTCTAAAGCGCGCTGCACGCCCCTGCTGGGCCATGTTGCAAGTAGCTGTTTTCGCCACAGTTTTAAGCAGATTTGTGAATAATGTTGAAACTTAGCTATATTCTAATGCTAATTGCTGCAAAACGGAAACAAATAGAAATATGCTTTTTTTTCCTGATACAAGAAAATAATGTAATATTTCTTTTGTTAGACTCCATGTTTTTATAGCAATAGAACAGAATATTCTGTGTGCCTTGCAAAATCAGTCAAAATCCAGTAAAACAGCCGGGAGCGAAAGGAGTTAAGAGCCGATTTTTGTCATTAAAAAAAATAGATTTTATAAAAGTTCATATCTGGGATACCTCCAATTCACTCGTAGGCCAAAGGTAAGGATGTCGTAAATGATGAAACCGCCACTTGGTGACATTTCCCCAAGAAAGCATATTGTGAATTTGCCATCTGGGTCAAACTACTGCTGGAAATGAAACTAAATGGTTCTGCTGTAATGAGCCAGAATCAACACAAAGACCAAGGGGAGCATGTGTGAGCAAACACTTGGAGTTTGGATGAACTGATCTGAGCACATGATCAGGTGTTCATGTTGTTCTTTGCCCGTCGTGTAGGAGATAAAATGACTCCAAAGGAAAACAGCCAGTCCGTAGACTTTAATTCAATAAACTGTAGTGCAACACACCAAAACGTGAGAGAGTTCCTTATTCCAGTTGTATCTTTTATCATATCTTAAACAGACTTTCCTCAAATAATGGCCACCCTTCTAATACATGTCAGGCCTCAATTAGTCCCTTTCATTGGTTTAAGACAAATAAACACCGCCGTTTTCCCGTTAAGGCCCATTTGAACACTGTTGCTGACCAAAACAGCAGCACTGAAGCATGTAAGCATTCTGAGAGGTATTAATGGATGGAGGCTTACCACATTGCCTCATTGTGTCAGCCTGTTTAATAACATTCCAAATATGAGTTGTGTGAAGGTCTCCCCTGTCTGCAGTTGAGTAAATAAACCCCACTGCACTATTTGCGGAAGTACGGCATTCCCAAATTGATCATTGTTGAACAAGCTCATCCCGCCACGTCAGATCCCTTTCCTGAGCGCACCCACCCTCCGCCCCCCTCTTGTTGGAAATCAAACCTCCTATTCAGAGCGCTTCTCATAAGCTGCGCCGTGGAAAGACGATACAGTGAAGTCACCCCCGAGTGTCGTCACTCTTAATGAAAGCATCGCTCTTTGCTTATGAAAGTTTGCTTTAGATAAGTTCAGCCTAATTACACATGAGCCCCCACACTGTCGGGCCCAACCTTTTGCCTCCATCTTCATGTTCCCGCAAGTTGGTTTTCAGACTGCTCTGTTAACCTTTGAACCACAACTAATCAATACTACTCACGGCTAATAATCTGTGGACCCTTGTCTCCCGTGAGGTGGTGGGATTGTCTCGTCACACGCCTCACTATCTCAGCCAAATATCTTTTTTCTTTTTTTTTTGAATGGGAGGTGACCTATTTTGCGATTGCTCAAGCGTTTCCTCTTTATACAGGCACAGTGCAGCACGAACAAAAGTTTCTTTCATGGTAATCAATCAACAATGGCTGTCTTGGCCAATCAATTCCACTCTTCACTTTCCTGCTCTCTGATTGGATGAGGGTTTTAAGATGAGGTCTATTCTGTATTGTTGAGCCTAGAGGTTTAGCATGCTTTCAAAAGAGGGACTCGGCAATTGTTTGTGTGTGCGTGTGCATGTGTGTGTGTGTGTCATTCAGAAATGCCCTCCTCAAAAAAAAACAATGTAAACCACACAAGAAGATGGAGGGTTTAATGCTTTTTTATTTAAACGGGTTTTTACCAACAACTGTGCTTAATGTTTTCTTAACCCTAACCGTGTGACAATGACAATAAATATTCAAATCTGAAAGTGTGCAGGCAAATCACATTTTAATCGCAATACAAAGAGAAGTTTATTTACCGGTAGGTTTATATAAGTATGATAAAACAACAGTAAAACAAAACAATTATTCGTATTTTGTGGACACGTGGTCATTTCCTAGCCTGTCGTTAGCCCTTTTGCTTTCAGCTATATTATTTATGTTTACCTCGGCCTGGTCAAATTAAATTGTGTATTTAATTGATTAATCAAATTAATGGATTTAGCTATCACTTTCCTCATACTGTACTAAGCATCCAGACGTTGTCACTGTAAGTTCTATTTCTCGTTCTTTGGCCATCATCAATAAAGGTTCGTGGTCACATGAAAGCTGCCATTTACATCTGCTATTATTATTATTATTATTATTATTATTATTATTATTATTATTATTATTATTAGTGGTAGTAGTGGTTAGTTTCGAGGAGGCACATTTCAATGGTGGCATCACAAAATAGCCAAAGATAAAGGAACACCTTAGTTAATTGTTCGCAGATGTGAGAGCGTCAATGATTTTTCAGCGTCCGTCATTCCTCACTCGACAACAGTCAAGCCACACTTCTGCCATCATCAATCCGTCAATGTGTCGAGCCGAACCAAATTGTGATCGTCAATCCATCATTTGTTATTCCTCAGCAAAATGTTCGTAAGTCAATGTTTCAATGCGCATTCATCAGCATCGACTCCACCTGACCGTGTTGCGATCTTAAATCTTGCTAACACACACACACACAAACAACAGACACACGTGTACAGGGAACTTTCCGATTCTTCACCCTTGGTTAGTTTCATGAGCATAACACACACATGCTTGTGGAAATACGATGAAATTATGTCAGAGGACTTTAACACCACACAGTCAGAAAGCGCTGAGACCATTGATGCCTGTCACAGTGCGCATCGGTGAGGAGATGTGCTGACAACTGTTTGCTTTCACTCGATGAGGATTTGTCAGCCGTTTGCCCCTTTTTGCTTTCGCAGACATTAGGGGTCACACTCATTTACAATTCCAACACGCCTTTTCTCCTCGTTCTCCTCTGCCATAAGCGCACACGCACACTTCCCATCACAACAAGCCTTCCAAATGGCTTCAGTTCGCCTTTTCTAAAGGGTCTTTGAACACATCACCGTCATGGGAGCCAATGCATGGAGACAGAGAGGAGAAAGGCGAAAGCAAATTGGCAGTAGGAGTTGTGTGCGTGCGTGCGTGTGTCTGTGTGTGCGTGTGTCATTGTGTGTGTGTGTGTGTGTGTGTGTCATTGTGTGTGTGTGTTTGCGTGAGTGACAATGTATCCAAATACACACACACACACTTGTAAACCGAAGCTACAGCAGCACACCTCCAACGGAATGTTATTGTCATAGTGCCATAGATGATGGTTGTCGTCAGCATTTTTGACTAAAATGTGCTACCAATGTGCTAGAATTCACACAGTTGGTGCTTGTGTGTACAGATACAGATGCACTTGGCTATTACTTTATATTCAGGAATATGGCTTTCCTCCAGGCTTTCTAGCAGGTAGATCATTTTGTAAGTTTAATTAAGAATTTATTATTATTTATCCAAATTTACTCCAACTCCACTAATAATGAATCTTTATTTTCTATAAAAACTAGATGTGTCAGGCTATTAAAAATGTTAGTCGCAATTAATTGCATGACTTCAACAGTTAATTCACGAATCAATTAATCACAAATTTTATATCTGTTTTAAATGGACAATAAAATATTTTTTCTTAGTTTTCATATTCTTAACATAAAAGTGGGAAAAAAATGTTTAACAGAAATATGGCTGCATCTTTTAGTCATTGATGCAGTCATTCCATAATCAGTCATAAAAATGAGTTTTGAAATTAACAAAAGTGAGATATTGATTTGTGTTGATGTCATTTTCTGCCACTAGATGGCATAATTGCATTTGTAAGACGTTGGTCACAGCTCAGTGCATTTTTCTTTTCATATACAGAGCTATCTAATCGTGAACATGAAGTCACTTGTAAAATTCTGCACATTTTTAAAATTGTAAAATACAACTTGACCCCATTCTCCACAAATATATTAAATTTATTACTGCTAAATTTTGACGTGGACAACGTGTCTGCTGCTTTGCGACTGGAATTCCCCCAGTACATGAATTTCAAGTAAGGGGAGGTCATTAATCAAGCGTTAAAAAATTTGTGGCGGTAAAGGAACTTTAAATTAACTCAAATTTAACACACAAATTTTGACACACCTAGTAAAAACGCCTCACTAAGTTTTGGATGAACCAGGGCCTATCCCAGATTTTCCTTTTTAGCTTAAAATAATTTACTTTGCACAGCCCTAGTAATACGTCTGAATTCTTGTCAGGGTATGTGCTCAACATTTAAAACAAAACAAAACAAAACATTCTGTCTCCTGTTTTTTTTTACATTTCTTGTTATCGTCACCAACTTTTCTCTTCTTGGCAGGTTTTGAAAAAGACATGACTGAAATCTTTTCCTTCCTCTTGGTGCCACTTCAGAATTACGTTTAGCCAAAATCTTTTGGCCCATACGTAATAGAAGTATAGGTAAATAAATAAATAAAGAGATCCCATAGCGCCTATGGCAATGACACAGCAAATATGGGGACTGCACGAGCATAAACCTTTGATGAGGCCTTTTTTTCGGGGTGAGGGGAGGGGGGTGATATGTTATATATCTATATATATATACTATACAAATGCAATGTGATTTAAAGCTACATAAAACAAATCTGATTAACATTTCTCATTAATTGCGTTTGTAATATACTGTTTGCAATAAGAAAGAGACTTTAGTGATCACCCTGTATAATAAATACAATAAATAAATATTTTTATTAATATTTGTTTCATTTTAAGTAGAGGATGATTCTTAATTGACCCCGAACATTTTTCTATTGACTGTGGTTGACTCTCAGTGAACTTCCAAGTCAGTCATGTGAAGCCAAGGCTGAATGAGTTGTGCGGGATGATGTTTCGGTGATTTATGATCTGTACACTTCATTGTTAAGTCAACTTATCTGTGTGACGGACGAGTGCGTTGAGCAAGCCGCCTCATCGTCTCTTTGGGGATCATTCCAAATATGCCAATCAGGATAGGACAGCTATCTCTGAATCTTTATCCTGTGTGGATATCTATTTGTGTGTGTGAGTGTCCTTATGCCCTCACCGCTCGTTTCTGTAATGACCAAGGTCATCAGTTAAGTCACCTCTATTGAGAAAAAGAAAGAGAGAGATAGGAGTGTTTTTCCCGTATCTCTGTGAAAGATTGTGAGATAACATTTTTGTCTAATGGGAGAAAAAGGTCCTGGCATTGTGGTCTTCACAAGTCATTATTTCAAATCTTTTACGAGGCGTTTGATCATTCTCAAGCTCACTAGTGCCAAACACTACATAGCTGCGTGTCATAAAAATATATTTGGGCATTATCAGAATACCTTTATTCTACAAGAATGCTCAAAAGGGTTGAAAACATTATGTGACCGCTTTTTGATAAGACAAATCTCACTTAAGAAAGTCAACATGCTTCCCTAAAGTAAGATAGACTAACTTATTAAATGTGATTTAAATCGTTATGTGTGGTATGATGTCAATGTTATTTGATTAGAGATCTTCGACAAGTCAATAATGCCAAAATCATCTTAAAAATATCATAGTTTTTTTTTTTTTTTTTTTTTTTTTTTTACTATTTCATGTAATCACCACTGATTCAAAAATAATCACAAATAAGTTCTCTATGGATTGGGGCAGTTGATTAAATGTCTGTTTTGTGTTAATTTGTCTTTGTTGTTATCGTATATCACACTGTTTGCAAAAAAAATGAAATACAAGTAAAATATTTGATCGGGGAAAAAAAAGAAGTTCTCTATGCTTCGTGAAAATGAAAATGCCTCATTACTAAAACTTGCTATCCGATAAACAAGCAAACTGCTAATTTATGTTATGGCTGGCAGCCTACATACTGTATGTTGACCCACCATTGTCTTTATAGAGTTTAAATGTCCAGATACTGAAGAAGAAGACAGGACCTAAAGATATAATCTTAGTGCAGACTGCTTAAGAAAATAAAATAAAATAAAAGCTTCAGGTGCTATTGAACGTTTCATTTTAATTTCTAGAATGTACAATATTTTCAGTGTGGTCCTTTAGACTACTTAACAAAGTAGACTTAATAAAATAAAAATAACTTATTTCATGGTGACATTGCAATGAAAATCATGTATGTAGTTTGCCCATGCACTTTTCGTGCAGGATGTCAATTACATGAAGTTGAAAAAAAAAAAAATGCAGGATTCTAGTGCTCAAATTGAGTTTGTTTGAGGTACTCTTTGACTAGGATGTGTGTAGACATACAAGTCCAAGGCACACCATTTAAATTACTCTGGCATGGCTATAATAAAAATGCTGAGGGAAAATGTTGCTTTTTTGGCATGCAGCATTCATCAGAGCTTGAAATAAGATTTACTTGGAAGGGAAAAAGTGAGGTGGTTTCCAACAACTTTCAACCACGGCATTTTTATCTCTTGATCAAAGTTTAATGTTTAAATGTTTTATTTATGTCTGTAAAACTGCTTAAAATCAACTTCTTACATAATCAATAGTTTTGTCTCATGTGTAATTTATGACCACTTGTCTTTTCATGTTATTTTTTAACATGTGTCCCTGTGTAGCCCCTTAATGAGATTTAATACCAATGCTGTAATTAGAAAGAGCCCTGAAATTCTTGTAAATTGTCTGTTTCAAAACAAAACAATTTATTCTATTATATATTTACTATATACTATATGATTATATATATATATATATATATATATATATATATACTGTATATATATATATATATATATATATATATATATATATATATATATATACTGTATATATATATAATGATAAACATGATGATTCCTGAGGGCCTTCACACCACCTGATATTGAGTCCAAAACTGACTACCGGTAAATGTACAGCATTATTTTTTGTAGAATAGAATTATGTGATCTGTTGTAATGCGTTGCTATAAACAAACTGGTTATGTAACTTAATTAGGATATGTATATAACATCAATACAATGGCACATTGGAGTTTGAACGAAATTCATTCCGGTAAAGTGCTCAAAGTCCGATTTGTTCAACCTCTGAAACATTTTTTCCCATAGCAAATAATGTAAATGCAAGTAATTGTTCCAAAGCTCCAAAAACAGAACATTTCTATTTTAATTTATTTCTAAATTAATTTCTATTTATGTAAAATAGAAAATAAAATAGAATATAAATAAATAGAAAATAAAATGTTAATATTTGCTTTAGTTCAGTGTTATGTTCGTGTATTTTACATTGGCATTTTCTTTTTTTCAATACGCTTGAAAATCCACCCCCTCCAAGCGTTAAAACTTTTTTGCGGATTTTGGGGCTTTTTTCTAATTTCTAGTCTTTCCATTCAGTTTTATTTTTGCATTTCTTGAAAATTCGAATAAAAATGGGTGGTTGGAAATCTACTGATTGTTTTCTTTTTTTCGGCCATGGCGAAGAAAATGTTCGTGGAAAAATCAAAATGCACTTACGAACGTCGGAGTACCTTCGGGAGTGTTCACGCTCTGGCTTGAAATGAGCTTCGCCTCATCTATGCTACTGTAATGTGTGCATTCGGCATTAGGTTAAACCCCGAGACATTTTTTTTTTAGATTTTTTTGGTCAAAGTCCGATTTGTACAAATTCCGAGACATTTGAACTCCGAGGATCCACTGTATACTGCATACGGTCCACAATCTATTAGAAGAAGAAGAAATGACTTTCAGCTATTATTCAATATATTCAATGAGTGCCTTCATAAAGAGTTCAGATGTTATACTTGACTGAAACGATTCTCATAAATGTTCCGCCTGCTGAACAAACTCAAAAGTCAGAAAAGTCAATGGTTAAGTACAATGGTGCTTTTCACCATTCCAGTGGTCAGACGCGCTACTGTACAATGTTTGGCAAACGAAGAGAGAGCTCTGACATTGGCGGCGACGTTGCTGCGTTCCAGACCACCTTTGCTACTATTGGACAACGCCGACCTGGGAATGAGCAAGTTATAATAATTCTCTCGTCCTTCTCAATTTCTACATGTCTGCCACACAGATGAAAACTGTCAAGCGCAAGACCGCCTGGCTTGTGCATGCCTCGTCTGAGGAAAATCTTCCCAGTCATCAATGAGGTGCAGTGTGCTGAGGGTATGCGCACCCACTCACATATCGCAGTCATTAGTCAGGTATGTGTTTGGCAGGCTCTGAACTTTCATTTAGGGTAATCCACACCAACACGACCAATCTTACAGGTGTAAATCGTGTAACAATGAGAAGCTGAAACATTATTGTGTTATTCAGATGATCCTTGGTTGGGTTTAAGAGTGTGGAAAGGTATTTTGTTTTGAGTACGCATTATGAACCTAATCAAAGACTCCTTTCACCCATGCATGCATCCACTCTTGCCCTGACTGCACCTGGCCGAAACGTCTGGCATCTACTTATCTCTAACTAATTTACACATTATCATCATGGAGTGCTAGTCTAATGGGTCTCCTCACTTACAGTAGCACCTTGGCAGGCTTCTTGATGGACCTGCAAAGGAGTTCTGTGACTCCGTTAGTCTTTAGTAGACCTCCCGCGCAGTCCCACCTACATGGTTGACCTCCACATGGTTCTGTCCATCTGTTCCGCCTCCTGTCACCCTGCTCAACAGATGATTCGTCGACAGGATAAGCTCACTGGTTGTCCTCCTGTTTCACTCACTCTGGACAACAGAGCTTTCAAGGAGGGCCCAGGTCCAGTCCCGACAAGGCCATTATCCCTCTTGTTTTGTTCCCTGAAGAATTGTAGTCTTTTCCCCGGTTGTTTCTTAATTTCACCTGGAACACAAGAGAAAATGATTAAAATGCAAGCTGATGTAAACATCCAAATCCTAGTGTGCTGTGTGTGTGGTCTAGATTTACTTGTTCAACAAACCATCAACTATTTGCTTTGACATGGAGGTTGGATTGTTAGCATTTTCCAGACAACAGTTTCGGCATTCATGTCAATGACAGTGTAGAGGTTCACTCGCATGACTTTTGTTCAGGCAGCGTGGGTTCAATTCCCATTCAGTGACTGTGATTGGTTGACTGTCTCTCTATGTACCCTGTAATTGGCTGATGATCAGTCCAGGCTGTAGTTTGCCTTTAAAGCAACACTAAGGAACTTTCGATTTGATTATGGTGGCAGAGCTGAAGGAAGACCACATTTCTATGAGGACAAGCGCATTGCGTCATTTTTTAGCTCACGCTAGCCAGTGAAAGCCTGGCTAATGTTGATCCTTGACTGTTCCTTTATCTGGGTAGCTTCCCTTTTCTTTTTAGTCTTCTCAGACAAAAAAATTCAGTTGTTTTGCAGCTTCTGCCAGGAAAGCAGTAATCGTGGGTCGACATTCAAATTGACTTCCGTTTTTGTAATGAATGAGGAAAGGGAGGAGTGACGTATGCCATAAAGCTGTCAGTAGATTTGTAGTTTTGTGGCAGTGTTCCTACCATCCTCTCAAAAAGTTGCTTAGTGCCAGTAAAAATGATACAGACCCTCTCAAGCCATGGCAAAGGTACCATTCAACTGGTTTTAAGTTCATGTTTCATCAGAAGAGTTATGAAAATATTTCATTAAGGTTGAAAAGTTCCTTAGTGCTACTTTAAACTAAAATCAGCGAGAATACTGCTCCAACTCCCCATGGCCCTGAACAAGATACTTGGTATAGAAAACCGAAAGATGGGTGGAAGTTTCAAAATTCCGATTATACAGTGGGGGCTGCAAAAAGGGCAAAGAGGCACCCGCTACCACATGATGCAGTTTATCTAAGGTATTATATCTGACTTCCTGTTTCTGAAAGCCCCGTGTTCAGGGGGCAACACTGTTATCACCTAACCATTTAAATAGTTTAATGCGTCCTTTCCCTTAGTTAATGTGGATTGTTTATTTAGGTAGAATGCATAAGGCTCAGGCTTCCAAGTCTCCAGCCACTGCTTTGAGTCATTTCCAGGTCAAGATAATCCCTTGGGTCTGCTCCAAGGTCTCTTACCAGTTAGACATAAAGTAAGGGGACTACCGTAATACAGTAGATGCCCGAGCCGCATGTGCTGGCCCCTCTGGGCAAAAAATAAAATCAAAATTTGTTTTCACTTTATTATTATGATTTATTTTAATCTAACAAACCCAAAACACAAGTATAACCCATAGCATAATTGCCACGGATATATTTGTAATGTACAGTTGGAGGTGGGATTTGAACCTGCGACCCTCTGGTTACTGGACAATGCATTCCAAAGACATGCATGGCAGGTTAATTGAAAACTCCAAATGTGGATGGTTGTTTGTCTGTGTGTGCCCTGGGATTGGCTGGTCACCAGTTTAGGGTGTGCCTCGCCTACTGCTCAAAGCCAGCTAGGATAGGCTCCAGCGCCCCCCGCGACCCTTGTGAAAACAAGAGGTTAAGAAAATGCATGGATGGATGGAAACCCAAAACACGTTTATTTAAACGTTGCATTTATTGAAAAATGATTGCTGTGCAAAATGTTCAGACAACAATAATATTGTAATTAACCGATTGTAGTTTTAACATAAACTTAAAATTCATACAGTAGTTATAGAGAAATTACAACAATCTGGATGTAACACAACATAAGAACAACAACTCATAATAATCCAGAAAACAAAATTAGATTTCACGATTTAGCAAATTTTCAACGATTTGATTTTCAAAATGACAATTAATCGATTTAATTCAATTTATTGCCCAGCCCTACCTCTGAGTCTTTCCCCGATATATCCGACCAATCAATAAGGGAGAACCCAGACACAATTATTTCCATCTCACAACCTTGTTGTTTTCATTATAACCTGAAGCAGTAAATCCGAGGGCTTTGCCTTTCTGTCTGTCACAGTCCGACAGTGACCCAATCACAGTGCACATCAGTCTTTTGATCTCACACTCCATTCTGCCTCACTAATGGGTAAGACCCCAAAATAATTGAACCCCCCTCCCAGAGGAAGTTCATCACTTGCAACCCGGAAGTCTCAAATTCACACTTCTCCGACTAAGAACCATTGGCCTCCAATTTAGATGTGATTTTTGTGAACCATCCCAGCAGATGACATTTTTTTTTAATAATTTCAAATTGCATTAATGAATTATTCCTTCGTAAGAGTTACACTTTGACATGTTATCCTCCCTGGTAGCAGAGTTTAATTTGAGATCAAACTCCACAATCCAGTTGTTCCCCTTCCACTCTCTATTTAAAAGTAAATTGTAGGTTTTCTTTCAGTCTTTTATCTGCTGTTAAAAACACTCCTCAATTGCCATTAATCTATTTGCCAGGTGTTGGTTATAACTGCCCCAAAAATGTCTCTCCCATTCCTTCATTCTTGTACCAGTTGCTGACATTCCGCACAAATGGGAAGAACTAGTTGTTCCCAACATGTAACTTTGAATACACACAGGGACAATCTCGAGGGTCTTTAAAATTTTAGCAAGTTTGGAACAAATTTACCAATGTGCAAATTCCAGTACAGCCTGCACCTGGAAATTTGGGTCAATGTTCGTGTTTGACGCATGCTCAGGTTTTGACGAGTGTCTGGAACACTTCATCAATGCAGATGAATCATTACTGCTGGAAGCGGATCCGTAGTAATTTGAAGAGAATCTTGGCAGAGTGTGGCGCATCGCTGCAGGATCTCTTTCAATAATCTTTTCATGCTCCCCCTCAAATGTCTGTGTCTTTTTCCAAGAGGTAACCTTGCCAGCAACATGAATTCTCGCGGTATTTGTGAGTTCACAAACTCCGGAGAATACATCTTGTACCGCTCCCGCTGATATGTTTGCAGCCGAACTTTTTTTGATTGGACCAATCAGGCGTTGTTTAGGCAGGACAAAACCAATAAGTGCTGATGGCGGGGGGAAACAAACAAACCTAAAAGACAAATGGATGCTGCAATTAATTATGTTCTTGCAGAATTACTCACCGTTTCCTTGTTGAATTTGAACAGCGAGAAGAGTTTCGTGCATTTTTATCTGGTAAAGATGTTCGTGCTGAGTCAGAGAACAGGCAAAGGTGCAATTTCCTGAGTTGAAGACCCAGGTGGGCTCTAAAAATAAGCGGGTCTCACAGATTGACTTTGGAAAATAGTCGATTGAAGGTTAGCCAGGCCAAGAAATTTTCTGACCTGGTCTACATTCACCCTGCGTAGCTTAGTGGGCAGACTAAGGTGCTGGCGCGGGATCGGTGGATGGATCAAAATAAGAGAAACACCACACAAAAAGATCTCCAATGTTGTTATGCAAGGAATACACCTGAACAATCTGAAGAAATCCAAAACAATTAGTTGGATAAAAAAAATTTTAAAAAGTCAATAAAGATAAAAAAAAATGCTCATGTTAAAGTGCATGTTTGTCTCTCCCGCTCCCATTCAACAACACGCAAGAGATACTGGACTGAAGATGCGTGCTGATAAAAATAAAGATTTGTGTGTGTTTCCAAGCAGTCACAACAATACACACTGTAAAGCGATGTCCAGTTGTGTGAGATTTGCCCGGAATTCACCATTGGAGGGCGATAGCATCAGCTGAATGTTCATTATGTTTTTATCATCAAAGATGATAATCATAATATGCTATAATCTGAGTTTATATTTACTTCCTGTGTTTGTCTTCTCAGGAGGAGGTGACCCAGACATTATACCAAACATTAAACTGCCAATTACACACTTGTACATAAGTACTTTGATATACTTAAATGCATGTTATGACTGTAAAACATCTATGCTGTGGTGAAAACATCAAATTTATTTTGTGATTTCAACAGATGGTTGTAATTCAGTAATCAAAAACAAAACAAGCCAAGTAGATATCTCAAATTCCTTCTGCCATTTGCCAAGATCAACAAAAACAGAGAAAGAATTACAATCCCATAATAACCCTGGGATTTGATTTCTTTCCAAATAAAATAATTTCAAGCAAATACTCAACCCACCAAGGTCTAAATATTAGTGATGCCGCAAATAGATAAAGCCCTTCTAATTGTGGCTGTCCACTAGAGAGCGCTATAGACATCTTTGCCTTTAGGATGTTGACCTGTGCTGGTCTATCCATCCTTCTTTGTGAAAATGACCTTGATAGCACCTAATTTGACTCAGCTCATGAGTATTAAAATGATACCACTCAGGAAGAAGCATGTAACTATTATTGGTAAGTGATGCGGAAAGGGAGCACTGTATACCAACGGAGGGTCGGATTACAGCATACTGCAGCGTGGACCCACAGGACTTCACCATCTGTTGTGACATCTGAAGGCAGGCAGGAAGCTGGCCTGCTTTGTCTTACCATCTCTGTCGGTTCCACCAGTTCTGCGCATTTGTCACAAATAGAAATCTGCTTCTGTACGGTCTTGTCACCATGGTTGTATTTAGACTATATGGGGGGCTACTCAACCTCAACCACCCCCCAAATTACCAATAGTAATGTTAGTCAACATGTTTCTTTGACCTGGCCAGCTTGTATATAAAACACTCATAAGTCAGTTTTCCATCCAATTGTTTAGAATTTTTTAAGCGAATTTACTGAAAATGTGCAAAACGGACATGCGACTTATGCCCGTTTCCATCTTTTCTTTTGAGAGCATTGAAAGGAGACTCTTTCGCTTTAGGTGGTGGTATACACCATAAAGATCCACCAGTAATTTAAAAGAAGAAAAAGACCAGGAAGCGACTGCGCCCTGCAATGACGTAGTATGAGTTTACTTTTGTAATTCTTGATAAACCGTAGCGTTTCTTTGATGTTTTCCATCTAAAATAGCATTAATGTTCGCTTCTTTAATTAATTCCCCCCAAAAATCAGTTTTGTCGTACCCCCAAACATACCTTACTTTATCGTCCGACATTTGCTATGGAACTACAAATGTACGTGTGACGTAATATCTGGTCAAAACGTGTGACATGTATCCAGTCTTGCCAACGGTTATTTGCAAAACCCTTCCATAGCCAAAAATTTGCCTTTTCCTTTTTCTGATACTATTCAAAATCCACCCCCTCTAAGTGTAAAAATGTTTTTTGTTAATTTTGGGCCCGTTTTTGAATTTCTAGCGTTTCATTCAATTTTATTTCCGCATTTCTTGAAAATGCGAGAGAAAAATGGGTGGATGGAAACCCAACTATAGATAATACTGCAAGTTCCACAATGCTTGGGAGATAGAACCGATCTAAAAAATAAATAAATAAAAGTTTATTAATTACCACAGACTATTATCCCAAAACACTTGGATACGCTTATATTTGCCATCACGGTGAATAGTTGCAGTCTGAGACTTGGTACAACCCAGCTCAGTGGCGTAGTGATAGTGTCCCCCCTGAGACTGGGAGGTCGTGGGTTTAATCCCCGCTGGGTCATGCCAAAGACTATGAAAGTGGGACCCATTTGCCTCCCTGCTTGACACTCAGCATTATGGGTTGGCAATTCTGGGGTTAGATCACCAAAATGATACCCGAGCGTAAGTCCCACCGCTCCCTCAGTGTATGGGTCAAATGCAGAAACAAATTTCACCCTACTTAGATGGATGTGACAATCAGTGGTCCTTTAACCTAATTATAAATTCCGTTCAGATGTGAGCATCGGTGACACACAATCATACTTTCATACTTTGCACCAAATGCATTACTGGAGTGTTTTATGTGACGTTAATTGTTGCTAAATAAGCTACTTGTGCTGTTGGAAGTTGTGCGCTTTTGTCTTTCAGAATAAGAGCATAATACAGGAAGTGCCATGTTTACTGTGTAATTGTTGCTGATTTAACAGCATTTTTAATAGATATCATTTTGTAAGTGCACTGATTTAATTATGGTTACTAGTTATTAGGGCTGGGACGATCTACTTCTGTCACGATCCAATCCGGATCCCAATACCTTGGTGGCGATCCGATATTTTGGGGGTAGGGTGGGGCTACTTAAATATTAAAGTTATTAACCTTAAAATGTGTATTTAAAAAAGGGATCATCCTGCCAGGATGGCCTATTTTTCACTCAAACTCATTGTTTGTTTGTTTTTTATTCAGGAAAGTAATATTAACGTGCATTTTCAATTTCATCTGCAGCCATGCTTTATACATTGTTTTTTTTTGTGTGTAACTGCACCTACTTTGTATGGGGCATTCCAGGGAACCACATATTACAGGGGGTGGGAGGGAATCGGTTTGTGTTTTTGATTTTCGTTGAGTTTGTTGTCTTTCTTTCTTTTATGTGAAGCACCTTGTGTTGCTTTCAAAGTATGAAAGGTGCTATAGAAATAAAGATTTGATTGATTGATTGATTGATTGATTGATTGATTGATTGATTGATTGATTGATTGATTGATTGATTGATTGATTGATTGATTGATTGATTGATCCATCGGTTTTGGAAATTCAGGGGGAAAAAACAAATGTGAATTGCATTACACTTTAATTATCAACACTTGGAAGTTGTAACACACCTGTCTTGTTTTGCCGTTGGGCGCCAGTCCCCCGCAGTTGGGGTTGTCGCAGCCCGCTTCGACCTCCGTTCCTCCAAACGCAGAACGAGCGCTGGCCCGGCCCGTACAGCACCCACCGGATGTCGGTGGACAGGACCCGTTCCCACGCGTGCAGCCCGCGTCGCGTCTGCTGAGGCGGCCACCTCGAAGCCTCCCCCACTGAGTTTAAACATATAACTAAAAAGTGGGGAGCCAGTGGAGGACGATATATTCCCCCGCGCAAAGCCCGCCGGGCTTGGCCGAGGGGGCCACCTTGAAACCTGGACGAGGAGGCAGCAGATCTCTGACCTCTGACCTGAAATCACATGAAACGACCTGCTGAAAGCACATTACTAAAAGGAGATGAAAAGAAACTAACCGGTAGCGGCGAGTGAAGAGGGTAAATGCCGTTTGTCTTTGGCTGTTCCTGGTCCAAGGCGAACATATTAGCTAATAACTAGTAGGCTACACTCTTGCTCATCTCTGTTTGTTTGTTTTTTGCCTCTAAACTGCAGTGGCGCAATACTACTCCCCGACTGGGATTGGCAGAGTAACATATGGCTGGCTACTTGTAATGCAGCTGGCGATGCACGGCGGGCGCGCTGCACGGCAATGTATGGTATCAATTAAGTATCGCGATGCCACTTAATGGATCAATAGTGCGGATCATGAGAACAAGTATCGCAATGTATTGCCAACCGATATTTTGTCCCAGCCCTACTATTTATCCTGTTTGTGTCAATTAGAAATCTGTCTTTATTTATTATCTTTCTCTCTTAGAAAAAAAGTATGCATGCACACAAGCACACATGCACAGGCACACGCTCAAACTGTGAAGCACCAAAATGTATTTTCTTCTTCCTTGTGGTTCTTTGTGTTTAAAATAATAATAATAATAATAATAATAATAATAATAATAATAATAATAATAATAATAATAATAATAATAATAATAATAAAAAATACAAATTAGCTCCCTCCTTATATATATTTTTTCATTCATGGTAAGGGTTTAATGAAATTTGGTTACAAATTATGTCATATGTTTTGTTGTTTTGAATATACTATTTGAAATGAGATATTTCGGACAATTATTTGCGTCCAGATTTGTGGGAACAGTTTGGGGGAACCTCTACTCTAGTGCACAAAGCAAGGTCAGTGAAGTTGTGCTTGGATGGGTTAGGTGTGAAAGAAGCCCATCAAATATCTATGGGATGAACTAGAACAAATATGATGAGCCAGACCATTTTTAGGCGGCACAGTCTACAGCCAAAATGAACTTCCAACATTCGAGGGAGGGGATTTTCTTCAACTCCATCTTCTAGTCTTGGCAGGCTAATTTTTCCTCTCTTTCCGTTGGGAGAACACTGCTGGTGGTATCCTAATATCCACACAGGGATCAGTATAGCAGCTTGTGATGTTGTCAGGATAGGACTTTGCAAAAGCTATGAAGCTCATAAAAGTCCACTTTTCATACTGAATGTCACACAGGACTCTGAAATCATAAAGTGCTTATGGGCCAGAAAAAATACTGTTGTTTTACTACTGGTGTCTCCTGTTTTCAAAGATGGAAAGGACACAAGAGCCTCATCAGTCCAATCCACTTTTTTGACTTCGCTGGGAATTGAGTATAATGTGCGTTTGTGTGCCAGGTATTCATACATGTGTTTATCTTCCAAAACATGAATCTGTCACATGCGGAGTCACCACCCGCAATGCAATGGAAAGGTAGACCCCATCTGGTGTTAAAACTTAAATTTGCTTTAAAGTCGGTATAGTAATAATAATAACAAAAAAAAACTGCTATGTTTATGTTAAGATTGTTAAATGCTATACAAGGGTAAAAAGTGTGCACAAAACTCATCACAGAACACCACTGAACTCCAAAAATGTTGAACGTCAGGGATTTAGTTTTTATTCCCAAAAACACGCAAAATTGGGAGTTGTTCAGACTTAAAGATGTGACTTTATTTTCCCTTTCTGTGGTGCCATTTGGAATGAAAATACAGAAAAAACAACAAAACAGATCAGCTCACTGAAGTGCAAGGATCCAGTGAAAAAGGTCAGCTCCAATAACCCAAAAATCTGGACTCCAAGCTGCTTTCATATTGCCCTGTGAGTCGCAAGTGTTGCCACACGTTCTCCGATGGCCATGTTCACCTAACTGGCTATGGTTGAAAAGTGTTGAGTTGAGGCCAATCTTGATCTGGCTGTCTCTTGAATATGAAAAAAAAGAGAGAGAGAGAGAGAGAGAGAGAGACAGACAGAGAAAATAAAAAATAAAGTTCTCCGCTAACAAACAAAAAGTGCCGGCTGGTGCACTTTCACCACTAAATGGCTTCTTCTGAGCAGGGTGTGAAAACTTTTACATTAAAACCAATCTAAAGTAGGCCAAAGTACATTAGGCAGCTAAATGTATGCATGTTCTTCATTCAACTTTTTCAATGTGGGCTAAATGTAGGACATTTTTTATCTCATTTTTAGAGTATGCCGCAGCTCAATAAAAACAAAACAAACAAGCTGTGGTAGCAAATAGCAATGTATGAATTAAGACGGGCCTCTAGACTCCTGAACGTATTATTTATTTATTTATTTTAATGACAGGAAACAACTTTGGCACACGTTTACAATCTGTGAGCTGCATTTTGGTATAAGACTTACAAAATATTAACCTTAAAATATAAGACAACCAAATTTTTGTTCATTTAAATGCAATTTAAAGACAGTTTAAAATGTTAGATTTAGATTTGTTTTGTAATATTAGGAAAATATTGTTAATTTATTGATTCCTCCTACTCCCCTAAACAACAGGAAAGGGAAATTCAGCCGGGGAAACCCCTCAAACTTGAAATTGGCTGCACTTTTTATATCTTTTGGAGAGAAAAAAATAGTGTGAAACCATGGCAACAAAGCAAACATATACACAACACAGACAAGTGGGGTCTTTTCGCAAAACTACAGGGGCTGAGCATGTCAACTATTTGGAGCTATTTTCTGGATAAAGCTCTGCGGTCGAATAAATAACTCCTAATCTGTGCACTGAGACCAAAGTGGGCATGAAATTGGGGCCTAAAAAAAAACTGGAGCCTGTGGAATTTGGGGTTTTACTGTACTGTGTGTCTGCTTTACAATCATCACCATCATCATCATTTTGTAAAGCTTAAAGAATACCACTAGATCCACATTAACACTGGATAACACTGACTGTACTGTGTATGTGTTTGTATTTGCGAGCCCCTTTAAATCTTTCTCATCTCTTCCGTCTTGCAATGGATAAACTGGATATATATTCTAAACATCACGGTGTTACCTTGAAGTTCAAAGGTCCGAAATTGCCGTCATTGCTTTTTTTGCAAGCCTGTTGCGCGATATTAGTTAACATGGAATAAACTCGAACCTTGTCTCTTAAAGAAGATATTTTTCTGTCTCACTATTTGGCTGTTTTTCTTCTCAAAGAAGCTCCATAAAGATGTTTGTTTGTTTCTTTTGCATCCATCCACAGCCCAGTAGTTGAGGACCCCTGATGTAAGGTAAGGTGATGTTTAGCATGCTTACCTGTTTGACTTGCTAGTACTCTCAGGTGGAGATGATGTGAAGCAGCCTTTATGGAATAAAATACTTTGTTTTTAATATTCTATGACTGGTGGTGTGCATTTTGTATGCTGTTTGACACGAAGAAGCACTACATTAGCTTCTGGCACTAGCCAAAGAACACAGCGCAAACATGAACTTTAACAGGGGTTCAACTGGATTTTTTTAAGATGCAAAAAGAATCATTGTTTAAGTTGGGTGCAGTCATAATATTGTAGCTCATTTGTCATTCCTGTGACAGTGTTGGGTAGAAAAGATGCTGCAGTGCAGTGATGCAAACAAACAGCATAAAATAGGAATTTCTTTTCTTGACAAATAAATGGAGATGCCATTTTCACTGCTTTTCCATTTATTTCTACATTATTAACATAATGTCACTGTCTCCTGAAGCCTACAAACCGGTTGGGGGATTTCATGTGTTGTGTTTTTATATCGTCCTTGGCACAAAATTTGCAATATTGTTGCCCGCTATAGGGATTGCAAGCAGGGAAATCACATTCTTGCTGCTCTTCTGCATTTTTGCCTGTTCAACCCTTTTCTTCTCCCCCCCACTGGAGCTAAATCCAGCTGATATCGCTTCCACGATCTGAAGCGTACTGAGAGAAAATCTGTTTCGCCTCCAGCGTGTCACTCCAGCTGTCTTATTCAGTTGTATTGTTCTATTTTTAGCTACAATGCTTTGTTATTGATGTTTTCATGTATATTTCAATGGGTTTGTTTGTGTGTGCCTATGGGTCATGTGTAGGGGAGACCGAACTAGTTGTATCACTTTTTATACTTTTATCTATTTCTTGGAATAAATATCTCACAAACAAACAAAATGTACACCAGATGAAAGACCAAAGTCTTAACTCTTAAGTATACTTTTTGTATTCATGTCATTTTCATACTTTTTGTCAGTGCGGCGTTATAAACCATCAAATAGAGGGAGTGAACATGTGACATGTTGCCCCACCAATGGGTAAGTTGTCACACTATATGGGGTAAGATGTCACACTGGATTTTACAACTAATAAAACAAGAACAAAGTTATCCTTGTTTTATTTACTGTTTGCCTTATTGATCTTGAAAATTTACTATAGTTAGTCAGTAAGAAAACTTTAACCTAAAATATTTTGAACAGAGTCCTTGGGGACTCCTAACATGTAGGTCATAGCTCTCAGCCTCAAATGCCTGTTTTGCTTCCCTTAAACTAGAAATTTGAGATTAAATTGGATTTCGAAGAAATAAAGCACTTGGGTAATGTATTGATGCATGGTTAATCATTAAACTTAAACCAGTCCTGACATGTGGGCATACTGTAGTTCCAACAACAACTGGAAAATCTATTTTTAAATAATGAAACAAAACCTAGCAAACAAATTTTGTCACTCTTCAGACTCAATTCTGCCATACGTAAACCGAGTTGCCAGAGGTGCATTTTTGATGGCCCATTCTTTGCATATGTGACAACAAACCCCAAAATGACTGAGACAAGTTGCCCCAAACTACCATGTTGGCTAAAACTTGTTCTAGTTTAAAGTTAGCTTAAAACAGAGCAGTGACTGAGGCATGACAAGATACCTGAATATCTCCTCTAACGAGTATGCATGATTTGCTGCTAGAATTTGTCTATGTATGACACCTGTTTCAAAATATATGAAGTTGAAAAATGTTACTTTGGGTAATGCAAAACAGATAACTGCCACTCATCTCAGCTCACAATGTGCTATTTATCTTCTCGAACAGTACACAACCCCTGACCATTTATATGAAGAAAGTTCGCAATTTGGATTTTCATCAAAATTTTTATGGAAAATGTTAGGATGAATCTGTGGTTAAGTAATTACACTCCCTCTACAGTATATGTTCCACTTTCTCGCAATGATTTAATCATCAGGTTCCACTTGTGTGCAGCTAGAAGTATATAGTCGGACTCTACAGTATTCATACTCAAGTGCTACTTGCTTCTATTCAGACTGTCCCCCTCCTACCACCGCTTTGTTTCTGTCTTGCAGCTTACCTTGTCGCTTTCATTGCTCATCATCAAACACATGTGGCCCCGTAACCTGCAGGACATTGTAAAAGGCTTGCCAGATGAGATATGTGCTCAAAAGTATTGGGACGGCTGGTCAAAACAGCTACAAGAAGCAAGGAAAGAAAAGTCTTGAGTTAGTCACACATTTGCTACTATGTCGCGCAATAAAAAACGGATATTTTAATGGATTTATTTAAAAAAAAAAAAAAAAGGATGACCAGACAGGATGTAAAAAGTGTTGGTCACCTACTCTATATTAGCGTTTCGTCTACTTCACAGTTCTGAGTTACTATGTTTCTAATCCCTGCTCTGGCCTTTTCAGTGCCGAATAAGTACTATACAAAATGGATGGACATGCTTTGTTTTGAAAACTGACCAAACAATCAGCATCATGGAACAAATCATGGTCGAGGTACCACTGTATTAGAATGTTGACTCCACATTTTTTGCACATAGCCTTATAGCTAGTATGTGTCTGTTGTGTGCAGATAAAGTGTCCTAACGCTCCTAATTAAGCAGCCTGACGGGCTGACAGTGATAAATGCTTATAGTGAAGCTGCATTGACTGTCTTCAAACGGAGCCAAAAATCCCATTTTCCCAGCCATCGCTGATATCAGAACATGAGAACATCTGCTGGTTCTGAAATCCCAAAAATGTTCAAGTCACATACGATTTGCCAGCAGGAAGGCCAAATCAACATTTCCCACAGAAGTCACGACAAGGGAGTCATCTGTGTGTTGAAATGTAGAAGCAGACTGCCAATCATGCAGCTTGTACTTGCGTAGGATGGAGCGTGTTTAAGTGTTCAAAGTGAAGCTTCACCGGAGTCCAGTTTATTTTGACTTGACTTGTCCAAGCATTTTAGTAGATGTTTATTAGCTTTGAACGCTTCCAAGTTAATATGTTTTTTTGGTTTGTGAGTTCTCATTTCCTGTCACGCCGGGACGTCTTTTGGATGTGCTCCACTGTCAGAATGTGTGTATTTGTGCACGGGAGACAAATCCACAACTTGTGGTTAAGTCAATAGGAGAAGGACTGTTTGCTGTGGCACACGGCCCAGAAGACTTGCAAACATGCAGTAAGTGAGGCTCCAACAGACTGCACTGTCTTGTGCATGTCTGCTCTTACGGTACTGTATGCTCAGGTTGGACTGAATACGGACGCACATGTAGACTGACAATCACTAAACAAGCAAACCACTAAACACAGGGGGACAATGAACTCAACATGGCTTAGGTAGGCATAAAACTTTCCCAAAAGGAGTAAAGACATTGGTAAATATATATTTTAGTGACTGAAGTAGCACTCCATAAAGTTTTAACTATTAACATTTATTTATTTATTTGGTATTTATTAATTACCTTTATTGGGAAAACGCAAAAAAAAAAAAAAAATTCCTTCTTGGTGCAACATCAGATTTTGTCATTAAAACACAATAAATAATCAATATAAACAACGAGCCTAGCAAATTGGAGAGTTCGGCAGTTTCTGTGATCAATGTCATATGTCACAAAAATGTGGCGGTAAGAGGAAATGAATGGCCTTGATTTAGATAGATTTTTTTCTTTTTAGCTGATTTAGTCCAGCATCAAATTGTAATTTCAGTCTAAACAACAAGCCTGACATAGTTTATTACTCAGATTCATGAGGATGACAAAAGATCACGGGACCATGATTTTTTTTCTGGCGCAAACAGAACACTTGAAAAAAAAAAGACTTATTTATATTTGTATTAAATCGCAAAATCAGTTTCTGTAATCATTAGCGTGCGCTCTGACATGAACAAGGCAGTAGGACGCAAGATCTGGCACTGGTGCTAGACGTTTTGTCAAGAGGGTTCAAATAGTTCGTTCCAGTCACAACATACTGTGACAGTGCGAGTAATTTGACAGTTTAACACAATACTTACCACAAAACCTTTAAGGACGTGTTGCAAGTTTGAAGACGTGCAAACCGAGCTTCTTTTTTTCCCTCGCCGTCATTTTACAGCACACACATCTAATAGAAGGTGTCGGTTTGGAGTAAGGAGGAAACCAAGATTGTTTTACTGGAATATAAATCACGTAGAGTATGAAACGTGAACAACTATTGGCCTCTTGTGCACTGTTATAATACTTGAAGGCTGCAGTAAAGCTCTTATTTTCTGCTGAGGTGCAATTTCAGACGTGCCAACTGTAAATACATCAAAACTGTGAACATGCTTATATTTCTCCCAAAAACAACAACATTGTAATATCAAGTTTATGCCAGGAAAAAAAATATGTCGAAGCAATTCTATGACACTATGGGAGTTAAAAAAAATAAGGTTGTGCATGGAACTTCTTTTTTGCTGCCTTGCAACAATAAATGAATTATAGGCAGACTATTTAACTATTTTACAGTACTTTGTCCTCTAATATGTTACAAACAAACTATAATTACAGTGAAAATGTTCATTTAAAATATATTTTTTAAACCTAATACAATATAGCAAACACAAACACACCAACTGAATTTGAAAGACAAATGTCAAAACAAACTTAAACTAAAGCTCATTAAAATAAAATCCAGAACTATTATAACCTATCCATAATGCAGAGTGTATGAATTCTTTCCTCCACAAGTAAAAATGTATTTCTCTATGGGTGGGCTATCATTTTTTTCTCCACACTCTTGTGATCTGCTCTCACAAATAGTCGGCAGGCTCAGGCTCTGCTCCCCGGTCATCATAGGAACTAAATCCCGACTTGCCATTGGCTCAGTGGTATACAGTTGCTCGCTTACATGAAACAAAAAATGGGTTTTGTAGTGTGACCTATAATTCTTGATTCTTTATTTAAATTGTTAAAAATAAAATAAAAAAATAAAGCATATGATTACTTTAAAGGCAAATGTGTTTCCATGCAGCTTCCTCTGAGGAATATGTGCATGTATATAATTGGCATATTTCCTAGCAAAGTGGAGCAAGGAGAAGGATTCTGGCTCTTCCATCTTTTTGTCTTCTGTTTTCATACATTCATGACTTGTGCTGTATTTGTGGATATGTGTGTGCGTTTTTGTGCAACTCAAACAGTGTCTTTGCCAAGAATGTGATTTAGCATATCCTCGGGAGAGTGGGAGGAAATGCAGAGCTAGATAGCGAGAGCATCTAATTTCACTCCCTGTCATGAGTCATGATGTTAAACAAGTTCAGAAAAATGGAGTTTCACCTAAAAATAGCCCTAACAATGTGAAATCACTCTCAATCTTCTAAACCCTTCTTATCTTACCTACAATACTTTCCAGTCAAATAGAAGAGATTTATTCATTTTCCCTCATGAATAAATAACAGTCAGGGGTGGACCTTGCGGTTCATTAACTTAAAGGAAGTTGCTTCCTGTGAAAGTAGATCAAATGGTGCCCAGATGAATGTTTAATGGGATGACTTCCTAACGGCAATGTAAATAGTGGATGCGGGCTTGTGCAGCACTACCGCATGAGCGCCACATGAAAGCACGATACCATTTAGTCAATAAGAAGCCTGCCGTCCAAGCTACAAAATGTACTTTTAAGTGCAGCAAATACCAAATAATCAATCCTGCCGTACTGTGCTTATAGTCAACATTGCACAGTGGTGCCTTGATATATTCCATGTGTTTAATTTATTCTGTGACCACCTTCATAAATCACAACAATCATATCTCAAATCAACTTTCCCCATTGAAATGAATGGAAATGCCATTAATCCGTTCCAACCTACCCCAAAAGTCCCCAAACATATTTGTCATGTGTGTTTTTTTAACTAAGGAAAATAGCTCTATATAATTTTGACTTCATATATTAACAACATAGTTAAATAGAGTGTAAAGAATGTATTGTGTTTGTGCATTAAGATTAATTTGTTGCCATTCTTTCTGGTGTGTACAACTTGGTCTTGAAGACACAATGTTTCACAAAAATTTAAATTAACTCAGTAGAGTGCAGTAATGTGGTAATGATGTGTGTGCTCAAGTAACCATTGCTTAAAGGGTTGTAGCACCATGACTATCGATGCTAATCTTAGCCGGTCTATGGCGTTTTAGATTCTAGTTTAGCACTGAGATAGCAGAAGCAAAACATGTGGTTGCTTTAAGTACACAATGTGTAATTCCCTTTGTTTTAAGTTTAGTTTGACAGTAAACTTCAACTGGGACTAGCACGTGACAATTTGTGCCATCCAGGTGATGTAGTTTAACGTCCCATAGGACTTCTGTCGACAGCAAACTAGTTGCGGTTGAATCAACAGCGCCTCTGCTGGTAGCAGCCAAGTAGTGCACTCCATGTTGCCTCTATCACGTCAAGATGGCATTAGGCTATACAAAATCGATTGATCATAACAATCAGTTCATTGGTTAATCGATTGCATTATTATCATATTAATGTGAGTGTGAAAGAAATAGAAACAAAGAACCTACCTAATAGAGTAAGCGTAGAATGCATAAAATGTTTATATAAATCACAATCAATGATGATTTTATGACTGAAACTGTGGAATGCAAACACACACACACACATAGCCCCACACGCGCATCCCCACACACGCACACACACTCTCGTGCCTGCTGTATTCTCGCCAGCCTGCATGAGCGCGTCGTCGTAGTGCGCAACAAGACAGACGCGTGCCATCCACTTCCACGCGGGAAACGTCCACATCCACGCTTACTGCACATTGCTACAACATGGCGACAGAGGTGAGACATGCTTTTTCTTTTCTTCTTTTCCCCCTCCTCCTGCACGTGGTGCCTTGAGCCCAGGTTGATAAAAGTCAGTCTTCATCTTACTGGTGCATGTTGAAATAATCGTGCCTTTATTTTCCTTATTTGAATGTATTTTCACCTGCAGCTATAACTGTTTGTTTTTGCTTTAGTTAAACTGTTAGGATCTAATTAAGAGCACTGATGAGGCATGGACTGTCAGCACCATGGACAGGGGTGGACTTGTTGTTCTCCCCTATTAAACATTAATGGACCACATTGAAACACTTTGTTGTCATGTGTTCTTCATTTACATAGCGTGAATGAATTCCCATGCGTCACTATGCGTATGCAGATTGCACATTACAGAGTGACTGTACTATATGCTCACTAGGCACAACATTAGGTACACCTACACAATGCAAGAAAAGACATCCTTTACATAAGATTAACAATTATTATTAATATATTAGTATTCCTAATATTGTGGCTCTCTCGTGTGACTAAATAGGATTAAAGTAAAGCATTACCCCAATAATATATATTACATGAAAAACGTTCTTACTTAAAAATGTATTGTGAACATGTACCTAATGTATTGTCCTGTGAGCGTATAACGCATGGGTTTCCACACGTTTTCCATACGGGCTGAGGGCCATTTGCATTCCGCTTTCCACTTTCCAGCAGCCCACAACATATACTCAAAATAACATTTGGCCTGGCCTGTATCACTATTTTATTTTATTTATTTATTTATTTATTTATTTATTTATTTATTTATTTATTTATTTTTTATAAGGGGAGGGTGAATAGTGTGAGCATTGATAAAGTCTTGCTTACGATATGCAAAAACTAAGAAACTCACAACTAATTACCAATTAAAATTGTGACAACATTTCACTTCATTATAGCAATAGTCTAAAATGTTGTCCACCGCTTTATGCTCCCTGTCTAGTTCCAATTAATTCTCCTAAAAAAAATCAATTTACTACAGCTTTCTTTTGTTTTGGCTCTCATTTTGAAGATCAACCTAATCCAGGGACGGATCTTTTCTCTTTGGTCACAGGGCTGCTGACCACCCCGAAATGTGCTTGTCACCTCTTAACAGAAAGCTGGGATGTAGTTGTTTTCTTTTAATAGCTACAATTTATAAATAATGTGAAATTGCTTGGATGATTGGTCTTACCATTTAAAAAAAAAAAGGGCTCTTACATCCTTCTGTTTTTCTGTATGCAGCCCTTGGAGGAATAAGTTTGGACACTCCTGGTATGGAGCATCACCAGTGCTTTAAGCCAATGTGCAGCCAACCCATATGTGTCCTTGATTATGTCACTTTCAAGCTGAAAGCGTAGCCGCTTCAGTCATCATCATAATGACTTCACCGGGGGAGACATGTGGTTAGTTGGGGCATCATTTCACCTTGAAGCTCCCTTCTACTCTTAGTAGGGTGTAATGTAGATAGCTGCAAGTTGTACAGTGAGCATGCTAAATGAGCAATGCAGTATATGTGATACAAAGGTATGCTGCTGCTTGCCAAATATGAGGACTTCCATGGCTCAATCCAACACTTGCATAGAAATGCACATCAATGTCGAAGCAGGTTGGAATGGAAATGCTTTAACCTATGAATAATCCATGGCGGACTGCAGCTGTTCATGTCCGTCAGTGATTGGGGCTCCTGTCAACCACTTTACTTCCTGTCCATCATTGTCTTTGCCACTTTTTCTACTCCTATTTTACCTACATCATAAATATTACATCTCCACTCTTGCCTAAGGCTGTACTACAGTCTGCCATTCAGATAATCACCCAAATACCCAAAAATGTTTGCTTTCAATGTATGAATCAAGTTTTCATTCTTGAAATAAAAGTAACATTTTAATATATTTTTAAAAGTGCATATAGTTAACAATCATACACTTACTATTCTTAATAGTAATCAAAGGATTAGGAGGGATTGAGTTAACTTGAACTGTCTTTCACTCGTTTGATATATTTGTCAAAATGTCGTACAAAAAAATGCTGAATGAGCTCGACTGTTTTTTTTCCAGTGATAAATGATGGCATTGTTTGCCACTGTGTTGTTAATTTGGTCTATTAATAGACCAATTTGTTCATTATGACGAGCAGCAGGCACAGACAGGAGAGGGGTGATATAAAGGATATTTAAAGCACAGTGCAGACAGAGCAATCTCATGGCTGTGTTTTTGGGCTGTGAAGAAGACTAAAATAGCGGCGTGGATGTTTTTCCTGGTTGTCAGTGAAACAACACATTTTCCAGTCGTCTTGGCCTTCTTATATACTCTGTGAATGGCTCCACACAGTTCTCATACATACTGTACAGACAGTACAAAATTTGTTTTATATATGTAAAATGTTGCTATCTTTGAATATAAATGAGCTGCTGAGATTTGGAGTGGTCAAATTCCATTTTGTTTTTGTCATTTTGCATGGGAGTTTTAGGCTAACTAAAAGTTTAGTGCAAAAGTGGTCCAAAATCTGTCAATACTGTATTTCCTTTCAGTCATAAAGCATAAATGTGTAAATGTGGACTGAAACAAACACATCTTTTGATCATTTCATTTTTTTTAAAGTCTGGTTGCTTTTTGTCTTTATCATGCATTTCCAACTAAATTACATTAGGCCTCTGTCAAAGTCCCAGTTTATTTTTACGTCCGGCAACGTGTCCAAATACTTTTCTTCATTTATGAATCACCCCACATCCCTCTCCACTTACTATCCTCTGGAGTGGAGTAATTGAGATCAACACAGAGTGAGTTTACAGTGTCCCACTTACTCGCTGTTGCCGATCCTCTCTGAGAAAACGTCAGTTTGGGTGTAAACCACTCAACATGCTTTTAAAGCAAAGTAGCAGCAATTGGGCCAAGTGATGCGCTGAGAGGGTTGACGATGTATCTCTGACTCAAAACTGACGGGCAACAAGATGTAACGCGGCCCTGAGTTTATCTTGTCGTGTGCAGTTTCACAGCCTCCAGGAGATGAGGCGCAGTGCTTCCCTGGTGATGAAGGTGTTCGTACAGAGGGACTACAGCGAGGGGACCATCTGCCGCTTCCAGACCAAATGTCCCCCCGAATTGGACAACAGGGTCAGTAGCTGACTTCTGTGAGGACATAATATCTCCAACATTAGGGTTAACTCTTTTGCTCGGATTAGCTACAACAGCAGCTTTTTTTTTATTACCTAACTTTTTCTCTGACCATCTGTTACAATTATAAGACTATTACAGCCCTGCCAAGTACAGTCATTATCATTGGGAGAACATCCCACCTTCACACTATAGTAAATGTCTGCATCACTTCACATAAACGTACTCTGGCAGATGCTCACAGGCTTTACATTCTCTTTTCGCCTAGTTTTTTTCATATTGCGTACAGAGGAGGACTTCTAATTTGCTGCTGAGTTGCTCTTGAGTCCAAGCAACACTTTTTGACTGTGATGACATGTGCATATTTGTGCTTTGCAAGTAGATTGAGCGAAACTTGCTGGAGGAAACAGTGAAGACCCTGAACTCATACTACATGGAAGCTGAAAAAATCGGAGGCCAGTCGTACCTGGAAGGATGTCTGGCTTGCGCGACGGCCTACATCATCTTCCTCTGCATGGAGACCCGCTATGAAAAGGTAAATTAGAGCGCCACAAACCAATCTGGTGATATATACTGAAAGAAGGTGTGTGATAGTCTATAGATTATCATTCCATTGTAATTGGTGTCAAAATGTAGAAAAGATGATGCGGCACATTCCAAAGTTCCGCAGGACTCTCAAGTTCTTCCACATCAAACTTGTGGATAGGGTTGCCAGATCCCCTCTCTAGTTGATTTAAAAAAAAAAAAACATTGCTACAGTATACTGTATGAGAAAATAGAATCTGGCCAAAAAACGAAACGAAAAAAATAAAAATAAAATTCAAAAAACAATTATGTTAACAAAATTAAAAAAAAAATGAAAACAATAATAAATAAACTTAAACTACATTTTATGTTTAAAAAACTAACTATAATTATAGTGAAAATGTCCTTCGTAATAGTTTTTTTAATTAGTTTTAATTAATTTAATACATGAGTCTTTGGGGATGATTTTATATGTGATTTTAGGTATATTTATTTAACCGGAATAAGGATGTTTGAAAGTGTGTCACACAGAATTGACGTCATCTAGCAGCGACCAATAGAAAATCAACTTCAGATGATATCGCTCCTAGGCGACAATTTTGCATGTTTGACTTTTTGCTCCATTGGCTCAGCTCACCTGCTTTATCATTTAACTCAGCCGAAATGCAACAATAGGTAAGAAATTTGTTAATTGTTTTCATTTTACCATGGTGTTTATTAAATATTGCACACAAGTAATACATTTTTTTCAACAACAAAAAACTAATACTGAAACTAAAATTTAACTAAAACTACGCATTTTTTTAATAACTAAAACTAATTAAAAACTAACAGAACCACCCTGAAAACTAAATAAAATTAAATTTAAATAAAAACTAAACTCAAAACGAAATAAATAACTAAAATGAAAATTCCAAAACTATAACCCTGGTATGGCCTATGATGTTTCTGCTATGTATTTATAAACCAGTGGTATTGCTTCACAGTATTGGATTGCATTTTTAGGGTTTTGACTACATTTACAGTACCGGCATAGAATGTACATTATTCTTTTTATTTGTTTTTAGCATTGTTGTTACATTTTTAATCAACAATAATGATGATAATGATAATAATGGTGGCTCAATTTATTTAAAAAAAATGGTTTGGTAACTAAAAATCATTGCAATCTCACAAGGTTGTTAAAAGGAAACTTGAAATAGATGCACAGTATTTACTCTTGCGGGCCACATAAAATAATGAGCGGGCCGGATATGGCCCCTGGGCCTCCAATTTGACATCCATTGAATTTGATAAATAGATCAATTTCCTATTACTTTTGTCTTCATTGGGGTCATAGGTGAGCTGCAGCTTAGTGGGGTACAACCTGAACTGACTTGACATTCTTCAATGAACCTAATGTGGACCGAATTCCAGTACAGTCACTGACCGGCCACAGACAGAATTGAGTGCAACAGTTCCTCTTTTCACTGAATTGCGTGCTTGAATGCACTCCCGCACATTGAGGTCCCAGTTGTTTGCACCCGCATGAGCCAAAGACACAGCAGATACAATCTGATCACGCAATAGCTTAATAGACCTCGCACACACCTGCGTGCAGGTGGGCGAAGCACGGCATGGCACGCCACTCGTACAGTTTGTACCACAAGCGTCCGTCCTGACAAAGGACGGGTGATGATAGCATAGTTGCACACGCAGTCTTTGATCACCTGCTGCTCTTATTGGGTCAAACTGGAGTTGCACAAAGTCCCAGCATGCCTCGGTGGGTTGATCTCTTCCACCAGCATCAATCATCTCCCTGGTTTTTGTCACTTTTTCTAAACATTTCCTTATCAACAGAAGGCACTGGGCGCTCCACAATGTTGTTTATAGCTGAGTTGAAGCCATGCAGAAAAGGTCTGCTCCAAGCTCCTTTCATGTCTTTTGTCTGCTGGTGAAGCAAAAGCTATCGTCCTGACTGGAGAGTGACTTTATTGACTCATTTGACAAAATGATGCCGGTTGAACGATGTTGACAAATGTAGCCACCCAAGTGGATCTTTTGATAAGAGGCCACACGCACCAGAGGGAGCGTGTGCAGAATCAGCAGAGCACCCAAAAGCCCGGATGCTTGCGACGCACCCTCTCAATGGGCACTGATTGCTCCAAGCATGTTGAGATGTGTGCTCATCCATTCATATACAAATAATGTCCATTCAGTGTTTTATTTTGCTTATTTAGTATTTTATCTTGGGCCACATGGCTGGTTTTATAGTATGTATCTAGAGCCCAATGTTATGAGTAACATTATAAGAGTTGTTGACCCAAGGAAAAGTTCTACTCGAAGGGCCACATTTTTTTAAAACAAATAGCAGATGAGATAAAATAAATAAATAAATAACATTTCAGTCTTATTTATTAGTAACATTTTTAATTAATTTAAATTAGTCAGCCAATCATTTAATAATACAAATAAATTTTTTTTTTTGGAGCATTTCTTTTATTGCAATGATTACAGTAAATCTAAGAACCCAAAGGTTCTCAAACTTTTTATACCAAGTATCAATTGAAAAAAAAATACTTGGCTCCCAAAGTACCATAAAAATGTATTGCACATGAAAATTTTATCAACGTTGTACTTATATACAGTAAGTGTTTGGGGGGGGGGGGGGGGTGATTATTCTAAAAGACTAAATGTAAATGATTTTTACTTCAAGGTTGAAAACAACTGAACTCTACTATGCAAATGTACTGTACTGGATTAAAAACAAAAACACATTTTGAACATTTAAGTCAGTTATTAATTTGTGTACCACTAGCGTAGTGCTTCTCAATTCGTTTTTTTACATCCCCCCAGGAGGAAGAAAATATTTTGTGCCCCACCTCCCCCCAGCAACTATAAATAGTATAATTTTTCTATTAAAATGCTAAAGTACATCTCTACGAAGGATAATACTCCTTGCAAACTCTTTGACAGTAAGCACTCCACTGCCACCCACTGTAGTGTGTGTGCAATTACATGTTATTATAGTACGGCAAAATAATAATAATAATAATAATAATAATAATAATAATAATAATAATAATAATAATAATACGTGTGTCACATGCACCAACATCGCACTGTGCCCCTAGGCAAAATGTTTTTTAAAAAAAATTTACATAAAAAAATTTGGAAAAAAACATTAATGCAACAATTGCTATAATACATTTTATTGTAATAATTGCAAATGTAACACCTTCCTGCTTTGGTCGCTACTGAAGTCTCACGAGAAATGGTGCCATTGCACATGATGACAGTTTTGAGCCCCAATTTTTGTTTGACTTCTCGGGAATATTTCGGCACCAAATTTTTGTTTCTGACATTATTATGCCTTTTATTCGAACTAAAAAGGTACATGCTTCCTCTGATGTTGTGGAACATTTTTCTATCTTCCCCCTGGGTTTCCACGAAGTGTTGCAAGTTAACACGCAGGAGAGAAAAAAAAGCGCTTTTATGGCTAAGGAGTGTGATTTGTCCATTTCAGGATCATTTTCCTGTCTTTTCCCTCTGCCAAATACAGAAAGAAGCGTTTACGACTATGCGGTTTTGTCTTCGCGCTGGGTTTGCGGGGTCACTACGTCGACAGCTTTGCCTGCAGCTGTGGAAGGCCTTTGCCATCTCCGAGGAGCCTTTGTCAGTATTACAGCAAAGCCTCTGTGGCTCTAATCTCTTTTGGCGCAACACTGGAACGACCTTTAGTTAACTCAAAGATGCAATGTTTAGGTGTGCGCTTCGATAAATCAGCGACTGTACAATAGAGAGCAAATACAAGACTTTCGCTTTAAATCAGACATATTGTGGTAAATTGACTTTTTGATGGCTTATATACAAAAAGTTGGGCAGAGGGGACGTTATGGAGCAAAAAACAGTTGTACATATTTATTGTCCGTCGGTACACAGATGTGCAAATGATCGCACTTGCCTTTTCAGCAGCACTGACAGCTTTCTTTGTGACGGCAAGGCACAGTAGACTGCGCTTCAGCTGTCAGACACGCTTTGGCTGCTTCTAGGGGATGCGTGGCATATCAGCATTGATGTTGTCCACAGAGGCACATAGCCCGTGCTCAATAAGCTGCCCTAATTATGCCACTTAAATCTAATAGCTGTCCTTTCAGCATGACTGGCCATCAGTCAGCACAAATCCTGTGGACATGTCGCAAGATTTGTGCTGCTCTGCTGTCCAGAGCAAACCCGTTATAGTCTGTGTGATGTAAGAAGGATTTAGATGAACTTTCTCTGTCAGTAAAGTAAATGGGACATTTTGAAAAAATTTTGTGGTTTCAATTGTCCTATTTGCGCACATATACTGTATTAGTATAGCTGTGTGATATACAGGAATGAGAGGCAACGAAAGAGCATTTAAAAAGAAAATAATTTATGACTATTTATTATAACCATTTATTTATTTAATCACTCTGTACCCTTATATTTTGGTTACTTTCTTGAGCTTCATGAGAGGCAGGATATTAGAACCAGATAAGCAGTTTTAATATGCTCCAGAACTCTTACACACCAAAATATAGTAATTGTTAAAACATCACAGTCTTTTAATGAGGGATGGGCAAATACCAATATCAGTTATCGGTCTCAGGCCAATACCAGAATTGGCCGCACTCTTGTGTCCATTTGTGTCCATTTTATGATTATGAGCTAGAAATTAGAAGAATAGAAATTTGTCATTAATTTCATGCAATTTTAAGGAAAAATACTATATTAGGATTATTGAGATATACACTACTTACAAAAAGTTAGGGATATTTGGCTTTTGGGTGAAATTTCAGTACGAGCCTAAAATGCATTCAAACCTTTACAGGTGAACTTAATGTGACCTTCTCTAAGCTTTTTAATGGACCAACTGTTATATGTTTCAGTACTTTTGTCACAAGTTGCTGTTTTCTAACGAGTAGTATAAAGCGATACAAGATTTATAACTCTTTTTCCAGTATTGGATTAGGCATTGTGTAAAAAGAATACAAGTGCAACTATCTCTGGCATCTTATTACCTGAATTTTCTTTTAAACTGATTAAGTATCAAAATAAGAATATACCGTGGTAAAAAACATTATCCTGGTCACGTGATCGTGATGACGTATCCGGTGCGTAAACGACAGCTGCCATCATTCATTTGCTGACGTAATGGGCAAGAAAAAGGCCGTCTTCTATCCTAATTACTGCGCCAATTCTGACCAGAGTAAAATCCTCAGCATCTCAGGTTTCATGTCATTCCGGGTGGGGGTGGGGCGGTAAGGTGGCCTCTGCTAATGTTGGCTAAAGCGTGCTTAGCACACAACATGTAGTTTAAACAGTCGTCCTTATCATGCTGTTCACAGTTTGACATCATGAGACCAAGACGACACCTAACAATGGATAAACAGTACCTTTCTATTGTAATGCTTCAAACAGGACGTTCTCAGACAGAAGTGGCCACTGAGCTTAGAGTGTCACAGTGTGACATCAGCAGGTTGCTACAGAGATACTGAGAGACTGGAAGAGTCACAGAAAGAAGTAGAAGTGGACGTCTTTTGGCCGCATCCCTCAATTGTACCCACCATTGTTGTTAACTTTTCTTTCCTGCACTTTTCTCCAGACCTGAATCCTATTGCATCAATCAAACAAACTTTATTTATAGGCCTGGATAGCAATTTTTAATAGCCTACATTAAAATGCAACTCAAGGTGCTAAAACATAATTAATCCAGTGATTGTGCCCCTACATGAACAACACAGGTGTAATTTCATCTTCATGGACAACAATGCTCCATCTTATGGAGGTGGCAACATCAGGGAACGGCTGTTGGAGACTGGTGTACCTCAAATGGAATGGCCTGCACTTTCTCCAGACCTGAATCCTATTGAAAAGCTGTGGCCGTGTAGAGGCAGGAAACTCTGTACCCCAAAACCTCAATGACCTGAATCCTATCTTCAAGAAGAGTGGGATGCCATTCCTCAGCAGAAAATGAGTCGACTTGTGAACAGCATGAGACGTCGTTGTCAAGCTGTAATTGATGCTCAAGGACACATGACGAGTAATTGAGACGTTGACATTTTTGGTTGCGGTGTACTCACCATTGTTGTTAATTTTTTTTCAATGGATTGTTTGAGTTGAGGAAATCACCAGCGCAGCCTTCTACTTAAATGTCCTGCTTTCATGATATGATATCATTGTAGCGTGAACTTTTGACATTATATATATATATATATATATATATATATGTATTTCTTTAAAAGTACTCGTACTTGTATCAGTCTGAAAAAAAGTGATATTGAACATCCCTACTTATATTATATGTATGTTATAATATATATGTATATTGATGCACCATATAAGAAAAATACATACAAAATACAAAAATACATAACAAAAATATAATTGATTATATATTTGTTCATTGTATTATGAATGTTTTTAAAAAATTGCTATTATAGGCCTATAAATAATGTTTGTTTGTTTGATTGATTGATGCTATAATGTTCATCAATTATAATGCTTGTAATTTCAAGGGACCTAATCACTGATCATATTTTAATGGGGAGGTATAACATACATGAAAATGATTACGAATTGTAGGTTTTGATGGAATTTTCCTTTAAAAAAAAATATAGCACTGAATTAAATTTTAACTCCTTGGGGTGAAGTTTGAACTGAAATTACATAAAATATTGACCATATCATTCAAACATATTCTCTAATATTAACGTTCTATGTTGAATTTCAGGTTTTGAGGAAGATAACAAGCTACATCCAGGATCAGAATGAGAAAATCTATGCTCCGCGAGGGCTGCTGATCACCGACCCCATCGAAAGAGGAATGCGAGTTGTATCCTTCAGAGAGGCACCTGCTGCCTCCTTTTCCTACTGACACTCAAACAGCACGAGTGCACAAAAGTGCATGGTAAGGCCACAGCTCTATTAGAGCAGTGATAACAGATAAGAGGCGGCAGCGGTTTAGAGGTCACGGAAGCCATTGTAGTTCGAGTCCTTGAAAATTCCACACAAGCATCTGGGTTGGGCGGGAAAATGCAAAACGCCTTCTTCTCCTCTTGAATGGCCACGAGGCTGCCCTTGGAATGGCACTTACAGTCAACTCCATCAGGGAGGATGTTCAATAGCTGACTGTCATGAATCTTAAATAAGGCTGTGGGAAAAAAGCACTGAGTCAGCGGTTCAGTGTGCGTTTGAGACATCTTGCATTGCATTAACATAGAAAAGTGTCAACTGAAATGTGTCCTTAACCTCCCTCTCATAGCTGGAGATCAGCGTGTTCGAGGACCGAGGCTCGGGCAGCTCCAGCCCCAGCAGCAGCGCGTCATCGACGGGGGGCAGTGCTCGATGACTGGAGGGCCAGCGCCAGGCTTACGGGTACCACCACGGGGGAAGCGGGACGCTCACCAACATCCGCATGCTGAAACATGAGAGCACCCGCTTTTGACACCTGCAACGCACCGCCTCGGTAACAGGAGGAACGCACACTGAGTAAGATAAATTGCAGCTAATGTTTACAGTCAGTTGTCAACAGCAGTCCGACCCCAAAGGGTGATATTTTTCTTTTTACAACTTACCATTTATCTGAGTCTCACGATTTATTTGATTTCGCATGAGTCCATTTTTAATTCATTACTAAGTCAGCAGGCTTAGACTTGATTAAACTGTGTCACCTTCATCAGTTCATACAACAAGGCTCGGTTAGACCTGACCAGAAGTGAGTTGGTGTGTGAAAACCTAACTATTTATGTTTCGAATTGGAGGCACGCCCCACCACCCCGAATGGTATTCTTTTGGGATGCAAAATGACCATTGTTCGGTCAACAAGTCGTTGGGTGGAAACTTCCTCATTTATGTTCCATTCAGTTGTCTAAAAGGTAGCAGAGTGTAAAGTCACTTACTGCCAGAGCAGTCCAGTTGCAATCGATTTAATACCCTATGAAAGTAAATGGCAGTCGTTACTTTTTGGGTAAACCAATGCTAATGAAAATTTGACAATGAACATTGTAGGATGTAAAGCAGATAATTTTCAATAATGGCAAAATTATTGGTGCATGCAAGTCAGAATGTGTGAGTAAATTTGCCATGTCTATGAATTTGGCTGAATTCAATGTCAAATGTAAATGGCAGTTTTTACTTTGCTTTAACAAACCGGTGGAAACAACAACGTTCGAAAATGCTGATAATTAAATATAAATGATAAATGACATTTGCTGTAAATAACCCAACGTGGACAGCCTGGGGAGGTACAGTACTTAACAATAAAGATAGATTGATTGATCCATGAAGTCAAAATGTGTTGAGAAAGTTCACATTAAATTATTAATTCTGTTAAATTCTATGTAAAACATCAAGAACAATACATTTGTTACATACCTTTAGTGTGCTATTGTTACATGCTAAAATTAGTAAAAACAATGTGGAGAAATGTCTACTCAAACATTTACACCTCTAATGCTTAAAGTGGAAGTCAACCTTAATAATTTATTGATAAAGTTATTTGTGACCTCACTAGTTTAATCATGACATTCTGATTAATATTACTTTTGTGGAATATGAGTTAAGCAGCAAAATACAGCCGTTTTTATCCATCTCAAGGGGCGGCCATTTTGCTACTTGCTGTCGACTGAAAATGACATCAGTGTTGCTCAGGGCTCAGACAACAACCAATCACAGCTCACCTGTTTTCAGAAGCTGAGCTGTGGTTGATTGTTACCTGAGACCTGAGCAACTGTGATGTCATCTTCAGTCAACAGCAAGTAGCAAAATAGCCTCCCCATGACATTGATAAAAACGGATGGCTTTTGCTGCTTAACTCATATTCGAGTAACGCAATATTAACCAGAATACTGTATTTAGACTAGTGGGTCTGCATGGAACACTATTGTCCCGAAATTTATTGAGGGGGTTGACTTCCCCTTTAATCTATTCTATGTACTGCTCAGCTGCCTGAATCATTGGTGTATTTTTGCATATTGAATTTTATTTGTTGGCTAATGCCATAATATCGGAACTTAAGATACTTTGCAATTCCCACCTCCTAATCGGCATGTCCACGCCAGTAACGCAGGTGCGACTCCCACGCAAAGCAAAAATATTCTAGATATTCTCCAAGATACCCACGGGAATAAAGACGTGCACGCTCAAGCGTGCATACAGCTGCGGAGACTGGCCATGCGTTCCTACACACGCTCGCACACGTACACACATTATTTGGCAGACATTTGTACCGGGCCTGGTCCACAGGCAGTATTCTCTGAGGTTCAATTTAGGCTCTATAAGACTGCTTGTTTGTTTAGTTGTATAGACCTCCATCCCAATCATTCAAATAAACACACTGGTTTAAAATTAGAAGTGGCAGACAGATGTTGACATAGCTAATCTAAAATGTCAAAATTAAATCATATACTGTAAGTGGTCAATGACTTGCTTGTTGGTTGATTTAAGGGGAAGTGACTAGATGAGAGTGTCAGTTGTGAGTGTCTTTTTGTCCTATAATGCACAGTTCTAGCGCCCTCTAGGGTAAAACTGGTGCCACTGTTAACTCCTTCATTCCCTCTTTTCTGTTCTCTTCACCCCTTTTCCATGTGTTCTCTGAGCTCATCTTCTTGTACAGCCTTTTGCTATGGCTGCAGGTCTTTAAACGGCAATTTATTCAAATGGAAATAGAACACGAGTTGTGCACGTGTGCATCCTCCTGAGCTTTTAATGCCTTCATGTTTCTTCATCCCAGTGGATGGTACCCCAACCTGGTGCTGATGGACTTGAGACATTTCAAATGACTCTTCACTGCCAGTGAGCCATAAACAGGCTTGATAGACAATGTATATTTAAAAAATAAATAAATGTTTGAGAGAACTATGCTGCACATGCTTGTTAATAATAATTTACGAGGTAGTAAAAAAGATATGCTTGGAAATTATGTAATTTGTACTATTGTAATGTACTTTCTTTAACACCAAATGTTCATACACTTTGTCTACAGCTGTATAATGACAATCTTGTTACCATATTGACACCAAATAATGTGTCTGAGGTTATGAATCTTAACTGTTTCTTTCACATAGTACCTCTAACATTTTCTATGATACATATTTATTTAAAAATATATACTGTATTTTCTCATACAGTAGTTCTGATATTTATTCTACCACACGCTTACTATAATTTCAATGCAGTTGTTTGTTGTACTATTGATTGTGTGACGGGCATACCAATTATATTGGCTAGACCAAAAAAAACAATGAAATTGGTTACAATAGAGAGTAAATTTAGATAAATCCCTTTGAAATATATGTATTGTATCAATTTATTGTCTTCTAAATGTATTTATTAATTACTATGTGATTACAATATATTGTCATATATATAATATTGTGTTTAAAATGGAAATGTGTGTCTGGATAGATCACTAGGCATGACCAGCTCATTGACCTAGTGGTAGAGTGTCTTCCCTGAGACTGGGAGGTTGTGGGTTCAATCCCTGGCCGGGTCATTCCAAAGACTATAAAAATAGGACCTGCTTGACACTCAGCTTTAGGGGTTGGAATCGGGTGGTTACATCACTAAATGATTCCCGAGCATGGCTGCTCACTGCTCCCTAAGGGGATGGGTCAAATGCGGAGAACGACTTTCACCCCACTTAGATGGGCGTGACAATCAGTGGTACTCTTTTTGTCAGCCTCTAATACAGATTAACCAATATCTTGGTCAGAATGACCAATTTGTATCAGTTGGCCCAATCACCAATATATATTGGTTGAAAACACCTACCATTCTAGAGTGGTTGTTTTAACCAAAGGATCTGTCAGACACATAACTACCGACTAAATTGGTCAAATTTGACCAATACGTTTTTAGGGTGTAGTAAAGGTGTGATTAAAATACATTTTAAAAATGTATAGTAATACTAGAACTACTACTATTCGTAATACAGTATCATGTATAGTATCAATAAGGTGCTTAAAGAAAATAATGTATAGTCACTGCAATACTTGAGTGTTATTCTAAAGTGTCAGACATCTTTTGTTGTAAATTCTCATTATTGTATTGTTTAACAAAATATAAGGTGTGTAAAGTAACACAAACACATCATCAGCTCTTCATGTATCACTTTTATTTTTTGACATCTACTTGAAAAGCAAGTGTAGTTGTGAAAAAAAAGCCACTTTTCTTTGAACACCTCAGGAGATATACTACGTGCTGATATGTGGCCAGTAGTTTTCAGCGCAGTGGCTTCTGATTAATGAAGACAAGCAAAGGGAGTGGAGATTCATTGGGACGTGAATGTGTTCTAATGCAGCAGAGAACTTCGCTTCGTCACACTCTCCATTAACCTCTGTGCCAAAACAAGGAGAACGCCTGCGTGCCAAGTATTGATGTATAGTCCACTTATATGTACATTCCCACATATGTTTATCTTTGTACTGTATTGGAGAGTCACCATTTGGCCAACGTGTACACTACTGTATATGAATAATGCATATTGTATTGTTTCTATTGAGATCATTTTGTAAAATGTCTTCCTCACGTTATAAAAGATGAGGCGTTGAAAGTCTCTTGGCGGAATGGGAAGATGCTGACTCAGGCAGACAAAGAGTGAATTGATGAGTCACGCTGCATGGTTTAACTAAAGACCAGACTTGAGCGCAAATGATTTATACAGAATTTGCTCTTCCTCAATCTACTGGTGTGTTATTAAAGATGATTTGCATATCAAAACTGACTTTTTCTTTTTTTTTAATAGTCGTTGTGCAGCTGCTGCAAGAGATGTGAAGCCGATGGTTTTCTACTGATGCTTCCAAAATGAATGCACTCTGAGGTCATTTGAGGTCCAGGTTGGACGCGCACACACATACACATGCTCACACACATCAGTGGCTACAAACTTGGGTTATTTGTGGTTTGGGTGGCTCCAATCCTTTACTGTCAGTGAGCGGGAAGAAATTACGCCTGCCGACCAAATTCTGTCATCTCGCTCCCAATCCTGATTCAAACATTTGGCTCTCCAATTGTTAATTACTCCAGTATGTTCCAAGTTAGTACATGTAAAAAATATTTTCTGTCTGAAATATCATTTTGTTATATTAAAAATGTTTATATATTGCAGTATCTGGATTTAATTGAGTTCAAATAATATATGATATAAATATTCATCATAAATGTTGCTCTCATGGACGCTTCACTAGTATACATAATCTTGTGAGAACCAATCATTATTTTTATGTAATGATCGATAAACATAAACATTGTTGACATAAGACCTTAAAATGTTATATTTTTTGATGCAGTGATTCACTTGCCTGAATTCACAGTCAAGTGATTGCATGAGTGTGACTGTAAACACTATGTGTCTTGATTGAGAGGCGACCAATCCAGGGTGTTGTCCCCAACGAAAAAAAATAAAACAAAAATTCAAAAAACTATTTCGTTAACGAAATTAAATAAAAACGTAAATGCTTTTTAAAAAAACTGAAACTATATTTTATGTTTACAAAACTAACTATAATTATAGCAAAAATGACCTTTGTTTTAGTCTTTGGTAATCAATTAATGCATGAGCCTTTTGGGATGATTTATTTTGATATTAACCGTAAAGAGGACATTTGTCATCTAGCAGCAGCCAATAGAAAAGCACCTTCAGATGACGTTGCTCCCATGGTGTTTTTTAAATATTGCGCACAAGTGATACACACTTTTGGCAAAAACTAAAACTAATACTGAAACTAACTAAAACTAAGCATTTATTAAATAAAAAAAATTAATAGAAACTAACAGAACCACCCTGAAAACTAATTACAAATAATTAAATTTAAAAAACGAAACTCCTGCGTTGATCGGTGCAGCGTCTGCAGTGATGCGGACGCTGTATCGGTCCGTTGTGGTGAAGAAGGAGCTGAGCCGAAAGGCGAAGCTCTCGATTTACCGGTCGATCTACGTTCCTACCCTCACCTATGGTCACGAGCTGTGGGTCGTGACCGAAAGAACAAGATCCCGGATACAAGCGGCCGAAATGAGTTTCCTCCGCAGGGTAGCCGGGCTCTCCCTTAGAGATAGGGTGAGAAGCTCGGTCATCCGAGAGGGACTCAGCGTCGAGTCGCTGCTCCTCCACGTTGAGAGGAACCAGTTGAGGTGGCTCGGGCATCTGGTTCGGATGCCTCCTGGACGCCTCCCTGGGGAGGTGTTCCGGGCATGTCCTACCGGCAGGAGGCCCCGGGGACGACCCAGGACACGCTGGAGAGACTATGTCTCTCGGCTGTCCTGGGAACGCCTTGGGGTCCCGTCGGATGAGCTGGCTGAAGTGGCTGGGGAGAGGGAAGTCTGGGCTTCCCTGTTAAAGCTGCTGCCCCCGCGACCCGACCCCGGATAAGCGGAAGAAGACGGACGGACGGACGGACGAAACTCCCCAAAAAATTAAAACTAACTAAAATGAAAAATTCCAAAACTATAAGAACCCTGCTCCCCACTAGCATAAATTGAATAAGCAGTATAAAAAACATGGATAGACGAAAAGGATAACTAAGATGGCAGGCAATGGGGTAGATGCCACGAACTTCCGACTTCCAGGATTTACACATCAGCGCCGTTTCCGGCCACTGCTGGCCGCGTTACAACACTCGCACTCCCACCACTGCGCCCCCCAACCGCGCGCTCCCGCTCATCGGCGGGAGGGCGTCTCGGCTATCTGAAAGGCTTCGGACACTGAAACAGACACTACACACTCGTAGCCTCGCACCCATCGACGGGAACGCGCAACCGAGGGGCACAAAGGCGGAAGCGCAAGTACTGGGACGCGGCCCACACGTCACAAACCGGAAACGGAAACAAAGTTGATGGGTGAAAACCCGGAAGTCGGAGGTCCCGCCTCCTCCGTGGCATATAGTCAATTGATTACATCTAAAAGAAAATGTACATCAACATTATAATATTCACTATTTATTTCATTTGTAGGTTACTACTGTATATTCCGTATTTTTTAAATCAGTTATGTATTCCTTTTGGTATATACTGAGGCATGGCACTTTTTTTTTGAAAAAGTTTATTAAATGTGGCAGGACCACTCACCTAAAAGTCCTAAAAGTCTACTGGGTAGTTCAAGCACAATAGAAAATATCATTGTGTGTGAGTATGTGTATGTTTGTGTAATCCATCATGGCCCGCTCATAAAGCCAATGATGAAGCTGTTCTGGCAAACTGTGAGCCATTACCACACCTGTGTGAGTGTCCAAAGGTCACTTTGACACCATCAGGCAGCTCTCAGCACCCTAATTTGCCCCTGCTACGTTGTTTATTTTTTGTTTTTGCTCCAACTGTTTGTTTTTTTTGTGGTCCAACTTTACAAATTCCCCATTCTTTGGCTGCGCATCGCTCCTTCCTTTCAGTAAACTTCCTCTAAGACCCTTCCTGCTCTAAACAAGAAATATAGGTCATTTTTTACACCATCTGTCTGGATGGAGAAAAAATTAACTGGTATTGATTGGTTGAAATGTTTCTCCTGGTGAATGAGTAGAAAGTCTAGTAAGCAAACTACAATGCTGCAGTGTTGTAAGATGATTGAGACTGGCAGCCGTGCTTGGCACAGGCAGCGCAGTGCTTATACTAAAGTGTGCCATTGTGCACTCGTATTTAAAGCATCAAACACCAAGTCGCAAAAGGGCCGCGCCTGGCATCGGACAAAAGCCAGGACTGCGCTTTTCAAACTCATCTGTATCCGGAATCACACATGAATACTCACTTATGAGTGAGGGTGGGAGCTGCATGTGGCTCGTGGCCACCAGTTGCCCATCCATGGCAAACAGTACATCAAGATTTGAATGCATGTATTCAACATTCTTATTTAGAAATTCCACCTCAAAAAGCCACACCCCAGTCAAACCCGCAGGTTCAGTCTAGCCACCTTTATTTATTGTATTTTATTTCATTTTTGGCAGAATCTCGTATGCCCTGCCTGTTAACGTTGGCATCTCCCGCTTTTTTTTCTTCCTGAAATGAAAAGGTTGAATGAAATATGTGGTTCCACTTTAAAGGCGACACCACCAACCACCTCGCTTCAAAGTGGCAAACGTTACTGTTACTTAGATCTGTTTCAGGGAAAATAAATGACATTTTGATAATAGTGCAAATAAATTTAGCTTTTTATTACTAATACTGTCCTAATGTGATAAAAAAAAAAAAGGTCTGTAATTACAGCTGTTAACTCGGCAGTCAATGACAATTCTGCTGCTACTTCATCACTTTTCTGAATTGCTTTAATCACACTCATTAGATCAGCCACAGTCAAATGTATTCAAATGACATCAGATGAGCCAATGCCATCGATTTTGTTTTTTGTTTTTCTTTTAATCAGGGTCCGAAGGGGTCTGAAGCCTCAATCACACAGATGACACATTAAGACAGGGAACCATTTAATGCACATTCACACTTCTGGACAAGTAAAAGTCTTCATTTATCATATGTTGGACCCATGCAACCATGTAAATGTCCAAAGAGAGATTCAGCTTGAAATAAAATTAAGTCAGTTCCAACCAGAGTGGAATTATTTAAATCACTGTTCTCTTATGAAATATGGTAGACATGATTATGCACAAAACACTTAATCTTGGCTGAAAAAAACCCCAATTAGAAATCAGACAAATTATTACAAAAATTAAAATAATATTGTAGATAGGAAATTACACACAAACAACAAACAGAAAAACCCATGCAGATATAAAAATTAAACTCAACTCTCCTTCCAGTACAGAGAAGTGAGCACATTATAGAAGTTCATGTTCAGATAAAATAAACTCTGTGACTGCAGCTACAAATACAATGTAAACACCCAAAAAGTTGTGGTTTATTTTTCCATTTATTCTTTAAACAAATCCACTCATGCTCATTTCCTTTCAGGGAAAATATTCAACATACTGTACTGTATCTCGCCGCCCGTGTAGCTGCTCTCAAACTCTCGTGGTTTAACTTCGACACTAACGTTGAATGTCGACATTGTGTGCTTGTAGGAAATTGGATGAGTTGTGATTAAAAGCATGCAGGTTGTTCCGCACACACGTGCACATTGTGTTGCTTCAGTTTGCAGAAGGAATTTGAGCAGCTCGTTTCATGGCTGGGGCACACATAAAAGATGCACGCACACACTCAGCATCCCGTTTGCAGAGAAAAGGATTGGACATCATTCAATGACACCGTTTTACAGGCTGAGTTTCTTTTCGAGCCAAAATGTATCACAGTATTCTGTTATTGCGTTCACTGATGTCTTTTTGTCATTGTGTATACTTCCACACTTCCCAAAAACGATGTAATCCTTCTTCCAGATAAGTCTAAAGTGGTCGAGCAGAGATACGCGTCGCTGTCATTTTTTCCCTTTTTACTTTATTGAGGATTAGCTCATACTTTGAACAATCCTCTGATGACTTTTCACAGTTAGCGGCCTTTGCCATGTTTCCCAGTGGGATGGTTGAGTATTTTTTTTGATGTGTCTTATCCTGTTCACAAAATGGCTGCCCACTTTGCCACAGGAATTTAGAAATAGAAAAACATTTGTCACAGAATCCTGCCCAAAGTGGGGCACACAAATTCCCGTTATTTTAAAATGTGCGACCCCACAAATGCATTGTGCTGCTCTCATAATGCATTAGTGAGGTGACCAACACAGCACAATGCACAGATAATGATACATAAAGGTTCTGTAGTACCAGGACTGACCTGTTAGAGGCAGCACAGTGTCCCAGCGCACCCAGACTGGCCAAATACAAACAAGAAGAAATACAAGGTGCTAAATTAACTGTTAGCTTTTCTAGTAACTACATTGTGATTGTAAACTGACTCTTCACCTTGCCATTTCTATTGTGGTAATTGTGAAACACATAATACAACCACGGTTGCTTCTAAGGTCACGTCCTATTTGGCTATCGTTTTGTTTAGAACACAGTGTTGACCATACACATAACAATTTTTTCAACTCTAACATTGTCAACCCAGATTATTTTCAGAGCTAACAGGTGAGGATGAATCATTTTTATCACAGTCTATACCACATGAAAGCTATTCACTCAGGTTAAGTGTAAAATGCTCAAATTAGGCCAGATTATAGACTGGGAGGAGAGCAGAAAGAACTCTATGGGTTGTAAACAAGAAAAAATGGGATCTTTATGGTACAGGCAAAAGAAGCTGAACACAAATGGCATAAAACATAAAAAATCAATTAGGTTAAACCTCTTAGATGCAAACGGGCAAAAGATATAAAATACTGGAATTGACTGAACCTAATCTGCAGGGCCCAGCTGCTAATGCTCTCTCTAACAGTTTCTTGGCTTGCAGAGACAGCATGACTCCATTGGAGCTCTGTCCAGCATCCTCTGTGCTGTGTGAGACTTTAATTGTTTCAATGCCATTTAGTTGTCATTAAAAACATCTGAAATCTCTCTTTTTATACATTTATTTACAGGTGTTGTCTGTGGTCTGGATCCAGTTTGTGAACAGATAAATGGATTATTGTCATGATCAACGCTGTTAGCTCAGATGAAATGTGCAACACTTTCGACAAAAGTGCGCAAAATATTTAAGAGGCCATGAATCACAAAATCTCACACACAAGGCCTGAAGAACTTCACTGGAATCTCAGCCAAAAGCACATGATGTAGTTCTGTGATGATGGTAAAGGCAGTCAAAACTGGACTACGGTGCAGTTGAGAGTTGTGGATATTCCAAGGAGAATTCATCCCTGGAGAATCATTTGGAAGTTTTAGTGAACACGCTGTCAGCCGCTTAATGTTTTTGGTCATCGTTGGAGCCAAAATAGTTCTTCAGACTGTTTTAAGGATCATGCGGCTATGAAGCATAGTTTGTCTCCCTGTGCGATGAATTCCACACTTTTACTGTTACGAAGGGATTGGCAAACTTTTGTAATCAAGGACCAGATTTGATTGATGATCTGAAATATATACAGAGTATAGTTCAACTGTGTATGTAAACTATGTAAAATATTTTATTTTTTAATTCCTACTTTTTATTGTATTTTGAATTCATATACAGTAGTTACTTGGGGTGTAAATCTCTCCAATCAAGACGATTCGATACGCATCTCAATACATGCAGTGCGATCCGATACAAGGATGGTTCGATTTTAAAATGGAACGATTCGGTTCGGTTTGATTCAGTAGGATTACGATTCGGTTCGATTCGGTGCAACGATTATTTGATTACTTGACAAGTAGTCAACTGCCAAATCCATTTATAATTATTCTGATATTCCATTAATCGTTTGAATATGTTGTTTACTTTAAAATGATCTAAATCTCATAATTTGAAAACATCTGCTTTTATTTTGGAAAACAGCTAAAAACATTCATCAAATGTGTGATCCTTGCTGATTTACGGCTCATGAAAACGTCTGATTATCCGTCTTTTGAACACTTAAGTTAAAAAAAAGTTTGTGTATTCCTCGTCGTGTCAAAGCCAGGGGACGCTGCCAATCCATTGAGATCTGACAAGGGTTTGCGTCCTGGACGTCCTGTCATCTTTCGTTTCCCCCTGCAACTGTACATCAATCCCAGGGGGTAATTCAAAGTTGTTTTATGCGACTCGGGGGCAATATAGTTACGTTTTGGAGCAAAATCCGACATAATATTCCCGTTCTTATCCCTCCTCAAATCACGACAGAACGGCTTGTTTGCTAATACTCGCTAGCAGTAGCATGCCGCGCCGGCAGGCAATCCGTCATTGATTTGGAGTGATGTTGTGAATGAACTGTAACCAATCACGTGAGTCACTGGCCGCATCGAGGATTGTATGATTAATGTATGCAAATTGCATATGGCCATGTTTTTTCCCCCCTCCTCTTCATTGGCGAACGGGGAGCGCGCACCCTGTAATTGTACAAGTAACATAAAATCTATTTATAACGTTTTGACTGAGCCATCGGCCGGTTCAAGCTATTTTTAGACCGATTCATTAGTCCGTGTGCCGGCGCACTCGCATCGTTCCAATCAAAACCGGATTTCCGGTTCAAATCGTTTTTTGTTACACCCCTAATAATTACCGATTATTTGATGAGATACAAATGTATGCATGCATGTTTTGTTTTACAAATATTTAAAAATCTACTATATACAATAAAAACACTAAGCAATTATTTAATTAGATAAATTAACAAAACACATAATAAATGACCAAAACATAATGAGTATTTTGTTGTGTGTTCTTTCCATTCATTGCCACTTCTGCTGGTACCGTACATACCTGTCCAACATGGTGCCTGTAAACATCTTTCTAACATGGCGCTCGTTGCGCATGTGGAGTACAGCTTGGACTCCGTTCACCAGTGAACACGCATTTGACAGATCGGTAAATTATATACAATACTTAAATTTAAATGTTTGACAGCTATATTAAACCCTTTTTTTTTTTTTGCTAGCTGAGCCATGAGCACGATTGTGCCCCACATTTGTTGAAATAATATTCACTAATTATGTACTGTAACACAGCAGTAGACCATGGTGCACATATAAAGACGGTTAAAAAGTCATTTAAACGCTTGGGCGTGAATATTTTCTCAATTGAGTGTCAGTAATTACAGCATTTGTTATTACCTTTAATTTTATCAACCTATTAAAAAGGATCTTTTTATGGCAGAGACATTGGCTCGTGTATTCTGGTCGTAGCAGCAAAAATGTAGAAGAGCAATTTGCTGAACTAGTTTTAAAAGTGAGTATTTCACTGCTATCTTTTATGCTGTCGTCATGACCTTTGTGAAATGGGCAGGAAAATCCCACCGGGCAACGTTAAATGGTCACTTTGGTTTGATTTGATTTTCAAGAAGGAGATTTTATTTCGAGAATATCATGTGGTTCAATAAAAAAGTATTTTCTCCTTGAACTTAATGTCTTTAAAATTGACATGGGAACTATGTAATTCAAAAGGCATTCATGAGGATTCTTCAAAGTTAATTAAATGATAGTTGGACTGTGCTAAATATAGCCAAATCATTTGTTATGCATTATAATGGGTATGTTCAACATACTCATTATTGGGCTTTAGTGAATTATTTTAATGAAAGTAATATGCCCCAACATCAACATTTCAAATGCTAACCACTGTCAAATTATAGCAAAAATAATTATAAAGTATTTAATGGAAAATGTAATCTTTTGAATTAAATGGCATGTCTGCCATGTTTTAATTTGATTTTATATTTATTCTGGGCACATGCAGGAGCACCCACAGGCACAGTGAAGCTCATGTTGATGGCATCAAATATAATATAGTGCTAAGTTGTTTTTTTTGGTTTTCTTTTAGTGAGACCATGTGGATTCCCGTAAATAAAATTAAACGTCATGCCATCACACAAAAAGAAAGTGTTCATCTTTGCTGTGCTGTAGAATTATTAATAGTTAACGAAATGTAACCCACCACCGCTGACAGATGGTCTGGCATATGTTCCCGAGCTCACACACGCACACACTGACACACATACTGTACACACGCACACACGCACACACGTTCACAACTTGTAGCTTGGAGACCTGGTGTTCCTCAGCATCCCATTAAGCCCAAATGCAGAATGAGAGCAGCATTGTGCACATACAGACGGCGGCCTCAGCGTGTCCCTAATGATTGTGGCCGGTGGAGTCAGTGGGTTCGATGCAGCGGTTTTTACTCGCGGCAGCCACCACTTATTGACTTGGACTCAGCTCAAATCCCACTGAGATAAATGCCAGGTGATGACAAGGGGGTGATGCGGCTCTAACGCAGTTAGTTCTATCATGCTCCCTGCAAGTTCCTGTCCAGCCCCAAAAGTGACGCATGGTGGCAAACACGACTGATATCACAGATCCATGGAGCTTGTTTTTGGATGAAGAGAAGGGAATAGAATGTTTTCTTCAAGAGTTTCTGTACATCCTTGTGAAAGTGGAGAAAGGAGGCGCCTACAGTAGTCCACTCTGGAGATGGTTGGAGATGAAAGGAAGCACGCCGATGGGTGATAGCCAGAGAGAAATGGCCGACCATGTGCGTTCCGCAGAGGACCGTGTCTTCCCAAAGTAAGCCACCTGGGCTGCAGAGAGAGAAGAAATTGGCCAACATCTGTGCCTTTATGGCTGACGGTGGAATCACATGGGAAAGGAGGATTAGTCATGCAAGACCACGGGGGTACAGGGATCAGACCAGGTCAGAGATGTTTGCACCGTGAAACACTTGACGCCTAGCCAATGTAGTGGACTCGGATTTGTTTTTCACACCGCAGCTGTAGCTAACTTTTTAAGTAGTAAAAACTAGGGGTGTCAAAATGATTGTGTTCATTTTGAGTTAAAGTTCCTTTCACGCCACAATTTTTTTTTAACACACGATTAATGACCACCCCTTACTTGGAAAGACTGTACTGGGGGAATTCCAGTCGCAACGCAGCAGACACCTCCACGTCAACATTTTGCAGCACTAAATTTAATAATAATGCATACTATATTTGTGGAGACTGGGGTCAAGTTGTTTTTTACAATTTTAAAAATGTGCAGAATTTCGCAAGTTACTTCATGTTAAAGATTAGATAGCTCTTAATGAAAAGAAAAATGCACTGAGCTGTCACCAATGTCTTACAAATGCAATTATGCCCTCTAGTGGCAGAAAAATGACCAGCACAAATCAATATCACTCATTTTTTACATATTTTTAATTTTAACTCAATTTTATGAATGAAACGTTAACCTGCATGCTTGATGAAATGTAATTGTTGTGAAAGCTCTCATAACAAACACGTCACGGCATTTTTTTATTAATTAACCATTATGTCTGTGACATTTCAATTCAACTTTCGAATCACAGCAAAACTATTTACTAGGAAATGTGGCTTAAGTCCAATACACCTTGGTTACTCACCCACACATGCAGACCCATCATCGTTGGGCTCAAAGCCCTGGTCGCATCTTCTCTTGGCACGGCATTTAAAGCTGCCATAGGTGTTGGTGCACATAGGGCGGTCAGAGGGGCACACAGAAGGGAACTGGGTACATTCATCTTTATCTGAAGAAGAGGAGGAGGTGGAAAAGGAGGAAGGGAAGACCTTGACTTTGATGATTTGGTGACATGACCAACACAAACAGCTGAAGGTTTTCAACTTACCGATGCAGCGTCCATTTTCATTAAGAACAAAGCCGGGACCACACTGCAAGAGAAACTCTCTGTTACGCCAGAGTGTAGAAAAAACAGCAATGGAATGTGTTTTTATGCTCCAGTTGTGAGGGTTGATGTGACCATGTGGGACCACTGTACCTCTATTTCCACAGTGGGGGTGACCTCATCGTTGTCTCTCGGATAGTAGATCTCCAGCACAGAGTTGATTTCTGACGGTTCCAAGGGTCGAGCAACTGAGACTCCATCTGGCCAATACACTTCCACATTTGTGGCCATGTCTTTACCTTATATGGACAAGCACAGACCATATGATAATCTTATTGTACTTAAGTGTAACGAGATGCTACATAGATCACATTTGATAAGGGGCATACAATAAATCCCAATTATGTGCAGATTCTTAGTCTTTTGTTTGGATTACAACTGTATTTTACTGTCCACATTTGTACTGCCTGCATATAATAATGTTACATATAGAATTATCTCATGGCTACTTGGCTACCCACTTGTTGCAGTTTACATTACATATAAGTGTCAATAATACTACATTTACTTAGAGCATACCCAATGATATCACGTAATTGTGGGGTCTTATGAAAATGTATAGAGATACGTATCAAATAGTATGCTATTGGTGAGACTACTGTGAAATTAGAAGAAAACTTAATGTTTAGTTGAATTATTGTATGCGCTGCCTTAACCAATTTAAAATTATGACATATTGATTGATTATGTTTTTAGATGTTGGCTTTAAAATTGTGTACACAGTTCCACAATTTTTATTTTGAGCAGGATGTTGACAGTAGGCATGTACCAAGATTAAATTATGACGGGATGATAACTGTGAGCAAAAATATTGCAGCATCATGGTATTAAAATTACAGTTCTAAAATTACCTTTTGAAATATTTATAAATTTTACAATAATAACAGCGTTTCAGCACTGCTAAGCTCTTTTGAGCTATTTTTAGAGCAGACCGGTAGGCTACCAATTTGACCTTGGGGCTAACTAGTACCCACTGGCACCATTATTTATTTATTAGGACAATGCGCATCAAGAAAGCATTTAGGCATCCATGTTGTGCCCAGCTTAGACGTGCTCAAAAAGAAAAGGAAGAGCTCATTTCCAGTGACAGAAGTATTAGCAGTTATTGAAACCTTGACTTTTTAAAACCCCGGCGAACCCTCAAACAAGTAATCAGCCCATATCTAGTTGACAGTATTGTGCAGGTGATTGGGTATATCATTGGCTATAGTTTTATTGATTAGGTAGGTTAGGTATTATTTACTATGTCAAAATGGCAGATTTTTGCACAGTCCTGTACAGCAGTGGTCCCCAACCTTTTTTTCACCACGGACCGGTTCATACATGTCCACAACTTTGGCGGACCGGCAACCCAGTGGGTTGGGGCTGGGGGGATTGCTTGGCTGTTCGTCGGCTGATTAATAAAAAGGCTACGACAACAAACGCAAGTCCACTACCATAACAAGGGTAACAAAACGCGACTGAGATAATTAGCATCTTGATATATGTCAAGAGTACTTCGTAAACAGAGAGAATCTGGTCACTTTTCAAAATAAAATATTTTTAAGCCTCGGCTAATCAATTAACCGGAAGTACAGTAAGTTTTTTTTATTCTTTCAACTGTGCGGCCCGACGCGGCCCGGTCCAAAGGTGCCCACGGCCTGGTACAGGTCCGCGGCCCGGTGGTTGGGGACCACTGCTGTACAGTACTGTGTTTCCATAAGCAGCCTAATTTGAACAGAGGGTTACCCCTGTTCAGCGAGACCCTTATTTGAAGTGACATTTGTCATGTAAATGCAGGTTATTTTGTCAGACAGCAATCTAGCCAGCAGGTGTGCCTAAAAATATTTAATCTGTACTCGCTCCCATACGTCACTTTGTGGTTGAGAGGTGGTGAGTGACTGATGCCTTTAGCAAGTGTGCAGTTCTCTTGTGAGGTCAGGGTGGTGCCAAAAGTTTGCTGTTGTGGTTTGTGTGTGTATTTTAGGCCTTACAGGAGAGGCCTAGGAGAGACGATCCGGTCTTGGGTGGGCCGAACCGGCCGCCAGTTTGTCACAGGGCAGGCTAGCTTCCAGCACTAGCACCTGTCTCCCCCCCAATACCTCGCAGAGATACCTCACTCTCCCTCGGGTGTCCAATCACGCCGGAGGTAACAGTCTGATGCTTTACACATTACTTGTTGTTCTTTCCAACTCTGCTTATTGCATTTCTCATCATCAGTATGTCATCCGTTTTAATAATCAACTGATTGTTTCCTATAAAATTCCATGTTTAGCTTTCGCTCTACTGTTAATCAGACAGTTGTGAGCTCTATAGTTATTATTCTCAGTTGCACAGCGCATGGGCAAAATAAGGTGGATCCATTGCAATTACGGATATATGGAGGACAATATTGGGCCTCAATTTTGTTGCTTCTGTCCATTCATTGCCAGATGACTGATGTTGGTTATTTGAGTGACACCAAATTCATCCGAACTTGCCAGCCTTTTCAAATATTTTATAGCCTCATCACCTCTTCATTCTTACCGAGGCCAAAGTGTGCCACAGGCTCCATCTCACAGAGGTACCCCGATCCTCCATCGATGATACGTGTATGCGGTCCACTCCTCTTTGTGTACACCACTACTTTAGCGCCTCTGGCAAAAGCGCCAAACTTGGTCCGGGGAATCACACGCAGCCATGAGTTTGTGGTTCCCTTTAGGACACACACCATTAAGGAACATTAGGTGGGGCTTTGGTCAACTACTGGACATGCACCTTCAAAAGATCCTTGGGACATTTTGTGGTATTTTCGGTATTTTATTATCATGCTATTTTGGCAGTGTTAGATGAATGAATGAATGAATGAACGAATGAATGAATGAATGGAAATGTTTAGTATTATCATTTCTGTTTCTTAAATTAGCATAAAATGGCTGAAGTACCCATAATCCTAGCAGCAAAAAAAAGTCTTCAAAATGTTGGATCCCACATTCATTTTAAACTAATGCAATTCTTTATGTTAAACATTTTATTTCAGATCATTATACTGCTTTCAATTTGAATTTAGTATAAAATCCGCCAGATTCATATACAGATTTTTACTTGATAAATTCAGTTGGTCAGGGTTCTAAGTTACACTCACCAGGTTGACTTTATAGATAGAAAGTGGTTGCGCTGCACTTTCACCATGAGACACCAGCAGCTCTAGACGACCGTCTCCATCAAAGTCTGTGGCTACAGCTCCTGAAGAAGCATCAGCATAACGACAGAACATAAAAGGATAATTCACAGACCTGACGGCTATGAGTAAATTCCTAGTGGAGTTTTTGTGCCATCTAGTGGCAGATAAAAGAACATCATCTCGTTTAGCTTCATTCAAGCTTCATTCTGACGACATATGTCGTGCTGCAGGACAACATTTGTTCCCCACTCACCAGTTCCTCGTCCCTCTGGCTCGGAAGCTTCGCCGACATTAAGCTCCTCTATCTGGGGGTCTCCATGCTCTCTCCTGCTCACCCTGACAATGAGATAAGTGAGCAAGCTGTTACTGAAAATGTATTTTTTTTTTTAAATAAATTGTATTTAAAATTTATTATATTAATTGTACATACAGTAGACTGTTCTTGCAGCATATAATATCGGTCCATCCCTAGTTACAGTAGTGTAATACAGTACTGCACTGCATCATACTAAAACGCACTGACCTTTGCTATTTGCACCACACAGCATTTCCATATGGAATGCATACTGTAGAGTATAATTTAATATGCTATAAGGCTGAGCCAAATATTGATGGTCATATCATAGATTAATTAGCCCGGGCACAATAGTGAGCTTGTTCTTTCATGGCCTGAGAGCTGCGTTAAACGAGTTGCTTCATCTTCATAACAAACGACGACAGAGCCAAGTGTTCTGGAGCGGTGACCCCTGTCGGACCATCACTGCATCCAAAAAGACAAATTCTCCCTCAGTGACCTGGCAAGCAGGCGTGTTTTTGATCCAGAAAGCCGCTGGGGCTTAAACTGATTATTGATATTCCACATGTTTGGATTCATCTGCTAATGGCAACATTCATCAGATGTTTCATTCAAGCTGCTTGGGCTTATGCTAGAAAGTAAGCAACTTGATATGCATCTTAAGATTGTGTTTAGAGGGCTGTGTTCATTAATATTATCTAGCGAGGAAGCCCAACCTAAAACTGTCTTTAATGAAGGAGTCGGCCATGTGTGCAGGAGGTAGGATGCCAGATAAGGATCCTTGGCTGCAAATTCTTACCGGCTTCAAGTTGAACATATTAAACATAGGAAATGGCCACAATATTAGGTACACATGTAGAATCAACAACAACAAAAATTCTAGTTTACAAAGATAATAATGTTCATTTTTGACAGACTGCATATTGTTTGTATTTTGTTTGCAGTCTTGAATTGCACTGAATCATAATAATGTAATTTATTCACCTGTATCTTTGGATTTACCGGTACTGAAGCAACTTTTATTTGTTTATTTTTTGTTTTTACAATCATGTGGCAGTTCTTGTTTAGTATAAGCCTGCCGTGTTAGTCAGAAAACCTTCTTTCTTTCTTTTTTTACTGCATTCTGTGTGTCTGAAATCTCTCTTCATTGCCAGGAATAATCTAGACAGACAGCCTATTCAAATTCTGCTTTTAACTGCTTGAGATTTAAAAATGAGCCATAAAAATCGGTCTCTATTCTTTTCTTTTGCAATTGTTTTGAGGCGTTTTGGTTACCTCATTTAGCAACATGAGGGTGTTAAAAATATTAAACACTTCTCATTTATGAGTTATCACCGCTGTTAACAACAACAACCGCAATAATCAGTGGTGGGAAGGAGTGCCCAACTGGTCGCGGGGAATTAAGTCAACACATACGCTACAAATGAAGTGTATTATTTTAGTTGCTATCATTAACTAATTTAGATGATTTATTTATTTTTGTTTACAATGTTAGCAAAGCCAATGCTAGCTAGCTCTTAAACAACAACACATGACATAATTGTGAATTATTTGTATTCTTCTCTTCTCAAGAAGGAAACTTCTGTGTGCATAATTTTCACCCCCATTATGTCAAGTTATTAAAACAGGTATTTATATGCTTAAGCACAAAGCCTGGGTACTTTGCCACTTCTGGAAATAATAAATACAATATTAACAATTTACAGTTAGAGTTAGAGTTTACCTAAACAGTCTGTTGGCTGAAGGCCCCCTGTAAGCAATGTTGTTGAAGAAGACCTCCAGCTCATTGTCGTTGTCAAAGTCTGCAGCAATAACCGTACGGACCGGGGATGGCATAGAAAACTTCTGCGAGGCTATGTCCTGGGAAGGAAATACGTACAACAGTTTGACACGACAGGACAGGAAATTAAAAGAACAATTTTACCAGTGAACTGATTTTTTTAAATTTTTTTTTTCAAATGTGTACCTTTTAAAGAGTTTGTTGCGATATCAGCCTTATGGCTTTGATTTTTACAATGTCAATTATTTGAAATGGAAGTGTGCACTCAGCTCATTCCATAACCTTGAGCCTGCAAGGTCATTTTGCTCAGCAGACAGCATTAATAATCTACGTCTAGGCCTTGACTCAAACACTCATCTGTCAAATGATCACTCCCTCACTGTAAAGATGATTTTAAAGTGGACAGGTTGTACTCAGAATTAAAGTGTATCTCCCCAAAAAATAAATAAACCACAAAAAAACTCATCAGCGTTTTTGGACGTGAAAGTAACAGATGTCTTTGTGCTTCACTGATGCAGTGATAAGTCGGGAAAGAATTATAGAGCAGCCCTTCACTACCTCCAGTATTTACACCGTGTTTTAATTATAAGGCTCATAAAGCTGCCGGGGGGGGGTTGACCTTCTAGCTTTTTAAGGTGAAGGAGAGGCAATGGCCGACGGAGGCCATGAAGTGGGGGGCGAGGGTGGGGGCTTTGGGCATACAGGTAGATAGATGATAGATGACAAAGACCCACTTTACTACCAATTACTACAAATGTGCCGCAGGAAAGAATTACAGGAAAGCCGTGTGTATGATATTGTAAAAATATGTATCCATAAATTTGAACTTGTTTCTTACTACTCGAAACACAAAGAAAAATTGTTGTTTTTGTCACTTTAGTTTAAATTCCTATTGAAAGCAATAATTGTGAACTGAATATCACTATAAGTGCCTTTGAGATCCTTGATAAAATAACTCAGTCATCATGAAAATGTGGTAGGATAGTAAAACTCTGGGGTCTTACTTACTATAAGGGAACAAACATAACACATTTTGACCATGTTTAATATATTTTCATAATGATTTCCCTCTAATGTTTCGAGTCACATTTACGACCAGCATTTGGGGTTTCATCAACGGAATATGTGGCAGTGGATGATTGCAGAATAAATATTTAGTTATATTGTAATTTTCACAATATTATATGTGTAATTGGCTAATAGCTTAATATGTCCATTTTTGTTGTAGTGAAATATCGATTGATATAAAAACTTTTCAGAAATTCAAAATAAAGCTGTTGAGCAGTACACAAACGGCTTGTGAAATGACTCATTGGATGTGGACTTTCTGACCATACTTGTGACTATTTAAAAAAAGAAAGAAAGAAAGAAAGAAAGAAAAAGTGCAGTAATTCCCCAAACAGGCAACATGAGATATAATGTCCATATTGTTTTCCAATAAGGAGCCCACTACAAGGCAATCATGGAGTCAATTGTGCAGTTTACTTAAACCAACACTAAGGAAACTTTCAGTTTATGTTGGCAAAAGCGGTAATGGTATGCCTGAAGAAATATCACATTTCCCATGAGGCCAAATACATTGCGTCGTTCTTGAGCTATAATTTACTTCAGTATTTGTAATGAATAGGGAAAGGCGGAAGTGATGTATACCATAAAGCAGTCAGCACATTTGTAGTTTTTTGTGTGGCAGTGTTCCTACCATCCTCTCCAAAGTTGCTTAGTGCCAGTATAAATGATACTGACCCCCTCAGGCCATGACAAATGTACCATTCAACTAGTTCTAAGTCAATGTTTCATCAGAAGAGTTATGAAAATATTTTATTAAGGTTGAAAAGTTCTTAGTGTTCCTTTAAGACATGGTATTATTTTTATTTTTATTTTTTTAAAGCAGTATTTTGGAAACATTTGCGTTATGTACTTCCCCCAAAAAATCATTTAGATAAAAATCAGTTTTTTGTTGTTTTGAAAATTTACTTAGCTTTTCAAAAATGTGATCAGCCATCGTTTATAGTTTTGTCCCCCAGGAGAAAAGTACACCATTTAAAAACTGCATTTTCTGTTTCTTCGGGTTATCTTTGTATGATATTTGCATGTGTTTGACGATCCTATACATTATTGTGGGGACACTATGTAATGTGCATTTGCGTGTTCCAACAATTGAAGAAAGAGAGAAAGAAAAGCGCAGTAATAGATTTTAATTAAAGCCCAAACAGGCCTAATCTGCACTTTCCACTGCGGTGGCAAGCTGCTGTTTCAGCCCAATTTAATTAGCGGTTTACTGGAGTGATACAACAGCTTCATTATGCAAGCCAAAGGTCAGCACAGCATGCAGGAATGTCAGCCTGGGTGGGAGGGAGCCATCTTAAATTTGTTGTGGGCTCCTGGTTTAACAAGCTTTGTCTGAGGAATAATAAAAATTAAAAAAAAGGAAAAACATTGGACAGCTTATCCAATTTGTCTTGTGTGTGTGTGTTTGTGTATATTTATGAGAACATGTATAAGTGTGTGTGTTTGTGTCATGTTGATGGAATTATCTTCAGGTTGCGGGTCACTCAATAACCCCTTCTTTGACACTCATAAAAGAGATCTCCATTGACATTTATCTCATCCATGAAGGATGCCGACTGCCTCCGCCCATTCAAACTCATCTCAGCTAGCGTCATCTCATGCATGGCACACAGCTGATCATCTCTTGAACAGATGTCAATAGAATTATTGGTGAACTATTCACACCCTCTGTCTGCATCGTAAAGGTGCGTTCATTTGACATTGATTCTGGCAGTAGAACAAAGGCTCACATCAGCACCTTGGATCAATTATTTGCTACAATGACTGCACTTGATCACTGCAAAACAATTACTCAGCATCCTTAAGTAAATCACGTAAATATCAACATGTTTTTAAAATTCAACTTCAGCTTTAAAATAGTGGAATCTTCAAGGTCTTACACAATTTATTCCAGGATGTCATTTGAAATAACGGAGATAGAAATATCATGATTAATGGAGGCGTTTAACTTTTGAGGTTCCACTGTTTTTACTTTCTTTGCCTTGACTCATTGATGTGCCTGGAATATGTATGCATACGCAGAAAGTGCGGCCTCACCTTGAACCTTTGCTTGCGGTTGTTAAGTTGCATGTAAAGACGATGAGGTCCGTTCCAGTTGCCGTAAACAATGTCCGTCTTTCCGTCACGGTTGAAGTCCGCAAGGGCTACGCCTCTGCCATGCTGCATGGGGTCCTCCACTCCTAATAAGACACATTGATACAGTACTATGCCAATGTTTTAAAAGGGAACTCAACACCCCACCCCCCAAAAAATATAGACAATAATATGTTCTATGCAGTACCACTAGTCTAAATATGGTATTCTGGTTAATATTGCATTAGTGGAATATGAGTTAAACAACAAAATACAGCAGTTTTTATCAATATCAGAAGGCGGCCATTTTGCTACTTGCTGTCGAGTAAAAATGACACAGTTGTTCAGGTCTCAGGTAACAACCAATCGCAGCACATCTTCAGAAAACAGGTGAGCTCTAATTGGCCGTAGCCGGAGCCCTGAGTAACTGTCATGTTATGTTCAGCCACCTCATGAGATGGATAAAAAATGACTGGATTTTGCTTCATAACTCATATTCCACACATGTAATATTAATCAGAATGTCATATTTAAAGTAGTGTCAGGTTGGTGGAGTTTGGTGCAGGACCCAAATGCAGGGAGCAAAGCAGCCAGGCAAGGATGCAGTCAAAAAGGGGATTTAATTCAGAAAAAGGCAAACAAGGTACTTGGCGAAAATAACAAAATCAACAATACCTAAAAACACAAGTCAAAGCAACAAACCAAACAGGAACACAGCTAAGCAAGGAAATGATGACCACGGGACATGGTATGGGTGTGACAGCGACAATGACTGAAAGAAAGCAGGGAACTAAATACCCATAGTAACGAGACAATGAGAGATACGTGGACAAGACACATGTGGCTTTGGGTAACACCAGGATAACAAGCACAGGAGGACATGATAAAACTTGACGAGACATTGACAAAGGGAGAAACAAGTAAAACATGACCCATACACGAAACCAAAACACAGACCATGACAAGTAGTGAGGTCACAAATAAAATTATTATTGTCAAGAAATGTTCAAGGTTGGCTTCCCCTTTAAGACTTACTACAATTACAACAACTAGTGGCAGACTGGTACAAATACGAATACTTGTGTTTTTTTGCTTGAAAAAAATGCTTGCAATAGCTTATTATTATTATTATTATTATTATTATTATTATTATTATTATTATTATTATTATTATTATTATTATTATTATTATTATTATTATTATTATTATTAAAAGTGAAGACAATTTGTGATCTTGTATTCAGCAAGAAAGATGACATCAACACATGATTTGCCTTCGCGAGTCGTATATATTGATGTCGTGGGCCGGATATGGCCCCCGGGCCTTGAGTTTGACAGCTGTGACATAAAGTCATCTTTATTACTGGGTAACATGTGGTAAGGTTTTACTCTGCAATTAATCTGAGAGACTGTTCATTTTCCTTGGACTTGGGTGCTGCTGTTTTGGTTAACAATCATTTAATGACCTCGGTAAAGTGAGTTTATTACACATTTCTGTGGTGAAATGTTTTACTGGAGCAACAAGAATTACACAAGTGTCTCAAATCTGAAGTCAACGGCGCACAAAAAAAAAAAACTTTTCCGTGTTAGCGGCAACATCTTATAGCCGCCAGTTTACTTAACATTATTTGCATATTAATAGCATTTGGGATTTTCCAAAGAATGAAATGTATAGGAGGGATCTTGACACCTTCATTTATTTATTTGGTGAAAAAAAAATCCTAACAGACAAGTTATTATTCCAAGTCTGTCAGGATCTTTAAACCGTTACTTTCTTCTTACCAGCCTGCTGCGCCACGTCAGTAAAAGTTCCATCTCCGTTGTTTCGGAACAGGAAGTTGGGTCCATACTCGTTGTCACAAAACACATCAGAGTAGCTCTGGCTCACGATGGGCCCCACGACCACACCTCGGCCTCCTGCGTGGAAAATTATAAGAGATGAACGCAAAATGAACAGCAGCTCTTAAACGCTGATGAGTCCAAACACGCTGACTGTCGTTTGCCGCTTCAAGACGCATTCAAGAGCAGAGCTGTATTTCCCAGTGACATTAGTGAGGTGACTGCCCTGCCATTTTGATACACAACTTCGCTGACTGTCCCCTCCTGAAAACGTTGTGATGAAAAAGCCATCTATTGTATTGTATATCATTCACAACTGTTTTGGCACAGCTCCTGCAGCCCGCTTTTGATGACATCTTTCTTGTAAAAATGGATGTGATGAAGATTGGTTTGTCAACACACCATCGCTGAAAACTTACTCGGATGAATTTTAAGGACTTTTCAATGACGGCCTACAACCAAGCGCGGTTTAACTCCCGAGGGCGTCGCTTATCAAAGACAGAAATCACTGGCAAAATGGTCCACGTTGTCATTTATTGTGCTGTCTTTACAACAAAGCAAGTATCCATCACACGCTTTTTTTTTGTCCTGGCAGATGTGAGCTGTTCAAGTGAGAGGGAGAGTGAGTTAGAGGTTGTGATATAAACAAATTGTTTCAAGGGTAAGCACTTACTTTTAAATGGCACTTATGTAGCAGCAGCATGCAGTTTTTGCTAGCCAAACTGATCCATTTTAACATGAACATTTTTTTATTAATATTAGGGCTACACTGTTAAAAAAATAGCCTTTTTTAAATTTAAAATGGTTCAAATAGCCTACTCTAATTTCATTATATCAACAATAACTGTTGACTGATTTCTGTAGTCCTTCATGAAAGAATACTGATTATCCTTTGTGTTTAAATCAAAATAAGACATTTGCAAACATCTGTTTTTACTTTGGAAAACAGTCACCGAACCGTCAACATAGTACAACATTGATCCCCCTTTTTTTAATCACTTTACTAATACGAAGGGCGAAATGAACACCAATCACTGGTTGATAAACAGTAATCAAGAGGAAAAATGCTTTCTGTAATACACTTTAATGCAAAAATAAAATTAATCCGATTAGTCGATTAATCGATTGAATAGTCGATAGATTAATTGAGTCTTAAAATATTCAATAGTGACAGCACCAGTCTCAAGTTTAACTGTGTTACTTTAAGTTGAGTTCCCTGCCAGTATTTCATTCAATTGATGGTTTTGTGGAGAGGGCATGGCTTAGCGTTCTCGTAGACATATGATCACTGTGCAAAGCTGTGATTACATTTCTGGGTACAACACAATTTGTTGGTGCATCCCAATCTGCCTCAGTTGTTTCTGTTCCACTTTCTCTTGAACTGCTTTTTTGTTTTAACTATTACAATTTCGCATACATTTTAATAATCCAGTAATATTGTTTAATATTACCGAAAAATGCATTTGTACAAATAAAGGCCTCCTGCTATCATCTGCAGTTGAGCAATCAAACAACCTTTGCCGTCTTTTGCAGAAATATTCTTGATATATATAATGCTGCCTGTTGTCCCATCTGACATGTTTTATATGACTGACTGTTTGTAATTGGACTGGCTAAAGGACTCAGACATAAAATACACAGTTGAGTGAATTGCTAAGATGCCAGCTGTAGTGATAGATGTCGTCTCAGTTCGTACGTGCCGCCCTTCCCCTTCGCCTCTCGTGACTTTGACTGGAGTAAACAGCTAACAAAGAGCCGACTGACATTCTCCTCCTCTTCCTTCTCCACTACAATTAATCACAACATCACAGTTTTTTTTCTTCCCACCTGGCACCACTTCAACTCTGTCATCCTTTCTTGCTCCAATATTTTAGACTCTATGTGTACAACAAGCACATGCTCCTCTGCACACGTCTGTGTAAATCACACCATGGCTGCTTTGGTGCTGGATGAGCCAAAAAGTCTTTATTACACACACGCAAAGACACGCACGCAAATTTCACCCACCAGTGAACTTGTTGACTCCCGCCTGCTCGGCCACATTGGAAAGGGCGATGACGCCTTGCGAAAGGTCACTCGCTGCCTCGTCCATTTCTATAAGCGCATGTGGGCCCACGGTGCCACTGGCATAGTTTGCTATGTAGATGGCATAACGGCCCGTGCCCTGCAGGAGAAAAACAACATTTACATTAAATGAAATTGTTGTTTGATTTAATAAAATGTGTCGGCAAATGACACTGTGCTAGAACTAGTGATGTGTGCCTGCTTGACGATCAATATAATGGCTTACAGCATTTTACTCTGACAAAAAAAAAAGACCCAGGACCCCTTTTAGGGTCCCGAACATATATCTGGCAAGGGTTGTGCGTGAGGATTTATTGTCTGCCTATAGATGTTTCTTGCCAGCACCCTACCAGTGACAAAGACAAAGCAATTTTGTGATATCATAGTGTTGAAAAACTTCCATTTCTTGAACATCTCAGACCAAAAACAATTTCCTGTTTGCGCTCATCCTTAGCAATTTTCATTCGTTTTCTTCAAGAAAACAGTCCAAACAAAAAGTTCATTGAAAGGCGAATGTGTGCAATTTTTGACCCGCTGGTATCTATTGAGCATACAACAGTTTGAGCTTAATAAAACCTTGAAAGTCCAATGCCACTGAAGTCAATTTGTTACAGCAAATCAAGACTCTTCCACACTAAATGAAACGGAATGAAACATTCCACCTCTATGCCTTGACTAAATGGACCATCAATAGTCTAGAGTCTGACTTTAATGTTTGACCTTGTTTCTGTTGTTGCCATAGCCAGTGGTACAGTTATGCTCACCAGTCTAAAGTTTTTAAATGTAAAGAAAGTGACAAGGAAGTGGACTGGGGTGTTTCATAAATTAGATTTTCCAAAATTAAGCCTCACAGACATAAACAGCATTGAAATACTTTTGTAAAGAATTTGTATTTAATTTATTGTTTTAACGTATCAAAGATCGGAATGAGTTGAACTATTATTAATCATTTGGCTAGATATACAGTAGCTAGGATTGTGGCCAGTAGTATAGTATCATATGATCATTATGGGGTTAGTTAGCTAGCTATTTGGAATGTGCTCCCATTTAGTTCATGATCGATATGTCCTTTAGAAATGTAAAAAGTGTTTCCCACACCATGTTAATACTTGGGCAGGCCACCCAAGTAAACTGGCCACCACCCAAGAAGCCTTCAAGAAAATATCCATCCGTCCATCCATTTTCTTAATCGCTTATTCCTCACAAGGGTCGCGGGGTTGCTGGAGCCCATCTCAGCTAGCTTTGGGCAGTAGGCGGGGTACACCCCAAACTGGTTGCCAGCCAATCCAGGGCACACAGAGACGAACGACCATTCACAACCAGGGACAATTTAGAGTGTTCAATCAACCTGCTGTGCATGTTTTTGGAATGTGGGAGGAAACCGGAGTACCCGGAGAAAACCCACGCAAGCACGGGGAGAGCATGCAAACTCCACACAGGAAGGCCAAGCCCGGACTCGATCTCACGTTTACCAGTTTCCTTGCTTATACCCCCTTCCCCCGCCTCCCTTTGGAGATTAATTTCACACTCCATTATCAGTCAGAGCCCCTGCAGACACAAACGGAACCACACTAATAGACCACCCGCTTGATTCCGATGAGTTTTCCCACCAGGCCGAAACATATTTCAGTCAATGAGAACGCATGCGTATGAGAAAACACGCTCACAGTTTTACCATTTGTGTCGAACCTACATGGTATTTGTGCAGGACACGAAACACAAATGATGTAGTTTCTATTTTTCTTTTTTCTTTTTTAATGTCATCAAGTGTCACATTGCCTCCTGCTGAGGTTGGAGGTATTCGCGACAGTATTATGCACACAGTCACGCACATACACATGCACACATGCACGCACACACACGCCCTTACAGCGTGAAAAATGAGACTGAGCTGCAATGAAAGACCTGGCAGTTAGTTAACAAACCTAAAAGTCAATGATTTTTCAATAAGTCTTTGCCCAAGGCTAATTTCTGTCAGTGCAATTGCCAGTGTGATGAGTGTGACATGCAGCTTTGCAAAGTACATGTTGGGTGCCGGTTTAAGTGCCTGCATGGCTCCTATATTAGACTTCATTGAATAGGTAATGGCACCATTTTGATCTGTTCTTAATTTTAATCTGTGAAGTATTTTGTGAGTATTATGAACATTTTTATTTTATGAGTACCTATTGCCTCTTAATGACACTTGTCCCCTTTCCCCACCATGTATCAATTTTATGTTGCACTTTGAGAGAACCTGATCACTTAAACAATTGTGAATTTCCCTAGTGGATGAATAAGGTATCTATCTATCTACGTATCTATCTATCTATCTATCTATTGGTTATGGTTAAGATATAGGTGGAGGGTTAAGTGGAGGGTTAGTAATATTTTATCACTATACATAAAATCTTTGTTTACTAGCTGTAAATTGCTTTTAACACAAATGAATGTTGACTCACTATTAGGTAAGTTCAAGCTATTGTCCACTGTCATTTATAAGGAGCAAAAGGACGCTGTATTCAGTTAACAAGATATCTATGATGAAGAGCTAGCATTTGCTAACCTGTAAACCGACATTTGTGACAGATATTTGTCGGGAGTCGTACTTGCCTTGTCGAACTCTTAACTTTGTTCAAACAAAAATCGAACTAACAAGAAACTAAGAAACCCCTGGGCGGATCCATGGCAACATATTGGCTCAATGGACAGGAGCTAAAGTGCTAAAGCCTTCTAAGGTAGGTCAAATGTTAACTAGCATGTAACAAAATCAAACAATCTGCCTACATTGTGTTCACCAGGAGATGAACAAGGATCATACTTGAAGTCTGCTATTAAGACAAGTCATTCTATTAAGACTAGATAAAATGCTAATGCTATGAGTTGCTAAGCTATGCTAAGACTTGTGCTGAAATATTGCAAGATAGCAACCTGAGTACAAAAATTGCTAATGCAGATAAGTGTGTGGAATATCTGATGACTTGAATAATTTGTAAAGTGATAACTAATGTCTAAGCAATGTATACATCCTAAAATGTAAAGTGGTGCCTAATAGCTTCTTTTTGAACACGCAAGACTACATGCATGTATTAGTCACCAACTGTTCAACATTGCCACATCTTTTGTTGTGCGTTTGAATATAATTTAATGAATGCATGTTCCCCATCAGCCTCCTGGAACCGCCACGGAAGAACACACACTGCGCCTCTTTGGCCGGCTCTTAAGGTATTACGCCATTACACGTAGATATCTTTCCAATCGGGGTGGCAGACACACAACCCATCAGTGCTCAGCGAGATGGGACTGCGGGTTGGAAGAAAAAAAATAACTATTGCGAACCAAACTGTCCTCTCCCGACTATTAGCTTCTTTATCCCTAGATTGGAAGTCAGCGTGCGATAAGAGACAAAGAAAGAGTCCGTCAGAGAAAGTAAAAGAGGCGGAAAAGAAATGAAAAAGGGTCGAAATGGAAAAATAGAGAAAATGATACTGGGCAAAGAGCAGTCATCACTCATCCCCTCATACGATGTTCTATAAAACAAACGAGCACCGGCCTCTGTAATTACACTGCTTGGCGATGGACAGAGGAGAGAAAATGGCCCAACATTCTCCCCAAATGAAGTGTCATAGCACAAGCTGAGGAGGGTGGCGCAGGCAGGGCATGAATTATCACTGGTAAACAAACAGCGGCAACCATGCATGTACACTGACAATGCGTGAATGTAATTTGTGAATGTGTGTGTGTGTGTGTGTGTGTGTGTGTGTGCGTGCGTGTGCGTGTGTGTGTGTGTGTGTGTGTGTGTGTGTGTGTGTGTGTTTACCTTTCTGTCCACACAGGCTACTGAGCGTCCAGCCATACGATTGGCCACGTCCCTGTGTTCGTTAATGTCATCATTCAGCAGATCCTCAAATCGTCCGTTTCGGAACTTGAACAGTTTGTCAGTATATGTCGCACGTCCTTAAAGCAAATGCAAAGATTGTCAAAATAGAAAAAGTCGATCCATCCAGCGTTATACAGTGTGTAGTGCTTATCCTCACTAGGAGAGCCGGCTTGCCCATTAGGCAATAGAGGCAAATGCTAAAAGCAACACAAAATCGGGAAACAAAATTCACCTTCAATGTAATTATTATACTGTATATATAAAACTAGTTATTAGCTTATAAAATAGAAAAGCTGACCTAGATTTGATTGTAAAGCAATTTCCAATGTGCACACAACCTCAACTCTGAGACAGACATGCTAATCTGACTTGATGATATTGATTCAAACCATGTACCTCACAACTGTAGGGCAGACTTGCTAACCACTACTCATATCCACATCTCAGTCTTGTGCAAAGGTGTGGCCACATTCTCAGTACTTTTTTTTTTCATTGACTTGAGCTTTCGAAATACAATTGGCATGCCTGAGTAAACTGCAGAAGTTCAGAAGAAGTATCGACTTTTTGCACAATGTAATTTGTTTTCCAATGCAGGTCTTTAAAACTTAGAAAATGCTTATTGTTTTTTGTGTACAATGGAAACATGTAACAATAAATATGTTGGTAAAAAGCTGAAGCAAGCATGCTTTAGGTATTCAATTGACAAACACTCAAAGCAGCAAAACGTTCCTGACACATGACTGGAAATACTTCTAAAAGGGTATTTTCCTCATTCGGGTGTACTTTTACCAGAAAAGGCGTTATTGGTGTTGAGTACGTAAATCTCCTCCCGACCGTCTCCGTCAATGTCACACGCTGTTACCCCGATAGCGTTGCCTTGGCGGTCTCTCAGGGCGTAAAATGGGGAGCTGCGGTTGTCCACGGCGATGTTGACGAGTCTCCTTCTCTGCTTGTCGAACTTCAAAACCAGATTAGGACCGTTGTAACTGCCAACATGGAACCAGTAAAGAACAATAAGAAAAATCGTCATCATCTTTTTTTTTTTGTCATGTACAACATATGTTACATCAAACTGTCATCTGGTTCTTTAAATAAAAAATCTCAAGTTCTTAGTATATTTTCTTAGCATATTAGCCCTATTTTTGTGCCCAGAATAAGTCTAGCACAGGGCAGTCTCACTGTAGAGTTTTCTTTCTTTTGGTAAATGTATTTTCGTAGATAATAACACATTAAATGAATTGATTTCTACAAGGGTTCGATATTGTCATATTTCTGAATAAAATATGATGATATCCACCACACATATCAGCGGAACGCTGAATCTAACTCTAAAAATTGTGTTACGCTACCTGTGCCATAACTAAAATAATAAATTATGTCTCCTTTAACCCTATAAAGCCAAACGTATCATATTAAATCCAAGACATTTTGAGCTCTCTATTTCATGAGTAAAATATTTGTTCCCATTGAAACCCCGACGTATATGATCTGACACATGCATTGCACGGATAATCCATTAGAGGGCAGTATCACCCAGCTGATGGCTTTTACAGCGACCTTGCAAGATCGGCGAATTGAGAAAGGAGAGACACCTATACTTATTAATAGTGGCAAATGTTATTTCAGATTTTTGGAAATACTAATATGTTTTATATGTCTGTTTATTATTATATTTTTGACAGTTATAAATGTACAAATTTAAAGCATTGTGCTGTATCAAATACGACGCAAATCAAAAGTTGTATGCGGAAGTTGATTAAAAAATATATATATTTTTTGGTTTGTTCAAAATAACCAATAAATACTCTATTTACAAAGAATCTGATTTTTTTCTTTCATATTTTTCATGGTACAGGCTTTATAGGGTTAAGATAAAATCTTCCTAAAGAAGTATTGATCAAAGTTTTCCAAGTGACTAATTACGGTTCCTTGCCTTTTAAATGGTCTATTAAAACGTAAAATAAAAAACATTTGAGTGAAACTCTCAACTTTGCCACTGAAGGTCATTATGTCAATACTGTCATATAAATGAAGGCTGTGATGATGTTCTTCTAATGTGATGCCCTCTCGCTCAGAATCGCTGCTGAATGGGATGCCTTTGCAGAAAAGACATTTATGAGGCGCGGCCATTTGCATCCATCTATCTACAGCCTGTGAGGGATTCATCGCCGCTTCATTGGTTAGAAGCAAGCTTGCCAAAGCATCTCCATCAATGGTGCTCTGTCCAATCTCATCCATTATCATCACATGAGTGAGCGCAAAGTCTTTTTAAGTCTTTTGCCTTTGTCTTCAACCTTTAGCTCAGAAAATGAAGTGCACCTCCAATCCACACATCGATAGCTATCACTCACAAGTTCAATCATCTGTTCAAATTTGTGTAATGGGCAAAATTAAACAATGTTGGCGCCACTGTGAGAGAAGCATTAAGGCTGGAATCATTTCACAAAGTACCCCGCTAATTTTCACCGACTCACTTACCCTGCAACAAACACCTCCAGGTCTCCGTCCCCGTCGACGTCGGTGACGGCCACGCCGTAGTTCAGCTGGGTGGGGTTGTTGTCGTAGTCGGGAGGAAGCAGCGCCTTGGTTATGGCTGAGAACATGGGCTCTGAACGCTGCGTCGAGCAAAGTGCAGGCAGGAACAGAACAAACCAAAACATCGTGACCTGAAGAGAGGAACAGACTCAGGTTTACCATTGACGTCATTGATGACAGTAGCAGTTAGACACATACAATTAGCAGGATTATGCTATAAATTTGTAGGCTTGTAGTTTGCATGGGTCAAGACCCCATTATGTTTCGATGAAGACCTGATTAACAGTGTGGACACAATAATTTACAGTGATTGGTATGCCCTATTTCAGGAGTTGCATCTGAAGGCCGATGATACATACACATACATAAAATTAAAAAAAAAAAAAAGGGTTTGATTAAGAATATATATATAATGGTACTGTACATGAATTGTTGATTTATCATGAATATGTCCATCCTTAGCATCGTGACGAAAGGGAAAGGCTTGGGAATATGTAACATAAGGGTGACCGTTTTGCGTGGACATGGCCACTTTTTTACATCCATTCTGTGCGTTCACCAGGGGGTTATAAATTCCTGAAATGTCCGGTTTTCATTGTGCAACAAATGGGATTCGTACTGCACCGTGTTGTACGACTGGTAGACTGCGGACTGCTCCCAAGTCAGCCATCATGGATGTAGGGATTAGGTAAAGAAGAACGGCGGGTTTTGTGTATGCGTAGTATTATTGTTATATATATATATTTATTTATTTTTTGTTTGTTTGTTGTTGTTTTTTTAAAGTATTTAACTTTTCTGAAAGAAAATAAGTAGGTCAGTATTTTACGAACCGTTCTAATGCAGTCCTGAGCCGTAATGGCGGTCCAGAATTTTAGATCACCGGTAGCGCAATGGATTCACAAACCCCGAAGGGTGGAGGTTCCATCCCCAACCACCCCATGAAAAAAAAAAAGGGCCATCGCTGGAGCAAAAAAGGTTGTGCTTAGAACATTATGTCATTATTTATTAATTTGTAGACTTGAAAGACTTGAAAAGACAGTTATTTTTTTTTGTTTGTTTTATTTTCTGTGTAACACGGCTGCTATGTGAAAAACGCTTATGTCCATTTTTGTATTATTATTATTTTTAAACGTTTGTATGTTTTGGGGATAAAACTGAATGCAGACATCCCAAAAATATAAAAAATAAATAAATTTACGTAGCAGTGACAACATGTTAAAATACTTGTGTATAGCATCTTTAAGTAAACTTTGAGTATCATTTAAGTATCTCGGGCCGGGCCGATTGTCCTATTTTTGGGAAATTAAAATATGGTCACCCTAATGTAACATAACGTAACCCTAGGATTTTGTTGTCGTTCCGGAGTGTGGGTAAAAAGCGGACTACAAATAGTTTTGAGTTTATGATGTTTTCTGGCGTTTTCTTGCTAAATATAGCAAACACGACGGGACAAGTTTCATGCACGTCTCAAATTATTTTTCCACTCTCTCGAACGAGGCTCGCTCAGTTACACCTCTCTCTCTTTTCGGATCATGACATGCGCAGTACACAAAACACTTCAGCATGTAAACTAAAACACAAAACCAAAAGTAATAATTCACAAAACAAATTTGTCAATTACAAGTAAATAAAAATACACATTTGCAACCCTAACCCTAACCCTAACCCTTACAATAACAAGGAAATCTCCTAAAGGCTAGGTTAGACCGTTTAGTTTAACAAGGATTGACCCTACTTTCTAAGCTGCACCTGAGGATGTTAGTTTTTTTCACTGCTTTATTCACAATTGCGTCAATGGGTCAGACCATCCCAGCAATCCAAATGGCGTTGCCAGCTAACATGCTGCTAGCTAAGAACAGCCTTACAAATTGCTCATCTTAGTAGCCTCTGCACTATTAAGTGACATTTAAGTTGTAGCATTGTGACAACAGTAAGTTTAATGTTAGCCTAAGACTTTTGCACAGTGCTGTGCAAGATGTGGCATGACTCAGTGCCAATTTGCTAACTGCTTATATCTCACCACTATTGAGCTATAATGTTCACTTCTCTCACTCTGTGCTCGTTTGTGTCAACTTGTATTGGAGCTACAAAGTTCCTTCCTCTCAAATGACTTATGCCAATGCTATCTCTATGTGGTCATTATGAACGACAACATATTTCTCCGAGCGGTTCGAGCAAATGAGAATCGCACAATAACAGTAAATCGTGTGTTTGCAAACGACAACACGCGGCCTGTGTTGCTAATTCTCCAAATCTATTGTGAGTCGAGAGACGGCACATTTTTGGCCGAGCTTTTTGCTGCGCTCAGACATAAAGATGAAGATATAGCACTGCACTCAGCCGCATTCTGCAGACTTAGATAGTGAACAACCCATCACGTGAAGACAGGCTGAGGAATTGCAGGACAAAAAATCCATACGGGGAGCAGCGTCTCAGCATGAGGCCGAGTGTGAACATGGGGGAAATTGATATGACCCGACACAACAGACCTAAGGTGTTGTTTCCCAAGGGATGCTGGCCACCTCTAAATTGGGAAGTCGTCGTTGGATAATAGGACACAGTGAGGTTTAAGAATCCTATTAGCGGTCACCAGATAAAAGGTAAGCAAGGAGGACTTGACCCAATTGGCTAGTAAAGTTCAGACAGGTAAAAAACATTTAAAAAAGTTGGGAGAGTAGACAAACATTCCTGAGGGGAAGAATGGAAAGCAGAAGGTCACCTTCTAAAAGTTGAACTAAAACACTCATCAACAGTGCTGCAAAACACACACACACAAACACGCACACTAAGTGGCGTTTACAAGCTGACAACTTGATTTGCCCAGCCTGCAGATTTATGCAGGCAGCCTTCGTCATCGCTCCATGGCTGCTTTACTGCTGCAGCTTCCAAACCCCCGATGCTAGCGTGCAGCCACCCGGTGATTGATGCCTCTTTAACATCTCGCTCAACAATTCAATTTAAGATAAAAAGCACATTGCGCTTTGAGTAATACTCTCAAAAGCCCATCGGCCGTGAGAGGAAGCACCTCCGCTGACAACCGCAGAAATATCGCCGGGGCCGACAATGCCCAGCCGTCCTTATCCCTCGAAAGAAGCTGTGTAGCCTATAGCTGTTAGCAAGTTAATTAACAACAATGGAGGTTCCAGATAAGGCAAGTTTCCCTCCATTAGACCAGAAGGTGATGACAAATGAGGGGGACAGTTTGAAACCATCGAGGAACAGTTTACCGTCAGGCCATCAAGAGGAGGTGTGAATTAAAAAAGCATTAGAAAAGAGCTATATACAAGCTCATGCACTGTACTATTTGGACACACTTTCTGGTGGACCCATTAAGAGTCTACTTCAAAGTACCAGCTCAGTTGCTCTGTCCTTGGTTTTCCTCTTCAAAATAGTACAGCAGGAAACTGTGAAAACCACACCACACTGAACACGCCAGAACCAACCATGCTAACAAACAACACCAATGGAGGACAATGACATCACCTGTGTTTATTTCTTGACATAACAAAGATGGTGTCACATTTTATTCAAGAGGAGACAGGCCAGATGCATGTTAGCTGAGCTAACAAGCTAGGCAAACTAATGTTAGCATGTGTGTTTGAATTTTGTGACAATAATTGTTTGTCAATCATTTGTTACCAGCTGTGCATGCTTTGAACCCTGGCTAACCAGGTATACTAGTACCAGGTTCTATTTCTAATATGGAAACTCATTAATTGCACCAAGCCAATTGGAGAACATACATTTTGGGCTATTTGTTTGCCAATGTGGCCAAGGCAAAGTTTTTCCTGAAGGATGAAATCAGTCCAGTTTATTTTCACTTTCTTGAAGTGGGCCACTATGTCGTTAAGTGTAGGTGTACATTACTGTACAATGTACTGTAAATAGATGAAAAGTTTGGGGCTTTCATTTTAAAGCTGGACAGAGGTTGTATTTTGCAGTGAGTCCATTCTTAAAAAGTGCCCCCCATAATTTAGTCAATGTCCTGAAGTAGGGAAAGTAAGTCCAAAGACAGATGAGCGCGTGAAACCACAGGGGACTGCATTGATAAAATGGTAGGGTGATGCCTTTTCCAGTCAAGGACGCCCAGCCTGCATTCACAACACTAAATCTCAATTTTTAAACTAAAGTTACAGCAGGACTTTAAACTAAGTGCAAGAAGTCTTGGACAGTTATGTGCACTCAGTTGTTTTTCAAGATATAATGCGTGCTTAACTGCTATCTTCCTCCCATTGTGTGCGAACAAGAAGCATCCTTTTTTTCTTCTATAAGTAAAACAGTCAAATAGCATGAAATAGCCTCGGGAAAATGTGTCGTCTCAGGCCCGAGAAATGTTTTCACTTTGGGTTATTTATACTGGCATTAAGAGGCCATTACGGCAGCGTGCAGCATCAGCATGTGCCTTGTGGAGCGTTCATGCTCAGCTCTCATCCTGATAACACTGCGACAAAGAGCCAGTGAAGATGTTCACTTTCAAAACACGCTCACAGGAATCTCTTCGCTGTGAAGGACACCCCCGATGCAGTGCAGGCGCGCACACGCACGCACACGAAGAGCTGGACTAGTCCCAGCGAATTACAATTAACTTTCACTCACAGTAATCAGCCATCACCATTAAAGTTAAGATGTTATTTATCCAACAAGGACCAACTTAAATGGTCCTCCAGCACTTCCAAACCAGCGGTGACACAAAACTGACTGGTACACAATTCATTCTTTTGTCTCAAACATAAGGGGAAAACTTCAAAAATATTTATGATTAATATTATTTTATTTGTGGGAAGTTGCAGGATTGTTTGTTATGCGACAGTACGAATCCATTTGACTTTTGACCACGTATGCCTTTTAATATTATTACCTTGTTTTCTACAATTAGCCTATTTCAAAATGTATTGGGAAAAAAAAGTAAATTTTATATCCAAACAACGTTAAAGTAAATTGTATACTTCAAGATTGTGAGCTGCTAATAAAAATATCTTAATATGTATGTGGTCATACTCGTTTAGAATAAGTAAGCAGTTGTAGAAGTAACTTTTGGCATCTGCCCTGCGCATGCCTGCCTAAATTAATGCAATTCATCATTAATAAATAAGGAATAAATAAACAGTCTTGACTTTTAAGCAAACTTTTAGAATATAATTTAAAAATGTACTACTGTATCTAAATTACATTACCAATATATAGAAATCCTATAGGCTATATTGATATTGAAACTGAAGAATCTATATTTTCCGGTAATGATACGCCATTCCTTAATTCGTTTGCACGTTTTATACATTTCTGCAAGAAACACCTCCCTAGTGAAGCAATTCACCTCCTAAATAAGAATGAATAGGTTTATCAGATTCTCTGATATTGATGCATGTGCATTTAAATGCGTAAACTAGTTGAATAAAGTTCAACCGCGCATTTTTCGGTACGTATCCTGCATTAGGTGAAAGCCAGCGGCAAGTGAATGAGGTACTCACGGATGAAGAGGGGAGGGGGTGGAAACTCCGATTAAAACCTCCAGCAAGAGGCAGCAAGAGTCACTATCCTCAGTTTATTCTCCGCTGGATTCCGCTGTTATCACACGGGAGTCTTTTTTTTTTTCTTGTTACTTAATCCCGTTACTGAACTTCTAAAGGTTTTGCTTTATGAAATTTCTGGAGCGGCGGTCGGAGCCAATCATCGCCAAGCACGGTGAATATTTAAGTAGACAGCTAGTGAGGAGGCGGACGTGATGTCGTGGGCGTGTCCTCAGGTGTTCACTGTGACGTTGTGATCGAAGATCAGCTGGGAGGAGGACGAGGCGTTTCAACTGCCCGGGTTTCAACCGTGTGAGGTTTGAGAACAACATTGATGTTTGTCATCTGCTCTTCACTTACACTTGATTTAGTTCATTATATGTCGCCATTAAGAGGACTTGTATCAGTCACGTGAACATGACGTCAAATATCTGCGTTTTATAGCCAGACTGTGTGTAAGGTCAGAGCGATAATTTAGCTGTAGTTATTTTTATTTGTGTTTATAGCTCGTTATTACAAATATTAATATGCATACTAGGCATTTATAACTCTTAATGGGTGGGTCAAGAATTAAAGGAACACTTGCATTTAAGGTTTTAACACACTAATTCTGGTTTGAAAGCTATAAATGTAACAATGTGTTTGTTGTGGTTTCAGTGGCGAAGAGCTACATTGGGAACATAATGGCGTGTTTTCTAATATTGTTTCTAACCATATTAAACAATGTGTTGGGGACAAATTGTAAGAAACAACACTGAAGCAGTTATCGGCTTGAGACCAGCATTCCCAAGTTGCGACCCATTTTAGCCACAGAATCTCACCTATATCCTGACACTGATTTATTCAGTCAGTGTTTATCATGCACACATCTGAGAATAAAATTATTTTGTTAACAAAAGACAAATCTAACCCAGGATGCACTTAAAATGTTACTGGACAGGGCTCATATGGCAGCAACGTAACTCGAATTTCTACATAAATCAGAGCACAACATAATCTATCGCTAATCCACTTTAATACAGTAGTAATGTCATTGAGTGACTTTTGGATCTGACTCTTGATCCATCAGTTCCGAATCACTGCTCAGAAGTATGTAGTTCTGCATCACTGTTAAGTACAGCTTCTACAATCAACGTGTTCTTAAATTAATACCTTTGCATTATCATTTTCTAAAAGCAAATTTGTGGACAGTCTCTCATTGGGTAGTGAAGGTGTACCTAATAAAGGGTCCTGTGTGTGAATTGTGCCTTAAGAGGGTGATGAATTATCCAGTGTTGTTTTGTGTGAAGCAGCGATTTGAATCAACAACAATAAAAAATGACAGATTCTATAGTGAAAGCATGTACACGTTTACAGTTGCCAGTTGCATTATTCTTATGTCATGCTCCACCGAGTACAACCTGCAGTGTGTGTCACGCCGAGCACCCTGGAAATGAGATGTTCACATCCCAAGGACGTTTCCCACCATAATTTAAAAGTGGCCGGTGCTGGAAGGCTTCAAACTGAAAGTGCTGAGGTCATAAAGCAGCTCTCCTCTGTCTCCGCTGTTATTGTGTGAGATCTATTGGTCTAAATCCACAGGCCGGTAGCTGTGACTCATACAATGCAAACACCAAAATGTCAGTTTGATGTCACCGTGCTGGGATTGCAGCACTCTGGCTGCAAGCTATAAAATGAAGTTAAACACCTAAACTTGACAGAGCTTGTGCTTGTTTTTTTTTATACATGTTATTTAGGTGCCAGGTCTCTTTGGTGTGGTCGTACAGAATATTGAAGGTTCAGAAAGAACATTAAAGCTCTCACATGAAATGATGCGCACGATTCTATCAGTTATACAGTACTGGAACCGCCAAAGGTTTTGGTCACTTTTTTTGTATTTATCCAGCTAGGATTCAGCCATTCAGAAGTTTCTTATTTACAATGTTGATCAGGTCTGCACATGCCCTGCTATTGACTGGTGATTAATCCAGGTTGTTGTATGCCTTTCAGTGACCTGGGATAAACGGCAGGCAGCTTTTCTGTGACCCTGAACAGGATGAGCAGTAGAAAACAGATGGATGGCTCTTGCATTTTTTTATTAGACGATAATGGACATCCCTCAGCAGCGGACACAAGCCAGTGACAGCACCAAGTGTAACTATCAGGCATGGAGTAGGTTGTATTCTTCTCCTTCTCTGATCCTAAAATACAGCTTCTTGGACCAAAGATAATGGATGAAAGAAGCTTAAGGAAAGAGAGGTAAGGGGCTGGGGTGGGCCTCCTGCACCCACCAGATCCTTTAGGGGCCATCAAAAAATGTATAGTACCGGCAGCATGATGAATACCCTCTGTGGCGCATTGGGAGAACTCCTTATATCGTTAAGCTTCCCCATGCCACACGTTCCCTAGGCAGGATTGCCTGGCGACGTTCCCTCTCCTGACTAACAGGCATGCTGGTCTACATCAGTGCAGATTGACTGTGACGGCAGTAGGTCTACCTCCTCGTTAGAGGAGGCGTCTGTTAGCCGGAGCAGGGGGTTCCATTGCGTTACACTATACATGTACGAGCAATATATTAAATAATTTAAAGGGCAGGTCAACCCAAACGCTTTCTTTACTATGATATGTTGTATGTTCCCCCACTAGTCTAAACATGGCATTCTGATTAATATTGTGTTTGTGAAATACGAGTTACGCAATAAAATCCACACGTTATTATTCATTTCAGGGGGCGGCCATTTTGTCACTTGCTTTCGACTGGAAATGGCTTCACAGTTGCTCAAGGCTCTGGTAACATAGCCTGGCAAGCCACACGAAAGAAAAAGTGGGTCTAGACAGGCGCCCATAGACAGCGATTCGGCACCGGCCAAAAACAGGCCGGCCAATCAAATTTGTCTATTTGCGGGACGTCGTCTCCATGAGCTACGTCACTCTCCGCAAGTCGTTTCAACAGCGGCGAGCTTATTGATTTATAACGCTGTTTGAATATCAAAACAGAGTGACTCATGACACCATGAATCTTCAAGTATTTCCCGCAACAACGACATAAGTCATTCAGTACTGTCTCTCTTCGGCTAATAAATGCGACTGTTAGTGCAGTTAACCAGACTCAAACTCCGGCAAAGCCGCGAGTGAGTCTGGATTTCCAGGCTACTGGTAACAACCAGTCATGGCTCAGCTTCAGGAAACAGGTGAGCAGTGATTGCCCGCTACATGTTATCGAACATCAACTGTAAAGACAGGTATTTTGATGGATTAAATACAGAGGTCAAATTCTGTGCACTTGCATGTAAGAATGCTCATTCTCAAGTAGCTAACACAAATATTTGATGCAGGACTGCCTCAGTATGCAAGTTTGACAAATTATGTAATAGAATTAATAGCAGACTGTCACATTTATTATTTTTATTTATTTGTTTTCCAACTACAGGGGACTCTGTTTTGATGACCCAACCTACGACATTCAGTTTGTGTTGCACCCCTTCAAGTGTGTAAACTAATCACAGAAGTAAAGGTAAGCAATTGTCCTCCTTTTTGTTATTGTTTTTCATTTGATTATTTTGTAGTCAAATCCTTCAAATGTTTTTGTTACAAAGCCTAAACACCTTTGATACCAAATCTCTGAAGATTGAGGCACTGATGGCACCGCTCATACGCATGCTCGCCAACTTGACATGAAGCGTCAATTGACTAAAATTTCAATGCTGAATGTAAAACGCCTCAAGTGATGTAAGATGCAGCCCGTATAATTCTCCACCTTCTCCACTTGAGTGTCTCCAAATATAACTTGTGAAAAATTTCCGTGCAAGTCTTATGCAGATGAGCACTTGTTTACCACATTTTGTTTTCATAATTCTCAGTTGTATCTCCTGTTCTGTATATACATATAAAAAAAGAACATTTGATTTTCCGAGTGGATGAGCTCCAGTTCGCATCTTTGAACCTGCGCAGCGAGGGCCGCCTGTACTTGCGCCTCCAGGGGTGCGAGCGCATGTGTTGCAGCGTGCGCTTGTGTGACTGCCGCACTTGAATCCACAACGCACACACACAGATGCTTAAATATAGATTCAGCCAACAGGGTCCTCAATAGATCAGACTTTCCCTGACAGTTCTCTTAAATGTCCTTGGCAGCGCCCCTTCCCCCATTCCTGCACACCTTTTTCACTCTGGCCCATGTCATGCTGCAATATTTCTCTTCTGGAAGGCTCCCATCACCACTGTGCCCTGTAATGCATGACACAATCTTGGTATATCCCATAAGGTGTCACTTAGCCAAAGAGCCCACTTCTGCCCACTCTGCACTGAATGGCGTGCAGAGGCTTGAAGAACGATGAACACATCAATTGTTAGCCTTCTAGCGTGCTGGAAAACTTCATTATTTGCATCATACCGTTGCTAGAGTGTCAATTTTCTCCATCCCAAAGCAACAACTCATCTGCCGGAGTTGGACGTCTTCACACGACTTTGAAGAATTGCACCAATAAAACATTGTTTTCGCAGTCTCTGACAAATATAACACGCGCCCCACATTACTATCAATCACATTTTTTAATTTAATGTATGAATATGTGATTTATCTGACTCGTGCGGACGCTGTAAATCTATTTTGCGTGGAGAGGCGAGCTCAGAGCGCTGATGTTTCCTTATTGATTGGCTGGCTTAATGGTGTTTGTTCTTTATAGCTGATCTCAGGAAATAAAGCAAATAAATAGCTGCGAATGAGTGCAGTCGTTGTGATACTGTGAAGGGGAGATGACAGTAGAAAAAAGAATGTTTTTTGGGGAAAGAGCAGGAAATACAGAAATGCTTGTGATTGATGGAGGAACACAATACATCACCACAATCAATTCCCTTTTTGCAGATCTGACGGTGAAATCAGGATGTTGCGTCACATTATGTTTGCATCACCGCTTCTCGGATCACAACCGAAGCACAAGCTGCCTCCAGGTATCACTGGCGTCTTCTACATGTTAACCTTTATTGACAACATGTCACAAGTGCCAGTGCACTTCCACGTTTTGTCTGTTAATGCTGAGTGATGGGCCTTCCTTGGCTTTGGGACCATTCTGATAATTCACAGAGGATTTGTCAAATTGATTTGAAAACCTGACCTTTGGAGAATGGATGGATGGATGGATGAAATGTGTCAAGTTAGAGGAAATAAAGTACTTTAGGTCAAATGCTTTGCAGTAAAACAAATACAGTGAGACCACTGAATTGAACGCCTCTGAGGAACAATTCAACTGGAATTTTTGAGGAAAAATATAAATTCAATAAATCCCGAGTACATATTCTTCCAACTTCATCTCAGTAAGTGTTTTGCTTTTAGTTTGGTTGTTTTTTCGCCAGCCAAAATACAAATGAAAAAAATATGATGATAACCATAGAGCAGGGGAAAAAACTCACTGTGACTTCTGTCCTCGTTAATACAAAAAGGCTGACTCCTTATTAATTTAGCAATTAAAATAAAAGAAGCAGGGATTGTGAACTTGATAACGTATGAAAAATTAAAAGCATTTTTTAAATGTTTGATATGTTCTTTAAAAACTCAAAATCATCCTTAATATATATGTCCTGTGATTAAATGGCAACCAGTCCAGGGTACATCTTCTCATCCAAAGTCTGTAATAGTGTTTTTATTAATATATGGTAGTAAAGAATGTTAAATATTACTTTCAAATGTTTGTAGAGTTAATGAAGGATTTATGATGGCAACATTTGTATTATTTCTTAATGAAAATAAATGTTCCTTATTAATCTTAAGTTGTAGCGCAAACTTTACATCAGGTCAGCCTTTTTTTTTTTTTTATCATTATTTGTGGGTCCACTCTGAGAGGAGGAGAGTAGGGTATTAATCCAGCGCATTAAGACTGGGGTCTCTTTAGTGACAGTCGCCGCCTCCTGGCTGATGTAACGCAAACTTGTGCTTTTGGGAGATGAAGAAGCCTGTCAAGCCACCCTTGGCCGATCACCCTCCCTCTGTGATTCTCCACCTCTAATAGCAAAATCGATTCAAAAATGAGGGACGAGGGAAACAAGGGAGGAAATAAAGCGTTTGTCCATCTCCGGTGAAAGGATAGTGAAAGGGCAGACTTGTTTGTAAAACAAACATTTGAAGATATCACCCCACTTTTTTTGTTTCTTTATCCTTAGCTTGCTCTCTGGACATTTCATTAGGTATACATGCACGACCGAAGGCGCTTCGCTAAATAAAGTACCAAGCAACGCAATTCCGATCTACAGCAAACTCCAACCCCACATATTGAGCTCAGACTACATCATCTGCTAAACTGGTCAGAGCCAATGGGTGTTGCATTACATGGCTACTAATACCTGTGAAGTTGCAATATATTAGATAATAAGTCCAAATATTCTCCATAAACTGCAAAAGGCTTTTGTGGAATTAAAAGTGAATAGCAGCTTGTTTGAAATGTCATCTCACAGCCGGCTAGTCAAGCCCAAAGTAGTGCACCCTCTATCCTTCCTGGTTGCATTCCTGTTGTTCTCTCCTCAGGTAATCAGCCCTTTCTGCTCAGGCGCGCATGTGGCCGACACTGCGGAAATTCATTTTTTGCTTTAATTTCAGGCCCATTGATCGAGGAGCGCTGTACGAGCGCATGACATCCATAATCACAACAATGGCGTGACAGCGCGGATAAATAATGTGGAAGGATGTAAGAATAATCATTTTAAAAAATTGCTTGCTTGTGTGTGGGGAGCGGGGGGAAGAAGAGCTCGGCTTCATCTCTTACTGCACTCTGTATTAATTACTCACAACCCCTCCCCTTTGATGCCTTATATAATTTTTCTTCTCAAACTTATCTGAAATCTGTTTGTTTAAGCATCCATTAAAGTCTAGGCATCACCTCTATAATTACCCTACTGTATATCTCTAATGTTGCTGATTAGTGGAGTGTAACTAAGTTATAAAATAACGTGAACTTTTGCCTGCAAAACTACCGTAAGGCTGCTACGTGTCCGGCAACGGAGGATGATTCATGAAAAAAATGATGATGATTCATGCTGCATTTTTCTAATATTTTAGTGGTCACACAAGTGTAAAAAGAAGTTAACCCCCAAGAAAATTAAAAAACAATGAACACCCTCTTTTCATTTTGAAGTGAAAAAAAACAATCACAAAATTGTACAAAATTAATTTAAGCGATCATATTCAAACTCATGTTAAATAGATGTCAGCAGACACCTGCCACCAAATAACCCTATTTAACCCTAAATAAAGTTCCCCCCCCCCCCCCTAAATTTGCAGATAATTTCACTTTGGTCAAATCACATCCCTGAAAAATAAAAATCTGACTGCTATATCGAACTGTTCATAACTCCCTCCCTTTATCCAGCTGAAGAACTAAGATGCCGAAAGTATGATTCTGCCACCACCGTGCTCCGCTGGAGGTATGGTGTTCTTTTGGTGATGAGCAGTGACGTGTTTGTGAGAACCATACCGATACCTTTTGAAATGATGGCCAAAAAGTTCAACCTTGGTTTCATAGGACCATACAAAACAACTCCCAAACACAATGTGCAACCACAATATTTAAGTTGTTTAGTTTTACCTCCCCTCACAAAAAGAAAAAAAATTATAATAAAAATAATTTGAGAACACAAGGTATAGGTCACATAAATGGCAGAAAAAAGTTTTGAAATGATTCACCAGCGTCTCTTTTTTTTAATCCCCAAAACCTGGTGAATAGACTTTTTTTTTTTTTTAAATATCCATTGGATTTCATAAACTTATGATTGGTTAAGAATGTGGCCTGCGACTGAAGGACCTGGGTTCAACTCCCCCTGCTCCAGTGTATCACGAAAGGTGTGTGCTGACTGATGGATTAAAAGGCAGAGGTCAAATTCTGTGCACTTGCATGTAAGAATGCTCATGTCAATAAAAGCACCTTTACAGTGCGCTTCACAGACACGAAACTGTGTGATTGATGTGCACCTTTTAGGAAGAATCACGCACATCGCTGGCATTTCTTTTCAGTATACATGACAAACATTAGCACATGCTTTGCTTCATCCAAAGTCCTGCGTTTTAACAACACTGAGAGAAGAACTGGAACCTCACTACAAAGTAGATATGACAAAGTGCAGTGCAACATGTGACCTTTTTGCTGCGTGTTAAATAATAAGGGAAGTGCACCAGTGCATAAAGCACGGGAGCTTGTGAGGGGGGTGGGAGTTCCTGCTTATGCAGTCACTCTCAAGTTGTACAATGGCAAGAAAGGATACTTTCTGCATGGGGACATACAGGAACATTAGTATTTACATATTACAAACCGAAAAGAAAATAATTTAAACAATAAATAAGTAATTAGACTTTTGCTATTTCTGGAGAAATGTTGCATACTAAATATAAAAACATTAGAATAACGTGGAATAATTTGGATTGATAAGGAATGATTTAGAATAACATGGAATAAACTGAATATGTGGAAGTTGGAATTGTTTTAATCAGTCAATATAAGTGGAAACTGGGGGTGAATATCTAAATATTTAGAATTTTGGGCTTTATAAACTTTTATGAATTTTGTGATGGCTTGAATGTTTTGCACATGTTGAAGTTGGAATCAATCGATAAAGTAATCTTGAGGGATGAGTGAATAATGTAGAATGTCCTAATGTGGGAATTTTTGGTATACTGTATGTGCAAAATTTTGGCATGTAGAAAATAGTTCGTAAGGGGAACTGAAAAAGGGGAATGATTTAAATTTCAAATGAGCACTATATTAATTATTTTGAATAAAGTGTGGGGGTAAATTGATCTAAATTGGAATGAATGGGGAATTTTTAGGTGCAAAATGTTGAATTATGAGAAAACTGAATTTTTGGAATGAAAAAAACGCTAACCTCCACGGTGTGAATTTTTTTAATATCTTGAAATTGGATTGGTGTGAATCAGATTAATTATGTGGAAGGAGAAGCGCGTCAAAACAGTAGGAATAATAAAAAATAGGAATTCCTTTAGACATCGCACAATTAAACATTTTTTGCTATAGAAGATGATACCATTGGTGTTAATTTGGAATAATTCTGTATTGGTTTGTATTGGTGATGTTTTTTTTTTTTCAATTTACTTTATTTACAAACTTAAAAAAAATAAAAAATAATTCTTGTAGTGGATATCATTAGTATGTGCATGTTTACCTAATAATGTGGCACAGCATGATCACATGGCAGCATACTGGTGAGTTTTAATTAGCTTTTTTTCATCCATGCAGGAGCAAAGGATCTACAAAATGCATCTTGACCATATTACGATAATGATTGGAGCATTCTCCAAGGCTGCACACATATAGTAAGTGATCGGTGTTAGTTGTTATTTGTATGTGAGTCAACAGCCATTTTGCTATGTCGTTAGGGAAAGCTAGTGACCCTATCGTGGACATGTTGAGCCAAGCAGCCTTTTCTTATCTGCATGCCCTTGGAGTACAAGCCCATTGATATGCTATCTTCTTGCCAAGATGCTTCCAATTATGCGAGCCACTGGAGTGAGGTGGAGCATGCTTTTTTTTCCATACAATAGAGAGAGAGCTCTATTGGTTAATGTGCTCTTCTTCTTTTTCTTTTTTTTAACCCACCTCGGCAGGAAGGACCAGTAGATCCAGAGCATCCTTCCCACTTTTCCCACAGTATCGTGACAGATCAATTTAGTACAAGGCTCATCACTGGGGCCTGAGTTTAAAGCCATCACCTCAATACATCACATGAGGGGAATTCTGCTGTGACATGACTTCCTGTGTTGTAAATCATTCCATGGAAGTGTGCTGTCTCTTCTTGGGGAGATGAACACTCAGGGAGGGTTCTGACTGGCAGCAAAGGGGAAGTGGCAAGATCGAGGTAGAAGGTCCTGTAAATGCTGCGCCATGTATCTAGTTCTCCTCTTTTCCAGAAGAGGGCAGCACATCTTAATGCAACCCAACCAAATGGTTCTGACATCTGAAACTCTCCAGCCTGATTTGTTGAAAAACATACAGACAGAGGTCATTATCATGGGGATTTTCAAAAAAAAAAAAAAGTCACCCATGCATGCTCTCAGCCCTCTAATTGAATCATGCCCCTCTTTACTTTTTCTAAAAGGAAATTATTTGGGCTTAAATGATACCCTGGAAACACATTATGATATGAAAGCTGATGCAATTTACTGCACAATTCTCTCACTTTCTTTTGTCATCCTCATAGTCTATCCCTTCTTGCTCTTCTTCTCGGCTCCATTTCTCTCTGCTGACTTTTTTTGTCCCCCTCGTTCTCCAGCACTTTGTTTCTGCTCCACCCTGTAATCACGCCGGTTTCGTGGCTCCCATTTGGGCTGGTATATATAGCAGTAATTGTCAGGGTGCCGTAAGGAGACTGGGCAGCGCATGTGTACGCTCTCACAAGGCTGTTTGCAGCGGACCTTGTTGATGGGGTTTGGGGGAGCACCACAGGCACAAAGGTTCTTTCTCATAGAGGCAAACAATGCACACATTCTATAAGGCAGGGATGGGGAACCCCTTTTCCTATCATGGACCATTTACGTTTTATATGGTCCTTAATAAACTCTAACTCTGACCTAATGCTGAACTAACCCTAAAACCTGACTTAACCTAAACCGCTACTCCAAACCCTTAATGCTCACTCCATTTAACATTTCTCTATGTTAATCATAACCCAAAGTCCTACATAAAAAAATAACACCATACCCACTTACTATACCCGCTCTCATCTGTGATTTATGTAAGGCATGCGCATGTACAAATGGCCGCAAATTTGATTGCTCACCTATAGAAATATGGCAGGCAGCTGATTTACAAACGGGGTACAATCAGGATTGCACCTGCTAAATGTGCTAAATTACAGTGGCTGATTTTGCGTAAGAAGTTTTCCTCACACGTATCATAACAAATTATCAATTTAGCTTCGAAATGATCTCAAGATTCTAAATTATCTGAAGGCTGACTTTGAGCCACTCACAAGAAGGTGTCATGCATAGCAGTTTTCCGGGTGTATTCCCAGTTGCTATTTTACGCAGAATGGACCTGGACATCAATTACCGCACGCTTAAGGTGAGATACGACATCAAATAAACTACAAATAAAATAAATTAAGAGCAACAAGACCTTAATACGGACCCGAAAGTGGAGCAATCATGAGTCACACTATTTGCTTCTGTAACTACTATTTTAGTTGTGAATAGTTTATTTTAAAAAATCCAAATCTAGAAACACACGATATAAAACGTATGTATACAAGTTATTAGTAGTAGCAAACGACATGGGCCATGTCAATTGTTAATTTCAATCCATGACCCGGGCCGTTACAAAACATACGACAGGCCTTAAAGGCCCCCAGTCCATAGTTTGGCCATCCCTGGCTGGTACAAGGCTTAGTGCTAATTAACAACACGCCGTTTATTTGTTCTTCACTCAGCCTTACGTGACATGCAGCATAAATGTGCCTCCTAATGGGTTTTTAGGATAAGAGCTTTATGCAAATACACAAGTCACTACATTTTAATGGTTGCAGGGGATTGAGCCTGATTTGTCGTCAGCCGTCCGGCTTCTGATCCGTGAAGCGGGCCCGCGTAGCGTGCAAATAGAAAACAAGCAAAACAGGCGAACGGCCACACATTCCCATCAGCGCTTCATCAGCCCGAACGGGATTGAAGTGAACGTGAGCAGCCGGAATGATGGAAGTTGCCAGTTGGCTTTCAAGCGAAGGCAGCAATCTGTTTAATCACAAACTCTGCACCCCCACCCCAAAACGCCCGTGTGGCGTAGCAAGCATGGAACGCTGCCTCCGAAAGAGATGACGGCAAAAACATGCTATGCAGCCCAGTTGTTTGTATGACAGGGTGGAGGTTCCTCGCAACTTGTATGGACAGGTCTGTCATTCACAGCGTGCACACAGTCCCGCCATTGTGGAGCTGTCTGTGGTCCCCATGGGGCAGGTCAGGGTGGGGTTGGCCGAGGGGGCCTCCTGAATAAAAACATTGGCTGCAAACAGGATGTGGGATCAAAAAGCTTCGTCCGAGCGAAGTGTTTATGTGTGCCAGTTGCTCATTATTCCGCTGTCTTCTTGGATCACTTTTCATCAAGTGGTACGGTTTTAGATCTGCACTGTATGATGTGTGAGCGGGGTTGTGATTATGGTCTCGGCTAGTGTGTTGAATTCAACGAAGAAGGAGATAAAATGGCGGTATGTGCTGTCACCATTCCGAAACAAGAAATCTTTGAATCCTTTTTCAATAATGTAGGATTGGGTTTTCTCATTTAGTCACTTATAGCATCATGCTGACTTTTACGCTGCTGGCATAGTATCTCCTCACAGCGTCATCCATCCATCAGTTTTCTACTGGTTGTCCCAGCTAACATGGGTGATCACCAGACTATAATGAATCCCCGTAAATTTGCTTATTTGAGAATAGTTCCTTGGAAACCCGTCCTCGGTTATTCTCTGAAAACTCGATATTTTCCATTTTGTGCTCAGGCCAAAGCAATAAAAATACTACTTTGCCGCCATTTTGTGGAATTGTGGTGTTGTTAGGCTTAATTCATTGGTTGAGTTTTTTTCCTCTGCATTTTGAGATCCACCTTGTGTGCCTTCAAAAGTTGAAACTGAAAGTATCTTTCTACTTTTCTCACGATGCAAATGCTAGCTAATTCTACTTCGATGAGCCTCATCGGAAAGTGGCTTGTTTAAAATCCAAAAGGAAAAGAAGATTTTAACTACTACTAACATGGATTCATGATTGTGTACATGCTGTTGGTGCTTTATGGTTCTCTCCGTTTTAACCATTTAAACCTATGAACAATTACGAATATTTAAATAGATTATGAAATGAAATGTTTTGGGAATGTGGGAGGAAGTAACACAGAAGTAGCGTAACACATTACAATTCATAATATTGCAATCTAGTTACTTTCAAAAGAGAGGAAGTAGTAATATGTAGTGATGGGAAAATGAAGCTTCATGAAGCACTTACGAATTTTTTTTTACTCCTCTACATGGTGTTCTTGGTTTGAAGATAAACGCTAGTGCAATGGAAATTAATTACATTTGTGTCTTTTAAACCAAGAGTGCCATCCAGAGAAGTCCAAAAATATCACAAATGCTTCATGACGCTTCATTCTTTCATCACTAGTATTATGTAATTATGGAATTATTGCCCAGTACTGTTGTTTACCAATTTCATCATTTACCTTCATGTACGGGAATGTTGTTCTTCATTATGGCATATGCTGTAGATCAATTGAAAGTTCATATAAATTAAAATGGCTAAATGGAAATTGGGCATTCGGACTGAAAGTGTAAATCCGGCCTTGATTGGTTGGTTGTACTGTGGATGTGATTCGTTGGTATGTCCACAAGTAACAACTTTTTTTCCCAAGTTCCAGGCAGTTGTGTTTGGAGATAAGTTTAGCTCGTTCCAAGGTGGGCAAAAGTAGCGAACCAGGTGCTCCGCTTTCATCCTGTTTACCAAACAGCTGTTTCATCCCAGTCGGCTAGAGACCACTTCACAGTACCTCTGTTTTATTTCTGGGCGTCTTGTCAACTAAGAGCAAGTCAAACATTTTGTTATGACATTTCCTTCCCAGACGCACACTTTCTACCTGGTTTGATATGCTGCAGTTTGGTCATCACTTCCAGGACACTCTGTGTGTTTGTGTTACTCAAATAGTTTGGGCCAGTTGTCGGCTTGTCTGGGAAGGGAAGGGGAAGGCGCTGTTTGCGAAGGATGAAGTCAAAAGCAAGTCGAACAGCTTGAAAGGCTTTGGCTTTTTTGGCTGAGTGCTTGTAACTTGCTTCCAGTCGTCTTTTTGTGGATCCAAAACAGCACATTCTGGTCAGTCGGGCTGCAGGTGGAATGTAAATGTTACCCAACACAGCATCGTTTGTCTTGTTCAATGAGGAGAAAGTTAAACAGACAAACAGTCTGCACGAATTAACAAGAAGCAGACAACAAACCTGTGACCAAGTTTTATTGATTCAGTCATGATGAATGCTGATATTATTTAACCATAAAATGTTCATTAGGACTATTACATGTTTATTAAAAAGTTTTAGTTATATTCAGAAATGTTAATTTAGCTCAAAATGCCTTAATTGTTGTATAGTAACATTTAATGTAAGTAGTCTGATGTTTCCAACCAACCGATTCTTGTCAAAATTGGTAAAGAATTTGACAAGTTACCTCAGTACAAGTGAATGGAAGAGATCGCTCTTCCCTTAAAGCTCATCTATTTGATCAGGAATTTCATCAGTTTTATTGATAAAAAAAATCAATGTACTGCTTAAATTTACTGCCTATATTTGTTAAATTGTGTCACAAAATTGCATTCTTGTAAAACTTGACTCCTGTCAAATTTGGACTTTTGTCATGTAAAGCATAGCAATTATGATTTTATTATCATTATTGGAAATATTTTCTAATGAACAAATATTTTGCATGAATCTTCAGGAAGGAGGCAAGAAGCAAACGGCAGTTTAGTGTGTGACAATGAAGTTTTATTAATTCACAGTCATGATGAATGGATGGATGGTGATTTGAAGTGACTCAGCCAGTGTTTATCCACTTATCCTCAGTTTCTTCAAGCACAAATACAAAGATCACCTTCACATATTTGCACCAAAGAAAGAAAAGGTGGGGTACAGATGGTGAGAATTGTGTGCGTGTGTGTGTGTGTGTGTGTGTGTGTGTGCGTGTGTGTGTGTGTGTGTGCGTGTGTGTGTGCGTGTGTGTGTGTGTGTGTGTGTGTGTGCGTGCATCACAGCAAAAAACACCCAATTACATGGACACATGTTAAATGATGTCTAAGTCCCTGAGAGCTCAGCTTCCTATGAATGAGATTTTAAAGAAGCACCATTTGGCTCACACTCTCACTGGCCATAGGGTTGCTACACTTATAGCGGATTACATACAGTCATATGATGAACATTAAACCACGTGATCTAGGGAACTGCATACAATTTTAAATAAAACACAATAAAACTATAAACATAGCAATTGTACATAAGCACAAAGTGACAGCAAACACTGCTTTCAAGTCTGCTTGTTTTTATATTTGGCGTCATGTTGTTGACTTTGAAATGCTAGCAAATTAAAGGTAATTTCAGAAAAACTAACAAAAAGATGAGTCCTAATAAAGTCACTTCTCCTGAGACATTAATAGGATTTTCAAAGAAAAGCACTAGAATGAGTAGAAACTTGACAATTTTTGAGAATAGTTATTTGTGTCTGTTTTATACATAGTTTGATAAATGTGATTTATATTTTATACAATTTCCCTGTAAATGGTTGTGAAAAAATTACCTACAAGTTTCAGGGCTAATATGCAATCAGATAAACACACCCAGTAATTAATAAGCATTTTGCAAAATGCAGTTGAATGACTGTTAAGCTCGAAAGTAAGTAAGTACCAGGACAATGCTGAAAGGAACAAATAGTATCCATTTAGTAATGTTAAAACTATTATAAGGAAAAAAGTTGTATATTTTAGAGGAAAAAAGTCAGTAGCTAGCAGTTCAATTGAATTTTTTATATCTTAATATTTTTTTCCTTAAAAAAATATTTTTTTCAAGAAAATTCACTCTTCTCATATTACGACTTTATTCATATAAAATTTAAACCATTTCATAAACTTTGATTTAATCCTTTGACTTTTTATTGCAATTTTAATATGTTCTTTTTGCAAAAGTGCAGCTTTATTCTTGCAAAATCCTTTATTACGATTTTATTCATACTCATCGATGTATATCATTTGTTCGAAAAACTTTATTCTCATCTTAACGCTCAAGAAATAATGAATATTTTTTATCTAATCTTTATGATTTTATCTGATAGTATATAGGCCGACTGTATGTTTTTTTTCATGAAACATTTTCCTCATAAAATGGTCTTTTCTCGTAAAATAGTACAACTTTACTCTTGTCAGATGAAGGCTTTGTTGTCATACTGTTAGAACAGTGTGGCCCTAATACTCATTCAGAAAAAAATAAATAAAATATTATATTATACATGTATGAGTTTAGTGATCATTTAGCTACGCTAATTAACAAATAATAACCCTGTTGTCTCGTAGACAAACATGTTATTCTCTTTTTGGAGAGCGTCATTGTCATTTGTATGGCCTGACTTCAAAACGCTGCTCTGGGAATAAAATAAAATAAAAAGATATCTGCATGTACGTTTCTAAAAAACTTAAATCATCTTTTTCCTCCCATAAATCAGATCTGTCATCCTCTGTTGCCTTGCATGTGACATTTATGGAAAACAAAAAATCCCGTAATTCTATAGGCAACTATTCCACAGTGTGCAGAAAAGCACACGCGATAGTCTTAACCCTAACCTTAAAACTAACCCAAACAGACATAATTAAAAGGCTTTTTTATATTTATATATTTATATTTATATATATGCTCTCAAAGCCTGCTGGCATGCCCTCCACAAACATGTGGTTGTCTGTGTTACACTGTTGTTCCCTCCCATCCAAAAAGCTTTGAGAGAAAAAATCCTTACAGTTGCGTTTTAATAACCGCATTTGAAATTCATCTGTTGTATCTTGTCAAATGGCCCGTAGCTAACAAATCTCTTACTGAATGTGTTGTGTGAACCTTGTGAATAAATTAAATATCAGTATAAATAGTACATGTGCATATGAAAACACCAACTTTATATTTCACTGTATTAAAAAACAACTATGAAGCATATATATATATATATATATATATATATATATATATATATATATTCTGGATAGGTTACTATGGTAGCTAATTGAAAAGAAGATTACAAGAATACTGATGTAAAAAAAAGATAAAGTGCTTTGTTACATAAAAGTATTACTAAATCTTGTTGTTTGAGATAACAATTGTTTTTGTTATAGCCAAGGAATAAATTAGAAATGACTGACTTAATTCACTGTTGTTAGAGAAGGAAAAAAAAAAAGTTTAACGGTCCAGTATTGTCTGATATACTGACGTAAAATTCCAAAGCACCGTTTTTATATCCATAGCTGATCCAATAAGATTTTTAATATGCCTCCAGATCGATATGCAGCAGAAAGAACAATATTTTATCCAAAGATTTCATATTGGGTATAACCGCTATCTTGGCAACAGATTCAATAGTATTCCCTGTGTGTACGTTTTGAAAAATCTAACTAGTCCACATTCACCATTTTTTTAAACTACAGTAATAACAGACAAAAGCTGTGTGAGCCGCTCTTGTCGTTCGCCAGTCTAGTTGAGTCTCGTTGATGTGACGTTTGATCCGCTGCCAAGCCAAGCAGCTTTTTTGTGTTCTATGCTGTTGTGGGCGCTACTGGAAGCTTTCCAAGAGTCACCACCCTCTGCCCACCTTGAGCAGCGTCCGCAAGGATTTTGTGTCTACACAAAATTGTTGGTTATTTGCCTCTGGTGCTCAAACAGGTCTTCGGTCTCTGCGCTGTATGCGTCTCCTTGAAGGATGAAAAAATGGTCAGAAGTGGCAGAGAGTGGTGCCGTCGTTGAAAGTGGGAAAACTTTGGAGCTTACCTGCATGACATCCGTACATAAAAGCTCTGTGGCCGTCGTACTTGCAGCGACAGCGCATGACATTATTCATGAAGTCCGACTCGGCCATGTCCATAGAGGGGTTGACTTCCACCTGACAGACAGACACAGTCATCAGTCAGTCTAGACTGGTTGTTTATCTGATATTGTACAGTGGGATCTAGAAGTTTGAATTTAAGGGTTACTGATAGGACGACCATGAAATAAGGCGGTGTCATGATAGTTGAAACGAATTGCCATTAAACCCTTCATTTCGGTAGGTTTCTACTTCCTGATTTTGTTTTGTCATCAAGCTGTGTGATATAGCGATATCATGTATATATATCGTAGATGATATTAAAAACATATACCGTATGACAATAGTCCCCAAAAAACGGTCCGTGGCTCTCTACCTGTCCAAGGGTGATTAAATATTTTAATTTCCAAATTTCCTGGGAGGACACTCGGCCCGGCTTTGAGAGACTAAAATGATACTCTACGTTTACTCAAAGATGCCATACATTATAACTCTTTCAACGTATACCACCTCTGGGTAGAAAATAAAACAAAAAACATGACTCTCTTTTGAATAATACTTGACAAATTAATAAATAATGACACTATGTTGTAAGCTCAACCTTTTTTGCTCCCACGATCGACCTATCATTTTTACCATATTTTTTAATTTAATGTTTTTTATGAGGTGAGCAGGGACGAACCCATGCCCCCTCTGGTTTGGCAGTGCAAAGCATTAACAGTAAGCTAAAGTTAATAAAAAACTGCTTTTATCCTTTAAAAAAACTTTAATATTAACAAAAAAAACACGTACACAATACCACTTCTTTTTTTCCCCCTACACCCCTCACGATTGACTTGGGAGCAGTCACGGTAACATGATGAATTCCGCCTCCCATTTGCCGCACAATGAAAAATTGATATTTTCATTAATTTATAAAAAATTCCCTGGACAGGTTGTAAAAAAGTGGACATGTCTGAGCAAAAGAGGAAGTTTGGTCACCCTATGCTCATCATGAAAAGTTGTATTTGCTGAATTTGTTGGGCAGGTTCTTGCTTTTGAGGCAATTCATTTATTTATTTATTTTCTGTTTTTTGTGCAATATTTCCATCATCTTTGGAATGATGCTTATTTTTTCTAATGCACAAGGGAGTATGTAGTGACTGTTGAGAAGAATCCCATTCATTTTAAACATGCAACAAAGACATTCTACATAATGTAACTACACAATGGCCGACTGGTGAGAAAAGCTTGTATAAATTTGCAGTTAAGGTTCACAGCATGTGGTTTTGCTGCCACTTGCTGACAAGCATTTACTGTCACTCACAACAAGCTTATACATATACTGTAAGTAAACCTGATTTAGGTAACAATCAAAACGCTGTAAGTTATTTCAACTGCATCTTATTTCTGTGTCTTATTCTACCGTACAATTTAATAACACTGTTATTTGGAGCACAACTCTAACTGCTCATACGAGCTTTCTCTTAAGTGATAACACTAACAAGTCATTTACTCTAATAGCTGTTCTGTAAAAAATCCCCACCCACTTTAAACACTGGTTACACACAGTTACAGGCACAAAGGCGGCAAACTACAAGAAAGAAACCGAGGCCAAACTGGAAAGAATTTCATTTTGGTTTTCATTTCTCGTACAGTTGACAGCGTAGCCAAAATTATCCCAGTTCATTCGGAGTAACAAAAATGCTGTAATTGGCATGCCATGCAAAAGTTTTGCAAGGAAACATGTACAGAATGTAAATAATATATCTCAGTTGGATGTAAATTTACACTTTACTGAAGGAACATTAAGGGGTGCTTGTGTTTTGATTGTAAGGTTTTTCCCAACACTTATCACGCATGGCAAGTCATTCAACACTTTTCAAATGATTTCAGTTTGAACCTTTTGAAAAGAATGACATCAAATGTGTTTGAGTCACAGACAATACCAATAAGATGTTGAGACGACACCATTTTAAGACCTGACTGGACACAGTTTTAGTGTGTAAAGGGCCGTTTAGACACACTTTAAAATTATTCCTTACTCAACAACTGCCTCTTAATTTTCCTTGTAAATTAGTGTTTGAACCTTTGCCTGAGAGGCTTTATCGTGTTTCTGTGTTGGTTTAGTGTATTGTTTGGTGGGAATGTGACTATAAAAGTAAACAGGGTAGGAGGAATTCCTTGGTGGCAAATTATCCTTGTCTAATGGGAGGGGAGGCACAGTGGGAGCTTCACGACAAGTGAGGTCATCCTTAACTTGGGTAATTGATGTGTTTCATTAGCACAGGGTGGATCGGAGGGATGGTCTGATTAATCTGTTCTCAAAAGTCGGAACTGTCAATTTAGCAAGTTTAAATATAAAATGCTTTGGCAATTCAGTCTAATTTGCTTAGTCACTTCTTGACTCTTCCTTAGGACCGTATGATCATTTACCTTAATTTCTATCCTCCACATAGAGCACGTACAACTATATAATTGTAACCAGAGTGTTCCAAAGACACTCACTCAGCCAGCGCTCAAAATCATGCGTGATTTGTGGATTACACGTAAATTAAGTAAATGTTGCTCCAACCGACAAGCTTAATTACAATGAGTGAGCGTCGCAGACAAACATCAGTAATTATCAGCCGAGAGTTCCCACACATGCAAGGCCATCAACGAGCTGCAGACGGCTGCAAAAATGTGCGGGATGGGTAAGTCTGCAAGAGTGAGGTGGAGGATAATGATGAGCTGCAGTCCTTGATGTGTTTTACGCTATAGTGACCGCAGACCTGATGGTCTGGCTGAGGCTCAAGTAATGACAGAGACGGAGAGGATGGTTGAGCTAGATTGGGAGGTCGGGATGTTAACAACGAAAATAGACGTACGGTGTTTAACCAGCAACCGACCAAGAGAATATCGGGAGCCTGTGAGAATCGTCAGGCTGAAAATGTCTCAAAAGATATTTGGTGAGTGAGACAAACTACATTCAAACTGGTGCTCATGTTTGCATGATCCATCCATCCATCCATTTTCTACACCACTTTTGCAATCAATCACAGGCCAGAGACAGACAACCATTCGGAATCACATTCACAGCGTCCTCTCACAGAGTGGTTTGTAAGATCAATAATTCCAAAGGTCTCTAAATGTATGACGATTTGAGTAGTAGCCACGGCCACCTCCGTTATCGTTATGTTGTGATGGCGGTAATACATTAGTTGTCTTAGCAGCCAAACAAGAAGAAGAAGAATGCGGAATAGAGTAGAAGAAGAAAATATTGTCATCTCCAGGTAGTCATCCAGAAATTATTAGGTAACTTATGCTGCTTTCGAGACAGCTGGGAAATCAGAAATACCCTAGTTGGAGCTTACAATGTCTGATGTCAAACATTAAAAAAAAATTAAGAAAGAAAAAAAACATTGCTGTGTTTTCACTTTGTTTGTGAATGGATCAATTGACATAAACTGATACCTTGAAGTTCAAACTAAAAATGTATGCAGGAAATATTCCCTAAATGTCTAACTTTCTTACACATTCATTCAAATTTGGGGGGCGACAGCCTTCATACTTGATGCCACTCATGGCGTCTACTAACGATAGCTAGTCAGCTCGGGCTAATTGGCTAACCATAGCTTTCTGAGCTCTGATACTTCATTCCAAACTGCTGAGAAATTTAAAATAACCTACTTGTAAATGTAAACAAAAAATTATTTTAGCGACTAGGCACGCTAACTGTTAGTACTCCCAAAAGTAAACTACATGAACCAGTTTTTGATCATCTTTTAACACCCTCTTGTTTTGTTGCGGGCGAATTTGACCTATTGTAAAGTTACAAAAAAAATAAGCTTTTTGATAGGAAACTTTTATTAATAATGAGTTTAAAAAAATTATACTAACAATGTTTTGATGGGAGGGGGTTGGATCAGACACGTTTAGAGAATTACACATGCCCTGGGTCAAAGTGACCCAGGAAGATTATTGCAATTCCTGAGAAATGAGGAGACAAAATGAGGGTTAAAAAGTTTAGTGAAGCGATGTATCTAAACAATTTCGAGTAAAAAAGGGTTGTATTAATTGTTTATATAGACTTTCAGACCATCTCTGAACACCAGCATTGTTATGTGACTTCAGTGTGAGTCCCAAGTTTGCGTCAAGGATTCCTCCCTGGGCAACTGTCCCAAATTTCAGACTCCCCAGTTTTCTGGAATGCAGCGCTAAATCGGTTGAACTCGCTTTTGAAATCATGCCAAACTTGAACAATGTTCAGGGCTGGAAGAGCAAGTAGAAAGAGGACTACTAACCTGAAAGATGTAATCTCCAGGCCGCACGTCTGTCACGTCAACCCACTGACAGTCAATATCATGGCGGTAGGTATCCCAGCAGCCTACAGAGATACCCTGGTCCCCCATGTTGTAACAGGAAAAGCGCTTTTGGGAACCTAAAACACAGCAAAAAAAAAATCAGTTGAATTCTCGTCATCTTCATCATCAAAGTTAGCTTAATGCCTGCCACTTTGTGAATAACATTTTGTTATGAACGCTGCTTTTTCACACAAGCTATTTCATCCATGATGTAACAAGCAAATGGGGAGTGAACAAACAAGCACAGCGGCGATCTAATACATTAACCACGGAGTAAAACTCCACACTACTGGAGTTAAAATATTGATATTAATTTCCTGCCACTAATGGGAAGTGCAGATTTTGGGTGTGTGTGAATGTTGGTGAATATTACCGTCAGGGCAAAACGTGTCCTCCAGACAGAAACTGGCCTTATGTCCTTCTGCAACCCTGGTGCCGTTGAGAGTCAGCAGGTCATAATGTGTGAAAACCTCGATGCTGTGGTAATGCCTGAGAAGAAAGAGAAAGATGGAGAGGCCATGTAAGAAAGAGAGTGAGCATGCCCAGAGATGGCAAAAGACCAAAATGACATGTAACTATTGTTTTGCTAACACTAACTTACTGGAAAAAATAAAATAAATGAGTTAGTTATGATAACAACTGAAAAAAAATACATCTTATGGGTAAATATTGGGGTTTGAACTGATTAGTCAGTGAGTCAACTGTACAACGATGTACAACGAGATGATGGCTTATTTACATTGTGTCAGTTTTTGATAAAGTAAGGCGAAGAAACTACAGATACTTGTTTTCAAATCTAGGCAGCAAAAGTAAAAAAGCCTTCATAAAAATTAATACTCATGTACCTGAAAAATCTACTAACAGTAAGTACATGAACCAAGTATTTGTACTTCATTACTTCCCACCACTTAGCATGCATTTTTGTTTGCACATTAACATTAAATGAACACTGCTCCCCTATGGCGCGTAGCCTCATGACCTCACTGCTTGAACACGAGCATGGGTGTCACCATAACACCTCTCACAGAGGCTTGTTTTAGCGTCGAGTGGCCTGTTTACCCGCACTCGCTGAATGGAGGTCTTTGAACTCCGCGTCCGTAGCACTAATGTGTTGAAGAAACAACTCACCGGTCACCTTATGCTGTCCTTTGTACCCCTTTGCGACTTCGCTAAATGGATCGCTTCACACGTGCGTGGGACTTCATGTTGGAGATATGACCGCTGTCCGGGTTCGTACGCGTGCTCAAAGGTCAAAGTCAAGCATTTTTCTATATTTTCGAAAACACTGTTCAGGCCAGGGTCGATTATAAGTTGTTACTTCTCGCTTTGCTGCCAATCTTGATCTTATTTATTTGGCTTCTTCGTGACGGGCCTTCAGGTGCGCACGTCATCGAATTGAACGGAGGTTGCCGAGCGCTGAAGCGGAATAACGTCCACCAAATTTGGCGGCCACTCTTCATCTATTCACAGCTGCTAATTAAGGTGACAAAGATTCTTGTGTTAAACTGGTGATCTTGCATGCTACCAGCTGATTCCTTGTCATAATCTACATGTTTTCTTTCCGGCTGGTGATTAAATTAAATTTAACTCCAAATTACTCCACACGGAGGCCATTAATGCATGTTTTCCAAAAACCCGCAACTCATCTGTGTCCAGGAGTCTCTAAAATAAATGACCACATTGCTTAACCACAACATCCCACATTTAGTAAAGCGTTCTTTCCACTGCAATAAATCTCCGCAACACATGCAAATTACCCCGCGTTGGGATGAGGTACCTGTGACACTGGTGCCACGTCCAGCTCTCCCTCGTCGCTTTGGGTCGGAAATCGGAGCGTCCCAGGTTCATGATGCGCGAAGAGAAGCGCAGCAGCCGTCTGTGGCCGTAGGGCCAGTTCATGCGGGCGGCAGAGGAGGACAGACAGTTCTCCTCATTGGCACAGCTCAGCAGGTGGAGCGGTCGGTCTTCCAGGTAGGCCGTCTCCTGGACCAACTGGGCATCCAGAACGAGGTCGGGAGCCGCTGAAGCAGGCCAGACGAGAGATAATATTTGAATGATTTTATACACATTTTGATTATGTACACTGGAGTTTAGGGGTGTTTACATTTTATTTGAGACTATTTTAATTTTACTTTAGATTATTTAATTGTATTTATTATCATTTAGTTTGAGGCTATTTTAATTCATTTCAGATTTTCCTATGTTCTATGAGAAAATAAATGTTTAATAATTGAAACAATTTAGACATCTGCCGGTGTCCTGAAATGGATGCTGTTCAATGTTAAAGGTTCCTCTTATAATATCCATCCATCTATCCATCCATTTTCGATAGTGTTTGTCGTATGTAGGGACGAGGGTGTGCTGGAGCCTATGTAAAAATGTGCTAAATAATAAGATTTTAAATTCTTTACCTTTGTAGATTTCTAAGTTGAACTTGATATATCCGATAGCTAGAATTTGGTCTTACTTTCTGAGCAGGTGACCCCAGCCGCTTTAGGTCCTCCACCTCTTGGACAGTGCATGTGGTTGTTACGGCGACACTGCTGAACTGAGAACTCGGTGCCGACGCAGTGAGTTCCGCTGAGGATCAACTCGGCTGCGTTTGAGTCGCTGGACCAGTACCAGGTATCCTGTCAGAGGCAAGGGGATGCTTGCAATTCATTGTCCAGCAGAGTGAATTAAAGGCTATAGATTGACCTCCATCTCTTCATTTGTTTATCTGTCTTTCATTAACACCTCTGACAAATTAAAGGAGCGCTGCAATTCATCAAAGAGATGGAACTGGTCATTCAGAGCCTCTTGTACTAAACATCCAAGTAATGGAGGCATGCTATTTCATTTGGGGGAGAAGAAACCTAATGGACTGATGTGGTGTCACTTTCAGGTTACCTGATGTGCACTCGCAGCGAATCCCAGACCCAACTGTCTGCACACCACCATGGCCTCATTGATACCCCAATTCTCACTGCAGACCGAACCCCAACGCTTACGGCCGCCCACTTCCATCAGCACCTCCACTCGGCCCTCTGAGGGAACCCTGCCGCCAGCCAGACGCACCTGCAAACATGTCTAAGATTAGTCACCTTTGAACGGTGAAAAACGTATGTGTTAACGTTGTGTGTACCATATTTGCATTGCTCGTACCATGTGCTCTGTGCCGGTTTTAGGGACGTTACAACGCACTGAAGCATCCTGGCTGTGTTTGAACGTCCACGGTTGAACCTCCTGGAAGAAGCAGTCGAGGATGGAGCGCTCTGTCCCCGTGCACTGCACACTGTTCATGTGGATGGGTCCAGTACCTGCACAAGTCAGCAATTTTGTTTTTCATAGTTTGCTTCATCTGGTCTGAATCGGGTCAACAACCATATTATCGCTCGCCACAGCATGGAGCAAAATTGGTATTTGTTGATCACCTTAATTGGTATTTAGACATCCTAACATGTTACAGTGCACCAGCAAAAACCTAAATTATTCTCCTTCATGTAAAAAACAGGTACCGCTGAATATTGTTTTCATAAGAAATCCCCATTGAATGGTGTCAAGAGGCAGAACATAACGGAGGATGAACGCATCGTTTGCTGAGATGTAAGATTTCACGTGACTTTTGTTCGTTCAGGGCCACCCAGTGAACGCAAAAACGTACTTGCGTCATGCAAAGCCTGAAAGCTTATCGGCTGAGATCTGCTTTTTTTCTCTTCTGAGTGCTTTCTCCACTTCAGAAACAATGAAAAGTTAATTTCCCTGGTGATAAAGTGCTATTGCGAGGCAAGCAGCAGAACCTGCAGCAACGACTTGCGGATCTGACACACCTCATTGCCAAACCTCTTTTGCTTTCGGCAAAACAACCACAAAGCATATGCTAATTCCATCAAACAAGGGCATACGTGTGTCAAGACTTTCTTCAATTGGTACTTAATGAAAACCAGAACCTCCAAACGACTTGAATCAAAAGAAATTTGAATGCAAACAGTCGGTTCCATAATAACGCCGTTTTATGAAACCGCTCGCCCAGTTATGGCTTTAGTGTTTTCTTCATGCGTAAGACATAAACTATAAACCTGGAAATGGACGAGCATTTTAGTGAATGCCACCATATCCACAAAAACCAAGGGAAGGGGGGGAAACTGCCAGATAGACAAATTAAATGAAAAATGGCAGAGACGACGGGGTGCGAGAGAAAATGCAGGCTGGCTGGCTCTGTCGCTGTAAGATTGCAGCCCTGCTTCCACATTGGTTACGCATGTGGCTAGAAATGTCGGAAAAACACATATCTGTCCCATTTCCGCTGCTATCGCAATGGCGACTCCCATAAGCTGGATTTATCGCGACAAGGGTGTGTAAAGGCCCACATGACGGATTCCAAAAAAAAGAAAGAAAAACTCAGCAGTCACAGGCTGTACTTAAAACTTCCTTTGGAAAATCTGTGAAATCCCTGAAATAAATTCTCACATATGTTGCAGCACACTTCTGATGAACATTTTATGGTGTTTTGCTCCCCCGTGTGTGTGGAGTAAATTTAATGCAAACACACACCACGGGGAAAATTGTTAAATAAACAAAGTGAAATGAAACTGTTGGCCAAGTAATAGAAATATCTTACAATTTAGCTCTATAATTTTGAGGTGGGTTGGATCACACTGACTGTCAATCGTCAAAACACAAATTTCCACACATTAGCCCTGTGATTGGCTGGCGATAGTACAGTGAGTACCCCGCCTCTTAACCAAAGTCTCCAGCTTACCCATGACCCTAATGAGGACAAGTACCATAGAAAATGTAGTGATGGTATGACATTAAAGTACCATGAAGAAAAAACATCTTCAGTTGTGAAACATTGATCATTTGGTTCCTGGTCACACACTAAAACTATTCCACTGCCAGTCAACATATGGTAAGCATACATCCATTTTCTATACCACTTTTCCTCATAAAGGTAGCGTGACTTTGGGCAAGTGGTGCGGTGCGCCCTTATCTGGCCGCCATCCAATCATAGGGCACATGGTAGACAAACAACAATTTGGCATCTTCAATGAACCTAACATTGATGCTTGTGATGTGGGAGGAAGCCAGGGTTCTTAGAGAAAACGCACACAAGTAGGAGAATAAACGTGCAAACTCCGCACAGGTGGACCTGAGCAGAGATTCAAACCCGAAACCGCTCGATTGTGAAGTAGACGTGCTAAACAATACATCCATTGTGCTCTCTATAGTTTTTTTCTTGTAATGTTTTCTTTTCTTTTCTGTGTAGTCCTATTCCTAACATTAAACACATCAGAACAAGGTCTGATGTGTTTAATGTCGTTTTTAGAATCTCCCGCGGGGAGAGGCAAATGGCTCCATGGACACTGCTCATTTACAGCTTGTTATTTCTAGGTCAAATTATTGGCTTATAGAGTTATTGTATCCTTGGTTCAGTGAGTTTTCTTACAGAATGATTAGAAGTGGCAGATGCCTTCATAGGTTTCATCTTATTACAAAGATGGATTTCATTTAAGGGTTGGAAATTGGGTAATTCTGGCCTTATTCTTTTGGGGATAGCACAAATAGTTGCGCTTTCAAGGAAAACCCTGTTCTTTTCCACGCTGAAATTACACTCCATTTCAGGCACTGAAATTAATGTGCTGTCTGTCATTTTCTCCCCATTTCCATGAACCATGTCTGAGTCCATTTTTCTTAGCCAAGATTTGTGTTAGTTAGGTAGTAATCTGCGCCGTCTGCGGCTGGTTAGATCCTACGAAACATGCCAGAATCATGTTGCTCCTCCAGCAGGATTCCAAACATAATTTAGAAGTTTAAAACCGGTACGCCATTTTATACACAACTATGTTTGTGTGTGTCTTTACCACACACACTGGCAATGTCTGAATGAAACACACTGGACACGCTACAATCTATGAGCACTGGACCGGTCGGCAGAACACATTCTTTATCACATATGCTCATCATAAATAAGTCAGTCTTGTAGCAGAAAGTTTAGGTGGAAATGACGCAACACTTAAAAGAATAGCTGTGTAAAAATAAGTTAAAGCTGCATTTTGTAACAATTTGCCCATATATATCTTTACAATAGCCTTTTTATTTATCCATTTATGACAGAAACATTTTTTAATTAGTCGATTAACACCCTAGCTGTTCATAATGGGAACTCCTGCAAGCCCCTGGCCAATAGTTTTCAGACAGGATTCGGGTTTGAATTTCCCGCCGTCTGCGGATGTGAAGATGAAGAAGGGTGTGTGCAGTTTCATTTTCCAGGTGGCAGTAGCGATTTGAAATTAAATTTTCTGCGTTCAGTGGCTTTAACCCTCGTAAAAACAATAAACTGAAATGATCTGAATTGATATCACGTGATGACATGCATTGCTTTGAATGTCAACCTGTTTCATTTCTCACGTTCTTCATTTCTCGACAGGTTGCTTCTTCTTTTGGGATAAATGTTTCAGAAATAACCAAATAAAAAGCAAAAAAACACAGAATTAAGGTTTAACCGAGGTCTCGTCAGGTACACTGAGATGTATTTTTCCTGAATTAATTTTAGCATGTTAGACACATAAAATACAAAAAAAGCCAAAGAAAAATCCAAACACAGTGATTTGAAGTCTCACAAAAATTCATTTTGTGTTTTTTTGTGTTTTTTTCCTAGTTCATACTGTGCCCCCTCTTTAAAGGGGGCAGAGCTTCAGCCTTGTTTTCCCCCTCCCACTTCCTTATGTTTTTCTTTTTTTCATGTAAGAAACTCAGGGCACCAAAAAACGACCTGCCAGGCTTCCTTCTTCAGTCTCCCTCTCTTGGTCATTGTTGTTTTTCATGTTTCTTGGACGGGTTGTGACTGGGGGTAATGCCTTTATAGGGATCAACAGACTAAGCTGAATCTGAATCCAAAGGTGTTTTTGTCCAATTTTTCGAGTAGCCAGGACAGACGTGTGGCCATTACATTTCCGGTTGTAGGGTTCTCATCATATGTCTCCTCTTTACCACAGAAATCATGTGCAACTTTGGAGGTGTATTTTTGGCCAAATTCCAAATTGTACCCGCTTCACGGACGTCAGAGGTTGTATATTATTTCACACAGAAATTAAACATCTACTAATTAAATCTTTATATAACTTTACCCGAAAATCCTTCTTTCTGCACATAGTGGGAGTTTGTTCTCTCTAAAGAGTCTAATTTAGGCGTGTTTAAGCAACGTAAAGGCCTATGGTTATGTGGCCTGCCTTCATGGCACATGCAAAATTACAGCTTGCAGCCAAACGTCATATAGTGAACGTTGCAGAGGAGAGAGCTGTGCTGTTCTCTTTGAAGTGCCATCGACCTGAAGTTCTCCGGGAACACTGAGAACTGAGAGGTCACAGACACTGTGTGTGTGCGAAGCAAGCGTGTTTGTGTGTAACGGTGTAGACTGTAGAGGGTCAATCCTAGCATTTGTCAGGCTGAAACTTCAGCCGCAGAGCCACCATATACGCTTAAACGTGTGCAATTACACAATTAACCACCTGTGTGAATGAATGTGCTAATTGAAAGCAGATAATCAAAATGACATCATCACCAAAGGTTAAAAGGTGAAAGGGACTGAACACACTCCGTTTAAGCCAAACAAGCAAACGGTCATGCCGCGTTTCGCCTTGATCAGCATGAGGGGAGAGCACACCCTGGCTTTAAGGCTTTTGGGTGGCCGTTCCCACATCTACTCAGGGCGGGGACGCCAAGCACATTCAAGATGGGTTGGTTGAACACTGCAAAACCTCTCAAAAGAGCACGTACAGTTCGGAATTGGAAAAAAAATTCATGGGAAAAGTCGGATGAGGATACAGGAAGGGATGTTCAAGCAAGCAGACAGAAAAACTCCACATTGTTATTTTATAAGGTTGTGTTTTATTTCTCACACCAGTGTGAAATACCTGTAAGTTAACTATGATCACAGATTCACTTTAACCCCACTTTACACTGAGCAAGTGTACTGCTTCACCACACACCGAGCCATTGAACACCACTCTTCTACCCAATGGAAAAATTCTGACCCTATATAGTTTTTCAGGACTTTACATACATTATAATGTACTTAAAAAAAAATTATTATTTTTTAAAGGACTTTAAAAAAAACTTTTGTCAAGAATTGATTGTCAAGAACAAGTGTATTACCCTAATGAAAAAAAAGGAAAGAGTGGCAATTTTTAGCTATTTTGTTTCATTGACTGCACTTTTTAATTTTTGCAAACAGTTTGACAAAAATAATTCATTACTAAATAACTAATGCAAATTATAAATTAGCAAAGTCAATTTCAAAGACAGAATATACGCAATTACCACATTTTCACACTTTTAAGAATGCTACAAAATGAGGCACATTCTTCAACTTTGTTCTAAAAGTTCAGACTTCTACACTTAAAGTTTACACTTGTTTGAGAATGATTTTTGATGTTTTTTTTCTTAAGGGTTTTTTATGATGGGAAGAGTTTCACCCACTGACAGATTATAATTGTATTAATATTATTCTGTATTAGACCAAAAATAAATCTGAGCAAATCTCAGCTGGCCCAGCGTTCTGGCACAGATTTTGGTCAAACTAAGAGGTTCCACTGTATATGAGTCAGAGCTTTGAGTGGGTAAATGAAGGGTACTTTTTGCTATTTGAGCGCTCAAAGCTTAAACAAACCAATGCGGCTTATAGTATTAGACGTCATGTGATAGTTTTGCGGATGTGTGTACACCTGACCGTTCTGGCTCGGGACACACAGGTGGAGATCCAGCAGTGAAAACACAAACAGCTTCAAAGTATCACAGACAGACGTGATCTCATCTGATCAGTCAGGGCAGACTGCTACTGACTTGAGATAAAACACGTTCTGCAAAGGTTGCCGTATCTCGTCTGGAATTCCATCACGCTTGATAGACACTTTGAAACCTGTGCAGTCAAAACATGCTCATTGTTCCTTCTCACCTTGACCCATAAAGGCGCCTTGCAGTGCGTCCTGTGCGGTACCGAAGCCCAGCTCTCTGCACACCACGCTGGCCGCCGTCCGCTCCCACAAGTGGTCCACAATCGTCCCCCACTTTCCGTCTCGGAGCACTTCCACGCGACCCTCGCCGAGCCTGGGCCCGGCCTTCAGACGCACCGGCTACGCCAAGGAACAGGAGGGAAAGTCAAAGTCAACACCACATGAATACACTCGAGGTTTTACATAATAGCACCGTCTTACCACAACTGGGTACGGGGCTTGAGGTCTTCCCGAGGAAATCCTGGAAAACTGAGGGCCCGGAACACATTTGACCACAGCGTGTCGTCCGTTCTTACAGGGGGTGGGGCTACGGGGGATTGACAGCTGGCCGTGGCACTCGGACAAAGTGTTCTCACTGCCCAAACAGTTGACCTTCTCTACCCAGAAACCCTTCTTCTTGGACATGAGGCTCAGCCTAAAAGGGATGAGGTGAAGTTTCAAAATTAAATTGTGAAATGGAGGGGATTATAGGAGACTCATGAATTTCCTGTCTTAAGATGCTGTGTCAGAGGCTGACGAACAGGTTAAATGCATTAAAATTGTCGCCCCATTTCACACTGTCTATTTTTTCCAAGGCTATTCTGTAGAAAGAGCAGGCATGGGATGAGGGATCAAAGTTGACCTGTGCATTTTGGCCCCTTTCACACTGCCTATTAAAGGTAAGAATGTTTTGCTTTTTTTCTTGGGTCACTGTTCTGTCTTACTAGCACAGGATGGGTGGTCGAAGTGGACCGGGGATTTAACCGGATTCTGAGGTAGTAACAGAGGCTATATGGCAGTTATGTAAGCCCCTTTCACACTGCCTACAATAATCCTGATTTATCTTGCCTATTCTTCCTGGGTCATCATTATGTCCGACACCAAGTCGACCCACAAAGTTCCCAACTTCAGCAATAGTATGTGAGGCGTAACAGAGGTGGGACGGCTCCGTTATTATGTCTCTGATGCAGATATTTAGTGTGCTCTCTATGAGAAGTAGGCCAAAGTATAACTTACCTTGTTAAAGGATCTGCAACCTTGGTGTCCCATATTTTCCTGTAAAGAAACAAAGAGAGGAAATGGTCCTATCAGGAGTGTGTATCAACTGTGGTTACGCACACACATCACCCTGTGTGGTGACCTGAGTGACCCACAGTTGCTTCAACGTAATAGTGACTGTAAGATATACTCTGGCTTCTGTTTGTTTTCTATGTAACCTGGCCACACAGACACATGCACATTGCGTGTTCTTACTTGGCAACCAAAAATTGTCACCACTGCAATGACTTTCTACCGCTCCAAATATAACTTTTGTATATAAAACACTGGTTTTCGAGCAAGGTTTAAGTTAGGGATACAAATGGTACGGGCTGGGATAAGTTCACTCTTCCTTCTTCTGTCTTTTCTGTATTGATTTTAAAGTTAAGTAAAAGCATTCGCTGAAATACCGCCATAAGACATTACAAACTTTTTTTTGTGCTTTATTTCTGAAGCTGTAAGTTTCTGAGTTTGTTTTGTTTTGCAATCAACAGTGGTTAGCTTCTTTTTTACACTAGTATCCAAAAATGAGGCATAATACCTTTGTCAAGTTATGCGATGGATTGTTTCAACACAGAAGAAAGAATTGCGTTCACTTGTTTTTTTTTTCACTCTTTTAGTAGTCATGTAAATAAAGCCCAAAATTGTTCAACAGCAGCATTTCTGGGAAAAACCCAGATGTTTTCTGCCAGTTGGAGAATTATGCAGAGTGCAGCGCGGGTGCTGAGGGAAGCCTTCCGCTCACTGGACGGGCACGCCAACATGCCACAAACAGAGTGTGCCGGGAAGGCTTCCAAACCTTGTACTGGGCAAACACTATTACAGATGGTCACATTGATTATGCTATGTAGTAAACGTGCTAAACGTGCTAGCCTGATGGGTGGATGTTTTAAAAATGACATTAGAGGAGTAAACTGTGTGGCTCATTTTAATATCGAATGACATTTTTACTTACTGACGACATCAATAGGTATAATACACCTGTATGTAGCTTTTTTCCCCAAATTTGATTACCGGTAATTAAAATCGATTTATTTTCTTATTAATTCATCTCATTAAATAATGGTTAACTTATTCATTTTAAATAATAATATAAAATATTTAGTAAAATATATTTGTGAAAATGAAATTAAAATAATTGTATTATTATTATTTTTTAATTACGCTGCCATTGGATGGTTCTTTGCATCCCCAGAACCATTATTTTTCAAGAAATTTAAGGCATTTAATTTTTTATTTAATTATTTTTGTCAGTACTCAGTAGTATTGTATCGTTAAGGGAGCAAGGTATTGAACACTACAGCTTAATAATTTGTTAAAATAAATTTTAAAAAAACAGACCCACATGGGGAGTAATAGTATTGACTTGTTGGGGGGGGGGTCTATGACGTACACCAAATTTCTTCAGCCTCATGTATGAATGACACTGACCCGTCCATTTCCAAAATCAGTTGCGGCCCTTGAGCACTGTAATTTATTTGCCCCGTCAACCAAAATGAGACCATTAGATGCAGATTTGCATGTTGACAGAGACAGGTAAATATTTTCACATGCATATTTCAGGTATTAATTTATATATGGGATGTTTTAGTGAGAATGCCAACCTTACTTAATTAAGTTAGTGGGCTAAAATCAAGAGAGGCATTGTAACACCAATGACGTTACGTCGCTGGCAGCTGACACTCCACTTTCCTCAATCACTCCTCGCGCTGTACATACGTAAAGCAAGACCTTTACACAAATATGTTTTTCAAGAATAAAACTTGTTTTGGGGAGAAAATACTTATTACATTCATCACTGCTAATTAGTTTGCAGCGAGAGGAGTTTTCCGATCTGCTACTTCTAAATAAAAACACAAAGCAAACGTGTGTCGTCGCCGAGGTACGTGCTGCGATGCCGGATGCCTTAAACACGAGTAAACAGTTGACGTCATTCTAAACACGCAAGTGAAACGATACTATTCGTATCGCACACTTCATTCGGCGGGTGCAGAACAATCCCATAAACGGGACAAAAGTGGCCACTGACATGTTATTTAACACAGCACGTCCTCAGTTGTACTTGTAAAATGTGTTAAATGCGTCTAGCTCTGCATGCCTGCAACCCGCACAAACAAACAATTGTATGACCTCTCCACACTCTGTATAAACTTTAGACCAACAAAAGACATTCAGATCAAAAACCTATTTCCGTTTTCTGTTTGAAATCTTTTTACATCAATTTTGCATGAGCATCGATTCATTGTGTGTGGACTGCAGACATCTGCGTTATTAGTTTCCTCCACAGCATCCTTCAAAAGGGCTTTAGGCAAAAAGTGCATTGCTTCAGTGATTGTTGAGCTAATTATGCTAATGATGGGTGTCTCAACTGCCTGTTAGTAGAGACGATAATTACATCATTGTGCAAGGTTCATGCACTTTCTACACCTTCCATTTCTCGTTGAATTAAAAAAAACACTAGAAATCCATTTTGGATGGGCATGATGACTGTTTAACTGTTCATCATGTGGACTACTTGGCTGCAATCAGCAAAGGCGATGTTGATTGTCAGCTAGCAACTAGATGAGCGAGACACCAGTGAGTGCATGATATAATTATTAAATATGTCATGATTAAATGACTGACGGCTAGTGAAAAAAAAATCTCTTCGTCGGTTTTTACAATCAAGTACAGTTGTAGGTACGTTTTTCCAGTGTCGTTTCAATGGCTCGAATCCTCAAATTGACCACATCGAAACCTCAACGTTAAGTATTGTATTTATGTTGGGATAAATGTGGGCTTTAATAAGGAGGACGTTTTTTGTTATTATTCTGTTTCTGTATAGCTGTGCCATTTTTTTTTCTAATCTAAGGGGCATACATGACAGTTCTAAAGTGAATATCCTCTGGAAATGCGACATATATGTATTCAACGCAGCCACATGACTTGTAAGTAAAACAAATGGCATTAAATGTCCTTATGACAAGTCCCTAAATCAAAAGCCAGACGAAAAAAGGCGGTCAACTGCTGATTCAACGACTCGTACAGCAACCATAATTAAAGATATTTCACAACACACATATTTCAAGCAAGTGAAAATTAGATCCGACTGGTGCGGCTTAACCCCCCCCCCCCCCCCCTCCATCTCTGGCAAGGCAGTGTTCCTCTCTCACACGCAGTTATAATGGAGGGCGTTTTTTCACTCGCAGCACAAACCCCAGCGAACCTCGCTCCTGACCAACCTGCAATTACAGCATCTTAAGAATCGCATCCAAGACTCACAGGCGGCCCCAGAGACGCGGCCTGGTCAAGGATTGCTAAGAATGGCTTTGGACCAAGATGGAGGAACATGTGGGAGTGTCAAAACCATGCAACACAATCCCATAAGTGTTTCTTGGCTTCCGGTCTCGGGTGCAGATGTTACAAAAAATGTCAACGTCATATTGTCTGAAGGGGAATTGTTTTGGTTGCTCACATGAAGTAATTGCAGTATCTATTTCAGACTGCTTACAATGAGCAAAACAAACCATGCACAGAAAGAGCACGGTTGGTATGTGCTTGCAGATCAACATCCCTGTACCAACATATTAAGAAGCCGCCATTGAGATTCAGAAACATCGGCTTATAGTAATTTAAGCGACAAATGGATCATATAGAAACTAACTTTAGGGTATTTTTCTGTGCCCTAAAAACAACAACTATTTACTAATGAGTAAGTGTCGCCATAGTCAGTCAAGGAAATTTGATGAAATAGCCAGCTCTGCCGCGATGCCATTATGGAAACCAACCGTTGCTCAATACCTACAGTAGATTATTTGAAATGCTGATGCATGCTGAAGCCAGAAACAGTTTCAAACAGTCTCCTTTGTGGAGACAGAAAGGAAAAAAGGCACTTTTAGGCACATCATTATGGTTTGAAGGCTATTACGGCACCAAATTCCAACTAGTTACTAGTGTGTATTTTAGGAACACCTTCGGACATTCCTATTTAAAGGAGGCTGTAAAGGCACAATCTGACTGGAACTATTCGATTAGATCAGATTTCACAAACTTTTCCAGCCACTTGACCCACCAGTTACTAAGTCGTTACCATTACGTTCCCCGCTCCGAAGATTATTATTGGATTCTACGATTATGATTTTGATATTATCGATAAAAAGAGAAGGGCAACATTCAAGGTTTACAACTCAAATTACATCAAACTTCCATCACTATGAAAAAATGTACAAAGACAGGTAAGCGTGTTAACTTAGCACTTTAGCTAAACGGTAGCTGGTCTAGCATTAACATAGTCTTCATGTCAGTTATGAATTTAAATTGAGAAGATACAAAATAGTAGAGAATAGCAATAGTAATAGAAAGCATGGAGAATGTTTGGGGAGTCAGTCCATTAAATAACGTGAGGTAACTAGCAAGTACAGGTATTAAATGCAAAGTGGACTGATTTTGCCCGGAGATGTCCACTTTTTTGGGGAGGTAATAAAATAAAATCCAAAAAGTTTTTCCCTATGTTTCCCAGTAGGACTTACCAAAAAAGTGTTAAATTCAACTGACGCTTTGCACGACAAATGGGACGCGGAGATAACCGTGTTGTTGCGGGATACGTCAGATGGAATATAATATAAAATGCAATATAGTAATAATGTAAGCAATATGACTTCCAGTTCATTTGTCTGTTTTTCACCGCTGTTGTTGAGGTCGCCGGACTGAGAGGTGTTACGTTGCCAGTTGAACAAGCCAAATACAGTACAACTGCAGTCAGTTCACCCTGAGCGTTGAGAATCTTAGCTCACTGGTAGCGCTCTGTGCTCCCTATTCGGAAATGTGGTTGTGGCGTGGGTTCAATCCCCGGCAATAGATCTTAAAATCTAGGGCAAAAAAGGTTGGGCACCCCTGATTTAGAACATTGTCACTATTTATTTGTCAAGTAAGACTTCAAAAGAGGACAGTGCAAGCACATGCAACAAAATATTTAAAAAAAAAAAAAAAAAAAAAAGCCCTGGGCTTGGCACAGCCCTAATGGTAACCATTGTTGAGAGAGGATGTAAAAAGTGAAGCGCAGCATCGCTGACTCGAGCCTGCAGATGCTCTACTGCCAATAAAACAGGCACTTCACACACAAAAAAACTTCATCTGGCCTCACACCACCATATCGACGGAACAGTTAAAGCACAATCAGAAGGTGATATTACACCTCGGGACAGGAATCCAAAATTAAAAGCATTGTTGTTTGTCTTGGAAGCGGAGATAGCATCAGAGAGCCGCAGAGGCAATGAGGTGCGCAGGGGGTGATTTGCCTGGAAAGAGGTGTAAAGAAAAGCCTTTTGCTCGGGACGGAGATGCTTCTTATCATTACTTCTGAGGATGAGGAGAGGAGGGGACCTCGTGGACATGTGGCTGAGGGGGGAAGATAAGCCAGACGAAGGCTTTTACTTATTCTGCCTCTTAACTGGATGCCGCTGCTCTTTGTGTTTTATTAGATAGCAACCATTATAGTAGCCACTTATTGGTCGTTGCATTTCCATCGTTTTACATTGTGGGCTTTTCCATGCTTAAAAACTCACAAATTTTGTCAGGCGTGTTAGCGCTGGTAAAAATATACACCCATGAGCTTAAAGGGAAGTCAACCCCAAATCTTTTTGGACAATAATATATTCTATGCTGCCCACTAGTCTAAATACAGTAATTCTGGTTAATATTATGTTAGTGGAATATGTGTTAAGCAGCAAAATCCAGCAGTTTTTATCAAAATCAGAAGGCGGACATTTTGCCAATTGTTGTCGAGTGAAAATGACATCACAGTTGCTTTTAGGTCTCAGGTAACAACCAATCACAGCTCAGCTTCAGAAAACAGGTGAGCTATAATTGGTCGTTGCCTGAGCCCTGAGCAACTGTGGTGTCATCTTCAGTCGACAACAACTGGCAAAATGGCCGCCCCATAAGATGGATAAAAATGGCTGTATTTTGCTTCATAACTCATATTCTATAAATGAAATATTAATCAGAATGTCATGTTTAGACTAATGAGGTCACATGTAACATATTAGTGTCAAGAAATGTTTAAGGTTGACTTCCCCACGCACCAAAAAATCACCTCCATAGCACCAAACTATTTTTGGGGAATCAGGTTTGACTTAGCAACATGAAATTTGTTAGGTAATCAATCATGACTAGACCCAGAAAAAAGTTTCAAGAACATCATGCCCAAAAAGACACAAAGTTCATTTTGGCAAAGCAGCCATTTTACAGTCATTTTGGTCATTGCCAAGGATTTTGTCACAAGCGAAAGAAAGATGCTTACTCACTTGTACATTTTGAGGTTGGGCGTAGCGGCGTCAGGAAAGCCGAGCATCCCGCACACCACTCTGCTGCTATTCAGACTCCAGCCCATGTCGCACACTTGCCTCCACCTCCCCGCGTGCTTCACTTGCACCACGCCTTCAGTCACCAAGGTCTTCTTCTTGGTCGACATGAGGATAGGCCTCAGGCGCACCTCCTCGATTCGGACCTTACTGTGACCCTGATGGAAGGAAGTCAACACTTGGTATAGCGATAGAAACTTCAACAGCTGTGATGTGAGGCGCCATACCTGGTGAAGTTGCTGCCTATGGATTCGTGGGACCTCGTATGGATGTCCGTTCCCGTAATAGCCGTATCCAGATTGCCTGCGGGTAACCACGGGGCCTTGCCACTGGGGCGAGGGATTCCCATTGGAGCTGATGGCGTTGCCGTGCTCCCCCGTGCTAGTCGTGTGCTCCCGCCTGCGCTCGGTGGCGCACACCACCCCCATGTCTTCATTGTGTTTGCAGTCGTTCACCCCCCAACCGTTGTGCTTGCAGTCCTTTAAGAACTTCTCGGAGCCGTTGCATCGAACGTTGTCCATCCATATGGGACCTTGACGGAGGGAAGTAAGCTGTTATTAAGCATGTTCTAAAGTCCAGCTTGTTCTGGAAACAGACCACACAAGCTCTGAAAAGTGATCCACGTATATGACTTAAACCGGCAGCCTGATTAGGGGTTGCACCTTTGCGGCGTGTTCAGAAGTTGAGTGTTTTACGAGCGTGCCTCTCAAATTCATTCCACGTTGTCTTTAATTTGGATTTAAAAGCAGCAGTAAAGAATGTCCACAAACCGCAGCAAGTGTTGCAAAACTGTGGTGAAATGAATGCTATCATGAGCATGAGCTCCTCCAGCCTGCCGGGTGACCTTAACGAGATGTCATCTTCGTGCCTTTATGATGTCAGTTATTTCGGGTGTCTTAATTACTGCTGTTGGCATACGCATAAGCCGCGTGGTATGTTTCTAAGTAATCAGGTTGGGAGCAACCAGTACAAAATAATTGGACGGCATTTGGACCAACATGAAACGATGATGATGAGTGACTTTTGCCACTGCACGTCAAGCTGTATGACAATCAATGATCATTTAGACCACAATTCCACCAGGCAGTCTGGTTTGCTTTTCCAGTATGGTTGATAGTGACTGGAGTGACATCACGCTGTGTCAAGTACCACAACAAACTCAACAGTGAAAAAGAAACATGAGCGTCAGGACAATGATGAACGACTTCCAACATTTGGTCTTCTTTTTCGTGTGATGTAACTGAAGACATGCTTTGTTTGGGCAAAGTAATGCTTAGTGTTCTTTCATTCATCTTGTTCGGAATCATAGGGCAGCTCAGACTCTCATGTTATTGCAACTGTCACTCAGTGGGAATCGATCCCAGGAAAGTCAGCCTTGTGAATCAGTGCATGTTCTGGGATTTGTGTTCTTCACATTCTCACAGAGAAATGACAATCCAACAATCAACAGTGTGTCTCGTGTAATCTTTTAAATGGGCTTCTCTCTACCTAAAGATGTTGGTCATCCATCTTGGATTGAAATTGAATAGAACTGGGGACTGAACTCAGGTTTAGTCAATCTCTCTATTGATAACCCAAGTCTGAACCATCAGGTATAATACCACAGTGATAGGATAAGTTTGTTGTATAAAAAAGAAAAAGAAAAACATATGTAAGCCCAGTTTGAACTTTAGGTTTGAGTTTCCATCAACAATCGGCTGAATTACTGGCCTTTCAAAAACTTGGCCAGCGATCTCATACATTTGGAGCAGTTTCATCTCTGATACTTGAACTGGGAAGCATGTTGATTGCTTTATTGCCAGTTTACCCTTTTAGCATTAGTGTTGAGTCTTGACTATTCAATTTGAATTGGACGTGACTAATGCCTTTTAGACTTAAGTCGAACAGCAACAACCTGACCTTTGACGTAGGGCTGGGCAATAAATCAAATTCTTTCGATTAATCATCATTTTGAAAATCAAACCATTGAAAATTTGCTACATCGTGAGATCGAATTTTGACTTCTGTATTATTAAAAGATGTTGTTCTTATGTTCTGTTACATCCAGATGTTATTGTGAGTTGTAATTTTCCACAAGTGACAGAATGCAGGTTGGGTGGTTTACAAAGACATGTTTACAATAGCTACCAACTACTTAATTGTAACAATTAAACACAAACTATGAATGTTAAGTTTATATTGAAACTGATTTAGAATCAGCATATATTATTGCTGTCTGAACATTTTGCACAGGAATTACGTATTTTTGAATGAATGAAACCTTTAAATAAACGTTTGTTGGATTTATTACATTAAAATCAATTAAAATATTAATTGTCCTGAATGACTGAAGAAGAAAAAAATTTTGATTTTATTTTTGGGCCATATCGCCCAGCCCTACAATAATTCCAGCACAATGAATGGTCTTTTAATCAACTTCATATCCCCAGAAGTGCAGAATATTGGTGGGACTGGGACGACTGGGACCCCTATTCCGTCAGTGCTGTTTCTACAGAAGAGTTTTAGCTTTGACTTTCAGTAGTTGGTGACTTAGTAGAGTGATCAGGTTTAGGAGGGAGGTTTAAGTAAACTGTGTAAAAAAAAAAAACACTCAATTTTGCACTAGTAACTGTCACCCCTTCTTTTACACTAGCTGGGAATATTATAAGGCCCAAAAAAAAGCAAGATATTTTGCTAGAGTACCATTTCAATCGAGATCCTTGTTTATGGGAGTCTAAAAAAGTCTTACCCTGTCCTTCCCCATACTTGGCGCTGTGTGCCCACGTGACGCCTCCCTGGAAGCCCAGCTCTCTACACACCACGTTGGCCAGGTTGATGTCCACCTCGTCGTCACACACCGTGCCCCACGTGTTGTTGTGCAGCACTTCCACGCGACCCTCGTGAGGCCCCCGCCCCGAGTTTCCCGCCAGACGCACCTTAGCGGCAGGTGCGCGCGGCGCCCTGCGCGGACCGGAAGCAGTGCGCCTCGGCTCGGCAGCAGAGAGACACACAAGAACGAGGAACAGGAAGCAGATGGAGCAGATGGCGCGGGACATTGTGACGGGAGAGGAGGGGTCTGAGGAGAAAGAAGGTAAAACACATATGGGTGGGTTCCTTGCAGCAAATTAAAAAAATAAGTTTGGGATTGCTGTCTAATTCTTCCTTGTTCTGATGCAGCCAGGCTGTGTTAAATGTTATTTTCAAAATATATGGCAGACAAATAAAAAGCAACCTACACGCTAAAAATTGTTGGATGGTTTTCCTGACCCAATTGCTAAAAGTGTATTTTGAGCAGATTGGGTTGCTTTCACCCAAAGTTGGGTTAGTTATATTTAGCTATTTCACCAAATGTGGGTTACTTTCAAGCAAGCAGTTGTAAGAGTGCACAAATGGCCCCTGGTCTGCACTCCACCAGTTTAGACCCAATCGTTTTTCAAGTGTAGAAAGATGACGTTCACGTCTATAAACAATTTAATCTTCAATGTACCCAAGATTCACACTAGGTTTGCATCACATGCCCATCAAAAACCCACACAAGCACGAGGAGAGCATGCAAACCCCACACAGAAAAACCACAGCCAAGAGTCGAACCCTAAACCTGAGACCTGTGAGTCAGACGTACCAACCACTAGTCCACCATGCAGCACCCCACTGCTAAATATCATTGTATATAATTGTAGGCAGTGGTTGACTTCTTCACCTTTGCATGACAGTTAAGGATGTTAAAAAGCATGACGCATAAGATAGACTCATCTTCACTAAGCCTCAATGTCTACTTCCTTATGCACTACAGAGCTGCCAAATTCATATAATTATACTTCTTTTTTACTGTTATAAAACACGAAAAGTCATAATTTTGTCATAGAAGACAGGTGGATTTAAATTCAGAATTGGGTGAATGTGTGTCTTGTTTTTTGTGAATATCACTGTAGAATGCTGAATAATTAGAGGTGAGAGGATGCCTCATTTTTAAAAGAGCAACAATGACATCTTCTGGACAATCAAGCCGGGTGCCCCCTCGGTTGCAGAATAAAACCAGCAATTTTGCTTATCAATGCTGTATACTGTGTGTGAATGAAACTTTTTTTTTTTCTATGAACTTAAACTTGATCACCATGTATTCAACTACACTCTCAATGCAGTCACTCATTGAAGATAAGTTAAGTGCCTGTTTGTATTGCAAACCGCATGCAGAATCAACAAACCAGCGGGAAAAGTCCTAATTGGAGGTTAACAAGCGCAGGGACTCACAATGTGGTCCGGGACTCCACAAGTAAATTCACAGCGCGTCACAGTGACAACACCAGCGATAAAAGAACGGAAAAAACTTTGAAACTTCAGCACTGATGCCTCAAAGTGTGAAAAAAAAATCCAAAACACCTTAAACTACACATGAATACAAATGTGACCAATACAAGAAATGTGAAATATTGAAATGGCAAGGTGAAATTTCACTGACCTGACAAGCAGCAAAGTGTGTGTGTGCAGTTGTGGACGTCTTGAGTGAAGGAGTGTGTCTGCTAAAAAATCTCCTCTCACTTCAATCCCTCCTTCTCCATATATCTCCTCCCTGAATCCCTCTCTCCCTCCCTCCTTCCCCTTCACATCTCGATTGTGCAACGAACATAAAGCTTTAAATTGTGCGTTTATTGATGAGATAAGAGGCCCAAAGCCGTGTGCTTGCTGTGAATAACACAGCTGGTGAAGACGCTTTGGTTGTTTTTGCGGACGGATGCAATTGTAGTGTATATATGTAATCGTTGAGTCAAGTCAATGGAAACAATTATTTCCATTCACAAAGGAACAACATGTTTGCCAGTTGTTTTCACAAAAGCACAATGACTTTTGTCAGTAAACCTTGGCGGGTAAAGATGTAATGTCACAATAATGAGGCATCACTTCAAGGTTCAGCCTCTAGGGGGGTGTCTGGGGATATAAAAAGTCTACACACCCCTGTTCAAATGCCACTTTGTCATATATATATATATATATATATATATATATATATATATACAGTATATATATATGTATATATATAAACTTTTCCACCATTAATGTGACCTATAATCTATACAGCTCATTTGCTTTTTAAAAAAATATATTTTCGAAAGGGGGAGTTAAAAAAAAAAGTTTCACAAGTGGGCACACCCATTTAGAACTGGGTTGCGGTTGTGCTCAGAATTTACCAATGGGAGTCAAACAGTTAATGACAGTTAATGTTAAACTACCAGATTGTTGACGTTTATCATCTCTTGTCCTTTTGATAAAATTTGTTTCATACTAAACAATTCAGAGCTCGACTTTAAACTTTTCTTTTGTTCACATTATTTCTGTGCAATCACCCACAATTTCAGGGGGAATTGCATTGTCAACTAGATTACGCAACTTTCCGACTGGACCTTTTACACCTCTCTCTCTGATTGGCCGGCCAGACTTTTACACAAGCTAACGCAAAAGCGTGTTACACAAGTGCATGTGGGGTGAAAATGCGTGTGACCAACAGGAAGTCCTCGCTTCCAGAATAGATTCAAGCATCCAGAGTTGCAAGAAGCTCCCCGTACCGCAGCGTAGATATTTCCTTGTCGAAAGCACCGCAAACCGCCGACATTTAAAATAGCCGCAGCCTCAAATGTAGCCACGGTGAACGTGACTGATGAAAAACGACATACCACCCCGACCCAAGAGTATGTTACGATTGTCAAACGTATCATCACGCTACACAAAGTAGAAAGACTCATCAGTGGAGACGTCAAACGTGATGGACCGGAATAGCGTTGCTCTTTTCTGATTTTTTTCCGAGCAGGGGTCACTCTAGCCGTCACATATCTTTAAATCTGTTTATTTATTTTTTGAGTCATCTGCTACCAAATTAGCTACATGGTCAAGGTTGGCCTTTCGGGAGCTGTGTTGATGAACTATTTCAGGTTTCAAGTAAACCTCGCGGCATCCTTTTTTCAAGGCGGTCTGGTTTATTCTTAGACGCACTTCGCGTCCATGCAGAATTTTACGTTGCTGCATTGCATATGAGACTTTTTGTGCACATGTGTTAAAAGGCTGTAATTGGGATGTTTGTGTGTGTGAGAGTGCACGTGATGGTGGGGACTGGGTGGCAGGCCGGTGGTCCCGCCCTGACTGGTAAAGCCGTTTTGGAAAAGCAGACCCCCTATTAGCGAGACCAAATCAGAGGAGAGGAAAGTGAGTGAAGTTGCCTAAAATAGCAGTGCTGTGCATGCGCGTGTTGTATGGATGCTGCATCTCACACTTATTCACACACACTAGGGAGAACATGCAAGAAGGCCAGACTGAACTTGAGACTGCGAGGCACACATGCTAACCACTACCTCACTATGCTGTTGCTCTCTTTTTTGACCTCTGTAATCACCACAACCGATATTGCTCTGCCCTGTGCCGCAATCTGCGGAGGCATCAAATGCAGACATGCTCTCCAACAATAAACAAGCTGCCTTTGCACATGGCCGCAACGCCGCAACCCCCCTTCCCCCACGAAAAGTTGGTCAGACTTTTACAGTCAAATCAACGGACAGATTTGCTGGGGCGGGGGTGTACTTGTGCAGGGTTGTGTAAAGTGGAACTTCAAAAGTCAAATATTCCTGGAATTGGATGTGCATTTCCTACAAAAACACGGCTCTAAAGTCATACACAGCTTACAAGGTCAAGTGGTCAAGATACAAGTGACCCAACATTAGATTTTTTTTTTTAAGGTACAAGACATAATTTAGACCGTTTTTTTTTTTTTTTTTTGCTTGCTTGATATAAAACACAAACTTGATATAACCAGAATGAATAGTGACAGTGAACTCAACTTACTTTGGCAGATAGTCAACAATTCTTCCAAAAAGAAGCTTCTAGCCCTTCCCAGGTGAAGGTTCCAGTCCAACTGAACATAAAACAAAGAATTTAACTTTGTGTATTTAAAACTTTGCCTCAAAAATGCTTACTTATTGATAACACATAATGGAAAACACCATTTACAAGCTAAACAACTAATACTCAGAGGCTTACTGAGTGACAGTAGTTGTGAAACTCCTCTTTGTTCTTGTCAGCATGACTGTATTACTACTGCATTGTGTATGTGGGATGGAGCCTGTGGATTAGTGTTTACCTTTTACATTTGCATGATACGTAGAGCCTCTTTTCCCACATAAACACAGGGTGAACACACATTTCGCTTTATCATACAGTTAACTTTTTTCAGCTTGCATTAATTCTTAGGAATGTTAAGTGAGATGCGTTCAGTTTACTTTCCCTGTACACAATACATAATCATAAGGTCGATATACAATGTTTAAGTTGTTAATTTGTTTTTGTGTTTAAAACACTGGCTGTATATTCAACTTTTATGCAGAAGGCTGGCACCGTATAGGTTTGACTGTATTATATCATTCATTTATGTTTATTTTGTGCAAACACGTCAAGGTCTAATTGGACATGGATAGGAGAGTCTCGTGTTGAAAAACTTGACTGGCCTGCCTGCAGAGTCCTGACCTCATCCCAATGCAACGCATTTACGATGATAGAGCATAGACTGAGAAGCAGGCCTGGTGCGCATTCTTTTGACTGATGACATTAGGAACATGTGGAAACTTAGCATGAGCAACACTGCCACCCTGTGGAAACAAGAAAAATCACAAAGCAATTCCTGACATAAGACAGGGAGTTGAAAAGCATTTACAAAACAATCTTTATTGCAGTGCAGTGACGATAATACAAAATATTTGACAGGTTGACAACAAACAAGGCAGTGCTAATGTTACTAAGTGTGCATATTGAATTTAAAAATGCCTTTTCCTGAAATAACTTTTGGAAAATGGATGAAACGCACAAATAAAAGCAACAACGAAGCCAAGTATTGTCAAACTTAAAATCATGAGCAGCTGACATGAACACATATAGGTATATTAAGCATATGTAATAATTCTTCAAGTCTGGTGTCCAATTACTCTTTTTTTTTTTTTTACATAAAGGCCGAAAATAACTGAGGAGCACAAGTGCCACAAACTGTGTAAGCGTAAAAGTGTGCTTAATAAGAATGCTTGTCTAGCATTCAAACAATGTGTACAGGACAAAAAATAAAATAATGAACAAGTATAAATAGGAAATAAATACCGTCACTTTTACTTATGAATGTAGTGAGGATTTAAACTGGAAATTGCAGTTACTGTAAAATGTTGGATGCTACAAAGGCCTTTTTTCCCCTCCCTATTCAGAACCACCAGATTATTTGCTTCAACGAAATACTGACCAATCAAAAACATTGCTTTTCATTAACTGCCTTGTCTAAAACAAATGTGGTTTTTACTCGACACGGCAACAGGGTGGACGTACAGCTTCATGCCAGAAAGAGAAAGTGTGTGTTTATTTGGCCAGAAAAAAAACTTCAGCATTCTTCTGTTTGCATAGATTCAGCAGTGATGTGTTCACACTGCATAAAAACGTATAATAAAAGGTCTGTTATTGAATACAAAGATTATTGTAGTATTGGGTCCCTGTAGGTTTGTTTCTTTTTTGTTTAGTTTTTTTTATTACTGTGGCTGTAAGAATCAAGGCAGCTTGGCACTAAATTCAAGCGTTTTTGTTTTGTTTTTTGGAGCTCAAACGAAAGACTGTTGTTGGACAGAGAAATGACGACAAAATGATTGAGTCCCGTTTTAAAGGGAAGGCTGACAAGAAGTACAATTCAAAATTTTCATCCTACTTTTTCCACAAAGTGTTAAGGCCACGTTGAAAAGAAATAACAAAAATGATAGTACAAGTCAAGAAATTACAGGAGTAAAATGGAAATATTACATGAAAAAAAAGTCATCATTTCACATCTGAGAATTAAGGTGTTATACATGTAACCACTTAACGAGCATGAAATTGTACTTTTAAGAGGAAAATCAGACAGACATCGTATGAGAATGAGTCATCAATCACAAAAAAGGTGGCCGTTCCACAAAATAGTCGCTGTCATTTGACAAAATGAAACTTCTACTATTACAGTTCTAATCTTATAAAAGGTTTTCATTGTATGAGACTAAATCAGAATTAGTATGAAACAAAAAAACAACTGGTCTCAACATCTGCATGGCAATTATGACATTCACACGTTAAGGTTTGGACTTGAGCTACATAGCACAAAATTTGTTATATTCTTTTAAATTTCAACTTCATCCTCATACGTTCCAAACTTTATTCCTATAACTTTCGTTCCGTTCCGTCTTCAATTCCGCTTATCCGGGGTCGGGTCGCGGGGGCAGCAGCTTTAGCAGGGAAGCCCAGACTTCCCTCTCCCCAGCCACTTCAGCCAGCCCCTCCGACGGGATCCCAAGGCGTTCCCAGGCCAGCCGAGAGACGTAGTCTCTCCAAGGTGTCCTGGGTCGTCCCTGGCGCCTCCCGCCGGTAGGACATGCCCGGAACACCTCCCCAGGGAGGCATCCGAACCAGATGCCAGAGCCACCTCAACTGGTTCCTCTCAAAGCAGAGGAGTAGCGGCTCGACGCTGAGTCCCTACCGGATGACCGAGCTTCTCACCCTATCTCTAAGGGAGAGCCCGGCTACCCTGAGACCCAAAACAAGACCCCAAGATATTTGAACTCTTCCACTTGGGGCAGGATCTCATCCCCGACCCGGAGAGGGCACTCCACCCTTTTCCAACTGAGGACCATGGTCTCGGATTTGGAGGTGCTGATCTTCATCCCAACCGCTTCACCCTCGGCTGCAAACCGCTACAGTGAGAGCTGGAGATCACGGCTTGAAGAAGCCAACAGCACCACATCATCTGCAAAAAGCAGAGATGCAATGTTGAGGCCACCAAACCGGACCCCTTCAACGCTTTGGCTATGCCTAGAAATTCTGTCCATAAAAGTTATGAACAGAATTGGTGACAAAGGGCAACCTTGGCAGAGTCCAACCCTCACAGGAAACAAATTCGACTTACTGCCGGCAATGCGGACCAAACTCGTCGTACAGGGACTGAATAGCCCGTATCAGGGGGCTCAGTACCCCATACTCCCGAAGCACCCCCCACAGGACTCCCCGAGGTACACGGTCAAACGCCCTCTCCAAGTCCACAAAGCACATGTGGACTGGTTGGGTGAACTCCCACGCACCCTCGAGGACCCTGCTGAGGGTGTACTGTAGAGCTGGTCCACTGTTCCACGGCCGGGACGAAAACCACACTGCTCCTCCTGAATCCGAGATTCGACTTCCCGACGGACCCTCCTCTCCAGCACCCCTGAATAGACCTTACCTGGGAGGCTGAGGAGTGTGATCCCTCTAAAGTTGGAACACACCCTCCGGTCCCCCTTCTTAAAAAGGGGAACCACCACCCCGGTCTGCCAATCCAGAGGCACTGTCCCTGATGTCCACGCGATGTTGTAGAGACGTGTCAACCACGACAGCCCCACAAGATCCAGAGCCCTTAGGAACTCCGGGCAGATCTCATCCACCCCCGAGGCCCTGCCACCGAGAAGCATATAACAGCATATAACATATAGCATATATCCTATAACTTGTTTCCTTGTAATTTCCCCATGTCTTTCTTTTCAAGGTGGCCTTATACTCTTTTTGTGTGTGTATAAACTAATACAATCATTTGTTCATTGCTGTAGAGACGCGAACCAATAGAAAACATCGGTCCGTGCGTCTGTGAGGTTAGCTTGTATCCCTTTCGGCAGAGGTGGGCAATCTCCTGCAGGTTTTGGAGGTTTCTCACTTCCAACACAAGCTGATTCCAATCAACAGGAGCATTATCAGGCTTATGCAGAGCTTGCTGATGAGCTGATCATATATCAGCTGTGTTGGAGAAGGGCAACATGCAAAACGTGGAGGACTCCGGCCCTTGATGCCCGCCTCTGCCTTACGGCATGGAGAAGTCAGCATGTGCCATGATGTCACTATGAGGTGATGATGTTGCTTCCTTGTTTTGTGGTCAATGTCATTGTAGCACATGCTTGACTTCTCATGCATTTGAACCTGAGTACTGGCACTGACCATGACTTTAGTACTCCACTTTTACCAGGGTATGTTTCATACTAGTCGAGAGATGCCGCTCCGCTTAGTACCGTACAATCCACTTCCTTTGACGGTGTCCTGTTGTTCTGTAAACTAGGAAGAAGCGTGAGTTTAAGGCTGCCACGGCTTCCTGTCGTTTCCTTTGTGATCCGGAATGTGTTTGTAGCGACACTTTTCTCCGAAATGGCAACCTGTGGTTCTCCAGAAATAACACTCGTCTCCGTTCACGGGGCCTCGCCGCTGTGGTCTGAGCACAGTGGAGGAGGACACAGGTCAATAAATTGTGAGTGTGTGTATGAAGACAAAAAAAAATACAGAGGTACCTTGAGTTGTGAGTTTCATCAAGAAACAAGCCATCGGTCTGCCATATTTCTCTCTAGACTTACAAGGAAAATTTAGAGCTAGATGGTGGCAGAAAACCTCAGAACAAAGTCAACAATTCCTCAAAATAAAAGCCAAATGATTGCTTCGAGCTGTTTGTTGCCACTCCCGGGCACTCCCAAGCAGAGTCATTATACTTTTTGGAAAGTTTCATTTTAGTTAGTTTTTATTTAGTTTTGAGTTTTGTTTTTTTAAATTGAGTTATTTTTAATTAGTTTTCAGGGTGGTTCTGTTAGTTTTTATTAGTTTAGTTATTTCATAAATGCTTAGTTTGAGTTTAGTTTCAGTATTAGTTTTAGTTTTTTGTGTATTACTTGTGCACAATATTTATAAAACACCATGGGAGCGACATCATCTGAAGGTGCTTTTCTATTGGCTGCTGCTGCTAGATGAAGTCACTTTTGTGTGACACACTTCATCCTTATTCTGGTTAATATCAAAATTAATCTATTTAAAATCACATTTAAAATCATCCCTAAAGGCTCATGCATTAAATTAATTGTCAAAGACTAAAACGAAGGACATTTTTGCTATAATTCTAGTAAGTTTTAGTTATTTTGTAAACATAAAATGTAATTTCAGTGAGTTTTCTTTTTTTTTTTAAGCATTCTCGTTTTTATTTTATTTCGTTAACGAAATAGTTTTTTGAATTTTAGTTTTAGTTTTTTTATTAGTTTTAGTTAACTAAAATAACCTTGCTCCCAAGTTGAATTTTATTGTAAAACTATACATGAAATGAGAAGAATTGAATGTTGTATATTGGATCAAACTAAGTAGTTAAGTAGCTTCATGCTAACATGTTATAGAAATACCATAGCCATGCTAACAAAACTAGCATCTTTATGCTCAGCAGAAAACGACTAACATATTACAGCATCTTAGTTGCGAGTGTTCTTATATGTTGCATCATTAAAGGGATACTTGACTCAATGAGCCATTTTCAGCAGTAAATAGTTAATATTTGTGTATAATTAATGTCATAGCCATTATTTTTCATGTACAATTAATATCTTAAAAACTAATATTCCACTTGCTGTCGACTGAAGACATTACCTGTGCTGAGAAAGTAGGTAACTTCCAATCATGTCTAAGTTTGCTGACCAAACGCAGAAAACATGATGAACCATGATTGGTCATTACCTACTTCCTCAGCACAGGTGATGTCATCTTCAGTCGATAGCAAGTGGTAAAATTTGTTTTTAAAGATATTAATTGTACATGAAAAATAATGAAGTTATCAAATTCATTCGGGACAAAATATTAACTTTTCACTGCTGAAAATGGCTCAATGAGTCAAGTATCCCTTTAAATCTACACATAGTATGTACAGGTATTACACTGTCCTCTGGAGGCTAGCCACAACAAACCAATAGGAGCAGAATAAAAGTATGAAATCATAATGCAAAAAATGATTTGCTCCGTTAAGAGTCTATTCTATTTTGTTATTTCTGTATGATTTTATAACACACAAGACTTAATATAGAATTGTATTTTTCGTAGCAAAAACACATTTTTACGGGTCTGGAACTGAGTAGGGCGGCACGGTGGTTGACTGGTTAGCACGTCCGCCTCCCAGTGCTAAGGACGCGAGATCAAGTCCAGGCTTCGGCCTTTCTGGGTGGAGTTTGCATGTTCTCTCCGTGCTTGCGTGGGTTTTCTCCGGGTACTCCGGTTTCCTCCCACATTCCAAAGATATGCATGGCAGGTTAATTGAACACTCCAAATTGTCCATAGGTGTGATTGTGAGTGTGAATGGTTGTTTGTCGCTGTGTGCCCTGCGATTGGCTGGCAACCAGTTCAGGGGGTACCCCGCTCATTGCCCGAAGCCAGCTGGGATAGGCTCTAGTGCCCCCCGCGACCTTTGTGAGGACAAGCGGTTAAGAAAATGGATGGATGGATAGAACTGACTAATGGCACTGCATTAATTTCAATGAGGAGATGATTGAGTGACATGTGTCTTTTACGTAAATAGCATGGATGAATTAATCTCAAAAGTCAAGGTACCGCTATACAATGCCGTGCTTCTTACCCAGCAGCAGCTGCCTGCTGTGTGACACTGAGTGGAATAGGAAGGAATCGCTGAGGGCGCCGGTCCGGATAGCGCACCACTAATCGTGTGTTCTCAATAAAATAACCCTGCGGAAGTGAGGGAATCTGTAAATGGACTTTGTTTTGTGACAGCGATGAAGAAGCCACACTGTACTCACGTTGAGTTTGTCCATGGCGTAGGCGGCGTCACTGGTATTCTTGAAATTAACAAAAGCACAAAATCTCTCGTGCAGCACACGGATGCTCTCGATCTCGCCATAGCTGCCATGTAAAGAGCACAAGCAACTAGTCAAATACTAGATTTAGAAACATTTTCTATTTTAAGTCTCATCTGCGTTTGTACAAGCATTGCATGCAACTAACAGTACAGTTAGCACATTAGCCGTAACCAGTACGGTAGGCCTACTTGATCGTTGGCATGTTAATGACAGCAAGACTATCCTCCTTTCTTACAAGCCATGTTAGTATCCACATGATGGAGTGTTATTAATGAATATTATTACATATTGTTAAATATTTTAACGTACTTTCCAAAAACATCCCTTAGGTGTTTTTCTGTCAGCTCCATCGTCACATTTCCGACCCACAGAGATGGGCAAGGGCTGGTGGTAAAAAAAAAAAACAGGGAATGTGAAATGACAACAAAGAATGAAACGCGACCACAGTTTGTCTCATGCACGTCCGTCGCCAGATGTCTTAAGGCTTAAGACGTGTGTTAACCAATAACAACGCAAGTATTAAAATGCTTTATAGTGACATGAATAAATATCACATTACCCATATTGTACAACTGACTGATCTTGGATTGCAGCTGCAAAACAAAACAAGCAAAAGCTTGATGAAGGGACTACACTCGAAATGATTCTTTATGTCACAAGAGTGGCGAGTAACCTCCAGCGGCATCGGAACAAGATGCCATAACTGCTTGCACCGTTGAGAATTTCTCCAGCAGCAATGTGCTCTCCACTTGTTCGAAACCAATCTCCTGAAGCACAGTAAGCAGGATATCTTCAGACAATTACTTCATTATAAATAAAAGAAAATAATTTTCATGGGTATTTACCATCAACTGCAACACTTTGCAGTTATAGAGTTCATTGACAGCCTCTTCACAGTTTTTGTCCAGTTTTAGCACCTGCTCCATGGCCTTCTCTGCCTCACTGTACCGCTAAGAGACGTTCGCATGCAGATGTCAAACAATTATTTTCAATTGAAAAGCTATATGTCATCGAGTAAAGCGAGTGCAGTGCGCTAGTGTCCACCTGCATGCCCATGAGAGCACTGCCCTTGCGGAAGTGTCCTTTGGGCCAGTCTGGAGCCAGCTGGATAGAGCGTTCGGCGTCTGATAGGCCCTTACGGTACTGCTCCAAGCAGTAATAGCAGTAAGAACGATTTCCAAAGAACCTGCAGCAATATCAATTTCAATCACAACATACATTTCTAGCAATCATGCCATTTCTTAGCAATTTAAAGGAATAAAAAAAATCGACAAGGGCACGCACCTGTAATCATTTGGATCACATTTGATGGATTCTGTAAACATTTGGGCTGCTTGTAAGTACTCCCCCTCTTGCACAAGCTTTATTCCCTTTTCTACAGTGAAGAAATATGCTTGCTAAGTCCACACATACATGTTCATTTGATGTTATTTTCCATCATTATTTACCTGCAAGTGATGTGCTTTTTTTTGTCGTGATGTCAGTTACCTTTGTCTGCAAAGGCATCAACATATTCACTTTAAAATCACTACTACAAAGTACAAACGTATACATCATGACAGGTAGATAATGTACAATATAACGAATATACAGTAGATATGCAGTCATTAGCCAAAACCGCAGTTGGTCGATGAAATATATGGCAAACCTAATACAAAAGTAATTCTGTCTTGACAAACCTTAGCTTTAATTGACATTGCTAGAGGGGTATTCATTTAACTATTATGATGGAAGTTTGACTGTTTTTAGTTTGCAATGCATTTTAATGAGAACTGTGAATGTAATATTTTGCTTCTTTCATGTCACAACCTAAATATTCTTTTTTTTTTTTAAATACTGGCACTCTAGGGTTGTGATCAGTGCAAATGGCTGGCAATGAATGAGTTGTTAACTCTTTGACTGCCAAAAACATTAAATGACGTTTAGTAAAAACCTACGGAGGGCCGCCAAGGACGTTAAAAGACGTTCTCCAAATTTTTGGGGGAAATGGGTGGAAGAAAGCCTTGGCCAGCTGTGGTGAAAGTTTCAAGCAGATCTAGTTAGCCTAATGACTATTTTTGGCCCCTAGATGGCAGCAATGACTCTCGTTTGACAAGATTGGGTAGGCGTCAGTAGAAGACGTGAGGCGGAGCTAGAGGGGACAATGGCTGAGGAAGCGAACAATGGCGACCGGTTGCAAGCAGCTCACACTTGGGAATTTTTTTCAAAGACGAAAGGCATCGACCAACGCTAAAGAGCACATTGATGACGACAATGATCATCATCGATGATGATGATGGTGACTCCGAGGTTGACGCTGAAGTTGGAAGCGCTGACGCGGCGGCTATGACAACGTCATAAAGGTTCACGGGCTAGCGATGCTAACACCGATAAACGCGGAGCACAACCGAGCACGCTCAGGCAGACGTTCAATCGGACGACGAAGAGTGCCCCGAGTCCAATGCATATTCATCGGAGGAGTGGGTACAGTCTGCTACTTGCTATTCCCCGGAAAAAAAGGCCGTCAAGAAAGTGTAACGTCTGCACGCGAAACGGACAATCGAAGTGAAACTACTCTGTTGTGCACATCCTGCTCCCTCTCCTTGCACGCAGGGCAGTGTTACAAAAAGAAAAACTGTATTTGAAACATCCACATAATTGTAAATAGTACCACAGTTGCACACATTTGTAAATAGTTTGCGAAATTGTTTTGTCAAATTGTTACACTGTTGAATGGAAATAAACGTATTTTGCAATCTAAAAACACTTTTTCATTGTTGGTGGTGGTGTATTACAGAAGTAAAGCACTATTTAGGTGTTTGTGGCATCATTCATGGACAAAAAGAAGCGTAGAATTCACTAGAGTGCATGAAATAACATCGTTTCACAAAAAGCTCTTTTTCTCCGCTTTTTGTTTCAAAACAGAGCATTTCGGTGAAACTAACCATTTTCTATTGTTGATTGCTAAAGAATGGAATAAGGTAGAAACAAACTTTTTTTTCTGATGAAAGATGAGAGTTCATTCTTTCATTTGGTAGTATGTGTGTTTCCATAGTCCAAACACAACATTTTCTGTGGACCTTGAAAGATCAGTCAAAATGCTTAAATCGGCTGACACTGGCGACATCCCGTTTCTGAAAACATCTGGCAGTCAAAGAGTTAAAGCAAAAAAAATTATTTAAAAAAAGTTTGTTGACGTTACTTGCCCCATAGTCTATCAAGGACATCCAGTCAAATGCCCAGACCAAACACACACACACCTCAGCAGCTGTTTTTAAAGGTGGTCCAAAGTCTAGTTTTTGCACATTAGACTTCGCACCACCTAGAGTTGCAAACTCACCAGTAGTGCCACACACGCCTCATCATGCTGGATTAACTGTACAACTACCTCCTTTCTGGCCTTGTTCTCTTTGGACTTGCGGCATGTTCCTTTCGGCTTGATGTGGCTGGCAGCATTGGCAAAGAAGGCGCTACTCACATCCCACTCGGGCTCCTGTGGACCACAGCAAGACTCATGCTGTACAATGACTTAGAGACAGAGAAAGTGAGAGCTGGGCGGTTATTAAAATCACAAGTATTTTTGATTGATATTGAAATCGCAAAATAATAAAAATTATTAATTGACTACGGTGCTAAAAACTACCATGAGGCCCATTCATCCCTTCACGTTGAACACTATTCTTGAACACTCTTGTTTTTGTAAAGGAGAAAATATCCTTATAAATATCAAGTGAAATTCAAGCGCTTTGAATGTTCTTTCTAATGCAAGTCACACCTTTGTTGCACTGTCTCTTTGCAATCTTTCAAAACCCGGAATAAGCAATTCCCCCTTATCTCTTTATCATATTTATTTTGTTCTATTTTTATTTTCACAAACCTTGGAACTTACTGGACTAACCTGAGACCTTGGGTATCATATTTCGTGCCATGACGTGGAAATGTGTGTTGGTATGACAGTAAAAATTCCTTAAATCATTGAACACTCAACTTTAAATATAACTCACATTCAACTGAAATATAACAAGAAAGTATTAGTGGCTAGCAATGACTGCATCAAACTACCAGTACTTTTCGATGGATGAATCTATACACTTGACTTTGTTTCTGACAGCCTGACAAGTTAAAGTTCCTTCCGATCAATTTTTAACAAACATGGCTTAATGAAATGTGCTGTTTTAGCAGGCAAAAGTACTACTGCGATTCCGACGTCACTGCGTCTCATAACCCAAAATCTCATCTAATGTTTCCAAAAAGTATAGTTTGCTGCTATGCAGTTTAAATATTTTAAAAAAATGTTGCTTATCTAAAAAAAGAAACCTAGTTGGCCGTTTATTAGTAACTTAAATGTCTTATTTACTCTTGTGTCTTCACAATTGTTCTTTAGCCGAGCAAAAGTATGCATTTTACCAGAATACTCGATTATTTGATAGAATTTTAAGTTGGATACGCGAATACTAAAACCTTCAATAGCTATACAGCCCCATTTGATAGCTAAACAAATATATAACTGTAATGTTGGTTGAACTCAAAGCACAGAGTTTATGAAAACATATGGATTGAAAGTTTTGGGACTTTTTATAACAGTTCCTGAAGTGTTGTTATAATTTTGTGTCGTTCTAAAAATCAAACGCTCTCGGGGGCCGCTCCCCACCCGCTCCCCCAGGGGTTCAGGACAGTAGTAATACGTGAACGAGCTCTTACCTCTTCATTTGATCGAGTCTTCTGACGCTCTTTGGAGGGAGTGGCAGAGGTGGAGGTAGCGAGCTTGTATAAGGCAGCTGGTTTTGCATCCTTTTTGTCCTCTTTTTGCAGATGTGTCTGCTCCTCCACATTAGCTTCCGCTTCTGAATCACTGTCATTCAATTCCGACTCACCGCCTCTATCGTCTTCATCCTAGCAAGGAGGACAATGTTATTACTATCCAACATAGTACAGCAAAATCAGATGTAGAAAACACAATGACTACCTGGTCAGCTTTGTCGCTTTGTTTCACTTGTTCTAACTTCTTACGATTTCGACGGAGCTGGAAAGACATTTAGAAACTCAAGCTTGGAGGCAACAAGAACATCTCTATAAAATTGTCTTTAGTAGTCAAGGATACTTTGTGACCTCTTAGCTCATTAATTAGCTCTCAGTTGTTTGTGTATACTGTCTATTCATCCATCTCTGATGGATTCATTCTGTTTTCATGATGAAAGCATTATAACATATCAGGATTACAGTATATGGAAAAGTGTCTGTTCTAATAGGAGCCAAAAGCGCCCCCAAATGGTCCTAGAGTGTACAGTCGATGAAAATCGACTATTTCTAATAGGTTGTAACAAAATGGTAAATGGTCACTATAGCCCTGTCCCACCATTCAAAGTGCTTCACACTGACTTCACATCAGCATAAGGAGCAATTGATGGTTCAGTATCTTACTCAAGGACACTTCGACGTGGTCACAAGGCCCGGGGATCAAACCCGCAACCTCTGGGTTGGGAGACAACCACTCTACGACTGAGCCATGCCGCCCGCCTACAGAAGATGTTAAATAATTTGAAAGAACAGCTTGTTAAAAGATATGTGGCAAAAAAAATTGCCCATTAACTTTTAAACTAAATGTGAAAAATGACTATGTTGGGTACCAAGGTGCCTCAAGGGTTAACGATGCAAAATCAATGCTCATCCAATAACTCTATTAATGGCTAATTAATTCCACAAATAACAGCTCCGGCCCTAGATATGGATTAGGAGCTCTAAATGTGTCTTAATGTTTAAAAAGGAGCAAAATATGTGCATTAACCTTTTTCTTGGTTCTGCATCGCTCGGCTCTGCGTCCGAACTTCTCATCCTCGCTCAGATCCTCAACATGTAATGCCTCCTGAGTATGTGCACACGCAGAAAGTCAGTCAGAGTGGCACTATAAAACTTTAACTACACAGTGTTGACCGTGCCCTGTCAGCGTGACACTGTTTATTTACCTGTGAAAAAGCCGCAGCATCATTTGGGTCAGGGAACGCAGCACCATAGTCCATCTGTTCTTCCTGCTGCTGCGCAGACGGACCTATTGGGGAGAATGGGTCATAATGTACAGTATATGCAACCATTAACTTCTTATTTCAGTACAGTTTTTCAACACTGTCCACAATAAAACACATTTGAATTACTTTCCAAATTAGCAGGAGGCACTAAAGGCGCTAAGTGTAACCGTATGTGTACAGTTTAAAGTACTTTTCCACAATTCTATTTCGTGACCTAAAATGCAGTTGGCATATGGTCAAACGGATACGCTCGTCTATTTTACTGTTGACTACACCAGCAAACTGATGGAAGAGACTCAACACTCAGTGTTGCCTGAGTGTGTGTGTGTGTGTGAGACACGCCTACCAAAGCAGGAATGTCCACACTAGTGGCTTTCACAACAATAACTGGTTTGATCAGTTTGTCTGTGAACAGTTATGTCATTGTGACAGCACACCAATTGAGCAGGATGACGCCATGAAGAAACGACGATTCACGCAATGCAAAGGTGTCTTCTTCGGCTTCGGTAAATAAATAATGATAGTGCGGATGAGTGAGCGGAGCGGAGGCAATTTTGTGGGGTTCACAGCTCTCCAGTTGTTAGCTAATCAAGAATTATTTGTATTATTATTATTATTTTAACTTCTTTTTTTTACCTTATGACCTTATTCTAATGTTATTAAGAGTGTTTCTAAATTTTTTACGCCAAATATCATTAAATGTTACATAATACATTGCCTGTATATGGGCAAACTATATCGGGTTAATAAAGGTTTTATAATGATGACAGTTTGCTGCTGGATTGATTCAATTTCCATTATTTCCAATTAGACAAATTGTTTTGAAATATTAAATAAACAAATAAAAGTTATACCAGAGTTCCTGGATGAATTGTATCCAACCATTAAGGATTCACCTAGCTGGGATTTATGGGTCTTAAACTCTTAATGCTAATATTGTCCCATTTTTACTGCATACTGTACTGCCTGGTGGAATCTTAGATAGTGAAAAGTCAGGATGGATTGGCCCAGATTGCAAGATTGTGGCCACCTAGATGGCAAGATAAACAATGACTTCAATGTTATATTAAAGTACAGGGGCATTGACTCTAATGACGTTTGAGATTGCAGAGGTGAGGTCATAGTTTCTTATCCAAAAATCCAGGAAAGCTGACATATTGACAGAAAACTGAACTGTCAAATCCACGCCACAGCAGTGTTTGACATTGAGAACCTTCTTCTCAGAAACACCACTGTGAAAGTCCTGCGGATGATTTCGGCTCACAGTAGTGGAGTCGAGTGGGGGCACACAAAGGATGAGGAAACACACCGAGATGTGGGAACTGGTGCGGTGTCAGGTTTCCGTTTGTTCAAGTAGGATAAAATAGTAATACATGTAAAAGTGACTCACAGAGTGACTCATGAGACACTTTGCATTGCCCTTTTTTTTCCACACTTTTTAATTCTTTTGACCTGAGAACATTCACAAAGCATTAAAAAAAATAATAATTTAAAAAAAGGGCAGCATTCCATGCCCGGCTATCTACTCTAGTACTTTTGGTTTTGTATTAGTGGAATGTTCTTGTAGCAAGCATCCAAGGTGGTCGGACAGCAGCAACAAAAGCGCTTCTGTCTCTCCAGGTCAGAGTGTTTGGCTTAAATAAAAGCTTCCTCCACATGAATGCACAACACAACAGCGCTCCAACAAGAACTCAGCCTTGAGGTCCTTTAAACTCCTAGGGTGTGGTTTAACTCACATTAAAGGTACAACGTCGCTGTATGACAAATATTATGTATACTATATTTTGTGCTTTCGTTCCTGGAGCAATTTTAAAAAATGTTGTACAGCTACAGCAAGTATTTTGTACAAACATACCCCCAGATGTTTGCTTTTAAACATCAGAAATGTTGAGTGTTTCACAGCATCAATGTGTTTTACATTTAATGTTTTGGAATGTGTTTGAAAAGTACTTCGAAAAAGGACATATTGGATGTGTAAATGTAATAATGGCGTTCTATTACAAAACAATACTTTATTTATGGTCCTCTTAGCTTGTATCAATGGTTGTACATTGGATTGAGGTTGATTCATGAAATTGCCAGTACTATTCTTGGCTATTGGTTATTTTTCAGTATGATAACTCTTAAATGATTATTTTTTTTACGTTTTTAACTTCATACGAGCAATGCTGTTTGTTTTCCTTTTGGAGGGCAAAACTACCACAGACAGAGTAGGGCTGCTTGATTATGAAAACAGAAATTAATCACTATTCATTTGGTAATTATTGAAATCACAATTGGGAATTTTTTTGGGTACAAAACAAGAAAATTTTTAAACTTGTAAAAAAATATATTAAGACAAATAAATTTCCTTTAAAACACTATAATCATGGAAGTTTCTTTTGGGTCAAACAAGATTTATTAAATTTGAATTTTAAAATAAAACTATATATATATATATATATATATATATATATATATATATATATATATATATATATATATATATATATATATATAACTATATAAATTTAAACAACTTAAAATTAGTATTAATAATCTTTTATTTTGTTTATGATTATGCCGATTTTGTCATTGTCGAGTGTAATAATTGAAATTGTATTTTGATTAATTTCACAGCCCTATAGCAGGGTATTGAGTACAAACAAATTATATAAATATATAATAGAAATAGAATTGAAAACCACAATTTACCTTGAAATATTTTTTATTAATAAAAAAATACCTAAAACTAAATGCCAAGGTATTTCTATGTATTTACAATAAAATTTCAAATAGAGACTGAAAATTTGCCCTGTACTGTAATATAAGTCGCATTGAGACTGAATATTCTCATTGGAGATTTATTTAACTAAGCGTATGTGTCAAACTCATTGCCCGTGGGCCAATTGTGGCCAGCCATATCGTTTTATCTGGGGCGCGAGAGCCTAAAAACCAGCTCAGTGGCCAGTGGTAGAGTGTCCGCCCTGAAACTGAGAGGTTATGGGTTCAATCCCTGGACGGGTCATACCAAAGACTATAAAAATGGGACCCATTGCCGCCCTGCTTGACACTCAGCATTAAGGGTTGGCATTTGGCGGTTAGATCACCAAATGATTCCCGAGGGCGGCCCCTGCTGCTGCTCACCCCTCCCTCAGAGGATGGGTCAAATGCGGAGAATGAATTTCGCCCCACTTAGGTGGGTGTGACAATCGATGGTACTTTAACTTTAAAAAGGTCCGATGGTTTTAAAATAAGTTTACAGCATGCATTAACTATGAACTACATTTCCCACAATCCATGCAGATCATGTTACCAGCAAAGTGACACCTTTAGATACCGTTACCAGCCTTATTTACAGGTATCAAATACTTGATGGCATGGTTACATGAAGGCGGCCGAAACCAGCAGCCTATACATGAAGGCAAAAATAATAATAATCTGAAATAATTAAATATCTCGCCAGATACTTGTGCCACAATTACAAGCACGTAGGAGGGAAAAGCATGAGCTCATTCTTGTGAACAAAGTCCGTCTAGCTTCGTTCAATTCCTCCTCTGCCAAACCGAAGCAGCAACCAATCACGGCTCACTTCAAGCTGAGACGTAATGGGCTCTTTGCACAAATCCAATACTTTCTAAACTCAGCAACACTCCTTCATTTCCTGTCTTTCATGATTGGACAAACTGATTAATCCAGGTGTACCTGACCTAGGTAACCACGACGACAATGGCCAGACACACCTGGATTAATCAGTTTGTCCAATCATGAAAGACAGGAAGTGAAGGAGTGGTGCTGAGCTCAGGAAGTAGTGGATTTGTGCAAAGAGCCCATTGGTTGCTACCTGAGCCCTGATCAACTGTGATGTCCTTTTCAATCGCCAGCAAGTGGCAAATGGCCGCCCCCCGAGATGGATAAAAACGGGTGCATTTTTTTGCTTAACTCGTATTCCACAAACACAATATTAAAATAAAATAAAATAAAAAAGAAAACTTGTGGGTTAATTAACTTCCCCTTTTAAACATGTTAATTATTGATATAGAGTAAAATATGGGAAAATGTTCTCTATTTGAACAAAAGCTTCAACTGTAATTGTTGCCATTGTTCATAAATACTAATATATCCTGTCCAATTCCATGTGTCCTACTTTTAGCCACCAGTTGGTACTGGGAATACTGGGAAAGCAGAGGAAACAACATTTACAAAGGTTGAAGCAACCTGGCACATTTAAAAGGCACCCGAAGCATAATAGCCATAAAGATATTGTCTGACCTTTTCTCAATATATTTACAAAACAGAAAAAAACATTAAATGGTTAAAAGATTAAAATATAATAATACACAAATATCCAGTGGAAAAATGCCATTCAAAATATGCCCCAGGACAACAAGTTTTCAAAGAATGTACACTGTTGTTGTTCATTGTGATGTACAATGTTTACATCCACGGTCCTCTCAGTGACGTCAATGTTTATTTAGTGTTATGTTATGTAAACCTTCATCCATTCATTGTTCATACAATGTTAGTGTGTCTAGTCACTTGACACACAAAAGCTCACAACTCTCTTGGAGCGTATGCACACCCCATCTATTAAACTCAGCTCACAAGTGACCAGCAGAGCAGTATCTAGTTAACTCTTGAGCACATCATCCCCGCATCGCACGCTTATCTCCAGGCATTTGGATTTACGCTCAATTGAACTATTACGTTGGATTAAGCGTGGGTTGTCTGGTTATGCCTGGAGAGTGAGGCACAGGGATGATGTAATAGAAAGGTACTGTTAGATTAATGTATGATCAGTCAGACTTGGATTGTGTGTTAATTGATTCGCTTTCTTTTAGTTGTTCTTTCTTCATGAGTATTATATGTATTGTATTGTATTGCATTGCATTAACTGGTTTGGTCCTCAACATTTCAGAAAAAATAGGCAAAAGTGTTGATCATGGTTTTCAAAACTAAAAGCAGATGTTTGTAAATGTTTTATTTTGATTCACCACAGATATAGAGTCTGCTTCCATGTAGGACTATAGAAATCGGAGAACGTTTAATGTTGAGGGGCTCAAATTTCGAGGATTTGGACAATTAATTGATTTTCAAAATTATTATTGATGATAATCGATTAGTTGTTGAATTGTTGAACCTCAATGAGATCTTATATCGTTGGTATTATGCATTTCATTCCCCTACCCAATGACAACATTCTTATCAATTCCCATCCCTAGTGATAGCCAAAAACACCCGTTTTTTGTTGTTTCTATTTCATTTAATTCCAGGGCTCTGCCAACGATACGTGCTCCCTCTCGCCTCACCCATCCTTATTTTTGCAGTATAAAACCAAAGCCATACTGTATTTATATCTACAATTCACTTGTGCGTTTCATTATTAGTACACATTCCGTGGAATGAGGCGGCCTAAAGGAGTGCACGAGCTCACTTTTATGGCACGGACTGACTAAAGGTGGTGCGAGGAAAAGGGTGTAGCTGGCGACTCATCTTAAAACACTAGTTTCTATCTCCACATTCCGAACACAAAACGACGAGTTGAGAGTCCGACTACTAGCGAGGGTTCGCCTAAGGCATCGAGTTGATTGTTTGCTCACTTTTGCTCGACTTTCAAAAGTTTTGACGCAAAGTGTTTCTTACCGCTGGCGAGCCCCAACAGGCGACATATGTCTCGGGTGATTTTCATGAGCGCAACCATCAGCATTATCGTCCCCCGAAGTAGCCCCGGCGAAAAATCAAATTGTAGACACACTTCGGGCGGCGTCGACACCGCACAAGCCGTGGTATCAGGGTTGAGGTCTGCGATTTTAGGACAGTGTCGGACGGTGGAGTGGGAATCTGCCCGTGGCGGATGAGTCTCCAGCCGCTTCCTGACGAGCTGGAGCGGCTGCTTAAAGGCGCAGTACACCTTTTTTTTCCTCCTACCCCGTGTCACATAGTTCTCTTCTCATTCCAATGCACTGATAGCCACATTCCATTTTGATAAGATCACATTTTGGAATACACATTGACAAAATATTTTTTTAAAATTCCGACAGATCCTGCAGATGGTGCTCTTTCTTCTGTCTTTTCAAGTATAATTGTGGTTCAGCTCTGTCACACTTCAATTGCATATTTGCTCCTTGGTGTTACCACACACAGTGCACTTTACATTGCTTAAATTCCCTGATAAGTGTAAATGAATGTCCTGAATTTGACACCACGGCGATTATGTTAACAACCCTGCCAGATTTTAATGATTAAAGGATGTGTTTGTACGAAAGCGTATTTTTGGCCTTACTTCTCTAAAATGTCCTGAAATGTCACACCCCTCACTGACATGCACGAGCGCAATTCTCAAACATTATACTGTACCACTTTTACTTTTTTTCTTTCAGGCCAATATCAGTATGAGTACTCAAATTCTTGAGTAGTCACCGATACCAAGTACTGATACCACTAGTAGTTTACTTTGATATAAAAAATAAAAAATAAAAATAACACAAGCAAGACTTAAATATCCCAATAGAGTATTTTCCCTTTCAAATTGCATAAAATGTATGGCAATTTTCTATTCTTCCCTGCTAAAGCTGCTGTCCTTGCAACCGACCCGGATATGCGTTTGAAAATGGCTGGATGGATGGATGGCTGCATGGAGGATGGATGGAAATGTTTTAGTTCCTGATCGTAAAACTCAACTACCAGTATCTATTGGCCACCCCGTTGTGGTTGATGCTGATATCGGACGCTGAATTCATCTGCTTTATCCCAGGAGGTGCCACGACATACTTTTTTCAGTTACAAAATTGTGTATCAGTAAATAATGGAGAGTGAAATGACACATGCTTGACCATAAAAAACAACAACCCTAGGGCAAGGGCAAATCCTACTAAAATTCAATTTAGCTTTATTTACTTGATTTCATATTTAAAAAAAAAAAACACAACAAAAATCACTCAATAGATGCACATTTTTGGCAATGATGAGAAAGTAAATTACAGTATCAAGCATGCATTACATACATACATTCATACATTTAAAAAAAAATATGTGTGACAATATTGCATTGTTTTACAGTGAGCTCACTCTTTACCCACTAGTTAGGTTTTTACATTAATAATATAATAACTATAATCTTAATAATCAATTAAGATTATAGTAGACTGCTTTTTTTTATTTTTGTGAGTGTGTGTGGGGGGGTACACATTTTTCATGGAGAGGACTTATAGCGGTATATTCCCATTGATTCAAGAATTTTTGGAGTTAAAAACATGAAATTGCATGCAATTATAATGGCTGTCAATTATATGCAGATTTTTGCTATTCGCAGGCTGGCCTTGTCAGACGTGCAACCGATATGTGTTAATGATTGAGCTTTGTATGCCATACAGAGTGCACGACAAAGCATCTGACCAGATAGGAGTGTCGAGAGTGTTTCAACTGTTATACATTATTAACATTTTTAATTACTTATTTCATATATTAACTATGTTGAAATGTTTTATAGATGTGTAGAGTAGGTGAAATAGTGTTGAACTCAGTATAATTTGACCTTAACCTAAGCTGGTACCTTGTTTTGTCTAAAATTCCTTCTCAGTGTCCTGCCTGAAAACATATTCTGTTCGTGAGAGAGAACGCACACACAGCTCCCACAACTATACTACATTAGGAGCTGTCAAAGTTCAATTTGTTTGTGAGATTTTGTTTTGGGAAAAAAGTACGAAAAGTACACTGAGAGTATATTTTGTCTAAAAGATGAAAACAGGTGTGAACTGTGTACTGAAAATTCTGTTTTTGTTCTCTGTTTTTCTTCTGTTATGTAACATATTGTGTGAGAACCAATCTGTTTTACTTATTCATGATGGGAGGACAAAAGGCGTTTTACTTTCTATAAAGAGCTGTCTTTCACAAGGGAGGGGACACGCGCACCCTGGAATTCCACCTTTTACGTGATGTTCAGTGTTGTGTGACCAGAGATTCTCTCTAATAAATCATCCTTGCAAGGAGTCTTTGTCACAAAGAAGTCTTATCTCCATTTTTTGGAACACGCAAATGATGATAAATTATATCATCATTTAACACTGTACATTGTGATAGTTTGTCAGTGGCGTTTCAGGTCAGCCATGGCGATTAGTGCAGCGTTCCAGCCAGGAGACCCCATCACACCTCCACCTGAAAACAAACAAAACAAATGAGCAGATAACATTTAGTTAATATTTGTTTTAATATGACAGCAGTTACTTGCGCATTCTAGGCAAACCTGGATGACTGCCACTGCCACAAAGATACAGGCCTTTAATTGGCGTACGGTAGTCAGAGAGTGAGGGCAATGGTCGCGCTAGGTACAACTGGTCCAGCGACATTGACCCATGAAAGATATTCTGTCAACCAGAGTTGAAATTTGGTTTGCTTTGGCATGAAAATCAACAGTATTATATGTGCCTTGTGAGTACAGAAAACAAGCAAATATGCTGACTCAACGCAAACACTCGTCGATTACATTACAGCAGAGTCCAATGACATTTAACTACATGGGCGTGTTTGAACAGTTGCTAGTGTCAAACAAATCACGAGTGTTTACCCCTCCGGTGAGCCCAAAAATACTCTCCAGGTCAGGAGGTGTTAGGATGTCCCTGCCCACCACTGACTGTTTGAATCCAGGGGCGTATTTCTCCACCCAGTCGAACACTACATGAAAGAAATACAGATGTTAACAAAGTTAAACTATAACAGATTCCAGCTCAAATATTCTTACAATGTTTGGCAACAATGTTCGAGTATGTAGGGTGTTTTTAAAAATGACAAAGGTTACTATATGTCGGATTTAATGTCACCAACCCTAATAAATATTTCTCAATTTCAAACTTTTGACATAAGAAACAAATGAACATGATACCCTTTTCAAAGTAAATGAACATCAAACTAATTTGATTAAAATAATTTCATCAAACCTTGTCCGTTAGTGAAGACAATGCATATGAAAGACACAACTTTGAATCATGTTAAAACTGTTTTGCCAGAATTTCTAACCGTTATCTGCAAAAGCCTCTTTGTCCTGCTCAGTCCACTCTCTGCCCTCGATGTGGAAGGAGGTGAACTGTGTGAACATTGACACCACATGACTGCCAGAGGGCGCCAATGTGGGGTCCAGCACAGATGGGATGGTCATCTCGATCATAGGCCTAAAGCACAAAGGCCAAATAAATAGATTAGATTGCATGGCAGCTACTACAATGCAGTCAAATGGGATGTGGCATTTCAGAGTACTGGTGAAATAATGTGAGAATTGCCTTGTTGAGGGACGTCCATTCATGGCGTCCATGTAGGCTGCCTCCAGTATGTCCACACTCTCACAGTTGATGTGAATGGAGCACTGATGGTGAGGTCCTGGTTTATTGTCTGGTGTGGGAGCTGCGAGAAAGTTTGGCAGCTTGTCCACCGCCACTATTAAAAACAATGAGGTGGAAGTGGGGGCTTAAGGACTTATCCTTGAAATTTCTGTTTTGATAGTAAAATGTGGCGCTAAGTTGATTATTACAGCAACTCTAGTTAATTTTCCGAGGCCCAAGCTTGTTAGCTTGCAAGCTAGCTGGTGGCTAGCGCCTAGGGTGGCCAGACGTCCGGATTTGGGCCGGACAGTCCTACTTTTCAGTGACGTATCCGACGTCCTGCGGAACCCTAAGCCGGACGCTGGTTTGTCCGCCTTTTGAAGAAAATGAGCCGTGGTCTGATTTTATGTGACCCAACATCAGCCCCACCCCCGTTTGTCACAACTGATCTATATTGGCCAAGAGTAGCTGCAGTTAAGAATCTCGTATATCATTGTCTCAATAAATGTAAACAGATTAACCTTCCATGACTTAGTGACGTCAAAAAGACACGGAAGTGCACTCGACCCAGCCCCCTCGGGTTAGTGGCACCACCTGTGGTAAAGGTTTGTCACGCCCACTGTAATTCGAGAAGCTGGCTGCTCATTTTTTTTCTCCCCCTGCTTGCAAATGGTCTGTGGAGAGGGGAAACAATGATCAGGAAAAAGTGGTTGCTTCTTTCGTCCCAAGTCTTTGAGAAGACAGTGGATTAATTTTATTTTTGAAAGACGTGTACCGACATCATTTCTCAAATTTTGTTAGTGAAAGCCTGTTCAGAGCTGGATTTGCAACACGTTTAAACATAATGGATCGGTTCCAACAGTGAGACACGACTGCAAACGGGTAAGATGTATGTTTAACATTTTCGATTTAGCCTTCCTTTCTATCCTTTCTAATAGATGAGCACCTTCTACCATTGTACTGGAGTATTTTTAGTGCCTAAAGTGGGAGCTACATTTGTCGTGTGGAGGTTGTTTGGTTACAAGAGGTCAGATATGATAAAGCAGACGGTGGCTGGATGATAGGAAGCGTTTGCGTATTGTTTTGTCAAGATACAATCCGCGGTGGTTAATTTGCCGTGACTGGCAACTCGCCATCTAGCTGACATGACTTTGTGATGCTAACCGGCCGTTAAGTGGTCTCGACGAGACGGCTTGCACGTTACGACCGCGCAGTGGCCTAAATGTGCACATTTGTGTTATTCATAACCGCTTGTAAATGCCTACAAGCATTCACGGCAAATCGGAGACATTCACGGCAAAATAACGTAAGAGGGAGATTTGCCGGTTACGCATCACAAACTAACGCTACAACATAGTCTCTGTAGTAACGTTATGCTACTTTTTCTTATGGTAAAACGTTATGTCACTTTTCCACATATTAAAATAGTTCTCAAATGTGTGAAAGACATGTCTGTATTTTTCTTTTCTTCTGCTCCCATGGCCAGTCGTTTCCATTCACAACATTAGCACATGACTACCATGATCAAAATCACTGGCCCTTCGAGAGAGATGGGTATGGCCTAGGCGTGGCCTGGTGCAGCTATTTACATAAAAGTGACACATCCCTTTTTGGGGTGATTTAGGGACAGCAAAACTATTAAATCCAAAGTCAGTTTTGAGGAATGCATATCACAGACATATCTTTTACACATTTGAGAACGATTTTAGTATGTTGAAAAGTTGAATAATATGAGACCTTTAAAGGATAAGACACGAGCAGCAGGTGCGTCATAAGTTTATTATTGTAACACGTTGTTTGCAAATGTGCATTTTTATTTACTTGCAATTGACCAATTTGTTTTGTAAATTATTATTACTTTGGGTTTTCTATTGTAGTTTACATGCTGAAGTGTTATATGTTCTGTGCATGCCATGAGCGCAGAGGAGAGAGGGGTATAACTGAGCGAGCCTCGTTCGAGAGAGAAATAAATCAATAAAGAGAGACGTGCTTGAATCCTGTCCTGCCGTGTCTGGATAATTTAGCAGGAAGACGCCAGAAAACATCATAAACTCTAAACTATTTGTAGCCCGCCTTTTACCCAGCCTCCGAGAAACAACAACAGCTTAACATTACATTATTATAAGCCTTCAATATATATATTTTTAAATCAACAAACAAATGTCGTATCTGCGGGTTCATAACTCCATATATATTTACCTTCAACACGGGAGCGCAGTAGTGCACAAACATGATCTATAAACCATGCAAAACTTTATTGTTGATGAAAATACACCGAGAGTCTGATTTACAGTGTTCCCTCGTTTTCCGCTGGGGTAAGGTTCCAAAAAATACTTGCAATAAATAAAATCCGCGAAGTAGTTAGCTTTATGTTTTATATAAATTTATAAATGTTTTAAGGCTCTAAAACCCCTCACTACACAGTTTATGCACTTTTCTCATCGAGGAATTTATATTTTCTCACATTTCTCTCTTGTTTAAACATTCTCAATGTTCAAACCTTCATACATTTTTTTAAATAGGCACATTACTGTAAAAAAAAAAAATGCATGTAAAATTGCACTAAAAAATATCAGCAAAACAGCGAGGCCATGAAAAGTGAACGGCATTATAGCAAGGGAACACTGTGCGAATTTGTGCATTATGCCTTTTGTCAAACATATTTAGAGTTGTTTGCAGTGAAGAAGTGTTGGATGAAGATCGCTTTGGACAGACGGCATTGAAGCCCAGGAGACGCTTATCAGATCCACAACTGACGCATGACGACGGCTACCAAGGGTTGATGACTGGTGTAAACAATTGACTAAGCAAAAATGCCTTGCCTTAGAATAACATGACTGGTGTAAACACCTCTGATAATGATTAGCCACACCCTGTATGGGCTGGGATGGGCTTTTGCTGTGTTCAATAAAGACCAAGCTGAACGGGAGAAAGGGAAGAGCATCTGGTGAATGGCCATGCCTCTGTACCTTGTTCTCTTGCTAACAACAAAACTTTCTGTCTCTTTGCCTCCTTTTGTTGAGTGATGATTTCTACAAATGTCTGCAGGTAAACCTGACGTTGACCTTATGGAAGTGGCCACCCTACTAGCGCCTCTTGTTGTTGCATGGAAATCTCCCGCAACAACACAATGGGATACACTACCGCCGGTGGTTTCAAGTGAATATATTTTCACTGGTAGTTATTTATAGGTATAAGAAAGATACTGGACAAAGTTGTATTTGATTGACAGTTGATAGATTAGCATTGCAGATTTTTTTTTGAAAGCAATGACAGAGACACATTTAAAGCCTCATTTTATGTGCTTGGTGATTTTTTTTTTTTTTATTCATTCAAATTTGGCAGGATTAACAACACTCCTTTATGGTGTGTCAAAGTTATAAAACATACTGTATTGTCACTGGGACTTTAATATTACAATGCATTCTACTGTTTATATTGGCCTTATCATCATATTTGACATTCACAAATTACTTAACATTTTAGATTTTAACTCAATAAAATTATTCTAGTCCATAACTGGATTTTTTTTTATATGTATAATTATTAATGAAGATAATGATAAAATAGTTTGTTAGTAGTTAATAGTAGCCTAATACTGTATAATAGTTAATCCACAAACACCCTAGTCAAATTTTAGGTTAAACTAGGAAAATTGCCGTTAAATTATTTTTTTGTTGGATGGGTATCAATTAAGAAAGTGTCAAAAAACTTCAACATAGTGTGAGAGGTTTTTTTTCATTTACTATCATTTGTAGGTATTGAGATTGAATAAATGGAATTAGATTTTTGTTTAAGTTATACTGTATTTTAATCTAATGATTATTTATAGTAAATAATATATCAATGCAGTGTAATTTTTTAAGAGAAAATATTTTCATTATTTAATAAATGAATAAATACATATTTATTATAATCATACGGTCTCTATGCCTGATCGTGCGTGGCATCCATTTCGACTAATGTTTCTGAATATGCTGTGTAAATAATGCTGCTATATTTCTGCCGATATGTAACGCTACCATGATTGTACTGTAATTGAAATTAGTTTTTTTTTCCACTCCAGTCGCTTTTACATTAGCATAATAGGCCCGAATATTTACCATTGATCTTGGTGACAGGTGATGTGTAATCAATCTGATCGACAGCTTTCAAGAATTCTGATGAAAGGGCACCCTAGAAAAAAAAAACAGGACCATGGAAAAAATATATCTTATACAATCATCTGTACTGCTTCTGTTATTTATCTTTTATTTTTACCTGTGGTGTGAGGTTTTTGAACGTGACATAAGGGGTAGCATTTGAAAGAACAATTCTACTCCGGATCTCTGTGCCGTCCTTCAGCACCACTCCCTTGGCAGCACCATCTGAGTTCACAACAACATGCTCTACATCCTGCAAGTCACACATTGGATCTTATCAAAGGAAAGACCACTATTGGCAATAACAATTACGCAGTTGTGGCAGACGCCTTTCTATAATTAAGCATTACCTTTTCTGTGAAAATGTCTGCCCCATAAGATCGGGCAGCGTTGGCTAAAGCCTTAGACACACCTCCCATGCCACCTTCAACGTAACCCCAGGCACCTTTCTCCTTCTCCAACTCTCCCATCACGTGATGCAAGAGCACATATCTACATGTACATGTAAAATTCCATTAAGAGTGGCTTGAATGGATCGTACACAGGTTAGAACAAGAGCCAAAGGAAACAAAAAAAAGTACCACATGGCCATGTTGCCATTTGTTAATTTATTGCATTAATTATTTTCAGTATTTGTGTCGTGTTGTTTATGTCTTCTATTCATGTGACTTTAACAGAGTTTTTTCCTCCGATCCCATTGAACAAAGCTTGGGAATCGTTTTTTTCCCCTTATCACTCTTTTATGTTTTCCTTCTCATCTGATAAAATCTGGACGCCGTTTGGTGAACCGTTAGCTTTCTCCGTTCTGTCCCCCTTTGTTGGATATTGTTTTTCATGTCTCATGGGCGGGCTGTAACTGTTGAATTCCGTGGCCCCTGACAAAAAAATCGGATTCTATTCATCCACTTCTAATACAGTGGGACCTCTAAAGTGGAACACTCTGGAGCTCTGGTAGACTTCTAAATTGGTCTAATAAGCACACAAAAAACTTATAGGACATAATATGAAATGAATTCATTTGTTCTGTTCCACACACTGTCCATCCATTTTTATAACACTCCTCCACTCCAAATGGTCCAACTTTTTGGGCATTTACATTTCCTTAACATGTTGTCTCACCCACTACCAGGATTGCTGGGACTGGTCATAGCTCCAATCACACCGTCCGTAGCCAGGGTTGCTTTCAGTGGCTCCGACTCGAACCAGCGATTAAGGATCTAACGCGAAAAAACACGAGCTGCGTTACAACGCCACCTAGAGACAGCAGTAAATATTCAGCTGAATAAATAAGACCAACAAACCTTCATGATTGGTGCAGTTATGATTTCGTAAAGCTCTGGAATGTTACAGCCTAATTTCCACCCTATACTTTTTCAAACACACAAAGTATAGAGTGACTCATTTCCTTTTTATGACATCTATGTTTAAAGTAGTCAACCTTAAACATTTCTTGACAATAATATGTTATATGTGACCTCACTAGTCTAAACATGACATTCTGATTAATATTACATTTGTGGAATAGGAGTTTTGAAGCAAAATCCAGCTGTTTTTATCCATCTCAGGGGGCGGCCATTTTGCCACTTACTGTCGACCGGAGATGACATCAATGTTGCTCAGGTCTCAGGTAACAACAAGTCACAGCTCAGCTTCAGAAAACAGTTGAGCTGTGATTGGTCGTTACCTGAGCAACATTGATGTCATCTTCAGTTGACGACAAATCGCAAAATGGCCGCCCCCTGACATGGATAAAACTGCTGGATTTTGCTGTTTAACTCATATCCCACTAACACAATATTAACCAGAATACCATATTTAGACCAGTGGGGCTGCATAGAACATATCATAAAAAATAATAATAATAATTGGGTTGACTTCCCCTTTAAAAAGATGTGTTACACACCGCATTTGACAATAGGCTTTAGTGTTTTAGCCGCAGCCAGCCTCCTCCTCAATGATCCGGCTGTGACACCTGGAATGTCAACAGGAGGGGCATCTAGGAGTGGGTGGATAGCGCCGGCTAGCTTCTCAAGGTGCAAAACAAAGTCTGAAAAAGCCTGGTTGCAAAGACAATTCAAGTTGATCCATATGCAGCAGTTTATATAAATAAAACCAAGCATGTTGTGCTTCATAATACTCAAACCACCTTTGCATCTTTCTGGGAAAATTTGCCAATCTCCTTCTGGTTCTCGGCGAGATCCGAGCCCAGTGTGAGGGACCTTGGCGGCCCACCTCTGACCCCCTCCTCCAACATGGGGGTGAAGGCATGGGGATCCCTCATATACACCTTCAGCCCATGTTTCTAAGAACACAAAATACACCTGGTAGTTCAAAAGCATATCACGTGATTTCTTAATTAAATGTGCCTTGTTTACCTTCAGCTCTAAGTCTGCTATAATGTGCGGCCGTAATAAGCTGAGCAAATAGGAGCACCTGGAGAAGAGGAAACCTGGACGCAAAAAAAGTGGTATTATATAAACATATGCTGCACTATACTGTAGGCTACCTACAAGGAAAATAAGATGTGAGTTTTGGGAAACAGGCTCATGCAAAAAACAACATAACCTGTTTCAATTAAACGTGGAGAGGTGAAATCGTGCTGAGCTTATTAAATTTTTATGTAAATATGGATAAAAATGCAGCTACGGCGTGTGGAAAAGCACTTGTATCTTGTCCGCTTGCCTTCGCACAGTTGGTGAAAGATGTTTGAATTGTGTAGGGATCATTGTGGATAATTGTTAAATTAGTACAGCCACTTTGTGATCACGTCTTTGCCACTGACACCGTGGCGTTTTCTCGAGAGAAAAAAAATTGCCTTCGTCTTAGAACATCTAAGAAGATTGGAAAATGTATAAAATATGGACTGATTAGAGTTATACAGAAAAAAATGAAAAAATAAAAAGTCGATCTAGTCTTTCCGTTAAATACCTAGCCTGTCCTCCAAATCTCATTCTCCAAAATGGCGGACAAACAAATGCAAATCATGTGATAGAAAACTACCTGTTTTTTTTACTCAGATGCAGAATGGTAAATCAGTGACCTGAATTTATGTGACATGTTGATGTTTCCACGTTATTTTACAAAATCCAGAATGCAGCCGAGCACCATATGTTCTGGATCAGCCCAGAGGATGGAAGGATGGAAGCCTCTTACCGGGGAAGATCTCCTCTGTCACTGCTGCACCTCCAAGCACATGCCTGCGCTCCAGCACTGCTGTCTGTAAACCTCCCTTCTGCAGGTAGGCAGCCTTGTGTACACACACACAACAATACCTTTGACCAAAGATCACAAGAGCCACAATGCTATAAAAGTGTAAAAGGAAAAATGTCTTGACTCACTGCCACCAGTCCATTGTGTCCTGCAGTGACATAAATAAAATAATTTCTAACAGAAATAAAATCATATGAATAGCAAATAAAAGCAATGTGCAGAATAAAATGAAGCTGCACAAGCTGTTTTCTAATCTAGTTAAATGCAGTCCAAAATTTAAGTGGTCCACACTGGACAAGCTGCCGCTTAACTTTGTAAAGAATTTACACAAAGTCATACATTAACCAATGAGCTTATTCTCCACAAGAAGACAATACAAAACGTCTAGTTGTGCATTGGTGGTGCAGTAGTTAGATGAAACGTTGCATTAAATATTAAAATGTGCAAAGCACAACTAAACTTTTTTTTTTAAACAAAATTCGTCGAACCTCACCTCCACCGATGACCAGTGCATCATAGTGTGATTTGAAACCGATGTGCATGTAGGCTCTGCAGTTTGCCACAGAGCCCACGACGTTCGCGAGCCTCCGAGTCCACATCGCAGCAGCAGCCATTGCGAGTCCAAAAAAAAAACCTCTTCCCGCCCCCAGGTTCGTCCCCTGAAAGAGAGTGAAAACAGGTCGGTGGTTTCTTCAAGCTTAAAAAACAAACAAAACGTCCTATCCTGCTCGTTATACAAGCGATCATTCATTTCATTTTCAGCACTAGACATAAATCATTCTAAATATAATGTTAAAATATTGATTAAAAAACAAGTTTAGTTTAGTTTTTTTTAAGTTTGTGTTGCTTGTTGTTATCCACTTTAACCACACGAGGACGCAGTTGTTCCATACAAGGAGTTACAACTGGCCACATCAGCAAAACCAGCTTTATGATGATATGGTACCACTTTATCTGAAACAATCTGACATAGGCTCGACCAGCGATTGTGCGACAGTAAGACCCTTTCAGAGAGATAAAAAACGCAGGGGGCATCTTCCATACACTTTATATACATAGTATTCTGTAATAATGTAAGCTATGCATTTCATTATACAGTTGTAGTAAAGTTAATTATTTTTTTATGTGGAACGGCAGTACAATAAACAGAACATGGACGCACACAACACTTACGTAATCGTTAAAGACACTGTCACCATTTTCTTACATGAATTATTGCTCCAGGGAAGTCATTTGCAACATTCAAATTGATCTGAGTGACAGTGTGTGCTTTGGTGCTGCTTTTTTTCAACGGGCTAAGCAATATTTCACAGTAATCCTAGTAACTATTTTATTTTATTTTTTCACAGGAAGGACATTAAGAAATGTGGTATTGTGAACTTGGCAGGGTTCTTGCTTATAGGCTAGATAAAATATTGATACTTTCAATGTCTGACATGAAACTCAGTATTCTCATCCATGTATTGTAAATGTAGCACATCTAAACAACCAATGAAAACATGTTTTATTGTGTCATGTTTTTACCATTAAGCCCAGGAATTAGTTTCTACAAGTTTTCCTTCTTCATTTTTATTAAGAGGCATTGCGGTGTAACCTATTGAAGATTTTCCTAAATTGGTTATCTCATAATCCCCTGTAATTTGATACGATCATGAACACCGGCAAAATGTCATGATGCAAGCACATTATACGATTCCAAGTTACTGTTGTCTACTAGAACACAAATCAAGATGCCTTCTCCACAAATCACAAGATCAACTGTTTTGTTGTCCAGGGAATTAACAACTTGGGGTAAGACTCCAAAATACAATTTATCTAAGAAACTAAATGTTCGGTAAGTGCTGCTATTTTGGTTAGCAACATAGTTCAAATAGGCTCAGCAGTTAACTTGAGTGAAAGCAACTGAGAAAACTGCAGAGGGAAAAGTGAAACACTTATTTGAGGGAGGCATTTAATTGAAATATTTTTGTGTTTATTGGTGGCTCTTATTAATGCATTTTTATAATATTAATTTACATTATGTTCTAAGATTCATTCTATCCCTGGTGATGCTCTGTTAGGCCTCTACTGCTACTTCTATCTTTTACTTTCATATTTGGAAACTGTACAATCATATGAATGTATGATGTGTTGCTACAAACAGTGGGAAGTATATTGCAAGTATAGTATTGTAAATAATGCTGTAATATACTTGTTCGTGCTACTATATATACTATACTGAATAAGTATATTTATGTTCCTGACTTGAGGCTTGTGCCTATAGCGTACTTGACTTGGTTAATTGCCATAAGAGTGTTAAGATGAGCTCTTGAGACATTACTGCTACAGAAGATATTGGCCTGCTTGAAAAGCCGTAGATCATCATCATTGTCATTATCAGTCCACAGGGACAATATCACTAGGATGTGAGAAAGGAATAGTTTTACTTGGGACAAAAACAATAGCACATAACCATGTAATCATGTCTTCATAATGGGGAATTCTGGATTGTATTTTGCTTACAAGGTGTAAAATAATTCTTCTTGGTTGCATAAACAGTGCACTCTGTTGGCTGGGGGAGTAAAATGAGGTGTTTGGGGGTGGGGGGGGTTCTAGGATTTCCCTCCTGAGCCGCCACCCTTCTCCCTTGTTGTATTAGAGCAGGCAAGAGAAATGATCCTGACAGGATGAACGCTTCGCCTTTCCTATAAGGAACGTCTGCGGACGACGCTAAATCGGCCTTAACAAGATCACAAGCAGGAGATTTTGTTCTTGTAAGCAGAAATTAACACTTCAATACCCTTTGTCGGCAGAAATTCAACACTCTGGTCTGCCAAGGCTCTCTTAGGCATTAAAGGAGAAAATTCAATTATGTCATTAGTACAGCACCACAACAAAACACATAGCATCATTTGCTAAGGGGAAAAGATGAACTTCTTTCCCTTCAGGCTGAGAAACTGATGGCCTGCAGTAAATGTACTGACACCTTGAAGTATTCTTAATTATATCCGAGTTATATTAGATATATTAAATATTAGCAACCGACTTATCTGATAATGAAGCTGAGCACTTTATTTTAAATATAAAACTAAATGAAATACAATTTATCAACCATCTTTCTTAAAATAATGGCCTGAGTCAAAATTTAACAAAAAACATTTGTTTTGTTTTGTTTTTTGCCTTGAACTTTTTCCTCATGATACTTGCCACTTCTGCTAAAATCAGACACATCATTAGTTTAGTTAACAGATCATTCAATTTTACCCTTAAAATCAAGTTATTAATACCGGTAAATATAAGATAGCCTAATCAGCATTTTGTTTATTTTGTTATTTATGTTTTCTGATCAACCTTTTTTTTAAATGACTTTGCTCATTATTTTAGGAAGGTGACAATATGTTGATTGATGATTGATGATTTCTATGGTCAACAAATGTCACTTAAAATATTAGATTTTACCGCTTCATTTCCAGTTCTGTTTAGCTGAAACCAAATCAGACTTCTAAACGGAACTGTCAGATCACATTTAATGGATTGTGTCGAAGGAAATATTTTTTAATGGTCATTTTTACAAATTATAAAGATGTTAGTAAAATTTGAAGCGTGTGTTGAATATGTAAATAAAATTAAAAAATTAAAAAATCATAAAGTAGAGTGTCCAGGGACACTAAACTTAATAATATTAATATATTATAAAATGTAATAATAATAATAATAATTAGCAAAACCGTTCTATACACAATTATTATTATTTTTAAACACTTAAATTACTTTAGATGTTTTTTTTTTTTAATGTAAGTACATAATGTCCATTTTCTATTCCAAAGGCAGCCTATCCCATTTGACTTGGGCGCTAGGTTAAAGTTTAAGTACCACTGATTGTCATACCCACCTAAGTGGGGCGAATATTCCTGGAATGATTGCCAGCCAATCATAGGACACATAGACAGCCAATTATTCATACTCATATTCTGACCAAATGGACCTTCTTTTAGAGTCGTCAAATTAGCAAAGGAGCATGTTTTGGAATGTGGGGTAAGGAGTATCTACAGAAAAATCAGACAAACAGGGAAAAAGCACAGGAAGTCTGCAGGCCAAATTCCAATCCGCAACCTCAGAATGGTGAAGCGGATGTGGTAACTGTGCACCTTGCAGTCTTAGATGTAATCATTTCAATAATATTCATAACATTCACTTTTATATCAGTTTAAAAGTGGCGTACCTTTCTTCGTTGATCGGCTGCTGGATTCTACTGCTTTGACATAAGGCGCGTGGCGGCCATTTCAAAACAAATTTCCGTTCCTGCTGGTGATGGTTTCTTTCCCTGTGAAGGGCTAAGGCAAAATGATGGGAAGGAGGTAGATAAAGCATCCTGGCAACTGGCAAGACAAGCAAAATATTGTAGGGAAAACAAGGCAGAGCATCATGCTAAATAAACAATGAACTTGAACCACAAGTTCTACGCTAACAGGTTGACAAAGACCAGTCAGGGTGACTAATATAAACTGACAGAGGATATCAATAGATAGCTTATATTGATGAATAATGGCTGTACATGCCTGCCTCCAGAAATTGAGATAACCAGGACAACAGTAAATTGCATGTATCAAACAGTTTTGTGAGAACTTTTAAGTATTAATGGCTATACAGACAGTATTAAATCACATTTAGCCCCTAGGCGTTATTGTGACCATTTTTTGGCTTTTTGTTGGTTCTGACCAAGCCATTTCAAAATAAAATACTGCCCACGGGTTAATGGTGTGTTTGTTACTGCTGATCTTTGAGCATGTCGTAAATAGATGCATTGCTTCTTGTGCAGCAATGCAGGACGCCTCTCATTAAAGAAAGTGAAAGTCAATAAGGAAGTGCCCAGTCATAAAGTCGATCTAATCTTGTGTAGTGTCTTTCTGTGTGGGAGTTATACTGCTCACTGGACATTTCATTAGGTACACAGCACAATAGAATGATATTTATTTATCGACTATGGGGGGAAATAAGCAATTAATTAGTTTATTTTAATGGATGGGAGATTCTTTATGAACGTTTTGAGGTTCCTGTTTCGTTCTTGTCATATTGAATGGATGAGTTGCGACAAAGCATTGATGTAGTTATATTTCACTTAACTGGTGTCATGTACATTTTTGGAAACCTTGCTTTGACATAAATAAGATAATATCCCTATCTATGCTAATGGTGTATAGTGATCAGTAGAGCAATGGAATTCTCATTGTCATTTGGACAACTGAATAATAGCTTTGTGTACAACTTAACATGCCGAGATTTCACACAGAAGTAAATGTGTAAGTATATTGAAACAAGATCATCATTATGTCAGAATATAAACTATTATTTTAGATGCATTTTTTTCAGCATACCAACATTACAAAACGACATGAAAAGTGGACACACGCTGAGTAGAAACATACGGAAGCGTATTGCATTCACAAAAAAAGTCCTGTTTTTTTTAAATAATTTTTTTCCCTCTGTTTTTCTGAATAATTTTTTTTCTGTTTTTTTAAATAATTTTTTTTCCTCTTGTTTTTCTGAATAATTTTTTTTTAAGGGGTTTTCCCTCAGAGATTAGAGGACAAACAACAATACAGTATACACATTCATTCCTTTATTGAGAGCCAGTAAGTAAACATGACCATCTTATTTAGTTTAATCAAGTTTTATTTTGATATGGGTTTAAGGCACTGGGAGATAGTCCTGTCTTTGAGTTATATAGACGGTATTATTATTAGTTTGTCGACTTTACGCAGGCACCTGAGGACTTTGCATTTGTTCAGGAGGAAAGCCCATTCAGATCTGCTAGATGTAGCAATGTTTGTCCAGGATCAGTTGGATAGATATGGCGTGCTCCATGGCTACAAAATGATGCATTTCAAATGCATTCAGGCTGGCTATGTGGTGACTCAAGAAACGATCAGGATACTGATGAAAATACTGGATCCGCATGGTGTGCAACTGAGGTGCAGGAATCGCCTTCGGCGCCATATCTACCAGAATCCAGGCCCAAACTTTTTGTGGCATGTAGACTCTTATGACAAACTCAAACCGTACGGAATCTGCATCAATGGTGCAATAGATGGGTTTTCACGAATGGTGATATGGCTACATGCTTATTCTACAAACAGTAATCCGAAGATAATCGCTGGATACTTTATTAATGAGGTATCATCAAGGAATGGAACTTGTGCCCGAATTCGTTCGGACCTTGGCACTGAGAACTGTTATATTGAACAAATGCAGATGTTCTTGAGGCACGGCCATCAGGACAACTTTTCGCACAGATGCTATCTGTATGGGTCAAGCAATCACAACCAAAGAATTGAGAACTGGTGGAGCTTTTTAAGGAGGCAACACGCACAGTTTTGGATGAACCTGTTCCAAGACCTAAAAGACTCGGATTCCTTTTCTGGTGACTTCCTGGATAAAAGTATCATTCAGTTCACGTCTTGAAATAATAGAGGTAAGAACAGAAATAACTACTATTTTTCCCCTCATAGTGCACCTGCTTAAGATGTTTTACTTCAATCATAGTAAAATGCCACACTGTGGGTCAGTTTGTGTGTGGTATTCATGTAATGTGCTTAGATAAGATAAGATTAGTGGAAAAATGTTCACTGTCTTTAGGTTATAGGATTCCACACATTAAAGGAAGAGGCCAGTATTATCAGCAGTATACTGTACTGCAGCCTATATTCAAATTACCAGTACTTAAAAAGTGTGAAAATTAAGCAAAATGTTCCCATTAGCGTTTGTTCTTAGTTACATGATGCAGTTAGTTAAGCCTATTGCAGATGTTGAGAGCAGATTTGGACTAAATTACTGTCTAGTTTGGATCATGTTGTCTACTGTACTGCAAAAAATGTGTGAACCAATGTATATCACTTTCTTTATTTATACTTATTTAGAAAGAACTACAGGAAGTTGTTCACCTCTGGAACACTCACAGAATTCACCCAAGCAGGAATGCTGTGTCTCCAGGTGGGCGCCCAGTGATAATGTACACCTTACCCCAACTTTTTGGTGCTAGAGAGTACCTGAAAAAGGTATCCCAACAAAAGATTGAAGCCTGCAGAGAGGAATGCCTTCAGAGGGGACCGTAACCCTGCGATGGCACAGTGTTTGACATTTGCTGCCTTGTCATGGCAGAAAATAATCTTCATCCACCCACCTGTCCAGAAGAAGCCATTGAGCTTTATATGTTCTTACGTGCTTACATGCGAGCTCAGATTGTATGAACGCAATCTGCTTTATTGGATCAATTGACATGATGTAAGCTTCCGAATTTTATCTGTAAAGGGTATTTAGTTACAGCTGTAAACAATGGTGAATTTTATTCTAATGAACATCTCCACTTTGTGCTTTTCTATATCTTCTGTCTATTCATTGAGGAAATCGGTTTTGACAGTTAATGAAAAAAATGGAAGACCTTGGTTTCATTATAAAAAGAGCAGTCAAGGAAAACGAAAATAAAAAATTATCAATATAACACTATATAATACAGTATCCTATGCACGTGTGTATGCTTAATGTCAAATGTAGCTCTTACAAACAGAATATCTATTAATACCAAAGTGAAATATTTGTTCCTCTTTTGATATTTTGTTATTGTGCATTATACCACTAAGGAAGTATACTGTACCGTCCTAATTTTTGTAACTCTTGAAGAGATGTCAGGTGTAATTTGTAGCACATGTAATACAATTTGGTAATTGTATTGGATGTTCATGTCATCTATCATAAATAGATCAGACATTCATATGTATTTGAATGCAATGTCGCTGTATACATTTGTTAAAAAGGAGTTGCCATTAAACTTTCAGCAAATGAAGCATACTGTATGAATAACTGTTATTAGTGCAAGCATCTTGACCTGAGTTTGCATACATTTGATACATGTAACCTTTTGCAATAAAAGCACCAAAAGAAACATGACCAATATTCACACTGTAGTACATACATAAACATGTCTCAGAAAGTATGATTTCTGAACTACATGACTCAACAATAAAGACACGAAAAAAATTAAAAATCTATAATTAAAATCCATTAAAATCAATTAAAAAGTACTTTTCCTTTTTAATTGAACAGATCCACTTTTGCTGTCAATATTAACATCTAATATGAGGTAGTGTTTCAACTTGTATTATTTAACAGTGGAAAATATAACAGAGCTTGTGCCAGCCGAAATGGGAAATACCCATGTTCCTCCAGTCCCTTGGCCAATATCCTACCAACAGACCTCCATTCCTCCTCTTGCCATTTTGCGGAGAGTGATGGCACCCTCACATCTGCACCTTCAGCTGCACAGTCTAGGAATTCTGTCCAGAAGGCAGCGTATACATCTCTGGACACGCCATGAGCATTTCTCCAATTATTGAGCTGTCAATCTATAATAAAAAACAAAAATATATACATTAGACATGAAAATCTGAAACTTTATGTCCAAGACTATTTACTTATAGGCAAGACAACCAATCATCAGTGCAGATGATAACACAATAGACAGTATGAAACAATACAAAAACTTATGAAGCTGGCAATAATGAAGTGTGCTGAATCTGCTGATATAACATCTGACATATACGTTTAGAACAATTTTTATACAAGTAATAGAGAATACGCAGACCATAACTGAGAGAACCTGATGACACTACATGTGAAAAGTGCTGTTCCCAATTAAGTGTAAAGTCTACACCAGTTTACAGAAGTTCATTTTGTTTTGCAAATGCATATCTTATAATCCTGTAACAGTGCAGTACCCATCAGCTCCTGAATCTACTCAAAGCTGTGTGGATGCAAGTCTTTTCCTAAGGTAAAATGTGTTAATTTTGGGGCTGCAGCTATGGTTTGTTTTTGAGAATTTATTTCTCTTCTGATTATCGTCTCAATTAATTGATTTAAAAAAAAAGATTTTTGCATTATCAAAACATAATAGAAAATGATACCTAACAGAAATGACAGGCCAGTTAACTAGACCTAACAATTGCTTTTGTTCATGAAAACAAAAAATGTGCTGTAATATTGTTGTCCCCTTTGGGTTGTCTTCATCATATGTGTGAGTGCGTGCGTGCGTTCGAATGGTGGGGCATGGCTGACGTGCTGACAGATGTGTGAGAGTACTTTGATTAAGCGCAAAGCCAATCAGTCTGCGTTCATGGAAGACTATTAGAAATCATTGATCATTAACTGTTGAAATAACAAGATTTGGACCATTTTAGGTTAAAAAAAAACGTCTCATAATAACTGTTTAAATTGATAAGTGATAACCCATCAACTAATTGTTGCACCTGTAGTTACTTTAGCATGATAGTAAACGTGTTGTTCTAACTGTTCTTACACCATGTAAGTAATTTGCATGACCATGACGTCTACAGTGCATCTCTAAGTTATCAAGCGTGATTCATTTGTTGCACATTCCTATACTGGAAAAATCCAATGATGATCCTTAGTCTTACTTTGACAGTACTGAACACTTCACATATTGTATATTTGTTCTGAAAATATGTCGTAAAATAATTTTAAAACGTGATATTTAAAACCAATCCTGAAAAAAAAAAGGGAAATAGTTTGTATATTCATTTGTATATTTCTATAGCAGTGATGTCTACATCAAGCTGCATTGTTGGAAGGGACAATTGACAAATATAAATATTCGAACCTCTGGAGTCACATGTGGTCAGCTATATGTATAGGTGTATAAAAAATTATTGAAATTTTGTGAAATATTAAAATATACTTGAGACAAAATACTACATGTAGCTTTGCAGGAACAAATTTCCTGTGACTTACATGATCCTGCTGCATTTTCTGAATGCGCTCCTCAGGAACACCTCTGTTGCGTAAAAATGCCCACAGACCATCATCTTGTGGAAGGCCAGGGGTTGATGATGCAGCCATTGCAGCTAGCACTACAAAAATACAGGAAAAGGCCAAATCTATATGAATAATCATTTCAAAGTCAACCTCAGAGTAAATATTGTGCTCACTCAAATTACCAATCAAACTGGTTTGTGTTTCAAAGTTTATTCATTAACAATAATATTATACTAATAGTACATTAGACTAAAGCCAGCATAGAGTAGTAGTCAGAGTAGGGTTTTAGTAATAGTCTTATTTTTGTCATTATTAATGATCAATTGTTTTAGTAGTAGTCTTACTTTTGTTATTATTAATGATTAATTAGAAAATAGTTCATCAAGATCTGGGCTTTGCAACGTCCTTCCTCATCGTTACATGCTTAAAACAGGTGTCCCGTACTAAACAATATGTTACGACTCTCATTTGAGCCATAATAATAATGAACGTTATCTAGGGTGACCAAATGTGTCCTTTTTGGGACGACAGACCATTTTTTAAGTCCTTTCATGAATTCATGAAAATGTCCGGTTGGCATTACGTGACTTATAGGAGGTGAAGTACACTGTGTAGCTGCGACTGCTACCACAATTTCAAGGCCGGGGCGAGTGTCTTCTTTTTGTGGAAATGGGAATATGGTCACCCTAACGACGTTATCTCATTAAGCATAGTGTTTGCGCATATTTAGCATATAACGTTACGACGTAGCCTACATACGGCTCGTTCTACCTAAGGTCCACGGGAGCGTAGTACAGTAGTGCATACTGTACTTGCATATAAACAACGTTATGACGAATGGCTCGTTCTACTTTTGTCAAGTGAAGGATGATCAATGCCCAGCGGGAATCCCTCCTGAATCCCGCTGGGCATTGTTTAAGCAAACTGTTAGCTTACTAAAATCATGCCGATCGTATGATGTGTACGTGTACTTGCATGCTCCATAACATACAATGATATACCTACCTTACACTAAGACATTAATAATAGTGAGTGTGTTACCAATTAAGGTACATGCCTTACCTTAACTGAGCCAGGAGGTACGTTGGAGGTATGCGGGAAAGTGTCCGCCATTAGCGAGTCGGCAACAAGTCAATTGGAGTTCAGAGGTCAAAAAAAAATTACTCCGAAAGACAGACCAGCTCTGTTTTTCGGAATATTTTTTTTTCCTTGTTTTTTTAAATAATTCTTTTTCCTGTTTTTTTTTTTTAATATTTTTTTCCCCCTGTTTTTCTGAATATTTTTTTCAGCCTGCTTTTCTATACGGAAAATTACTCCAAAAAACAGAAAAAAAAATATTCAGAAAAACAGAGGAATTTTTTTTTTTTTTAAAAAAACAGAAAAAAAATTATTCAGAAAAACAGAGGGGAAGAATTATTTAAAAAAACAGAAAAAAAAATATTCAGAAAAACAGAGGGAAAAAAAATTATTTAAAAAAACAGGACTTTTTTTTTTTCAAGTGAATGCAATACGCTTCCGTAGAAACACACAGACGAAGACAAAACTCTTCCAAACAGAATCCCACAAAAAACATTACTTAACCTGAAGTGGGCTGCAGTAACCGTTTTGAATGACAGGTCTTTCAGCCAATAGCGCGCGGAGGACATGCCTCTCGGAGCCAATTATCTTCGTCGCTTGGGCCGTGGCGTGTTTCCGTCCTTCCTCGGCCTTGTTTGGCTGGCTGCGGCTGGGAAGCAACGACGCGGGTGGCAATGTTGAAGCGGGGCAAGTAGCTGCCAAACCCACCTAAGGGAATGCAAAACTCTGGAGCCGAATTGTACATTTTCAGACATTTGTGCGTGCCCGAACAGCCCCTTTCCTCCAGCTCGGTTTCTCATGGAAGCGGATGGATTTGTAAGGAGGCGTCGGATGACAGCGGAGTCTGCAGGCAACGATCCCGGGGTTGCTGGCGCATCTGCCGGGGCAGAAGTTCGATGGCTGGGGGGCAGGTTCCTGGGAGTTTCGGAAAGTATCGTGGGAAGCCTGTCCCCGAGGATTGGAGGCGAGACCGAACTACAGACTGTTGACATCTCGCGCAACGCACAGGATCAAAGTGATGACTCTGAACCGGACTACGAGGGTTTACCACAGGGAGCCTCCACGAGCACCCACATGTTGGCCGGAGCCGTGGCCGGGATCATGGAGCATTGCCTCATGTTCCCCATCGATTGTGTCAAGGTAGCCTAGCTCGGCGGCAGCTAACTAGTTGCACAATTTAGCCTGTTTCTGTGCCATATGTGTTGATAAAATTCCGTTGCTGTTAGCATAGCTCGTTAGCCTCCCATGCTAACCCAAACACGCGTCAGAGCTGAGCACAAGGTCAGCGGCTAGCTTCTCCTAGGTAACGCGCTAGCATGCACACCTCAACCAGTTAACCAACGTTTGCTAGCTAACGTACCTTTTTATAATGTTACGTTTTTTTGTTTTGTTTTTACCCAGTCGCCTTTTAGACGCATCGTTTGTCCCCAGTTCAAGCTAAACCTCTATTAGCTTGTTTCGTAACCAATATTTATTTGGAGGGAAACTGAATAAAAATAAATTTAAAAAAGTTGCCAACATGAGTCAACAGTTGGCTGGTCAGCCATGTCTGAGCAACAGAGCTATCAATCGATCAATCAATCAATCATTCAGCTTTATTTGCACACTTTATATTTGCACACTTTAGGTCCAAGGAATAGACAAACAGGATACACAATGTAAAGAAAACAACAACAAATAAATACACATGCCAACAGAAGCATAAGTATTAATATATTCATTGCCATATAGAGCTTTTTGGTCACAAGGCGATTTCACATTTTTCGTAAAACTGAAAAATGTATGTGCAGAGTTTAAACGTGAAATCAGACATTTCCATTGGATTGTAATTATTACTATTATTATTTGGGCTGACTGGTTAGCACGACCGCCTCCCAGTGCAGAGGACGTGAGATCAAGTCCGGGCTTCTGGCTTCCTGGGTGAAGTTTGCATGTTCTCCCCATGCCTGTGTGAGTTTTCTCCAGGTACTCTGGTTTCCTCCCACATTCCAAAGACATGCATGTCAGGTTCATTGAACACTCCAAATTGTCCATAAGTGTTATTGTGAGTGTTGATGGTTGTTTGTCTCCGTGTGCCCTGGATTGGCTGGCAAACAGGTCCGGGTGTACCCCGCCTACTGCCCGAAGCCAGCTGGGATAGGCTCCAGCCACCCGCGACCCTTGAGAGGAATAAGCTGTTAAGAAAATGGATGGATGGATTATTATTACTATTACTATTAATATTAGTTTTTTTGTTTTTTTTTTACATTCTGATTCCAGGTCAAAAGTAATAATTGTTATGTAGAGTATTCTTATTTAATCTTTTGAATACAATGTCAGTGGTTTTAGTCATTTAAAAAATAAATAAAAATTAAAAAAGGGCATTTCTATGTGACCCCAAACTTAGAATACCAGCCCAATGAGCCCATGTCTCCCGCTCTGCTAATATCATGTTTGACAATTGTTAAGTCTTTTATCCAGCAGATAAATACTTACATTGGATTTCTTAAAACAGCCTGTAACGTTTTGCCTGTACTAGTTGCCACATGAAACAGGATAAATGAGCCTTAAACTGTGTCCACAAACATATGATATGAAGTTGTTTGTGCTAAGTGGGTTGTATGACACACTTGGGATCATTTTCTAATCAAAGTTGTTGTTGTTGTTGTTGTTGTTTTTTTATTTGAGTCGGTGAGGTTAGACCAGTTGACCACAAGGTCAGTCAGTTGCTCTTGATCATTGCATTGGAGAGATGACACAATTAAGCTTAGGACATCCAGCTGTCCGTGTCACACTGAAAAGCAAGCATGTCTTGAACACCTGTAGTTTTCTCTTACAGGATGCACGGACCGAGTCGAGGCTTTACTGCTGTTCTTTTTAGGGGCTACGCGGCTAATGGAGCTCCGCAAGAAACCCTTGCACAGTGCACATGAAGTAAAATCCACAATGGAACCTCTAAGGTTGAACACAATTTTACAGTCAATGTTAATCTACATTGTAAAGTGTCATCCTGCTGTGAGGGTCGGTTTACGACGGAGATCCTACACTACTTACCTACACTAATGTAGCAGTGATGTTATAGTTACAGGACAAGTTGTATGGACATTTCCAGGCCATGAAAGACAGTGTGATGCTAACCGAGCATGCGTTCTTGCACCACGTGTCAGGGATCACCAATGGGCACCAGTTAGTCCCTAATGTACCACATGAGTAGCTTGGGGGCCCTTTTCTAAAAATGGATCACCAATTGATGGACCCTTGTGTTTTTCTAGGAATGTTGTGAAAGTGGTCATTTGAAAACGTAAACACTTACAGAGATGTAGAAACAAAGTGTTTTTTATTGGTGTTTATCTGTTTTCTATCATGTTAAATAATTGTAAGAAACCATGAAACACGATCAGTGTCTTGCCATAGATCAATATTATTGATTAATAACATAAAGGCAATTTGAGCAAAATTGTTAGTTCAGAAGTGTGTTTCAAAGTGGCAGGTCTTTGCTGTAATCAATAGCCACGAAGTAGCTCTCCATTTTAAAACGGCTAGTGACCCCTGACATTTTTACACAAACCAGTTTATTGCGCGCCGTTGAGATCCACTGTAAACCGAGAGCGCCATGAGCCACGTGTCTAAACTCGGCTAATGTGTGCGACATTGCCGAGCTCTCTGTTAGTCCAGCATTCCTGATAGCACAGGGTCTCACGAGGCCGTGTTTATTCTTTGCCCAAGCCCCCTGCATGTGCACACAGACCCGAGGTCGGTTGAGAGTTTGTCCATCCAGCCAGAACACTGCTGTTCAATGATTATGTCAGTGTTCAGTTTTCAAATGCAACTTTATTTTATATTCCAGAGTGCATGATTGACTCGGTTTTAGATTAATTTATCGCTGTTTACGTTTGCGGGACTGAAAGTTTTGATCTCAGGTCAGTGGGAACACAGACAGGATATACGTCATGTCCTCGTGACCTTGGAGCTTGAAACTTCATGCTTCCTTCTATTCAATAATGCATGTACACCGACATGCTCCGCACACCCTTTTCCAACCATTATTTGCTCACGAGGCTCTTTCATTGCTGTGCGATTGTTGACTTTGCCCCCATTTTGATTCTTCCCCAGACAAGAATGCAGAGCCTTCAGCCCGACCCGGCCGCCCGTTACCGGAACGTGATGGATGCCCTCCGCCGAATCGTGGCCACAGAGGGAGCTTGGCGGCCAATGAGAGGCCTGAATGTGACCGCCATCGGGGCGGGTCCTGCCCATGCCCTCTACTTTGCCAGCTATGAGAAACTCAAAAAGACTCTGAGTGATATGATCCACCCCGGCGCTAACAGCCACTTGGCTAATGGTACCATAAAACTTACCGATTACTGTACACAAATAGTTTGTGCTGTATGATGATGCAAAGCAATGCTCATGTTTTATACCCAAGCCCATTTATCAACTAGGCCCGTTAGTACATGCTATAGCATTCTGGCATCTGATTGGACAAAACATTTCCATTGCAATTGTTGCCAGTGTAGTTGTGTAGCTAAATTCCACTTGGGTTTGACTCAATTCCCGTGTGTGTGTGTTTGTGTATACTGAATGCCGTTGTCCCTTTTTCCATGTTTTCCCTACTTTCTCTCTTTCCTCTTTCCAGAGTATTGGGAGGCTGGGTAAGTCCTCTTTCTCCCCTCCAAACAACTCTTTCTTTTTTTTTCTTTCTTTCTTTTTTTTGACTCTTATAGAAGCAATCAACAATGTTGTCCACTAGATGTCTCTCACGACTGGACAACCTTCTGAGTAATGCAATACAATGCTATGTTTGCAATTTAGCAAGGCTCCCTACTGATATTTTTACTTCTTTCCAGCAAGCCTTGTGAATGCTCCCCAGTTATCTGAGATCATTTTAATTTCTGAGTCATATTAATTGCAGGAGCAGCCGGATGTGTGGCCACTCTGCTTCATGATGCAGCCATGAACCCATCAGAAGGTATTTATTTTTTAGTACATTAATAGCATTTTTATACAAGCAAAACCTCAATTGTTGATTTATCACATCAGGTAACAGTTGTGTAAAAATGGCGTGCATGACTTTGTGAAAACCAGCAGAGGCGCTTTTCAGTCGGTCTTGGTTAATTTTTAGCCTAAATAATAAAACAACAATCTGGCGAGTTGAGCAGCAGTCACGTTAGTGATAGACTGATATGTTTGTTTGTTTTTATTTCAAGGCCGATACCGATTATTAGTAGTCAAGGAGGCCGATAACCGATATTTCAAGCCGATATTCATTTGCAGTAAAAGAGAAAATATTAGCGTCAAAATAAAAAAAACTTTTTATTTTAATTTGAAACATAAAAAGAATTGACAGCTTTGTTTAAAAATTGTACCAAAAAATTGCATGGAGCTTCCAGGCTCATCAGCATGTGTTAAGCTAAATTAAAAACTAAGCAAATAAATTGTTTGTTAAAGTGTTCTCCTGTAAATAAAGTTTTCCAAAATTTCAACATAATTTCTTAATTTGATTTATTTATTTAGTTTAAATTTTTAATAAAACGCGTAGGGAGTTCCTAGTTTCAGCATATATTTTTTTTATAAAGTGGGAAAATTTAATAAATCCATAAATGAAAAGTTCCCTGTTTCTCACTGAGTGACAAATGCATGCGAATGTAGCTAATGTGGGGGTTTTGTCAGGGTTCGTAAAAGGTTTCAATTTAAAAGGTCTTTGCAGGCAGTGAAAAAGTGAATATGTTCAAAATGACTTTGCGACAAGTAAAAACTGTCTGTGAACATCTTACAAATCCTGATGAAACCCCCAAATTCACCACATTTGAAAGCATTCGCTGCTCAGTGAGATACCAGCTTTATCGGCCTTCAGATTTGTAAAAAGGCAGATGACGATATTTGTCAAAATGCCAAATATCGGCACCGATAATCGGTCTATCCCTAATTGACGTTATGTTGACAACTCACCGCAGGGAATGTTATTCTGTTCTACAGTCACTCATTTTCCTTTTTTTTTCTGTCTTCAACTACCTCCCACGAACCTCCGGACGTCGTCATGGTCGTCACATGGTCCTCCACAGTTGTGAAGCAGCGCATGCAGATGTATAACTCCCCGTACCGCGGCGCGTTGGACTGTATCCGCGCCGTGTGGCAGAACGAAGGCCCCCGCGCATTCTACCGCAGCTACACTACCCAGCTGACCATGAACATCCCCTTCCAAGCGCTCCATTTCATGACTTACGAGTACCTACAGGAGCTGCTGAACCCCCACAGACAGTACAACCCCTCGTCCCACATGCTATCCGGCGCCCTGGCCGGGGCCCTGGCCGCCGCCGCCACCACGCCGCTGGACGTGTGCAAGACCCTACTCAACACCCAAGAGTCGCTCGCCCTCAGCTCCCTGTCAGCCAACCAAGGGGCCCACAGACAAATCACGGGCCTGGCCCACGCCTTCCGGACGGTTTACAGGCTGGGCGGCCTGCGGGGCTATTTCAAGGGAGTGCAGGCCAGGGTCATCTACCAGATGCCCTCCACGGCCATCAGCTGGTCCGTGTACGAGTTCTTCAAGTACGGACTCACCAAGCACCAGCACGACAAGAGGCGAGCGCAGCAGATGGAGGCGGAGATGTGAAGCCGGATTCTAACGCACAGCACATGAAATCACACTAAGACCCATCTCCACTGTCCCAATGGCCATACAGGCATTTCCAGATTTTTTTTTTGAATACGCCGTTTGCTGATTACGCACACTTTGATTTATGTTGCTAAGCGAAAGGAATGTCACAGTATTAGAATTGTTCAATAGAAGCAATGGGTTATCACCAGTAGAGGGCAGTAGTGTTATTTTCTTAACCTTTGTTTTGGGATCTCCTGTTTTTTTTCCTTGTTTTTTTTTTACACAGCTAAAATGACAAGTTTGCAGTTCACAGGCTTTTCAGTCACCGAATTGTGCAATTATATATATATATTTTTAAACAGTTCAAGATTATGGGGAAAACTGGAATCCTGCAAACAGCTATTTAAATAATTGTAACCAAATCTGCATTTAATTTGTTTAAGGTGATAAAATGTGGATTAAGACCCCGCGCCCCCTTTATTTGCCCTCTCTTTTTAGCATCCACAATCAGACATTGGATGAATCTAAAGCTTATATTTAATTTATTTTCAATTGAACCCACATAAAATGTGATCCATATAAATGGGGAACCTGTTGGCATAATTTGCTTTGTGGCGCTTCCATTGACAACCCCATGTACTTCTTAGCTATTCACCATTATTGCCTTGTCTGCAGATGGCTGTTGTGAAGCAGATATTAGTTCATCTCACTGCTACTACTGAGTGTTAATATCATGTTCTTTCAAAGCAGAGGTTGCATGGAATAGGTTGTGCCCCAAAAATCAAGAGTCAGCTTAATAAGCTATGTTGGAAGAAGTTACTCTATCGTGCCCATGTTGAGTAAATGGAAGCTGTCATTCTTACTGATTCTGAAATGCACTCATCATTAAATAAATTATGAGCAGTGGACAGTGCTCATAAATAATCACAAATCATTTTTGTTGGTATTTTTTCTGAATGCTTTAGCTCAAGAAAAACAAATCTGCATAGAATCAAAAGTAATGGGACATTTGAAAATTCCAGTAGAGCATCAAACTGAGGTTTCATTTTAGTGTGGGGAAAAAAAGGTACATTTGTCTTCAGTGCAGGTCCATCTGAAAATACACATGTACAAAGAACTAAAAGCAAACAAGACAAGGCTGTGCAATTTGCCAAATTGTCCATGACGAAGTATGTTTTCAATGCAAGGAAGGAACCAAAGTGAAACTCAACAGGTTGGTACATACACCATTTTTCAAAAAGGAAACTCGCCATGTTATTTTTTTTTAAAATTGAAACTCTGCTTTTAACATTCAGATTATTGGGACATCAAACATTAATTCAGTTTCAAACTTTGCTTATTAACATTCACAATATTAGAAAAGTCGACAAAAAAGAAAACCCAAAAATTAAACAATAAAAGATAAGGAAAATAACCTAAAGAGAAAAAAAAATCAATTGTGGTCAACTAAAGATAACTCACTAAGGATTTTCAATGTATATGTACTATTCGTGTTTCTTGTCAACTTCATATAATTAATATACAATTCAAATTCCGCAAGAAATACATGAAAATTCGGAAGGGATTTGGTACCATGTTAGTTTTTCTTGTTTTGTTTTTTTAATTACTCTATTTAACAGCTTGAATTTAAGAGTCAAAACATAGCAGCCATATTAGGTTTGTTTCTTTCCCACGGCTTATCCCACCCCCAAACACAACGTTGCTTCGTGATTGGTCTGTGAAAATCAGCGAGCCTCTGTACAAGATGTATTCTCGGGAGTTTGTGAACTTACAAATACCGCGAGAATTCATCTTGCACAGCAAGGTTAGAGAAAATGAGATCACAAGGTGAATTTTCTCTGGTTTCCATGTGCCTGACAAGTGCCCACCTAGAGTTTTCCTCACATTGTTTTCTTTCTTTCTAGCAGACTGGAGGTTTTGTGCTATTTGGAACTGTTCATAAATTCCCTCCACCTTGTCTAAGGTCCCAGCTGAAGAAAGTCAGCCCCGGAGGATAATGCTACCACTACCATGCTTCAACCTAGGTATGGTGTTCTTTTGATGATGTCTTTGCATCAAACATACTTTTGGAATTGTGCCCAAAAAGTTGTGCTAAAGTTTCGTTTCATTTTCCCACCTGCTTTTGGGAGATGTCAAGTTGTTTTTCTTTGCAAGATAAGTCTTGTCGCCTTACCCCATTGCCAAAATGAGGAAGACGTGAGACTGCTGTCACAAGCCAATGCTTGCCAGAAATACCTGCAGCTCTTTCAGTAGTTGTACCTGTCTGCCTCTTTGACCAGTCATCTTTTCATCCGTTTTGGAGGGATGACCAGTTTTTGGTAAAGGGGCTCTTGTACCATATTTTCTCTGTTATGATGATGACTGCCCTAACTGTGTTACATAATGTATATATTACTGCATGATACACACTTTAATAAGATTTTGACAAAGAACTTTGTCTGTGTCAGAAGGTTAAAGCAGGTGTCCAAGTTTCCAATTTGGCCTCTCCACGTGTATTTAGTGTAATGTGAGGGCATTTATTCCCACATGCTCATGTACAGTATCGTTTCTGAAAAAGACCCCTAGTGATGACAAAGGGCTGGCAGATGGACATGCACACTCTCCCTTGTGTACAGTTATGAGCCTGTGTTTTGGAAACTCAAGCCTCCGCTCAAAATCCCTTAAAGCAAGCACCTGTGGACATGTTCATATTTTCACACACACACACACACACACACACACACACGCACACACACACACACACACACACACACACACACACACACACACACACACACACACACACGTGAAGACAATTCTCTTCCTCTATGTCAGCTCTCCCTACCCTGGACTGCCATCCTTCTTTACATAATGTATTGTGCTGTATGGTCAAAAAAGTTCCATCAAGAAAAAGATTTCTCTTCCCCAAATCACACACTTCGATAATATTGGCCTTGGGGACTGGGGAGTAGGAGATCTTGGGAGCGTGTGTAACACTGCACCATTGTTATGTCTGAATGCAGGTGTCTTCCCACTTTCTCTCCCACTCACACCCATGCCGCTTTTCTCTTTGAAAAATGCGTGCAAGGTCATGAAATCTTCATTGAAATACTTCAGACTGGAACTTAAGATCCAGCACACGCACACAGCTCCGGTGCACGTCCACGCTCATGTGCGAAGTGCAGCGTGTGTGCGCAACACAGGTGCAGTCAGGGACACTGAAGAGGAAACAGACCTCCCTGCCCTTTAGAACTTGATCTTGAAAAGGAAGCTGTCCTCTGTCTCTGTCAAATTAGCCAAGCCGCTCTGCCTTCCAGCTCTTGTCAGCGCTAACTGCTCCACTGACACCCTTGCTCCCACACTGTCTCTAGTCTGTCCTGTTGATGAAAAAGTATCAGTTCATGGCTGCAACACAAATCCCTAACCAGGGACATTTCTCTGACTCGGGAATAGTCTTTTCCTCCAAATGTTCAGCCTTTTTTTTTCAGGTACAGTATTCAGCAAAATGGTGCTTCTGTCTACACCAGTTGGTTCTGTGATTGTCTTCTTCTGTGAGCAAAGAGGGTCCGAGAGCTCTGGTCCGTGCCCAAAAATGGCAAGAATCCCACTTTTCCTCAGGCTCCATTTTTGTCCATTTGTCAGACCCAACTGCTGTGCAGCCATGACAGTAATAACAGTAATAATAAGAATATATATAATTTGTAATGCACTTTACATTTCAAAAGAAATCTCAAAGTGCTAAACAGTGTAAATCAAAGGCCTAAGTTTTGAGTGGTCATTTTTTACGAAATTTGAAAATCTTACAAAACTGACACCATGGCTCAATCGCTGTACCAAAATGGCATCAAATCAAACTTTTGTAGGCATCCATCTCCTTCCATTTGCTGTCCTAAAGTTGGCATTGGCTCCACCATTTTCTAGCTTGGAATGTCGCAATAAAACACCTGAGTCCCTGCCTGGTATTGAAAAGTGTATAAGATCTCACTTTTGCAGGGATTTTATTTTTTCATGTCTATGGTTTGGCAAAATCACGTTTATGACCACCCAGGAGGGCTTGGGAAGCTTACAAATCCACACCAAGATGCTAGGGTTCCATTTTTGGAAAACTTTTTCAAGTGAGGTTGTTCGGCAGGTGCTGCCTGAGCCCCTTTTACGAGCTAAGTATATCCTAAAACATGAAACAAAATGAAATCAGGGTAGTAGAATGCAGTGATATTCTATTTATGAATTGGTCTATATAGAGATATTTTTGTGTGCTGTGAAACCTTCAAAATCCTTGCCCAGACCCAGAAGTGGAATAAAAACACATTTCTGCATCATGGGTTTGTTTTCTGCCTTAAAAAAAAAAATAATAATAATTTAATGGCATGACATTGGTAAACTAGAAAAATTCCCGCGTAAATTTAACTGTATAAGAGGCACTGAATGTGGGAGTGGATGGCAGGACATGGAGCCTGGACAGCTAGTTTCTCAGCCTGTTTAAATGGGTCACCTTTTCATATTAAGCATTCTTGTCTAGGTAATCGCTATCCAATTCATACATTTATCACTACTGCTTGCTTTGAGATGAACTTTGGAGCTTTTCGATCCTTGTTGTCCCATTTATCCCCTCAGACAAACACAACCTTGACATCAGTGTATTTGTTTACGTTTATGCTGCCTTTGTGAGCCTGAACTCTTTAACTCAATTTAATAGCAAAAGCTTTGGGATGCAGAAAGGCTTGTTTTCTTGATATACACCTATTTGTTTTTAAAATCAGAGAAAATAAAGTGTTTTGATTATATCGCTTCAAATTGTGTGGAAAGGAGTAAACTGTTCAAAAAATAGAGAGGCCACATAAGGATGGTGTGCTTGGCTTGTGATGGATGTGGCGTCCCCATAGGGGAGGTGATATAGTTTAGTATAGAGGTCTTGAGGTTTCACTGTAAATGTTTACATTCCCTAATGTACTGATGTTATCTGTTAAATGTTTCTGGAACAAGCCTAAAAATCTTCTTGGGTGAGACTGTGCACACACGAGAATAGGTCAAACCAGCAGTCTTTAACAGTGAACCCCTGTTGATCCAAAGTCCCGCCCTCTGTCTGCTAAGTAAGTTTAATATTACTGCATGCATGCTCTGTATGTAGTATTGGAATTACACAACTCGAGGAAGAAGAAAGGTGTTAAAGAGATACTTGACTAATTTAGCAATTTTCAGCAGTAAAAAGTTTATAAATATTTTGTCCAAGATTAATTTGATAACTTCATTATTTTTATAGTAGCCTTCAATTAATACCTTTGGAAAAAAAATTGTCACTTGCTAACAACTGAAAATGACATCATAGGTGCTCAGAGCTCAAGTAACAACCAATCACAGCTCACCTGTTTTCTGGGTTTGGTCATGTGACATGTGCAAACACAACAATGATTGGTCGTTACCTGCTGAGCACAAGTGATGTCATCTTCATTTGACAGGAAGTGGCAAAATGTTTTTTTTTTTAAACGTATTAATTGTACTTGAAAATAATAAATTTATCACATTAATTATAGATAAAATATTATCTTAAATATGCTTCATTTAATTTATGTCTGTAAATATGCCAATAAAGTATACAAACAATCAATGCAATAGCCTATTGATATACTGATCATGGCTTCGTGTAGAATACTTGCATTTCCCAAACCACCACTTTTAAGGGAAAACAAAAACGTTATGTATGCTGAGCCGTTAATATTGCATGTTCAAAGAACAAGCAATAAGATAATTAGTGGTGTGATCTGCTACAGTACAATGCAGATTAGAAAAAAACTAAAACGTTTATATTTTTATTTTGTATGGTTCCCGGTAATCAACTACACAAAAAATAAAATTCATTTAGCGTGCTTGATGTGCTGACCTGACAATTCAGTTGCCACTGAAACTGACGTCAAAAGTCGCCTGTGTAACGCGCGTACAGCGCCCCCGCGAGGTAGCTGGGGTTGCACTCACTGCGTCACTCTCAAAAAATGTTTTTTTAAACTTGATTAAATATGGCTAAATACACGACTAAGCATTCAACGTGGTGCTAAACAAATTTGTAAGATCCACCCCTCACTTAACACCACGTTTTAACTGTCTGATAATTTCTTTTTCCGTATTTTTGGAAAGGTTTTCAAACAACTTAACCTCGCAGCAGTTTCAAAATTGGTTAGAATTATCACGAAGACAGACTGAAAGTTTATGTACATTGGATTTTAATCCAATTCCAATTACTGAGCAACGTTTCCTTTTTTTTGTACATATGTTGTTTTAACATCTTCATAATTAAATTTAACTTGTAAATTACTCTAATGTGAGAGACATTCTCTGACTCCTTTACACAATTATGAATAGCTACTTTATCAATATTTTTGTTATAATTTTGTAATATAAAAATGTCAACGCTGCTTTACTGACCTTCATTATGTCTATCAATTGTGTAGACAACTAAAAGATATGTTTCTTCCCTATTTTCCTATAGGTGGCATTTTGGGCCCTCGGAGGACTTTGTAAAATGGCCCCTGATAGGTAAAAGGTCCCCCGGCACTAATTAGGTGCTCCTCTCTGTGTATTAAGTGTTTGGAGTGGTTGCCATGGCAGCCTTTTGTCCGGGGGACGCCATACCTCAGATGAGCCCTGCTATCTTTGGAGGCATGCAGATAGCGATCGCTGCACTCTGCCGTCGTCCGGCCTGCGTCCTCAGGCACCGCCGTGCTGTCGCCAGCTCTATTTACACTATAGCACCGCCGTGCACCGACCAGGGGGAAGTGAGTGTCCATCATGGAGACAAACGCTCTGTTTATGTTGTCATTCTGCTCCATTAGTGACAGCTTGCAAGGAGGCGTTCAGAGCCGCGCTAATGGACTCTAATTAACAGCGCGCGTGGACGTCCCAATCAACTATTGGAGGAGTTGCTATATGTGGTTTAATACACAGAACCATGTTTCATCATCATGCTTGTATTTCTATTTTCTCTTTTTAAAAAAAGAAAAAAGAAGAAGAAGCAAGCGGTTGCCTGGTTAATGTCCATCTGCGAATCCTGACCGGAAGTACATTCTCAAAGTTTCTGGTTTTTGTCTCAGCAAATACTCCTTGGAACGTTCTCACAGGAAAGACACTAATACTATTTAAAGATTAGTGTCACTTTAAAAAAGATAGCTCAAGGCATTTTTTTTAAGTTAACGTACGTGCAAAAGTATTTTAGGGCACCACGAACACTAACATTGCTGTTTTCCATAATATCCTTTATAACATTGTTTTTAACATGTACACAGCATGATATAATGAAAATAATGAAAACGTTTTCATTAATGGTAGATAGAACACATTTCTTTTATATGACATTTAATACAAAATGAAAAAGTTAGTAAAAACCTTCATGTGTAGGCCATACTTTGAATTTTTAATTATTTTTCTTAGAAAATATTAACATGATTTTTTTTGTGTGAAAAAAAAATGAGTAGAAGAAAATCTAAGTTTCTGGTGTTGACATTTCATTGAGTTAAATGTAAAAATTTGATAAATCAAAATCTGTTAGCAAAGATTTCTTGCAATAAATCGTAAAAACTGTGGATGTTGAACTTTTTAATACACACAAACTTTCAAAACAAAATTTACAGGAATGAATCCCAATATCATCATTTTATTATTTTATATAATTAACAATGTGGGCGTAAACGGCCATAAATAGAACTGCTCCATTAATTAACTGACAAAAAAAATGTGTCACACGTGCATGTTGTGAAGGGAAAACCTTTTTTTTTTTTTTTAAGTATCTATCATATCACAGTAAAAAACAAAAACGTTTCCAAAAGATGGTGCCTCAAAGTCAAGATCCTCACTTGCGGTAACTTCTGCATAAGCGTTCTAATGGATGGCTTAAACTGCCGGCATCCTTACTGCAATAGCATTCAGTAAACAATAGATGTGTCCACATCGTCTATTTGGATAAATGTACTGCATTTATTTCAGTCAAACCTTTAAATTTCTGTATAGCACTCCATTCAGAATACAGTCATCATCCGTTTCTCAATGTGCGTTTTTTGTCAGTTCGTACGTCCTTGACGTCATCAGACACAGAACAAGTACGCATAAAGCAAGTATACGCACGGAATACCCAGATGTTCTTCTTGTCAGGTAACAAACGATTAAGGATACATCGGTTGGATATTTGTGAATGCTTTGCTAGCAAAATATCCCAAGATGCATTTCATTTAGAGAGAGTGGGAGGAAGTTAACAAGTACGCAGCCGTTCCATTTTACAGAAGGAGAACGTACTCACGAAGACCACCTGCCAGTTCACGAGATTGCAGGCCTACGCACGTGAAACGGACATTTTTTTCTGGGTCATCCCCAAAAGGCATATACATCCAGGCGGTGCGTCCAAAGGGGCATTACCATGCCCTGATGCCCTGAAGAGCTCCCTGGCACGGAGGGACCACCGCCCCCTGTGTGGATTGGCTCTGCGTCTGCGCGCCCAGGGGTCCTAAATTCATGTTCATGAAAGCGTTGGCGGCGCTGCTGGAGGCCGGCAGAGCAGGTAAACTAGCACAAGAGTAAGTGTTGGTGTACACCGAGTTGTTGTAGCTGTAGGTCGGGTAGCCGTTGTAAGCGTACGGGCTCGGTGCTCCCACCGCTGAGTAGGAAGTGTTGTAAGTAGGGGATCCAGTCAAACAAGGCCTGCCGTCTCGCACCAGCACCGGCACGGCCACCCTCCTGGGTGGCGGGGGAGGCGGCGGAGGCCCCGGCGTGTGATGGGGATGGTGGTGGTGGTGGTGGTGATGTCCGGCCATCTCTAGAGTCTTGTCCTGCCGCTGCCGCTTGCATTTGTACCTCCGGTTTTGGAACCAGATCTTCACCTGCGTCGGCGTGAGTTTGAGCGAGCCGGCCAGGTGTTCTCTCTCCGGGGCGGACAGGTAGCGTTGCCGCTTGAAGCGACGCTCCAGCTCGAACACTTGAGTCTGGGAGAAGAGCACCCTGGGCTTCCTCCTGGTTCTCTGCTGCTTGCCGGGCGCCTTCTCGGCATCTTCGCCCCGCGACGCACCGACGACTTCTGATGGATGACACATTTTTAAAATATAATTCATGTCATATAGCCAATCAAATTTGCACCAAATCTGCATCACTCTATATTATGCACACCATTAAATTCAATTAAAGAAGTACAATTCCTTATTTACAATTTAACTTTTTTTAAATAAATATAATTATTTTTTCGCGTGTTTACTTGAAAAATCAGACAATGTTTAATCATATATTTTTAGATAATATAAAAAATACAAACATAAAATGCATGTTATCTATCTATCGATCTATCTATCTATCTATCTATCTATCTATCTATCTATCTATCTATCTATCTATCTATCTATCTATCTATCTATCTACTTATCTATCTATTTGCGTACATTGAACATTATGACAACTTTAATAAAAGTTTTTAATGTTAAAAGCAATTTCAAATCCTATCAAAAACGTGATTAGTCGGTTTTTTTCTTGACAAAAAAAACAGCCGCTATAATTAGTGTTTTGAGATGTTGATGTAAAAATTCCAAAAATGACCAAAAATAGCAATTTAGATTTTTCATGATGCTTTTATTGTATTTGGTTCACACAAAAAGTATGCTAATTGGAATATAGCTTTTGAAATGTATATAAAAATTCGAAATTATTTAAAAATGTGATTATTTTTTCCCCACGTGAGTTTTTATTTATTTATTGTAAATTCATTTGATAAATGAATTCAGACAATTTTTATATTTGAGATTCAATTAAAAACGTAATTATTTGGTCATCGTATTTGACGCAAACTTTAAGTGAATGGAAGTTATATTTTTAGATCACAAAATGCAGTTGTTGCTCGTCAGAATTATTTGAAACATGAAAACATTCTGACAGCACTTTAAATTTACTGATGGAATGATGCTCTTGTGTTGCACTGTCAGTGGACGCCAATGTACATTCATATTAATGATAAAATGTTATATGTATTAAAGATGTTGTTTTGTCAAATTTTACTCACTGTTCACTTCATTAATGAACTTTAATACAAGAAGATGATGATGCTCTGAAATGTGTTTGTTTATAGTGCAGTGGTGTAAAGTGGCGCATAATCAAAATTCTGAGCACTGTATTGTTCTTCAGATTTTAAAGGCAACATATGACTATTTACTGTCATTATGCAATGCAGACTTTTAAAACAATATATATATATTATTAACATATGTTAAATACGTCTCTGAAAGTGTCGATCAAAACCCAACTGTCAAAAGTGGCTTCAACTCTACAGTATAAGCTCTCATGAGTTTACCTATAATGTGGCCACGGTGTGTTTAGAAAGATAGTTTGAAGATCACATTTTTTTGAGCAACTGCTTGTGAACATGCATCAATTTGCATAAGGTGTGCCATTGTTTTGATCAAATACTATTAACCGTGGAGAAACGAGCAAAACTTTGCACAGACTTCATGGATTGTTGAAAACTTTACATGAACGCTCACAAATTAATATATACAGTTGTGTGGTGCACTCACTGGCATCACGGTCCTCCTGCTCGGTCTCCAGTTCCAAATCCACAGGGTGGATCTGCGCCGGGTTGCCGAACATCTCCACCGGCAGCCCGGACTCCGCGTGCAGCCGATCCGGTTCGGCGAGCGCGCCGAGGTACAACATCCTCTCGTCGCTCTCCGAGCTGATGGGACTCGGGCTATCTCTGTGGGCCAGCATGCAGGAGGGCGGCGAGTGGGTTCGGAAAGCACCGGACTGCAGCGGCAGCGCGCCAGACAGACCCGAGAGGCACGAGATGAACTGGAATTCTTGCGATTGCTGCTGCAGTTCCAACTTCAAGATGTCCTTGACCGAAAAGGGCGTGCTGGAGGATGTTATAACCGGGCTGGGGAGCATGGTGTCCACCGGTAAAAATCTAAATAAATAAATAAATAAAATAAAATAAAACTTTTTGTGTCCAAATATCTCTGTGAGTAAAGGTGTTTCCCTCCCCCTTCTGTCAGAACAAGACGGTCTGTGGAGACATCCCTCTTCTTCGGCTGCACGTCAATGACTGCAGGGCGAGGTGGGAAAAGGAGGGGTGGGGGTGTCAATCCTATTTGGTTGGCTCAACGGAGTTAAGAGAGAAAGAGCTGGATGAGCCAAGATGCTGTCCTCTCCCTCCCTGAAGGAACTGAATGAGATCTCTCTCTCTCTCTCTCTCTCTCTCTCTCTCGCTCTCTCTCGCTCTCTCTCTCTCTCTCGCTCGCTCGCTCGCTCGCATGCATATGTGTGTGTGATCACGTTAACCTAATTTAGGAAGCACCCCTCCCTATATTGAAAGCGATAGGATAGTTCTCAAACTTTTTACCCCAAGCACCACTCAAAAATACTCTCCACCACCATGAGCAACATTGTAAATAGTAATGATGCACGCGTTCGTGTTCATCAAAATGAAGGCAGAGGTTCTATTTATTAAGACACTATAATTTTATGTTACCACTGCTTTAATATGCTAGGGAAAAATACATAAACAGGCCTATTGATTCAATTCAAATATTGCACATAAAAGTTCAATAAAAATGTGCTATAATAAATGTTAAAATTCAAAACAAATTCTTAATTGCAAATGTACTTAATATTTAAAAAAAAATGGACCGTATACTTAATTTTTTGTGGCAACACAACAAAACAATTGAGAAACTGCCTTTAATTTTCCCAGATCAATTATTTTGCACAAAGTTTAAAAGCATTAATCATGTGTTGAAGACAACCCCCCTCCATCCAAATCGTCCCATTACCACTACAGATTAGCCATATCTTTGTTTCCTGTCTCGGCTGTATTGGATAAGATAACAACGCTCAGACGGTGTGAAATACTCCACAATAGGATGTCCGAGAATGTATTTTAGACTTGTAACGTCTATTTATAACTTATTAATTTAAACAAATATATCGATAATTAATTTACCATTTAATAATATTCTGCCTTGAATTTAATTTATATTTTTTTTTGCATCAGCATTTTAGTTAAATTTGCCACATGATATTACATATTGCGATAGCCTATTATTTTTGTGTTGTATGTTTTTATAACAGTTTGTCTGAATTTTTACTTGATTTTAAGAGTTCTTGGTGTATGTTAATTCTTTAAATTGTCACAATGTGAATATTAAAAAAAAACGATAACAAAAGCAATGCCATTCCAATAATACGTCTATCGGTTGCGTTTTGAAAGTTAATTTAACTCCAATGGAACTGTATCGACGTGTCAAAGGGGGTGGAGGTGCATGGGGTCTGTTTGTTGAAACGGGACACCTCTGTTCTTACCTGTCTACTGTGGCCCAAATGCAGGCGCCAGGCTCCGAGGGCCCATTGGCCCTAAACCGTGTGGAAAGAAAAGGAAAGCATGCTGGCTTAATCTCATCCGCTCGCCATCTAACGAGATGCTGTTTAGATTAGGCCCTGCTGCGGTTTACAAACGTGTCTTTTCCCTAAACGGGCCATTAAAGCAGAGAGAGGAATTATGGTTTGAAATGTGAAAATAAACACGTGGTTTTCAAATCAGATTTTAATGTGATTTCAACCACTTTTTGTTTCCTGGAGATTGGAGAAGATGAAGTATACTTTCAATGAGAAGGCTTTTTTTTTTTTTTTTTACGATTTGGGACCTTTTTATTCTGCCTTGAGTGGAATGTGGTTGTCAAAACACGCCCACACCAAGCCGGTGTTTCCTAAATATTTATTTAATCTTGTTTATTGAGTGTTAAAGCAAAAAAAAAAAAAAGTGAACAAACCCTCAAATGGCCAGTTTATGTAAAATATGAAATCACAGTTCCGTTTACGAGATACTTATTTTAAGACACTTAATATTCAAATCAAAATTAGGACATAACTTTGTATAGCTGTGCATTTCACTTTCACTTGGGAACTAGTGTTTCAATTATAAACTGAGTGTTTAGCAAGCATGCTAGCCTAACTTTTATTGTTAATTTAAAATGGCGGCCATCAATTATGGGCACGCGTGTGCTCAGGCCGCCATCTTTAGGCGGTCCTCGCGTGCCAGCAACGCCCCCCCCCCCCCCCCCACACACACACAAGTGCCGACCAGGGGAGCTAGCTTGTTTACGGAGCGGAAGAGTCTGTTTCCTGCTTGTAACAAAACCCAGACTCCCCGTCAAAGAGTGTCAAGGAGCTGTTCGCCATACCCTCCGCCAATACATCATCTTCATCGCAGAATCGTCGCGAGATAAGCCTCTCAGGTCGAGCCCGCACAGAGGTCGTCGGGCTGCTGCCGTCCTATGAACAAGATAAGCCGCAGATCCCATCTATTCCGCATCAACACTTTCCATCCACTCAGCAGTCAAATTTCAATCACTCCCTTAATTCACTTGCTGCTTGAGCACTTTAAGAATTGGTGGCTTGCCAGGCGTTGCTGAACAGGTTTCGACTAGTTCCAGCCTTCTCTCCATGTGTTGGATCGACAAACCTGTTGAAGCAGAAGTCTCTTTACAGAATGGCAGGTGTACTCTCACGAAATCCATTTCATCCCGAACGTCCTCTCAGCACTTTGTGCAAGTTTGAAGGCCCCCAAAGAGACGATTCTGATTTACTTTGGCTTGTGGCGTCTTCTCATGTAAAACCAAGAGGCGTTTAATGTCTTTTATCACACTAGGCTAACATAAGCATTTGTCATTTTCCAGTGTTTGTTTGGGGGCTTTTCACAAGTGTAGATGTTCCACACAGTGTATTGTTTACAGGTGTAATGTAGATGATTTGCTCAGAGATTATATATGCTTACAGTAGTGGAATGGGGTTTTCAAGCATTTTCTGCCTGCGGTGGTTTCGTGTTGTTTTGTTTGTAGACCAAAAGTATAATTTTGTGGTGTGTTACATTTGCACCTAAGGCAACAAAACAGTCAGGCTTGACTTTAATGACAGCTCGTTTTTAACTTCCTAAACTGTTAAACAAGTGTAAAAATAAGTTAACCACTGTTTATAGATCAAGAGCTAAACACACTTAATCTTGCCTAAAAGTGATCTAATGCACTTTACACATCTCATTTTTTTCAACATTTTTAACTGTCCTACAAGTGGAACAAAAAATTGACCTGTGTTAATTCAGGCCAGACTGATATGGATTATTTGAAGCTGATGCCGATACCAATATTTGACAGAATAAAATTCTAAAAAACGAGTAATCGGCCACTTTAGTTAGAAAGTAGACAATGAATAAAATGACTTATTTTGGCCCCTTAATGCATAATAGTAAAGATCAGAATTCCTTACAGAACATTGGACTGTTTTTACAATACTTGGTCCTGTAGTGTTTGTCTTGACGCTTTACAAAAAAAGAGAAAAAATCTGTAAAATCAAAAGATTTATTTTTTTGGGGTGTTAAATGTCAATATCTTATTATGTATATATAATATAATATTAAATGTCATTTTGTGTTGTAATGTGTTCATATGTAACAAACATCTTTTTTTTGGGGGGGGGGGGGGCTTGTTTAAATGTCATTCTCGTTTTAAGTCGTAATTAGAGGCACAACGATTCATCGACAACTACCGGGTAATCAATTATCAAATTAATTTTAAATTATTTTGGTAATTGATGAATCGATTCAATATCTTTTTTTAATTAAAATTGTCAAAATTCTAGGAATTTCATCTCAACATATGGTCTCAGATTTCTTTAGTCCTTGCAAGTGGTTCTGTGTTCAAATCTCGGAGGAGATATTATGCTATGTTCGTGTCATTTTAAAATAATGTCCTGTTTTTAAAAAAAAGGATGGAAATATTTTTTTTCTTTTATACAATTCATCAATTAATTGAAAAATAATGAACAGTTTAATCGATTATTGAAATAATCTTTAGCTGCAGCTAGGACTGCAATATGGCAATATGGCCAAAAAATGAAATAATTTTTTTTCCCCCAGTGATTCAGGACGATTATGATTTTAATTGATTTTAATCTAACAAACCTAACAAACATTAATTTAAAGGTGCCATTTATTCCAAAAATAATTCCTGTGCAAAATGTTCAGACAACAATAATGTATACTGATTCTGAATCAGTTATAACATAAACTTAACATTCATAGTTAGCAAAATTACAACTCACAATAACGTCTTGATGTAACATAACATAAGAACAAGAGCTTTTAATAATTCAGAAGACAAAATTTGATTTCAGCAAATTTTCAACGATTCAATTTTCAAAATAATGATTAATCGAATTAATTCGATTGATTGCCCAGCCCTAGCTGCAGCCTATCGTTGTAATGTGTTAATGGTACAAGTGTAGAAAATAACTTAAGCACTGCCAGTATGAAGCACTGAAACACGTTTTTCTCTGAACACCCTTTGTTGTGTTGCCAAAAAGGCAAAACGCGCCTTCAGGGTTAATCCTCTAATAAATTGATCAGAAGTCTGAAGATTGTTGATGCTGCTTCCCGCCTTGAAATTTTGCAGGGTCCCCCCCCCCCCCCCCAAATTTGTTAGAATTCACAAAATGGACGACTTTGGGTGCATTCGACTCTTTACTTTCTTCTTCTTTTATCTCATCATTAACATTGTAATACTGTAATGGCAAAGGACCAAACGGTTGTGTTGTCATTAATGGTTGATTTGTCAGTGCCGGAAGCCGTGTCTTATCAGCAGCGCATGTGATGGTGTCGGTAGCCAGGAGCGAGGTTGCGCTATTGTACCGCTGCCTGGGGCCGAGTGACGGATGACAGCGCCTTCTCTCTGGAGGAAATGGGGAGGCCGCAGCTTGAGCATGGGACCCTCGCCTTAACCTGCTTACTTTTTTCTTTTTTTTTGTCCAGAGATTCCTTGTGTTTATTGGCTTTGGGAGACACCCAAATGATCCGTTCTTGTTGGTCTTTTCCTGACCGCCGCCCGCTGCCCTGTTGTTGCGATCCAGGAGGGTTGATGCCAAACTTGGAGTCCGTGAGAGGAGGAAGTGACCAGTCTGGATCCCCTGCCCTTTGCCCTCCCTCGGGTCCCATAAATTAGCCTGCTGTAATTCTCTCCCAGACGGCCTTGCCCTAGCAGGTGTGTGTTTGTATATATGAGTGTTAACAGGGAGATTTAAGGGCTGTGCTGTGTGGGATCTACAGTGTTGGGAATGTCGTTTCGGAGGAAACGTGCAACCTAAATATGTTTATCCTCCGGTTGCCACACAGGCCAAGTAGATAAAGTCGTGGCGGAGGATGTTTAGACTTTTTTTTTGACTCTCTCTAACGGACGACCATACTTGGACACTGCTGAAATAACATTGGCAAAATCAAAAGGTTGAATTAAGTTCATCGTGATCATTTGTGTAATAGCTCTCCAGGGGGAAAAGGCAGCGTTGCTATAAAATATCTTGACATCAACATGTAAACACGTTTGTGGGAAATGCTACGCTCGCTATCTAGAAATGAATGTTTGTTTTGCTGTATGAGTAACAATTATTACTTTTAGCAACATAACGTTAGGTCATTTCATTCTTATAAAATTAATGACACTTCCCGTCATTGTTTCTCAATGCGAATTGCACTCTGTCGTCCTTACTTGAGGTACCTCCCATTTCAAAATGCTTTTCAAGCAAAGGGACAAAACATCTCCAAACATTGCAGTACCTATACTAGCTTACAGTTCACACAGATGTACAAAACTGTATGCACACATCATAAATTCTGATGACATTGATGAAGAGTTACTGTCGCACAACAGCAAATTGAATACGTTATAGTGTATGAATGTTGCCATCGCTCTTGAGGCAGGCAAAGATCCTGCCTCAAGGTGGAGTCGGCAACATAACCACTGGTCGGCCATCTTAAGACGGGTACTGTAAATTAGACCATTTACTCACTTAGAGTTTCTCTCCATAGTTTTGGCACATTTCTTAAAACTGAGATGACATTTTCAAAACTGCAAGCTCATTTGGCCAAACAGACTTACATTTGTGCACAACCTAGCAGTTCCTTAGCAAAAGCACATAACTATCCCAAAACTGGTCACACATGCTTCACTCCAAGTTCCCTTCCCAAACAAAGAGTTGGTACAGTCACAACTGCAAAGATCCTTCTCAATTGCTTTGGCTCATCTGCATTCACTTAGTGCTTTTGCACAACACTGTGGATCATCTGCAAAAGCTCATATCTCTCCCAAAACAGCTCACCTATGTAGACAGGACAGCCATTAGACTGAAAAACAAGTCATCCAGTTAGATCAGCAAGATCAATTCATTTGGAAAATGTGCTAAATGTGGGCACATTGTGCTAACTGTAGGCTAAATGTACACAACCATTTGCACAGATCCACTGAGGCAATTGAGACATGTACCAAGACATTGGCAATTTGTAAGGTACCAATTGTAAGGTGTTTTAGGGATTTGTCCATGGTATTTTGAAAATGTCATCTCAGTTTCAAGAAATGTGCCAAACCCACGGAGAAAGACTGTAAATACTCGTAACTCGCTTAATTCTTGGCGGATTTACAAACAGATTTTTACAAATCTTATATTTCCACCCTAGAAAATCCCCAGATTTTTCCGCAAAAATGCGGCCCGTACCGTAGATCGCACTGGGACAAATGAGGTATCAAATGATGCGGCTCGATCTGACTCGGTGCGGCATTACTTTTCTAGGAATTCCGAGTTACCATGGCGACGCAATTCCCAAAAAACTCCCATAGGAAATGAATGGAGAAAGGGGGAACAAATTACAGTTCAAACACCTTTTTCCAAGACACGCTGCGCGCGCATACGTTATCCGACCGATATGAATTTTAGCTCATTTTGTAGCAATTTTTCCCATCTTTAGCTCAGTGTCAAAATTTATTTTAAGGAATGAAAGCTCTCCCCCCTGTGCGGGTTCAAAGACAGTGAGTGAAATAGCCTTCTATTACACTCTGTGGAGCAATTAGGCTTTGAGTGGCGGGAACCAAAATAATATATTTCCAAAAGTCAAAAGTTTCACTTCAACTCGTCACCATGGCCACAATCTATGCTCACTAGACATCAAATTCTCACATTTTGTAGTGACAAGTCTCTTCTTTCAGACTAACTAACTTTTATTTGGCTAAGGTGTCATTTAGTACCTTTATTTTCACTTTAAGCGAGGAGAAGTCGGACTAACTCGCCTATCTTTTCCATGTTAAATTCGCCTCCTTTTTCCTCTTCATTTTGGATAAGTCATAAGTTTTCAACCTGCTCTCATTTGGTCATTTTTCATCCAATTAAAAAAGTGAGAACATGCTCGCGTTCCCCAAACCCTTGCCGTTCTAACGAGCCATTTCTTGAATCTGCATCTTGAACCGTTAAGTCGTGAGAGGCTTTTGTTCGAGGTGTGCGTCTCTCATACAATATCAATGGAATGTGGGTGCGTGACGTCTCTAAGTCAAATGTGTGTGCGTGAATTTGCATTTTTCTTAAAGGGACAGTAAGATACTTTTAGTTGATGTTGATTATGGTTAACTTCCACATTTCTTGACCGATTCCAGTCGTTTAAATTTTAAACTGTTCAGCTCATTTACATTTTTTAAAATACATTTTGAGGGACAGTGACATACTTTTAGTTGATGTTGATTATGGTTATCTTCCACATTTCTTGACCGATTCCAGTCGTTTAAATTTTAAACTGTTCAGCTCATTGACATTTTTTTATGGACAGTAAGATACTTTTAGTTGATGTTGATTGTGGTTAACTTCCACATTTCTTGACCGATTCCAGTCGTTTAAATTTTAAACTGTTCAGCTCATTTACAAGAGTCAGCAGTCCCATTCAAAATTTCCACGGGAATTTTTCTAGTTATTAACTATGATTCAGGCTGAATTTTTAAATCTCAGATTTTTTTTTTTTAAACATAGTTGTTTGTGCCATCTCTTGTGTCATATCTAACAACGGAAATCGTTTGAGAATTTGGGAGAGTTGAGCAATCTGCAGTTATTTTAAAGTCTGTGCTCCATTGACTGTAATGTTGTGAGTGATTGAGCAGCCCTGTCCCAAGATGGCCGCCCAGTGGTTACATTTCTTTTCACGGGTTCACAGCGTGGACAAGCCATCACATGACTGGGAAATTTCTGCTTGATAGCTAAGAGCTTTGTTAGCGCTACAATGGCTAACATGTTGGTATTTACTCACCCAAAACAACTGAATCCACGCAGTGACAACACAAACTAGCGGTTGTAAATAGGTTTAGTGACATTCCGCTGACCTCTTATTAGATTTCAATGGTTTTGATGTTGTGTTTAGTAGGGCTGGATATAGATTCTAATTTCCTCAATCGAGTCGATTTGAATTCTCAAGAGTTCAGTTCAATTCAATTTAGATTTTTAACTTTTTTTAACTGGTCAAATGATTTAGTCCTTTAGCAAGGATGAGATGAAAATGTTTTTATAATTTAGTTCAATGATTGTAAATATAAATTTAAAAGATTCTGAATTGTCCTTAAAGGTTCATTGTGCAGTTTAAAAAGGTATTAAAGCTTTTTCTACATCATGCATGCTCCACCAATGCCCAGATGAGTACGAAGCGCCCTGACTTTTTTACTGTGACTGCACCTATCATCTTTTATCTTCCCTTTATAGCAGAGTGTGCTCGCACGCGCACCATGATCGAGCGTGACATAGATGCTGCAGTTACACTTTGGGCCAGAGGTGGCAGTTGCGAGTATAAAAGTGACAAACTGCACAAAGATCTTTTAAGAGCAATAAGTCAGGTCTTTCATAAATGTAAGAAAATACTTTTAAAATTTATGTGAACAGTAAATTCCAAGAAGTAAGATACAAAAAAAATATTGATATTTTCTTAATTTATGGGAAAAAGAAGAGATATATAAAATAATCAAATAATTTTTTTATGAATCGATATTGGGCTTGAAAAGGAAAATGGATTCGATATTGATTATTTGATTTTTTTAAACCCAGCCCTAGTGTTTAGTACAAGCAGAATTGTGTTGCCATCTTATCTATCTTCTGCCACTGACTGTCAATCACAGATCTATTTGTGATTGGATGAGTGAGTCCCGGCTGGGGGCAGAGCGAGCGGACGCCTACAGACAACCTTCTGCATTACATCCCGGAAGTTTAGTTGAGCAGACAACTAGTTTGGTGTTTTTGTTTTTAGTGTGTTTACAGTCGACAGTAGCCATTTGTCTCAATTAACTAGACGGCAATAAATATCATAATACTGTAAACGGTATTTCCCCCCCAAAAGTTCAGACTTAAACAGAAAATTGTGAATGTGGTTCCAAAAGGAAAATGTGGTGTTTCCTCAAGAATCAGTTCCGCACAACCGGCTGCTGAATTCTGCTGAAAGCTTGTGGCAATATCAATCGGAGCCCACAAACGCGTGCATGCACATACTTGCGAAGGCCCACACCAAAGCACACGTGTCAGGCGGCGTATAGTCAGTCATTAGACGACACAGGGAGGCCCCGTCCCCCGTGTTGTGACTGTGTCTCGATCCTTGTTCCAGAATTGATGACGCTGTCTTCAGAAAACAAACAAGGCGGGCGGCTAAAAAGGTGGTCACTCACCAAAACTCGCTGACCCAGAAAGACACACGGAGGCCATCGCAACATGTGAGCCGCGCTGCATGCGGAGTCCCCCTCGGAATGCGTGCACGCACACACTCTTGTTTGTGTTCCATTGATATGGCCGCTGGAATGTGTCTGTCTTGTGCCTCAATGTGTGCCTTTGTGTGTTGTGAGTGTCAGCGTAGCACAGCAGCAAGGATAACCTGCATGCAAACAAAACACAGATAAAGCACTTGGCACCACCCCCTGTTTTTACCCTACATGTTTTCTATTGCACTGTAGCCGATTCCAAAATAAATATTCCACATGTCAATTGTCAGGTATAGCAAATTGCAGAGAAGTCCCCGGTCTATATTTGCGGGATTCACTCATGGATCTGGATTTGACACTCCCAAATGTGGGCATCGTTTCGCCAGGGGCCTCTTCTGTCTTCATCTTCTGTTCTGACTCACACGTCACATCATTGGGCCCCCCCCCGGGGGCCGCTCGCCATTGCATTCACATCACACACCCTGCCCTGCTCTGGGCCCCCAAGCCTTGTTCCAGAAGCTCAAATCCCATAATTGCAGGACTGACAGCGATACCTAACGCAGACGTCCTCACCTGGTCGGAAAGAATGAAAACATAACGACTGTCAAAATGCGGTGAGGAGATGATTGAGGAGGGTTAGATACTTGGCGAAAGTGTGCAAGAGCCTCCAAAAACTTATTCTCTTTATTATTCTTATTATATTTTTTATTATCCATCCATCCATCTTCTTAACCGCTTACTCCTCATTATTATTATTATTATTATTATTATTATTATTATTATTATTATTATTATTATTATTATTATTATTATTATTATTATTATTATTATTTAAAGCACATTTCCCCTGCTGGTGCATCGATTAAAAAATCAATGAGAAAAAAAATGGATTAAAAAAAATTGATATACATATACAGTGCATCTGGGAATTGTTCACTGCACTGTACATTTTCCATGTTTTGTTTTGATACAGTCTCATACTCGAGTGGAATAATTACCTTTCATTCCCCTTAATGACAACATGAAAGAAGTCCGACCTAATGGAGCTTGAGAGAAATGGGCAAACTGCCCAAAGACAGGTGTGCCAGAAATATTTATAAAAGTCTTGAGGCTGAAATTCAGGTGCATCAACAAAGTGTTGAGCAAACATAGTGAATACTTATGTACATTTATGTTTTTCAAAAATCTAAAATTAAATAATAAATAAATACAAACCTTTTCCACCTGAGTCATTATGGCGTATTGTGTACAAAATTTTGAGGGGAACATTTTGGAATAATTATGGGAAATAGCAGTCAGTGACGTGACTAGCTTCCAGATGCTCTGTATAGAACAGTAATGTCCAAACTATAGTCCGGGGGCTATTTGCTGCCTGCCATCCATTTTCTTGTGACCCTCCTATGCATATTAAATAATTACTTTTGTGCGGGTGTTGAAAAGGTGGTTGGGTGCGACGCACCTGACAACTATACTGTACTTCTAATCATAAATTAGTCTTTGAGAGCTTTTCTAGATATGTTAAGAAACTACACAGCAAAATCTCTAGTGTTAGATTAACACTGATTAGTGTTAAATCTAACACTCGAAAAGTGTTTATATGTGTCCACTTCAATGAGTGTAAATCAGACACTTTTCAAAGTGTTACCTTTTTTTTTTTAACACTTAACCAGTGTTATACTCCAATACTGTGTAGTGTTTTAAATATACACTGAGTAGTGTTGAAAGTACTCTACACTAGTGTCAGTGTATCAATTTAACTTGAACTAGTATTTCACTTCCATAGAGTTTCTCCTCCTTACAAGGACCTCAAAGTGCTTTTGACGACTGATGACATAGCATCAGGAACTCTACAGATGCTCTAAGATACTTTGACATAGCTACTCTGGCCTGGGATCGAACTCGCATTCTTAGGGTCAGGAGACATCAATTCTACCACTGAGCCACGCTGCCCAAGCAAGAGTAACTGGATGTGTCGCTATTGAAATACCGACAGCACGCTGGAAATTGGAAAGTTTAAGTTTGTCCTTCACTGAAACGGAATGTGTGGTCAATTTAACACTCAATGCAATTAAGTCACTCTGAGCTTCCGCTCCAACACTTGAGAAAATTTACTCTGACAGATTTGCTGTGTATTTAGAACTAAAATAGTAATAAAATGTCTCCTTTAAATAAATACAAATCTTGTGAATTTATATATTTCAGTTTCAAAAGCAAAAATTATTTCATCCACTTTCTGCTGTCTGTCAAGGCCTAATATGATGTGATCAAAAAATAATGATTGCCTAAGATCCTCAAGCAAACACTACTTTAAAAATTGTCATCTTATTAATAATAACTCTTGGTTGTTTTTGTTTTTATGTGGGGCAGGCATGGGCGGATCTATTCTAGTAGGTTACAGGGCTATGGGCCACCCCAAAATAATAAAAAATCGCAATGTTAAAAATATCTAAAAGAACAAAATGAAAAATTCCTTGCTAAAATAACTATAATACATAATTGTTTGATTGCTTGGTTTTTGTGTGTTTAAGAAAATTGGACAATGTCAAAGCGGCCCTTGCATTCTTTGATTTTTCTGTATTCAGTCCTCAAAGGAAAACGCTTTGGCATTAAATAGTGCAGTATAGTTAGCAATCCTCAAGATGGAGAAGTGATCAATTGAAATATCTATACCAGTGGTGGGTAACATTTTTCTTATCATGGGTCAGTTAAATTTATATAGTAGAGTAGTAGAGTAGAGCAATACTAGATCCATGAAAAAAATATACAGTTGTGCTTGAAATGTAGTGCTTATGAGCGCACTGTGAACAAAAGGTTTAATGCAAATAAAATTCAAAATACTGTGGCAATTGTTTTGATAATTTCGGAGGTTGAAGTTGAAATGAGTAGAGATGTGAATGTGAATTTTGGTGACGATTCATCGCATTTTTGACTCATTAAGTGACCTTCAGCTTTTGTACATTTACAGTTGGGCTCATAAGTTTACGTAAACTTTCAAGCACAACTGTGCCAATGATTAAAAACATATATTTGTATATCAATAGCATTTGTGGGGTACAGGAAGATCAAAGTTTACGTACTCCCACTTCCTGCAATTCTGGATTAGCAAAATAATTATATTCGGGAAGCAGTATGTATGTTCACTCAGAATATTTTGCAGACTCTGGACAGAGTTTGATTATGGCCTCTATGTTTGCCGAGTAACCAGAGACACTCAAGGCTTTATATTCGTAGACAGCGCAGCTGCGCTCAAGCATAACAACTGCCGTATGCTGATTTTCGTGCCAACGCAAGCCTGGATGCTGAAATTCTTTGCAAATTTGGTTCATCTCTATATGCGCCATGCTGTGCATTCCGGCGTACCAAGGGCATTTCTTTTTACATGCGTTTGGCGCACCAGACAATCTGATGACTGAAAGTTGACTTAACTTCACATGCACTGGAACCATGTCTAGCTGTTGGTGCAGGTAGAGTAATGTGATTTTGAGTATAAACAAATTTATTTAGCACACAAAATGAGAGGTGGCATGAAGGACTTTTACCTTCATATGAACATAATTTTGAAAATACCAACGAATATGATCACAACATCTTAAATTTTGCAATATCATTATTTACTATTATTGTTAATGCTGTAAAAACACTGAAATGATTTTGATGTTGACAGTCAAGGGATGTCATCTTCACTATAGACAGAACATCTGACCTCCCGTGTGGAAGGACTGAAGCACTTTCCACCAAGCTGCTTCTGGGGTGAGCAGCCTTTTATTTATGAACCACTTCAAGTGGCGCAGACAGCACAGTGGAGCCAGCATGTTTATAGCAGAGCTCAGCGCAGACCTTCTGGACACAACAGATGAGGATCCATGCACCGTCTAATTTACACTACTGCCACGTGCTCTTAACTCAAACGACACTTTGATTGTCCGTCTTTTCGTACACCTGCTCAATCTCATGAGATCGAATACAAGAACATGTATTTTTTCATGCAAGCTATATTTCTTGTTAGTGAATATAGTTTACAGAAGTATTTGCTTGGAGATCGAGAAGTCAGCTTGTCTCCTTTGTATGATGTTTAAATGTGTTTTTTCCATTTCATTGATTGTTTGTTTACTAAGCTTTACAATAGGACCACCCAAGTCATATTGTTTTAATATCAATGCAAATTTTCCTGTAGGAAGTCATGTAAAGTGAATTTGTTCCAGGCTCTAGCCATCAAAAATGCTTAAGGCAATTTTAAGGGACATTTTCACATTTAGAACAGTCATACCACGCTCTATCTCATGAAAAAACATTTCAAGGTGGTTATGATCCTGCAACTTAATGACTGTTTGCTGTAATGAATAAACCCTCGTGTCAGGGCGTGCAAAAGAAGACACAAGCTTTGTGATTTGCATCAATGGTATGAATGATGTCAGAGCTATTCACTTTTCTGATTCCTTAGTTATCATCACAATTTGCATTTAGTGTGGTAGCGTTACAGCAAAACACCCCCTGCCCACTTCTCTAAAAATACCTAATCCTTTACAGTTAAAAAATAATAATAATTTTCTTAAGAATTGATCCAACAAATTTTAAAGCAAGGCAAAATTGTTTATAAACAAGCAAATCCATAGTGCTTTACTACTTTACACAGGCAAAGATGACTAAATATATATATTTTTTAAATACTTGAAAAGCAGGATAAATGAAAAGGCAGGTCAACAATACAAAGCAAAAAGCTAAGATTATAAATTTAAAATCATGAAAACCATCTTGATTTATTTTATTTTATTTATTTTTTCTTTTTCTTTTTCTTTTTTTTTTTAGATGAAAAAAGGAGCAACATTAGCCCTACGATTGGCTGGCAACCAATTCAGAGTGTACTACGCCTACTGCCCGAAGCCAGCTGGGCTAGGCTCCAGCGCCCCCCCGCGACCCCTGTGAGGACAAGCGGTTAAGAAAATGGATGGATGGAAGGAGCAACATTAAGTTGTCAGCACGGTAAAGTGTGTCAACAGTTTGAGCAGATCTCAGGTGGTCTGAGAAGTATGTTCAATAGGTGAGGTGCATTGAAACAAAAGGCTGTTTCACTCTTTTTATTTTATTTTTTACATTAAATAAAATCCTGTTACCAACGAATAAACTATGTCCATATTTTTTCAGTCATTCTCAAAGTGTAAAATGCCCGTGAGTGCTCCCTCGTGGTACGAAAGCCACTTCAATCAAATCAGTGGTACTGTATTTAGCTTTTTAGTGGTTTGCGTTTCTATTAAATATAGTTTTTATGATTATTTTTTTTAAATAAAAATTAATATCCTTGTATTCATGTTTTAAAGTTTTTATAGGGATATTACAATATTAATTCTAATAATAAATCAATTAATTTGCTGTGTACTTAAAAATACTTACAAAAAAACTTTACAATCATTTCCAGCATCGGTTTTGGCGCCATCTGACTGTTAAATATATTACTTGCAGCTTTAGCCCCTGCCATTCTAGATTTGATTGGCTCAGCTCCGTGCCAGTCGAGTAAGAGAGGCGCCCATTGGTCAGCATCCTCGCCGCTTGTTTTCTTCTCTCGCGTTTGGACTTTAACCTGAGATTTACCGCCGAGTATGATTGGTGCAGACCGCGCGGCCACATTCCCATTGGTGCACCCGTAACACTCCCTTTCTCTTTATCGGCGAGCCAAGTGCAAAGTGCCCTGTTCCTGTCGCTTGTTCCATTCAGTGCCTGGTTGCCAGTCAGTTTCTGTTTTGTTTTTAAGTTGAAAGTATAAATTAACAGCGCTAAAACTATGTCTGTGTTTGGTGAGGTTCCCCAAGCGGCACCCGTTGCTGTGTTTAAACTAACACAGGACTTCAATAACGACCAGTTTCCACACAAAGTCAACCTCGGTGTTGGGGGTAAGTTGGAACACACCAATGATTGTATTTATGGACACTTTATTTGCAGTTCATTTTGCAATTCATGGTGTTGTTGATTAGTGAATATTGTTTGCGTCACTCTTCCAGGAAATGTACACCTGAGAGTAAATAGAATTTTGCGTATGCGTTTATTTTGTGCGTCATTACGTAACAGTGCCATCAGTGCTAATCTGTGATGCAAACCTGCACAATGACCTCTGACTCTGAATCAGATTTAAAGTGCAAACTCCTCTTCTGTTTGTGAAACAACCACATATTTTAGTCCCGTGCAACCTTTGTCATTTGTAATCAGATTACGAGTAGTAATCCTGGCCTCTTGCGTTGCAAAAGAGGCGGATGAGAAATGCTGCAGGAATGTGTGGTAAATGTTGTGTTGTGTTGCTGCTTCTGCTCCTACCTGAATGCATTAAGTGCAGGAGGCTGAGTCTTTGTAATCCCTTCATCTTTAACAAGACACAGCATGACAGATGGCGAATGTAGGCCAAAACGTCAAGTGTCACATCCAAATCACAATGTGATTTTGAATTATGATGCATGCCATGCAATGGGTGGTTTGTCGCAGTGAAAGCAGATTCAAGTTGTTTAACAAGCCAGGCACCTTGAATTTTATTCTGACTAAACCAGAGAGTAAAAATGTATATCAATTAAGATGAAGTGTGTGTGTGTGTTGCCCTGAAACAGGAGTGAACAAAGTATAGCCTGGGGGCTACTTACAACTACTTACTTACCCGCTTCATTCTTTAATCTGCCTCACCGAGCATTTACATATTTGTTTTTTTTAAATTATACCTTTCCCCCCTAAAATTACAATGTAGTTATGTTATTCAATTATTTAATTAAAGGGACGGTGTGTATTAATTAGTGCCATCTAGTGATAAACTAGTAGAATGCAGCGAATTTTGAAGCACGTGCACTACGGTGCCTCAAAGAGACCACACTTCGCAAGGTTACTCCCAATTACGACCAACTAGTATTTGGACTGAGCGAACAAGCAAGCAGCCCGGCGAGCAGGAGCGCCGAACAAGCTTGGCTCGTATGAACTAGCTGGAGCAGCTAGCAGGAACCAGCTAGAATGGCTAACGAGCGGCAAGGCTAGCGAGAGAAGTTAGCGTAAGCTAGTGAGGGCAAAGCAGAGGGAGACAAGCGGCGGGAGCCCAAATCACTGGACTTAACGACGACCTGCAGGTCCCAGCTGTGGAAGGTAAGCGGCGGTCGACGCATCGGGTCCAACACCAGCTGCAACCACCACCAGAGGCTAAATTTGTTTGTGAAGTTCTTCTCCTTCGGGTATGCGTAGCAGAAAGATGGCGGCGAAACATGTCAGCCTCCTGTAAGGCACAGCGCGACCAATGTTGTATAATTAGCGATTACTAGACTTACAATAAAATAAAAAAGATTATGTGATGGAACATATTTTTTTGCATATTATTGAAATTAGTAGGTTTTTATAATGAATGAAGTATTACTTCACTACTAAATGGTGCTAAATAATATTCACTGTCTCCTTAAATAATTGATTGATTGTAAGAACAATACATATATATTTTTTACCTTAAAGCTAAATGAATAGGACAGTATATTTGGTATTTTATGATTCAACATTGTTTTGTGTTACTGATTGTTTTTCTTGCATTTTATCTGTCTGTTTTTGTCGACGTGTATTACAGCCTACCGTACAGATGAAGGCAAGCCGTGGGTTTTGCCGGTGGTGAAAAAAGTGGAAAAGATCATCGTCAATGATGACAAGCTCAACCATGAGTACCTACCCATTTTGGGGTTGCCTGAATTTAGATCCTCAGCATCCAAAATAGCGCTGGGAGACAGCAGCCCTGCTATCCTGGAAAACAGGGTGTGTTAGACTTAGTTCATGTACTCAACCACTGGATTTGCACTTCCCGTTTGTCTTTATTTAGATTATTTGTCTGTCCCATTCAGGTGGGAGCGGTTCAGTGTCTTGGCGGCACAGGTGCGCTGAAGATGGGAGCAGAGTTTCTCAGACGTTTCTACAACGGAAGCAACAACACAAAGACACCAGTTTATGTGTCTGCGCCAACCTGGGGTATATATTATACACATTTTGGCTGGGTTTACACTTGAGGTCCAAGTGGCCAATTCTGCTTTAATGCATATATGAACCAGGCCTTGGACAATGTAGAAGGAAGTGTGAACAGTTCAAATGGGTAAGTCAGTGTTGGCACAAAACCACCAGGCTTTTGCTAGAAATTAAAACAAAAAAGTGAGGGAAAGCCTACTATAGAATAGCTAAAAATGTATCCAGGGTGAATTAGATGCACTTTAAATGGTGGCAGATAAGTGCGGACTCCGATTTAAGCTTGAATGTGATTGGTTCATTCTGAACACAGCCACTTCTAGTTACAAGACGGTGTTCACACTTGTCATTATTCTGGTTATTCGTTTTTACTTACCCTCTTAATATTTATTTATTTATTTTAATTTTACTTAGTCTTATTTTTTGTCTATCACAAAAAAACTGGCGTTTGAATAGGGGTGTGTGGACATATACATCTACTCTACCTCTGCAAGCATCATCAAAGAAGTGAACAAATAGTACGTAAATGATATTCAGCAATTTAAATCCAGCCATACAAAGACAATCAAAAGTGAATAATATTTACGATCATAATGCATCCTTGGTCTTCGTGGAAGACACAATAAAGCTATGAATTGTAGTTTTGCTTTAGTCACAACAGCGCATTATCAGTGCATGTTGACACAAGTGTGAGCTAACCTTGTGCCAAAAGTACAAACACAATGAAGAGGCTTTCTGTTTGTTTGCTTTAGAGAATCACAACGGCGTGTTCAGCAACGCTGGCTTCGAGGATGTCCGTCCCTACAAGTACTGGGATGCGGAGAAAAGAGGTCTTGATCTCTCTGGTTTCCTTGCCGACTTGAAGGTAAACAGCGTGACGTGAACTCTGGAGCTACACTTCCAAAATGGGTTTTCTGGAAAAATGTGCCCCAAATCAAATCTTAATACTTAAGTCAATACGTTTAGCTTTTTTGTCATGACAATTGACAACCATATAACCTGAAAATGGCCCTTACTCTGAAAGGGTCCAGCTGCAAAGTACAATATGACAATATAATTACCGTATCTGTTGGACTATAAGTCGCGCCAGTCCAAAATATATAATGAAGAAGGAAAAAAAAACTCATAAGTCGCTCTGGAGTACAAGATGCAGTTTTTTGAGGAAATGTAAAAAAACAAGACTCAGGGTGTAGAGACAGTTGTTTAGTAACCAACTCATGTGTCGTGTCCTTGGGCAAGGCACTTCACACACATTGCCTCCAGTGCTAATCACACTGGTGTATGGAAGGTGCGAATGTTTGGTGGTGGTCGGAGGCGCACACTGGCAACCACGCTTCCGTCAGCCTGCCCCAGGGCAGCTGTGGCTACTGTAGCTTACCGCCACCACAGTGTGAATGTGTGAGTGCGTTAATAATGTATCCATTCCGAATTTCCGAACGCACCCCATGTTGACCGCAGCAAAGGAGTTCCGGTTGGATGAAACTTCCACTTGTAGCTGCTAACTACGGAAACGTTTTTCTTTTTAGTATAAAAGGGCAAACCTTAAAGAATCCCACATCACATTGTTATCAAAGGTAGATTCCTGGTCAGTTTATTGCACCTTTTGGTACTGTAAATCCTTGTTGTGGCGTAAGAGCCGCATGCTAAATTAGCGATACGTACACAATTCGTTGCCATGACTACTCCTCTTCTACTTTCATTTGGTGGTTGGCAAATGCTTTTGGTGTATTGCTGCCACCTTTATCATGATGTAAAGAAAGAACAACCAATCACGGCTCAGAAAGCAGGCCAGCCGTGATTGGTTGTTACCTGAGCCTTGAGCAACTGTGATGTCATTTCTAGTTGACAGCAAGTGGCAAAATGGCCGCCCCCTGAGATGGATAAAAATGGGTGGATTTTGCTGCATTTTGGTGGCCTCAGCATTGCATCTCTGCTTTTTGCAGATGATGTGGTGCTGTTGGCTTCTTCAAGCCGTGACCTCCAGCTCTCACTGGAGCGGTTCGCAGCCGAGTGTGAAGCGGTTGGGATGAGGATCAGCACCTCCAAATCCGAGACCATGGTCCTCAGTCGGAAAAGGGTGGTGTGCCCTCTCCGGGTCGGGGAGGAGGTCCTGCCCCAAGTGGAGGAGTTCAAGTATCTTGGGGTCTTGTTCACGAGTGAGTGTAGGTTAGAGCGGGAGATCGACAGGCGGATCGGTGCAGCGTCTGCAGTGATGCGGACGCTGTATCGGTCCGTTGTGGTGAAGAAGGAGCTGAGCCGAAAGGCAAAGCTCTCGATTTACCGGTCGGTCTACGTTCCTACCCTCACCTATGGTCACGAGCTGTGGGTCGTGACCGAAAGAACAAGATCCCGGATACAAGCGGCCGAAATGAGTTTCCTCCGCAGGGTAGCCGGGCTCTCCCTTAGAGATAGGGTGAGAAGCTCGGTCATCCGAGAGGGTCTCAGCGTCGAGTCGCTGCTCCTCCACGTTGAGAGGAACCAGTTGAGGTGGCTCGGGCATCTGGTTCGGATGCCTCCTGGACGCCTCCCTGGGGAGGTGTTCCGGGCATGTCCTACCGGCAGGAGGCCCCGGGGACGACCCAGGACACGCTGGAGAGACTACGTCTCTCGGCTGTCCTGGGAACGCCTTGGGGTCCCGTCGGATGAGCTGGCTGAAGTGGCTGGGGAGAGGGAAGTCTGGGCTTCCCTGCTAAAGCTGCTGCCCCCGCGACCCGACCCCGGATAAGCGGAAGAAGACGGACGGACGGACGGACGGACGGACGGACGGATGGATGGATGGATGGATGGATGGATGGATGGATGGATGGATTTTGCTGCTTAACTCATATTCCACAATTGCAATATTAATCAGGATGCCGTGTTTTGAATTAGTGGGGCTGCACAGAACATATTATTCTAAAGAACATTTTGGTGTTGACTTCCACTTTTAACAACATTCTAATTCTTTTTCTCAGAGCTGCCCAGAGCGTTCCATCTTTGTCTTGCACGCTTGCGCCCACAATCCAACTGGCACGGATCCTACACAGGAGCAGTGGAAGCAGATCGCCGAAGTTATGATGGTACTGAGACTGTTGTGGCCTCAGTTGTCCTCACTAAGACGTGTTAGTTCAATTTTTGCATATATACTGAGAATTAGTTTCTGCTCTTTGCCAGAAAAGAAAGCTGTTTGTCTTCTTTGACTCGGCTTATCAAGGGTTCGCTTCGGGTAGCCTGGACAAAGACGCCTGGGCCGTTCGGTATTTCGTCTCTATGGGCTTTGAAATGTTCTGTGCCCAGTCATTCTCCAAGAACTTTGGCCTCTATAGTAAGTCATAAAACATTTTGTTTGTCCCAAAGGGAAGTGGAAACAAAGTTGTCTTTTGGATCCTCCTGACTAAAGAACAGGCGGAATGCTAAAAATAAAGCTTAATTAATTCCACAGAGAAATCATCTCACATCTATTGTTCCCATCAGATGAGCGTGTTGGCAACTTGACCGTGGTGGCTCGTGATGCTGATAACCTGAAGAGAGTTCTGTCCCAAATGGAGAAAATTGTGCGGACCACCTGGTCCAACCCACCGAGCCAGGGGGCTCGCATCGTTGCCGTCACCCTGAACACGCCTGAGCTCTTTGTCGAATGGTCAGCTCTCAGAGTTCTAAATATTAGTGGTGTCTTTTCAAATGGACTATTTTATTTGTGTGACTGTAGGAAAGAAAATGTGAAGACCATGGCTGACAGGGTGTTGTTGATGAGGGCCCAGCTGAAAGCCAAGCTTCAGGCTCTGGGGACGCCAGGAACCTGGGACCACATCACAGAGCAAATTGGCATGTTCAGCTTCACCGGACTCAATCGTGAGTGCACACACATGAACATGCACAAATTTGGTTTGAATGCATTCCGAAACTCAACTGTGCTAAGAATTCAAAACTGTGTTCCTGCTGTTACACATCTGGAGTAATGAAGCCGCCTTTCTGCCACGGTTGTTTTTCACAGCCAAACAAGTGGAATACATGGTGAAGGAGAAACACATCTACCTGATGGCCAGCGGACGCATCAACATGTGCGGCTTGACCAGCAAGAACATCAACTACGTGGCTGAGTCCATCCACGGGGCCATCACGAAGGTCCAGTAGAAGACTGGACGAAACTTCATTCCCTGGACAGACAAGTACCTTAAATGCCTTAAGGCAGGGCTGGTGAAACCAAGGTTGAAAATAGTTTTGAAATGATTTATATTGGTCTTATATTTTCTTTATCACAAAACACTGGCATTTTAACATGGGTGTATAGACTTTTTCTATCCACTGTTTAATTAACATTTAATTGTGGATATTAAAAAAAAAAGGTTTCCCACCTCTACCTTATAACATAGAACTTTCCAGTAATTGCTCCTTGAGGTAATTCTGTGTTCAGAGTGTGCATTTAAAGGTTTTGGCATTGCTAATTTATTATTTTAATTTCTTATCATATTACCAGTTAGAGGTTGCTGCATTCCAAGTGTCACACTTTCTAAAACGAGTTCATTATTGATCTTGCTTAAAGTGGATGTCAATCAGAAACATTTCTTGACAATATGTTATATGTCACCTCACTGGTCTAAACATGACATTTTGATTAATATTACATTTGTGGAACATGAGTTATGAAGCAAAATCCAGCCATTTTTATCCATCTGGCGGCCATTTTGCCACTTGCTGTCGACTGAAGATGATTACATCAATGTTGCTCAGGTCTCTCATAACCAATCACTGCTCAGCTTCAGAAAACAGGTGAGCTGTGATTGGTCATTGCCTAAGCCCTAAGCAACTGTGGTGTCATGTTCAGTTGACAGCAAGTGGCAAAACGGCCGCCACCTGAGATGGATAAAAACGGCTGCATTTTGCTGCTTAACTCATATTCCACTTACACAATATTAACCAGAATACAAAATTTAGACCAATGGGGCTGCATAGAACATATTATTGTCAAACTTTTTTTGTTGTTGTTGGGGGGGGGGGGGCTTCCCCTTTAACTATTTATTGTAAACGGGCACATACAAAAATGACTATTTTAAAAAAAGAACTTAATGCTCCCTCTAATAAGACTTGAAACTTTGGATTTGAATCCTTAAACTCTCCAAAAAAGTGCTGAATTTGGTATTAAATCAAGTTTGAAATGGGTCAATTTTCTCCTTATAATGAAGTCTTACCAAATCTTGCTTCCTGACAGATTTTTTACAGCACTGACTTTATTCACTGTGCTTTTGCATCTTTTACATGAAATGAAAATGTCCACAGAGTACTTCTAACACAAGATACCGTAGCTTTATTCTGTTTAGTCTTAACGTGCACATGTATTGAAGTGTCCTCGAGAGAAACGTCAATAAAGGCATTTAAATCACATTTGTGCGTTTGTCATTTATGCTGGAATCAATGTGCATCTTAACACGACAAAATGACTAAACCGGCACTAGTATGGCATTAATGGTAAATAAATTTGGAAAAAAAAGAGAACCAAGTATTTTTTCTTTGTAATGCATTGATTAGAATGCAATATTTTCCTGAAAATATTATATTATAAGTTAAATGTTTTATCATATTGGGATAGGTACAACATTTTCCAAACTACAAAAAGTAAATAAAATGACAACAGTTTAGCATTATGGGAAAAGTAAATGTAAAATATAAAGAGAACAGCGTAGTACAATTTATCATTGAAGAGTACTAGAAGTTTTCTTATCTTTGGATAATTTACAGAACATAATCATCCAGATTGCAAAATATGACAAGAAAAAAAACTGCAGAGTAGATTGAATGGTAAATAAAAATATTTATAAAGAAAAGTGAAAGACCAAAGTATGTTATTATATTTTTATTGTTCATAATGTATTATATATAATTTGTTCAAATATATTAGAAGGTTGTTCAGTAGCTTATAGTTCAGTACAGTACTTACAGTACAAAATCCAAATAAAATGTGACAAGAAAACAAATATACAGAAGATCAGTATTGATGGGAAATAAAAATAAATAAAACAAAAAAGCATATTTTGTTCTCTGTAATAAATTCACATTTTATTTAAACATTTTTGTGTTTTGGTTTGCTTAATTTCATATTACTATCTTTGGATAACTTACATTAACTACTACAAAAATGAGCAAAAATTTGTGTCAGTGAGTCATTTTATTAGTCTGTGTGGAGCTGGGTCAGTCCCAAGTGCTGAGCAGTGCATTATCCTCTGTACTTTCGACCCTTTGCAGGCAGACTGTATTATCACTGCATTCATGTGTGTTTAAAAGAGGCTTGACGTCAGCGCCTGCGTCATATTGTTTTTCTCTCAAATTGATGCAAGTTTCACGTTTCTCTTGGTTCCACTCAATTAAAAATGACTTGAATTATTAACTCCCTTTGCTGAATATCCAAAATGCTTCTAATGTCCTTATGCAAGTATTCAAAGGCCTCAGGTAGCCTTACAAGCCTCCATTTCCACGTGATAGCAACTTAAAGCAGCCTTTTAAAGGAAACGCACGTTTGTTTGTTTTTGTGAAGATCATACACATAAGCGAAAGCAGCATAAGATTTGAAGGAGTTTCTTTTGGGGAGAAGTTAGTGCAGAAATGCTACTCATGCACGGCCCCTGCCCTAGCATGCATGAGGACAGCAGGGCTCTCTAAAGGGGACAATCCTACTTTATAGGTAGCATAAATAAACAAACATGCAAATAACAACTTTTCTCTGCTTATACTGTAAGTCTTAAGACGTCCTCACACACACATGTAGCTTATTGTTAGTTGGTTTGTAGGCAGCTTCAGTGTCGTGTTAAAAGACATGGGGTGACAAAATATTATTGCAGTACTTCCTGTCCTGTTGTGTTTCGATGCACTAGTGCCAAATATTGATGTTTTTTATCGAAACAGATGCCATTATGAATTAATGTCCCTACTCAACAGTTGGACTTAGGCACCTAACGCTTGGAAAAAAAAATCAATTGATTTTTTGAGGGGTGGCATTTACATTGTCAATATGTAAAATGTAATACTGTGGAACTTCTAAGGTTGAACACAATTATTTTGAGCACGCTCCAGTTTTTTCACTTTTTACTCTAAAAAATAATTCTCATAGAATGAATGGAAAGTCTGTTCCAAGGTCAGATTGTCGCGTCAGGGTCTCGCCCTTCTTATTTTTGCAACATTATTACATCCTGGTTCTCTCTGAATAAAGATGCGCATATTTCTTAAAATTTGTCTCAAATGCTTAATTGTCAGGGTCCTTCGACCTTAGAGGTTCCACTATGTTTCAAGTAGCACAGAATTGTCTTATTGCACTATTGTTATTATGGCATCACAATAGTATTATTAGTTCATGTGATAGTCCCTAAAGCTACAAAAGCACAGAAAATGGTGTTTGCTGAAAACATGCAATGATAGAATTAGTAGTAGTATCTAATGCTAAATGAAATCCACCAACTGTACATATTGCTATTGTTCACATCCTATTTGGTTATCTCATATAAAAACAAACAGGTAAGAAAGTGTCTCCTTTTGAAAAGTGTGCAAGCCCCTCTAAAGTCTGTAGGAGTTACAATTAGTTGTCGTTCAAGTTCAGGAGAATATGGCTCTTAAGTTTTTTTCATCTTCAAAATTGTGCTCTGGTCTGTACAGTAGTGGCTTTTTTTGTCATCATCATCTTTTTTATGCATTGGCACTAGATGGCGCCATTATGACACAAGTGGAAAACAACTCCAGTTGCCAACTGTCTCACAATATGAAACGGAATATCACACCGTATGTCCCCTTTGCTGATGGTAAACGTGCTCTCATGACAATATAGTAGGAAATCTTGTTTTGTTTTGTTTTTAACAGAAAAATGCTGTTAATTTATCCTTTCAACGGAATACACCGCCTCTCGACCAAAGTAAAAATCCAGCTCAATTGTGACACTGATGAGGACAAGACAATAATTGACTAATATTGCGTTTGTGGAATATAACTCATTTGCTCACAAAAACGTATAAATATGTGCTATTTTAAATATTACAATGGTCCCAAAGTCGTATTTATATGTTTTTATATTGGTTTTTTTAGAGCATACTGAAGGCTTTGATGCAGCTTCTGAACTGAAGAGGTCGCTTAAAACAATGGTAGTTATTACAAAAACAGCCAGCAAGTGGCAACAGGGTATACGAGATCAACCAGGGCCATGTTGCAAATAACTATTTTCCCCTCTGTTTTAAACAGAATTGTGAATAATGATGAAACTTAGCTAAATTCTTATGCTAATTGCTGCAAAATGGAAACAAATAGAAATAATGTTTTTTTTCTTCCCAATGAAAGAAACTCTTTTGCATCTCAGGTGAGCAGCCATTTTGCCACTTGCTGACTGAAAATCACATCACAGTTGCTCAGGGCTCAGGTAACGACCAGTCGTGTTTTTTGAAAGTGAGTCGTGATTGGTTACCTGAGCAACTGTGATGTCATTTTCAGTCAGTAAGTGGCAAAATGGCCGACCCCTAAGATGGGTAAAAATGGGTGGATTTTTGGGTGGCCTTCTTCACTCATATTCCACAAACACAATATTAATCAGAATGCCGTGTTTAAACTACCTAGTCGGGGCCCATACAAAATATTGTAAGAACATTTTGGGGTTGACAGTTAGTGGTTATTTTTTTACAACAACAAAAAATATTGCAATTCAATTTTTGTCATTTTCCCCTAAAATGCATTTTTTTGTGCATTATCTTGCTAGAATGTCACAAGAACAGCCTTTGATTGAGATGACTTGATGGATTATTGACACGTTATGGCTTAAATTACTGTGTACCACTTTCACACAGATGGTGCCAGTGCTAGGGGGTTATGAGGATTTTTGAAGACAACAAAGAACTCTTCCTCAGACAACTGAAGATGGAAGCAGCAGACACAGAGTCACTGGTCACACTCAGGTAGGGCTGACTCAAGGTAAAACATCTTCAACAAACAATAGTCCAGTCCACACACATGACATAACACATGTACCCAACCAGCACTGGCACCAGTTTGATGTAAAAGGCGTATCAGAGGCTTTAGTTCCCACTCGGGAATCAAACCACCACACACGGCCGATTAAGCCAATATATTGCTATTGGGAATTTTCAGCTCAAGTTCTTTTTTTCTACCCCCACGTCTCGTTCCCTTTTTGTCTCAATCACAGAAGGCGTGAAGGGAGTCAGATTGGGGACAGAGTATCCGTGGAGACCTGACAGCACTGGTAACTACAGCACATGATGAGGGAGGTGCCAGGACATCGAGGGAGTTTACGTCACGTGGACGGTTGGATGAGGAAAAATAAATAAGAAGTGCGCTAGCTTGTCACTGGAGGCTGCTCCAGACCTTCCTCCAAGCTACTTCCTCCATCTCGAGACTTTTTCCTCCTCTTGTTACCTGGAAACAAGGTTAACATGCTGACATTTAGTGGCAAACAAAAGGATCTTAATTATGAAGCATCGAATTAAGGTCAAAAGTTCAACTTTGGTTTTCATTGGAGCACACAATTTCATGAACACACTGGGGGGTGTTCTGACAAAAGGACCAGCCTCACTGGCAATGTGAAGTAAAACTCGACAACATATCCCTTGACCCAAATCCAAATGAAAGAATAAATAAGTGAGTCATAGCCAACAGGGAGCTTAACGTCTGCAAGTAACCATCACAGTAACTCATCATCCGTTGCTAAGTTACGCCAGGCGCAGTTGCCACATCTGACACAAGCAGACGCACAAATTGCTTCATGTGTTCACGGCGGATGTCTCACTCACTCAATTTACGCAGGAGCTTCTTGCCGACGTTCTCTTCTGAGCTGGACAGAGAGCGAGAGCTGATGTAAGGAGACGTGGATGGCTGAGAGTCTGTAGGCACGTCTGAAAGAAGACACAAAAAAGTAGAGCAGGTTGAATATTTAATTACATTTTTTATATACTGTATAATATTTTGACACCCTCTATGTTGTTTTATTTTAGTGCATAATATATATATTCTTTTATTTTTTTCGAGCATAAAACAGCTCTATCCAATTGTATTTAAAAAATATGAGATAAAATTAATTGAGCTGAATAAATGAAGGATAAATGCTAATTTAAAAAATCAAGTAAATAGAGAAATAGATACATAACATAGATTACAAAACTGGCACAAGTAAGTAACATAAAAATATCCAATTAAATGTCTTATAATTACTGCAATGCTTAACAATGTTTATTTAAGCTTATATTCTTTTGCATGTTGACCATTGTGGAAAATTACCCTCCCGTGTGTTGCTTAAAAGATATTGGAATCACGATAAAATACAGTAATAATGTACCATTTGAAAAAACAGTCCATATAAAAAGTCTACACACCCCTGTTCAAAGGCCTGTTTTTTGTGGTGTAAAAGAATGAGACCATCATAAATCATGTCTGAACTTTTTCCACCATTAATATGACCTATAACACATAACTTAATTGGAAAAAAAATTCTTAAAAAGGAAGTCAACCTTAAACATTTCTTGACAATAATATGTTATATGTGACCTCACTCGTCTAAACATGACGTTCTGGTTAATATTACATTTGTGGAATATGAGTTATGGAGCAAAATCCAGCCATTTTTATCCATCTCAGGTGGCGGCCATTTTGCCACTTGCTGTCGACTGAAGATGACATCAATGTTGCTCAGGACTCAGGTAACCAATCACAGCTCAGCTTCAGAAAACATGTGAGCTGTGATTGTTTTTTGCCTGAGCCCTGAGCAACTGTTATGTCATCTTCAGTTGACAGTAAGTGGAAAAATGGCTGCCAACTGAAATAGATCAAAACGGCTGGATTTTGCTGCTTAACTTTTTTTGTAATAACTACTATTGCTTCAACTGTTCTTTGCCATTGAGAGGCTGCATCAAAGCCTTATGTATGGTCTAACATTAAAAAACAACGACAACGTATAAATACGTCTTTGGGACACTTAAAACATTTAAAATATAACTTATTTATACATTTTTGGGAGCAAATGAGTTAAGAGGGGGAGTAAAATTTAACAACTGAAATAATGTGGTCCCTCTTGTAACTGGGGATGTGGTCAGTCACCATCACTTTTAAATAAGTAATAATAATAATACACCTGCCACAATTTAAAGTGCCTCTGATTAAGCCCAAATAAAATTTCTAATTCAAAAAGCAGATATTATTTGACAATACTGACCGTTTTCTCCATAATTTTCTGGACGATCCTCTTGGATGTAGGGAATCCCATCCATACGGAGGAACACGGTGTCATTGGGACTCCGTTGGCCATCAGATTTGCTGCCTGTGTGAAGAAAGGTGCCAGTCAGCAGAAGAACCAAGACTATTGATTAGCTTTTCATGACCCTTTAAGGTAAAATGATTGCATTTCAAGATGGGTGATTTATCTGGCAATGTTTTTATGACTCGCAGTGACATTTGTCTCTGTTATTGACAAGCAGTTGAGCCATCTGCTGATTTTTCTTCTTGACACAGAGGGAGTGACATCTATTAGCAGAGTACAGATGGCTTGTGGGAAATCCTTTAAGCCTAAAAAAAAAAAAAAGGAGCAGATTGTGCATGCCGCGTTTGTTGAGTTTTGGGAGATGAGTCATAATGGGACTTTGACTTCATCAGATGCTTTATCTGTAAATACCTTATGGTACAATAGTGTGAAAGATAATTAAAGTGGGATTTGAGATGCCCTTCTAAATATACGCACGCACTGCCCACCATAATATTAGATGCGATACAAGAGCTGTATCAACAAATCTGTTCTTACATAAGATAATAAAGCTCTGTTTTGCTTGACACTGTCAAAGAGATATTTAATTTAGCATTATGTTTATTATTCCGATTGTATGTAGTTTGCTGTGATGTAGAACTGCACAGCATCTAATCATTTCCCTACAAGCACAGCAAATCGCAGTACGTTGTGCTGTTTTATTTAAATTGTACTGTTTTTATTCAATTAAAGATAAAATTGTCATTTCATCTTAAATTGGCCCAGATGTTGTTTTAGACAACAGAGATTATTTTTTTTAGCTAGGTTTATAGGAAAATAAAATCTGCACTGGTACTTATATATAGATGCAATTAAAAAGCATTGTACATAGAAATGAAATAAAAGTGTACCTAAATTAAACTTCAGCAGTTCTTTAAAAATTAAATATGAATGTATTGGCCTTACATGTTAAATACAAATACAATGCTGTACTTTCATGTACCACTAGAGGGAGTGTGTGTACTAGTACTAGTTTGTTTTTCCAGAAACTAGATCCAAAGAAAACTTGTAAAGGATTATTATCTAGCAAAGTACACCAAACATATTTTTGTGAATATCCAAACTTAAATTGATACGTAAAACTAAATTGTTCCAAATGTAATCAATAAATGTCTCCAGTTGATGCCACCAAACACTCACATCGAGTTCCCCCAACTTACGAACAATACGGTTTCTTTTATTGAGCCTGGAGGTGTTGCGAAGGCCCGCGTGGGGATGTAGCTGAGCGAGGCGTGCCAGTCCCAGGCGGGTGTGGGCGCTGGTGACGGGGAGGGCGATGCTGTGGGAGCGGGCCTCCACGACGGGGGGCCTCCCTTTAGCGTCTGAGTCCACTGGGTCCGGTGTCTGCGGAGAGCTGTCCATCCGCGTGGCCGTCAGAGCGTTCTGGTAGTGCGTCCTGATTATCTGAGGAAAGGGTCACGGTTTGGGGAAGTATTCATGCCGTGTTCTAAATGAGTACAAGTTTGTGTTAGTCACCTTGATGACCTGCAGGTCTGTGAGCTGTCGGACCGAGTAGTCCGGTAGGTAAAGCCCTCCCGCTGAGAGCTGACCAATGCTCCCGCCGCTTAGCAGCGAGTCTGATTGGTTCAGACCACTGCTGCGAGAGCTGTACCGCTGGCCTGCACGGAAAATCAGGAAAAACACTGTAGGAACATGCACAAGAATAATATTTAAAAAATTACACAGGGAAAGATATAATATTTTAGGTTGGGGGTGTCAAAATTAGTGTGTTAATTTTGGGTCAATTTAAAGTTCCTTTAACTTCACAATTTTTGTAAACGAGCGATTAATGACCGCCCCTTACTTGGAAAGCCTGTACTGGGGGAATTCCAGTCACAACGCAGCAGACATGTCCACGTCAAAATTAAGCAGTAATACATTTAATAATAATGCATATATTTGTGGAGAATAGGGTCAAGCTGTATTTTACAATTTTAAAAATGTGAAGAATTTCACAAGTTACTTTATGTTAAAGATTAGAGATCTCAGAACTCTTAAAAGATCTTTGTGCAGTTTGTCTTTTTTTATTTTATTTTATTTTTTACTCGTGACTGCCACCTCTGGCCCAAGATGTAACTGCAGCATCTCAACTATGGAAAGTTAGCAGCTCATGCGTGCAGTGTCGTACGCTAGCTAACACCAATGCTAGCACAACGCCACATGTCCGCTACTCCGCGGGGACGCGCATGATGTCACCCTCCACCACTCCACCCCTCCCCTACCCAAAGAAACTGTGGAGTGTACAGGGTCCGCACACTTTACTATAAAGGGAAGATAAAAGCTGATAGATGCAGTCAGAGTAAAACAGTCAGGGCTCTACGTACTCATCTGGTTATTGGTGGAGCATGCATGATGTAGAAAAAGCTCTAATATTACCTTTTTAAACGGCACAATGCACCTTTAATATGAAAAGAAAAATATACTGAGATTTCACCAATGTCTTACAAATGCAATTTTTTTTCTAGTGGCAGTAAAATGACCTCAACACAAATCAACATCACACTCGTTACAGTACAGTACATATTTTTTAATTTTAACTAAATTTTTGAATTATTATGAAATTACTATATCAATGACTAAAAGATGCAGCCATATTTCGATTAATTTAGCATTCCCCCCTTTTATGTTAACAAGAGTATGTAACTTAATAAACATTTTATTGTACATTTAGAACAGATATAAAATTAGCAATGGATCACGAGTTAACTACTTGAAATCATGGGATTCATTACAATAAAAAATGTTAATCGCCTGACACCCCTAATTTTAAGGCACCACTGCATGTAGCCAACCTACATTATTTTTCACAGTAGAAGATCGAAAGTTTTTATACTTGTGCAGTTTCTGAACTGTGCACTTTTGCAATGTCCCAATTTTTGGATTAAGAGATATTAAAATGAGTTTTTGTAATTGCCTCGGGCCTAACACTGGAATGCAAAATATGTTCACACACTCTTGAAGACCAAAAGTGCACATATAGGAACTGAGAACCTTTTCTGCTCGCTCGGCAGTCTTAGCCCACATAATCCTAGTCAGGTTGTGTTCTTCCGCTGGGAAATTCTCTCTCAATCTCATCTTTTTAATTACTTTTTTCCCACAGACGCTGTTCGGCTGCACTGCACTTAACTTGAAGGGATTTAGATGTCAATTAGTTCCCCTGTTTATCATTGCTCCTTGTTGCCGCCGTCATCACCACCATTAGCTCCCGTTGAGGCCCCCCAGTTGACTGACATATATTGACTTGTTATGGAGGATGTACTTACCGATTGGCAGGGGCGGGATGAGGGCTGGCATGCCGTAGTAGGAAAATGCTCCGTTTTCAAATCGAAGGGCCTCCTTTCCGATTTCTACCTCCACCCGACCCTGCAACGTCAGCATTTTTCATGTCACCACCACGTCAACACAGAATTCAATTGAACAGCCCACACAAGAAATATTTCATCAACATTGTACATGCAATATTGAGCACAAGGATTTGTTTTATTGCAAAGCTGACAAGTTACTGTTTGTTGAATTTTGTTGGGTTTTGTACCCCGAAAAGGAAATGTCCTGTGGGCAGCAGAAAACATACATGACTCCTCAAGGATTTTAGATAAGATAAACCTAAAATGCACTCTAACCTCTAAAAGGGACATTCCCTAAACTTTTATACTATATGAATTTTCTGGTTCATTGAAAACTGATAAAATAAAAGTCCACTTCATTTTGCTGTTGACATTTTGACATCTTGAGACCAAGACAGAGAGCAAATAATTGATCAGCAGTGTTACTGTGGCATCAGCAAGTTGCAAGCCAGAGACTGGAAGAGTCGCAGAAAGGCATAGAAGTGGACGTCTTTGGAAATGTGTTGGTTGGTCACCAGTTTTTACTACTAAAACATTGAGCAATTGCATTCAAAAGTTTAGAGGTTGAATTAGGTTCACCTGTAAAGGTTATAGTGCATTATAGATTCGTTGTGACAGCCCAATAGTTTTTTATGAGAAGAGTACAAGAATGTTTTAGTTTTTTTTTTACAATAAATAAAACGTGTGATTAACGGCAAGTTAACTAGGAAAAAAATGCAATTAATCGCTTGACAACACTACTTATAAAACATATAATCTGATAAAATGGTATCTATATCTAATATGACTAGAATGTCACTTAACGGAGCTCAGACCTCTTCCAAGGCTGAACTGCTAACAAAAATATTTGTTTATTCCCAAGCTATTTTCTTGTTCATGGAAGGTAAATAAGAAAAGAAAAACACCATTGTCACGATGCGGTGTTTTAGGGGAGATTGTAAATTTTTGATCCTCTGTGAAGATCTGAGTGGAGATCAGACATCTGAAATACTTTTTAAAATAGAGTGTTTTTTTCCCCAATTAGATTATTGTATTGTTTTCATTTTTCTTTGGTGGGGTGCGGTGATATTTGTAATATACAAATGTCTTGGCTGAGGTTGGGAAACACTGTATTAGTGGGTGGTAGTGTTCAAAACAGTTTACACTTCAAAACTGACTGCTGTGAAAATGGTAACTAAAACCACAAAACTACTTTTCATATGCTTTTCTGTTAAATTCAGCACGTTTACCTGCAAGATGAGGACAAAGTAATCGACGGGTTTGTTCCTCTGGAAGAGGTAGTGCTGAGCAGCGTGTTTGTTCTTGGGGTTGAATTTGAGTTCTTGCACCACACTGGGATGCTTGATGAGACGGAGCAGGATCTTCTCTGACAGGTGACACGGCCTGAACGGCTCCACCTCTGGCAGTGGGAGACACAAACGCGCATGCAGCAATATGGGAGGGTGAGGGGAAAAAACACCATTGCTTTTTGTTCTCGCCTCCCTCTGTCCCATCTCACATAGCGACTGTTAAGGTTGCTGTCATTAATTTGTTATTGTTTGTCCTTTCTCAAAATAAATACCAACAGCTATAAAACTTTTGGTCAAATTGAGAAAGTTTTGCCCTTGGTGACGTTCCACTTATGCGCAATTCCACAGGTCCCCATCTGGATCACATGACCTACCTGTAGCCAAAAAGCGATGTGTTGCCAGCAACAACTGCGGCGAGATCTTCACATTCAGCTCATTTTCTGCCACTTTGAAGATGGAAAAGTCCTGCTGTTTCCTCTCGTATTGCGATACTCGCCTTTTGGTCCGATTATCAGCTGCGAAACACACGGCCAAACCAGGTATTTAAACGTGTTTTCTCTTTTTACTCACGCTAAATAGGTTTCAGTCATGGGTTTCTTTGGATTGCATTGGATTATCCGCACGCATATCTGATTGATAAATACTAATCCTCCGCAGATGCGAAGGTATTTAATATATTACATTCCCTCAAATGAGTCATAACTGCTTCAATGACAGCTGGTGCCATAAAGACATAAGCTCCTCTTTCCTGTATGTATAATTACTGAATGTGCACCCACACATGACATGCAATTAAACGTTTTTTTCCCCCCAAGTGGTAGCACATATATTGAAAGAAAGCCCATGTGAGATTAGCATTTTTATTCCAGGCAATTAAAGGATTATGGTGATTTCACTTATTTCATTGTGTATAAGTAGTGAGCTGTGAACAACAGGGGTGAGAGCATGGAATCAATAGATTAATGAGGTGTTTGATTATGCGTTGAATTATTCATAGAAAATGCGAACACCTGTTAAAAATAGCCTACAGGAAATATTGCTACACCCTCCCTTTTTAGTGATATATGCTATAGCGAATTGAAACATTATTCTGGCACATCAAATATGACTTTTTTTGTTTGTATCACACATTTTTGAGAGGATATGTCTATCTAAGTATTTGTATTCACGTAAATACTTATGTAAGGGTGAAGTACATGTTGCATATTTTAAAACGTCTGCTCGCTTAATGCTAACACAAAATACAAAACACAATATATAGTCTAACAAATAGATTCGGTGCTGTGTTGCAGTGCTATTATAACTCTGTAAACAAAGAGATAATTGAACATAAACATATACATACATATAATATAACAGTATTCATAGGCATAACAACTAAACTAATGACAACTTACTGGGTCCCCTAGTGAAACATTTCCTATATGTCTGAGCATGGAACAAATTAAATTTAAAATTAAATTAAACCACTTGAGCATACGATAACCTGGGATTATGAGCAACATGCTGCTTCACCAAATCATTAGTCATGTTTCCATCTAATTGTTTCCAATTTTTTAAGCGAATTTACTGAAAATGCGCAAAACGGACATGCGACTTATGCCCGTTTCCATCTGTTCTTCTTTTGCGATAGGGGACTCCGCCGCTGTAGGTGGCGGTATACACCATAGAGATGTGATCCACCAGTAATTTAAAAAAAGAAGAAGACCAGGAAGCGACTGCGCTGTGCGATAACATTGTATATGAGTTTGCTTTTGTAATTCTTGATAAATTGCAGCGTTTCTTTTGCTGTTTTCCATCTAAAATAGCATTAATATTCATACATACCCTACTTTATCGTCCGACATTGCTTTGGCACTACAAACATACGTAAAACGTAATATCTGGTCAAAACGTGCAACGTATATCCGGTCTTGCCAGTGGTTATTCGCAAACGCTGTTTCCATAGCCAAAATTAGCATTTTCCTTTTTTCAATACGCTTCAAAATCCACCCCCTCGAAGCATAAAAACTTTTATGCAAATTTTGGGTTATTTTTCGAATTTCTGGCATTTGCATTCAGTTTTATTTTTGCATTTCTTGAAAATTAAAATTAAAGATTGGTGGATGGAAACCCAACTACTAACTCATGTGCTCCCAAAAACATATAAATACGTTCTATTTTTATTATTACCAGTGTCCCAAAGAGATATGTATATGTTTTTTCTGTTGTTTTTTAAATGCTAGAACATACAGAAGGTTTTGATGCAGCCTCAGAACTGAAGAGAATGGTTGAAGCAATGGCAGTTATTACAAAAACGGCCAGCAGGTGGCAGCAGAGTATAATAGATCAACCAGGGCCATGTTGCAAAAGGCTATTTTCCCCACTGTTTTAAACAGATTTGTGAATAATGATTAAACAGCGATATTCTAATGTTAATTGCTGCAAAACAGAAACAGAAATAGACTCTAATCTTTCTTTTGGTAGGTTGCTTTTATAGCAATAGAACACAATATTCTGTGGACCTTGCAAAATCTCTCAAAATCCAGTAAAACAGCCGGGAGCAAAGGGGGTTGCGTCAGTGAAAATGGCTGGGAGTGAATGAGTTAAAAGCAGTTGGAAACAGAGCTAATTAATTTCTTGCATGCTGGTGTTCATCTTTCATATGTACGTACTATAAAGATCTGTCTCGTCCACAATCTCAGACTTGATGATCTCTTCGATGACATCCTCCAGGGTGACGATGCCCATCACCTCATAGAAGGGGTCTCCCTCGCCCTCGTTGTTGACCCGCTGCACCACAGCCAGGTGGGATTTGCCTGCATTCACAACCAAAGAAAGATGATACTGTAAGAGCATATTTGTGCATTTCAATAGATGTGCATGCCTGTTCTTACGAGAATGTACTGGTAACAGGATTTCGTGCAAACCCCCCCCCCACCCCCACAAAAAAACTGGATCGCATTGCAGACTATTTTTACTATTTATTAGGAAGAACGTAACCATTTTTCTAAATATGAAGAGCTAACAATTTTGACTACGAAATAGAAAAATATAGTATAATATAATTTGTACCACTTTGTAAAAAAAATCATATAAATTAATATATTGATATATAAATGAATATTTCGATATATAAAATAATATTTCATTGTCATTTTTAAATTGTATTATTTGTGATTGAAAACATTTGAATGTGGTGTTTTTATATTCATTATAATAATAATAATAATAATAATAATAATAATAATAATAATTATTATTATTATTATTATTATTATTATTATTATTATTATTGTAAAGGTAAACTAGGTGAAGTCTCATCTCTGTCCAAATGACTTTGGGTGCCACAGGGATTAGATTTATGTCCACTACGTTTCTCAATGTACATAAAGGAATTAAGATGGATGGATGGATTTAATTAGTATTATTTAATGAAAAGCAGCAAATATCACTATTTATTCATTCATCTCAAGGACAAACTGTGACTGTCATAAATTACAGTAACATTCTTGACTGCCATGCGGTTCTCAATGTAAGAAATGAACACCTTAACAGGTGAAATGGACAAAAGTTTTGGGACATCACTGGGACCTTACTGCTGTGCAATTTTGTAGTTATTTTTTAGTTTAGTATTTTTGCCTAAAATGTTCCAAACACCATCCTCCAGGCTGACTTTGAGGTTTCAATGTATATACATTTACATTATAATTACATCCACAATTTTTTGGGTACAGTTTTATATATATCACATATGTGAGCTCGCACATGATATTCCTTCATTCCTCCAATTCCTTTATTTCTTCTGTGACTCAGACAAGACGTCATTGGATATTTGAGGGATTAGCCTGGAGAAGCTTTGGCACTTTGGGAAGATTTGGCTGCCCTTACGTAAAGCATTATTACACAATCAGTCTGGGGATGGCTGCATCTGTGGTTAAATATCATCCAAAGGCTATGTGACACCATGGGGTCAACATAGTCAAGCATTATAAGCATGAATATGCACAATAGTCAAAACATGCCGCATGCACAAAAAATAGATTTTTTTTTTATGTTGTCCAAATAGGTTATCTAACCAGTCGCCAATAGAGACTCAGACGCATATCTAACCTCCAGTGAGCCAGTTTGTTTGAGATTTAAGGTGATCTCTGGTGAGGGATCAAACCATTTAATCCTCTCGAGCAGGGGTGGGCAACCTGTGGCCCGTGAACTGCAGACGACCCACAAGAACATTTGGAGGGTTTCTTTGGGGAATTCTCAAGACAAATCGAACCTCCTAGGAACAGCTAGCATTTAATCCACAAATTCTGATAGTGTGTAATGTGGAATAAAACGTGCTGATTGACAGACTGCTTAAAGTCAATGTGAATATGGTTGAGGTGATGACGTCAGCCTGTCAAAATAGCTCAGGTGAGTCAGGCGTGGATGTGCCCTCATAGCTGCTGATGTGCCCGAGCACTGCATTACATCACTCGTGTGTTACATAATACCCTTGCAGAACAACACACACACACAGTCACACACATGCCCCGAGTGAAACCGGGTCGAATGCGAATGTCTCTTTTGCGAATTGTTCTGCTCGCTCCACCAGTTTGCAGGGCTCCCCTGCCATGATGCATTGTTGTGTGAACATCACATTGCGTTCACTGTCGCTCGTAATGTAATCCCTGCATTACACATATACATTATGGGAACCAGGAGGCTTCAATTTGATTCACTCTGTCTGTTTTTTAATATTGGGATGCGGTACGATGCCGAGGGGAACATGTTTTTTTTTATTTCATTTTTTTGGGGCCGTATAAGAAAAAAGTGGAATTGCATGTCCACTACAATAGGTGGCAGTACTGCTCTCATTGGGTTTTTATTTATTTATTTATTTATTCATTTCAGGCAAAACAGTCAGCCGTGCTAACCAATAGGCTACTGTTTTGTATTATGATTAAACTTTTAAATGTACATTTCTCTCATGATATTTAAAATTTATCATCACCTTTTCTACTGACTAGGCAAAGTCATGTGAGTCTACTTTACAATTTATTATTATTAATTTTTACATTACCACGTTACATTTTTTTTTTAAAGCTCTCCAAGTACTTGCATCATAACCAATGGTAAAATACTAAAAATAGTTGTGTAGAAGGTTCAAATGTTTATCAAAATGTGACAGTTTTTTTAGTCGGTATATTTAATATTATTTAAAGTCATTGTAATATTGTGTAAAAAACTAAAACATTAACACTGTAAAATATTTTCCAACTCAAAAATTGCTAAGTTACATAAAACTGTACCTAATTAATATATATATTTTTAAATATTAATATAAAAAGATTATATGTAAATGTTGTTGTTAAAAAAATTTTTTACAACTGAACTGTACTTGGACAGTGATTATTTTGGTTACCACTAGAGGGAGCCCATGTTCCACTAGCCATTCAAATAGCACACTTTTGCCTACCGAATGTGGTCCCTTGTCACATAAAGTCATAATTTGTCCAAAATGAAAGCTTCAGTTGAATGAAAATTACACATAATCCTTAAATTTACTTTTCAAATGTATCAACAATGCAACAGAAATAATAAACAACTACAGAATATTTTATTTTAAAATGCTTGTAAAATGTTTGACACATTTGTAAATAATGTTGTATTATTTTAATCAGAATGTCAAAGGCTAAATTGTTGACACAGCACTCGTATCAGATCTCGTTATATTATGCTGACGTACCTAATTAGTCGTCTATTGAGTGTGCATGATTGTGCAGGCAGGTTTTGCTGGTGACATTTCCCCTCACTTCCGCCGCATGACCGACCCCAGTAATCCCAGTGTGACATTCCCACAGCAGGGCTGCCTGAGCAGTTGGAGCTTTTAATTCATCAAAGTATGAAGGAAGCCGCCAGACAGGAAGGGAAAAAGGTTGGAATTGAATTTTTCATGATTGGTCTGCCGACTTGAATGGCAACCACCCGCGGAGTGGAAGATGGAGAAAGAAAAAAGCTCTTCATAGTCAGACCTGCGAGCCGGCGGGTCAGCAGACCAAAAGCTATCCATCATAATCCTGAGCGGGATGAAGCAATGGACCTCCTGACCTGTGAGTGGCAATGTCATTTATGATCCTCTCCCCAAAGTCAACATGTCTCCCTTCACATAATAATCAGCCTGCTGAAGCGTTCACTGGCACCCTATTATGAGTCCAAAAACACACACTTTTTGCTAGCCTAATGGCATATTTGCCCACGTTATTTTTAACTTCCTGTTACCAGATCAATTTAAAAAATAACACTGTTTTCTTTTTCCTTTTCAACAGCTCCACTAACTTTCTTCTTCAATTATAATCTGTTTTTAATAAGGACAAATATATCTCAATGATATTGTTCATTATATAAACAGAGTAATAACATTTATTGAGTTAAATCATTTGTACATACTTTAGTGCTGCAATCCAATCCTTCCAATCAGTAGGCAATAAATAGTCATGCAGACACAAATGAAGAATAATACTATAGCCTACTACCTAGCTATTTTTTTCATAAAAGATAAAGATTATATGGGTGTGAGTATTGCTATATTATCTGTCAACGTGTTCATAAACAGCAACTATCAATGCTAAGCGTTAGCATTATCCATTAGCATTCATGGGTCATCTTGCATTGTTTGTTAGCATTAAGCTAGGTGAACTTTTCAATGGCAAAGCTATAATGGGGTTTTCCTACAAATGTTTCAAAAAAAATGTCAGCGAATTTAGTGAACCATCACAGAGTATAAAGCATAGAATTTCGAATTGTTATGATTTGGTTTTCTGCTGTTTCCTGTTTCTGATTTCTCCCTTGCAGTTGCTGGGGAAACAGCTGGAGGGCGGATCCTGCCGACACACCTGCTGCCCATTATGTCATCAGGCCGAAATAAAAGCCTGGCAGCAACAGAGAGGAATGTCGGGTTATTGCTCCGTGACGCTACTCACCATACCTGACGTTTTGATACTGCTACCTTTCTAGCGGCAATCTTTCTTGATGTTGTGGACACCACCAGTAATAAGACTAGTAGCGTTTTTCTATAATCAACGTATGCTACACTCCTCTCTGTTTTATCCGCCCTCCGGCGTGATTTTGTGTTTTCTTGTTTTTGCCCACGACGTACACCTTTTTGTCGTCGTTGCCTTTTGTTGAGGAACCTTTTGTCCACGCGCTGTGCGCTTTTTGTTGGTTCATTAAAATTGAGTGACTTTCGCCCTGGCTCGGTCTGCTCTTTTCTTTTGGGGTCCAACAAACACAACCCATTCGTGACACGAATTTCTGATATTTTGGGGAAAACAAACGGCTTATTCGTTTCGCCTGTGACTATAAACCAGGCAGATTGTTATAGTAGTCAAATGACATTGACACATTTTGAAATTCAATTAATTCTCTCAAATCAAATTACAACCATTCAAAATGCAATGCTTTTGAATGAGCAGAGAGCTTCCTTTCACCGAGTTGATGCTGCATTCAAGGAAGGTGGGAAGTCGGATTGATCCCTCTTCCGACCTCAAAGCGTACAAGGCAATTGTAAACAACAACGATGGCTGATTACGCAGTCAGTCCAAATCATGTTTGATTACGTGGTGCTGCTTCAAATAACTACATGTACTTTATGAAATAAATGTTTATAATTGTCAGAAAATTCGACTTGCACTCTTCTCTTTGAATGCAGCATTAGACGCCATTTTTGCTTGTGATGTAATCTCGGAATTGTCAATAGCCCAAATTAGCATTTCCTTTTAATGATACAGTAGGCTGAAAAATCCACCACCTCCAATCGTAAAAACTTTTTGGGGTGCAAATTTTAGGCTTTTCCATTCAGGTTTATTTTCGCAATTCTTGAAAATTCTAATAAGTTGGGTTTCCATCCACCTATATTTTTTTATCTGTTTTTTCTACATTGGTTAGAAATTCTCTTTTGATGTTTATTGTAATGGTAAACTTGAACTGTGAGTGTTAAACAGCTTGAAGCCTCTTTTTTTGATGAATAGTTCACTATTTGCTGAAATCCTGCTTATTGTGAAAGTTGAATTGAGTTCACTACCACCATACCTGGTCACTCGTATCTCACCCAAAGTCAGATGGGATAGCATCCAGCTATGTGACACAAAATGGATGCACCTAATGTGTTCGATTGATAAATCGCGACAGGCCGTATTTCATCACGCTGACTCTGTAACCCCTGTTTGAACCCTCTCGGTTTGACACTGTTTCACATTTCACATCTGGCCCTCTCCATAGGGATGAAAGGCGCTTCATGGCCACGGCCTACTGTGAGCTTAACACGGCACTTCTCCTCTTGTATTTTGGTATGTTTTTAACTACACGTGCCCACTTCAAAGACTCCTCACACCATAGGTGGTGAGAGCTCCAGAATGGGAAGCAGAGCATATGGCGCCTTAAAAGCCAAGCAGCACCGCCTTCCTAATAGTCTGGCGGCCTGGGATTGATCCAAGAGGAGCAGGATTCACCCCGGTGTTCAATTACCTCGTTTGAATTCCTCCAGCATCACGTCCAGCTTGGTGTCGTTGAACACGCAGTGCATGGGGTGCTTGTAGAACTCGGTGATGGTCTTGAGCGGGGTGCAGTCGTCGGGGTCCACGAAGGCCAGGTCCTTGACGAACAGGATGTCCACGATGTTGGACCGCTCGTTCTCGTAAACGGGGATCCTGGTGAAGCCGCTCTGCATCACGTCCGACATGGTGCCGAAGTCCAGCGCGGCGTCCGAGGACAGCATGTAGCAGTCGGACAGAGGGGTGAGCACATCCTCCACCGTCTTGGTCCTCAGCTCCAGAGCCCCTTGGATGATGTTGAGCTCCTCCTTGACCAGATCGTGGTACGGGTCGGTGACGCGCAGCATGGCCACCAGCTTCTCCCGCGTGTAGAAGCTGGAGATCTCCTGGTGGAGCAGGAAGTCCAGGATCTTGGAGACCGGGTAGGCGATGGGCAGAAAGAGGAGCATGAGGAGCCGGGTCGCGCACAAGGTCTTGGACGCGATGGCGAGGCTGTGCCGGGATGCCACCGAATGAGGCAGGATCTCCCCAATGAAGAAAATCCCCAACGTGCAGGTTGCGGTGGAAAGCGCGGTCATCCCCAAAATCTGACACATCCACACCACGAAGCAAGTGTTAGTGAGGACGTTACCCAGCACTACGGTGCACAGGATGTAGTTGCCATGTTTGCGCACGGACTCGATCTTCCTCGCGTACTTCTGCTCCTTCACGGTGCCGCTGTTCTGCAGGACCCGCAACTCCACGGGGTCCAGCGCCAGCATGCTGATGTTGAGCCCGCTGCACAGTGCGGAGAGTCCCAATAGCAGCACGGAAACGCCGGCTTGCAGCCACGCGTCCGCCTCGGCGGGTCTCTCCACCACCGCCAACCAAAAGTCTCGAGTGTCGAAGTGTTCCCATTTGACGCCGTCGAAGGCGCACATGGAGTAATACTTGACCGCCTCGCCTCGGCGCAGGTGCTTGGCGAGGAGCTCCACGAGCACCGAGTTGTGGCTGGAGGCGGATCGGAACGAGCCCAGCAGCTCAATATCAGAACTCCGGGCGCTCTCCTCCTCGCACGGGTTCCCCCTGGAGCGACCCGCATCCCTGTCCGGTTCCTCAATGAAGGCGATCCATGGTGCAGCGGGAGCCGCCTCGGCCGCCCCGCTGCGGTTCACGCGGGGATGGTCCGTGTAGTAAACCCGTAAAACGAAACGAGTCCCCTCTGTGGCTCTCAGGACGCCGTCCTGCACGGACAACTCGCCGCTTTGGGTGTCCTCCGGCCGGACGCCGAGCAGAGCCGCGGCGGGGGCTGCAAGCCACGAGAAGAAGAAGAGGAGGAGGAGGAGGAGGAGAGGATGCAGGATGCGGCAGGGAGCAGCATCCGCAGCCATCATGCTGAACGAAGGACGTGGGGGGTGAAGCTGGCAGGGTCACGTGGTTGGCAGACGGAGCCGCATATCCACGGAGCGCAGCCGTGGGTATGTCACAGTAAACATGCACCGCAGCCTTTAAATATACATGACACGCCGCGTGACGTCTTCTTCCCTTTCTGCCGCTTGCTAAAAATAGAATCAGAGGGCCATGCCACTACTCCACATCTCATTACTAGTAACACCCATAATAATAATAATAATAATAATAATAATAATAATAATAATAATAATAATAATAATAATAATAATAATAAACAAGTCCAATAGGGGGAAACGATCAAGCGATATCTGTATGTAATGCTCAAATTTAACACCAGATGGTAGCATCGTCACTATTTCAAACAAAACCGCTTTGATTTCAACAGGCATGTCTTTACAAGTCACATGACTGAGGTTCTGAAGTGTCAGTGAAGTGGACGTACTTAAGTACTGTACAAGTACACGCTATTGAGTACAAGTGCTTACGTACAAATGAGTAAGAAGTACTAAAACACTTTAAATCACAACCATTTATATAATCTGTAACGTAAAAAAAAACAATGACATCATAATGACTTAAATGTTTCTTTCCCCGTCTTTAGGTAACTTGTATTTTAACAAAATACAATAACACCCTAAGTTTTATTTATGCTTAATGTACTGTATTGGTGAAATAAATAACACAAATAAAGAGATGAACCATTTGCTTAAAAAAAAAAAAGTAATCATTATTTTTTTACATAGACCTACACTATAGCGAATTAAAAAACATAATTAAAAACTTAATTATTATTATTATTATTGTTGTTTTAATATGTTTTCGTATTATATATATTTTTTTTAGATTTTAAATTTGAACATCAACAGGGGAAAACATTTTCACCCGAAGTCTTATAAAAACACAATTCACAATTCAATAATAGTAATATTAAAAATCCCTTTTTGTCATTATTTACATTTTATGTGCCTGTTAACAGGTAAATTAAACAACACATCTTTAACCGGTCCAACATTTGCTTATAGGCTATATATGAGCCTATATATTTTTGCATCGGATTCTGATAACATACTATTTTTTCGCTATTTCACTGATTTGCTTGACAAATGGACTTGAAAGCACTTTGTTATTGCTATCATGTTATGTTCAGTATAGCTACGATAATTAAATTACACACGAACTAAAACAATTTTTACTTTGCAATCTTTAAAAATATATATTTTCATATCGTTATTTAAGGTGTTGTATGATCGTTCAATATAGCCAACAGACGGAATAAATTACATATTTAAACCTGCTTTAAAGTCGCCACCCGAGTTTATTTTTTAAGACCACTGTTTTTAAATGGCAAAAACCCATGTATCTCCGCTTGCAGTAGCTGCCTCGAACTGGTGAGTGCGTTACTTCCTATTTTTGGGGAAAAAAACACATCGAAACAACAATTCAAGGTTTTAAACAAGCTCTTTAAACCATGAATGTGTATGTGTTTGCAGACAAAAACAAAACAAAACAAAAACAATGGTATATATTCCAGCAGGCCTTTATGTACTTTTTCCAAGCAAATAGGCTAATCTCCAGTCCACATTCATTTAATTCAATTGTGTCGCGTATATCGGCATCGACTAAAAATAAACCCTATATGTATTTATTTATGGATTCTGACTTTGTTCTCGTTTGATACGGTTTTAATTCATCCATCCATCCATTTTCTTGGCCGCTTTTCCTCACTAGGGTCGCGGGGGTGCTGGAGCCTATCCCAGCTGGCTTCGGGCAGTAGGCGGGGTACACCCTGAACTGGTTGCCAGCCAATCGCAGGGCACACAGAGACGAACAACCACACTCACATTCACACCTAGGGACAATTTGGAGTGTTCAATTAACCTGCCATGCATGTTTTTGGAATGTGGGAGGAAACCGGAGTACCCGGTGAAAACCCACGCAAGCACGGGGAGAACATGCAAACTCCACCCAGGAAGGCCGAAGCCCGGACTCGATCTCACGTCCTCTGCACTGGGAGGCGGACGTGCTAACCAGTCAGCCACCGTGCTGCCACGGTTTTAATTATATAGTTTAAATATAATAGTCTTATGTTTGACTTGTGTTTTAAATTTTTGAAATTATATTCAAAGATCTTCAATATTGACTGCGCCTGAAGAACACAGATTCGGTGCACGTATAAAATTCCCTGCAAAAGCTTAAAACGAACGCACAGATTTGTATAGGGTGCCGTTTTTTAAAGATATATCACAACGTTGAAAAGTATTGTTGTAAATATACAAAAAGTTTCCCTCAAAATTTCACATGAGTTTTTAAATGTTGTTAAATGTTTGACAACATGCTGCTGTTATTTATAGCCTTAGTCATAAGAGCGTCCTTCAAAATAATCGTCATCTATAGCTCTTTTTTCCCCATTTTATTTTATTATAAAATGCAGGCCAAAGAGCATATAATATTGTTAGTTTTTAAGTGTGCGGGAGAATCCATGACGCTATGCGACATGTTACAAAGAAGAAAGTAAACCTAAATGAAGCATCTCAATCAGGTTGGCAATTGACGTAATTTGAAGAATAAGAATAAAACCACAGTTCGTTACTTTTTCCTTTTTAAATAAGTGTGGTCTTGCGTGAAAGCTCAACAATTAAAGCCGTTTGTGTCACAACTTGGAAAGTTACAGTTTCAAGTGTTCTTTCCTCGGCCTGTTATGTTTCTCGTGCAGTTTGGTGATCGTGTGTGAAGAAGACTTGCTTGCTTGCGTGCATGACCTCCAAAAGCAGCGCTGACCGCCTGTGGAGACGCTTGGCTGTACGCCCCCTGCATGCAACAATCGTCATACTTTTATTTATGTGCCTGTCACGTTTTCTGCACTTGGAGAACTCAGGCTGAGCACTGAAGTCTCATCGAGTTCATATGTTGTGCAGTGACCTAAATACATCCACATTGTCCATACACGTACCGATTTGTGTTTGTAAAAATGTGCAATAGATAAGTTCATCATCAAACATTAAAAATATATAGGCCCTACTCGTGATTTTTTTGTAGTGCATTGGATACATGCATACGTCAGGTTATTTTATTTGAATCACCTAAAAATGTTGTCACTATTTAAATAATGGCAAGGTAAAGGAAATAAAATAGGCATACGGCTGTGCTGCTTTAGCAATACTGCAATGCCTGTGCATAATTATTCCTCAGTAAATGTATTCAATTACAACCATAAAACACACCACAACCATACAATTACAAACATGATGATGGAACTACAATACAAAGTACTATAAAAGTACCAAGTAGTAAATATGTTTTCTCCTTAAATTATATTTTTGTTTTTGTCACATTCTTGTGGTGAAAATCAACTCAAGTCCCAATTATGTGCCAAAGAGGCCAATCTAAAAACGGGTTCATTGTTTCTTATGAGATAGAAACGTGATAATCAACGTAAATATTTATGGGGAAAACACTAGTAGGCCATAAAACAATCCACTGAAAATACTAAATACAGTTTTCAGATACAGCAAAAGTATGCTCTGTTTTCAAGTAAAAGTGAGCTACTTGTGTAAGAACAAACTCTGATTCATCTCTTGGTCTTCCATCAGATACAAAAAGTCTACACACCCCTATTAAAAAGCCAAGTTATTTATTTTAGACCAAAAAAGAATTAAATAATTTAAAAACTTTTCCGAGCACTATGTGACCTGTGACCTGGCATCTTCATTGAAAACACATGAAATCCCCTTGAAGAAAAACTGAGATGACAAGACTGTGCAAGTGTGCACAAAAGATGTGTTCAGAATTAACCATGCAGTCACATTCAAACCAAATGCATGGGAGTCACAATTTCCACCATTTATAGTGCCAGGGTTGGCTTGACTTTTATGCCATCAAATCAATGTTATAGCATGATCTAAGTCACAAAAATTGCTAAATTAGTTCATGACAACAACTGAAATAAATAAACCTTATGCACCGAGTGGGTTTTTAGCCTGGTAAAAGATACAACTAATTATTCTCAACAAAAAAATCTCTTAAGACCATGGATGGGGAATACTTTGCTTATATTGACTCATGGTTCATGTTCCTCCATGATGCTGCTGTCCCTGCTTTTTTTCCCAGTCTTCTAGAACCTCAGAATCTCAGTCAATCAAGACTTCAACTGACATCACCCTTTTTACATCTTTTTTTTTTTTTTTACATTATAGTTGTCAACTGCTATGACTAGAAGTATAATGAGAAAAGTTTTCAGTTCCACCAAAAATTTCTTTGACTTTTTGTAAGACAGCGCCTAGCTGATCTCACAAACCACTGCTATATTTGAAAATGGTGTGCTTAGACTTTTTATATCCACTGCAGCTCCCTTTCAAAAAAATTGTAAATAGGTTTCTTGATTGTTAATTGTGTCAACAGAAATTAATTCCATATTCAAGTACATCTAGCCCACTTAAAAGAAGAAAAAAAAAGTGTGACAAATTTTGCTGATGGATGTTTTTTGTTGGTAGTTGGGGGGTGACTCCTGCCACCATCGAAATCTGTGCAGGTGCTTGTCTATCTTTAGGCCAAGGTGAGTATTAATTTTGTTTGTTACCTGTTGTTTTTTACAGTTTGTAAATATTTATAGTCAAAGTCAGAAATAATTTCTCAAGTAAAGTACAACTTGGAAAAACGACTCAAGTAAGTTACTTTTTCCCATGCAACACTCATGGTTGTACTTCCTTGATGTGGTGCGTGAGGGTAGGGACGACAGGAGGGACAGTGACCTCCTTTCCTCCACCCCTCTCTGCAGCCTCTCACAAGTGCTGCCTCTATGCGCATGCGCCTTGGTGCGCAGATGTAAAAAAAAAAAAAAAAACACTCGGAGGGGCGGGAGTCCGGGGGTGTTTGGATGGGTTGGGGTTGCGGGGTGAGACCAGCGGGACAAGAAGACAGATTGTGAGGGAAAAGGTGACCAACCTCCATTGTGGTCTCCATTCACAGGCTGGGAAGAGTTCAAGTGTGTTTCAAGATGCAGAGAGCACATCCACGATCGTCCTGCTGGTGGTTGGCATCTTTGCTGCTGCCAGTCATCTCCACCTCTTCCTCTTCTTCTTCCTACTCCTCGTCCTCCTTCCCGACGTACCAGCGAGCGGCAGCCAGCGGGACTCGAGCGGGATTCCTGGGAAGAACGCTGGTTCTGCTGGACGTCAACACCCACAGTCCCACCCGAGTCCTCAACGACAACTTTCTCTCCCTGCAGCTGGATCCGTCGATCATCAGTGACGGCTGGCTGGTCTTTCTCAGGTACCTTTTGCGGAACATTTCTTATGCAAGTTCAGAAGGTGTTAATCCATGTCGGGGAAAACGAAAACAACCAGTGCTCAGCAGATTTATTGCATTTGCACATCGAGTAAAAATAAATAAATAAATAATAATTCAAATAAGTTTTAGCTCAAACCTTCCATGATTTTTTTTAAAAGTCATTTTTGAGAAATTCGCTTTGTTCGCATTACGTGCAGGGAGTATGAAGAGAACAGTCAAATTCCCAAAATTATTACAGTTATGTCACTCATGTCAATGAGAATCATGAAGCATTCAGAGGTTATTTGAACGTTTATTTTGAACTTTGGGAAAAAATAAACACGAGGCAAGGAAATACTTTTGCATTCTCAAATTAACCATTATTGAACAATGCTTAAAATTGGCATGCATGGACAAAGTTCAAACAATAACAAAACAGTCAACCAAATAATTATAAACATAAACAAATTGTCAACAACACCATCTTGTTTTGTTTTGCCTAAGTCTGTCATTAAACCCTTGTAAAAACATATGCCTTGTTTATTTGATTTTGTCAAGCAAGCATTCTAAGACATGACAAAAAAAAGTTTGCGCTGATCATGACGCATTCGCTGATAATTTATAAATTAAAAAGAATATATACTATAACCTATACCATGGAAAAAATAATTAAGCCTGGATACTACCAACCAAGACGTGGTATAGCCTACATTGCACGTTTTATATTTAAATTAGTCTGTTTTAATTGTGGTTGTAAATTAATAATATTGATGGCCATTAATAACAAATGAATTAAAAATTAACTTAAACTCCTCCTTACCAAACAAAATAATAATTCAATGAATCAAATAACCAATAAAACATATTCATCTGATTTCATCTGAAAATCCAACGGCAAATAAAAGGATTACATTTAAAAAAGGTTAACAAATTAAAAAGTTGATTTATTAACTCTTTAACTCGCTGTCTGACTGCAGACTCAACGAGGATAAAAACAGGAAAGGAAAAAAGTCTGTCAATAAAGAGAACTATCGAAGCACCACAAATGGTTGTTTTACAAAAGAAACAAACGAAAAAAATCAACCTTAAAATTTTTGGACGACAACCCGGATAAACTAATTGAAATTTTCTCACAGCTCCAAGCGTCTGGTGACCCTGGCGAGAGGCTTGTCTCCCGCCTTCCTCCGCTTTGGCGGCAAGCGGACAGACTTTTTACAGTTCAACAACCAGAAGAACTTGGCTAAATACAGAGGGCCCGGGCCCGACTACTACCTGAAGAACTACGACGATGGTAATAAAAAATTTTTTTTTTTTATATATATCTTATACCTTATATATATATATCTTACATTAATAATTCAATTTATTAAGTCATTAATTTTTTAGCCGGAAGCCCATGGGGGGTTAAAATATTTGAAAGGCAATTTATAAGCGTCTTTATCACTTAATGGTTTATAATTAGACTATATGTGGAAAACGTAGAATCATGGTTACACCAGACCAATTGACATGATAAGTAATATTTTATATTTTTGACAAAGATACTTTGTACAAGAAAAGGTTAAATATTTAAATTGGCATTCAGTTTTAGAATATGGTTTTAATGTCTGGGTGTATTAAAAGCAAAAATGGTGACACTGTGGAGAAGTGGGTAGCACATCTGACTCACAGTTGTGAAGTTGGAGGTTTGAATGCCGCCTTTTTGTGTGGTGTTTGCATATGCTCCGCAGTATGGCTTCCACGCTCATTCCAAGAACATGCACCGTTCATTGACAGCATGAAATTGCCTATAGGTGTGAATGTGATTGGTTGTTTGTGTATATTTATGTGCTGCAATGGGCTGGCAAAACATTCCAGAGTGAAGTCAGCTGGGATAAGCGACAGCTCTCCCATGACAAGGATAGGAAAATTATACAAAAGGTATATTTTTAGTATCTAACCCAACACCCTCCCACGCCACCCGCACCCCTAGCACTATACTGTATTTTGTGGGTTGAATGCTTATTTTCTGTCAGTTCCTTTGTAGTTTATCTGTTTTTTTTAATTGCATAAGAGGCAAGGTCAAATGCTGACACGGGTCATATGGCCCCCGGACTACGGATTCCCCACCTCTATATTAAAGAAGTACTTCCTTTCTTTATTTATTGGGCTACAGATATAGTGCGCAGTGACATTGCAATGGACAAGCAGAACGGTTGCAAAGTGGCAAGCCACCCAGATATGATGCTGCAGCTCCAGCGAGAGAAGGCGGCCAGCACGCATCTCGTCCTGCTCAAGGAGCAACTGTCCAACATCTACAGCAACGTAACAATAACAGGTAGGAGATCCCACGCTCAGACGCATGTGAAGTATGCTTTCTTTCAGGCAGAAGCATTACTTTTGTTGATTGAACACATTTCGGATCTTGATGTATGCGCACACAGAGGGTTAGCGTGCCAATATAAACTGTCAGCTTTCAGAATGACAAATCCAAATTGACGAGGAGGAATGTTGGGATGGATCGAGGGGCTTAAACATACTGACGTTTCTGCCGGTTAGAATTAACTCAAGTTGACCACAGAAGTCCGAGACCCCATTTTGGGGTGGGCTGTCTTTCTTGTCTGTTTTTATGGTTGACTGCAGTGGAAACTCGGAACTGCGCAAGATGAGAAATTTGTCTTTGAAAATAACTGCAGTCTATGGAATGATTCAGGAACATGTGTGGTGCTGCATTTATAGTGGAAACATTTCCATAAGGTTTGTTGTTCTTTTGTAAACTCATTCTGACGTCTAAACATGTTCCGAGAGGAAGTGAGCTCCACCTCTACGAATTAACGATTGCACCCGTGTTTTTGTTGCTATGGCCAGCAAGTACACCTATTGTAAACATTACAGTGGCTCTTTTCGGGAACCAACCAACAATTTTTGAAAACGTTAATATGAACAAAATTGAGTTGTGTTCACGGTATATGAATGATGAATGAAATATAAATTAAATCCACCATCAGCCCACAACGCTCACATGTTGCTGCTGCAGTTTCAATTTGTCTCATCTGTTGCTCTGTACTCCGTGTCCCTGCAGTCAGAGCGTGCTCCTTCACTCCTATTTTTAGGCCGATATGATAAAAATGAGAAGAAGAGAGAAAAAAAATCACTGTATAACTGTATTCAAATTCTAGTTTATACCTGTAAAAAATTTCAAGGGTATTTTTAAACAAATTATAGAATATTTGGTACAGAGAAAAAGTATACCATGTTAAGTTGAAAAAAATAAATACATCAATAAATAAATAAATAAATGTTAACATTCTTCTGGTTTAATTCTTCTTAGAAAGTCAGTGTCACATCACTGGTAAGCTATTTTTAGAACAAACACATAGTCAGGGCTGGACTGGCCATCTGGCATTCAGGACAGATGCCCAGTGGGCCAGCCTCTTTTGGGGCAGATGCAGTACTTTTTAATTATTTTTTTGTAGATTTTAACCACAAGAGACTGGCCCACAATTTAGAAGGACCAGTCCATTAATCCATTTCGAATATAGATAGCAAACTGAAACATCAACAATAAACATCAGTGGCAGAAATATATGTTAGAGCCTATGCTGGGACTAAGTCAAAATGCCAAAATTATTCTTTTGTGCCAGTCCAGCCCTGCACATGGGCTACTTGTTTTGTCATTGGGACTAACTAATAACTGCTGGCACAATTTTTATGTATTTTTTTAAGGACATTGCACATAGCAAAAAGGCAGCCGTGTTTGCAGTGTCTCATATGTCTTACTCCTCCTCTCTTCTGTACGTAACTGCTCTCTGCTCGCCAGAGAAGAAGAAAAAAACATTAATTGGAATTGTCTTATTTACTCAACTCTGCAAGCTGCCAATCATATTGTGCCATGCTAGACAGCCCCTAAAACATGAAAAGACCTAATTACCAGTAACACGGCAGTTATTGAAAACTTGACTTTTTGAAACTACGGTAAATCGGGCCCTATTTTGTGGTACTCTGAATAACCAAATGGCACATTCCAACAAGTTTCCAAACGATCGGCGTGGCGCACAGCATGCTCAGAGTGTATTTCTGAACACACCCCAAATCTCCTCGTCTGTACTTTGTGTGTGCACCCTCAGTGCAAAAAACAAACAAACTGGCAACTGAATATTAGTGGTGCAACAGATCACTAAAGTCACGGTTCGGATCACGAATTTGAGTCACTGATTGGTTTGTTTTTCGGATCAGCCAAAAAAAAAGAAAAGAAAAAGAAAAAAAAAAGAAAAGAAAAAAGCTAAATAGTACTTTGTCTTCATTTATGTTATAAAGCTCATTTTCCATTAAATTAAAAAACAAAAATAAATTCTAAATGTCTAATATAGCTATGTAAGATTTAGTGTCTTCATTTATTTTGTAAATTGCCTCTTTCCATTAAAAAACAAAATACAAAATAAATTCAAAATGTATAATATAGCCGTTTAGAATTTAGGAACACAACTTTTAAGTGCAACATGAGGCAGAAACATTCTTATTTTTACATGGTTAATTTGTAAAATAACAAGGTATTAATGGCTTGAAGTTGTGTTTCTATAATCTTAACAGCTAAGTTTGACATTTTGAGTTGAATGTTTTTCTTTTTTAATGGGCAAAAGTGTTTTATAAAATAAATGAAAACAAAGTTCTTTTTATCCTTTAAAAAAAAATTAAATAATGAAAAGACCTCAACGTGCAATTTAAGGCACATTCCCTTCCTTTAAACATGGAAAGTGAATTACAAAGTAGCCCTGGTCCAGAATATTGAACAAATAATTCAAGTAAACCAGGTACCAGCTGTCAAACTTATCGTCCAGCACGCTGAAGTTGCACGGTCGCGCTCCCGTCAAATCATCTTTTCATCGTCTTACCAGCCGGCAGCCAGACCCTCGGTTTGCTAACAGGTAGCCGCTAGCCACTTAAATCGGAGACTTCTATAAAATGACTGCGTAATTAATTAGCGGTATCTTAGCGTCCTAAATTAGCGATTAAACATGAGTTGGGGGTAGCGTTGTGTTGAAGATGGTCGCAACTACAATGTCAATCAACTACGATACAGAAACGTCTAAAAGAGAAGTTAGCCATCATGCCACGATGTGGGCGAACTTCAAAGTAAAAGTGTACTAAGGCTATTTGCATTGCGGTCAATGTATTACTGTATGTGGTCAACTTTATTTTGAAGTTAGGCTTAGCGTGTTACGTTGAGTGTGTTTCAGCTTCCTTGACATTTCAGAATGGACTGTGAATGCACATTTTGTTTTTCTTTTGTTTTTTTTCCCCTCACCAACCAATCCTCGGATCGGGTGTGATCTGAACCGTGGAGCCTGATCCGATCCGACCACGGATCAATGATGATGCGTTGCGCCACTACTGAATATACGCACTCTCTCTGACAATGAGAGCACCACTGCCACCTACTGTAGTGGGTGTGCAATTACATTTGATCACGGCAAAAACAGCATGTTCCCCGAGGTCACACACGCTTCTCCTGGCATTGCCAAATTATTTAAGAATGACTGCGGTAAAATTAGGCAATTCTGCCTCAGTGTTCTCTATTCTTGGAGCAAACCCAGATTTGGGGTTATTATTCAAAGTTGACCATGACAAAAGTGAGATGGCATTTGTATAAGTATTTCTCAAAATATGTTTTATACGTTATAATAGCTGACATTCAGTAGTCCTGCAAAGGGTATTCAGTATTTGTCGTGGTTCTAACAAATGTTGTATGCGTCATCCGAGACATTTGTGCTGACATCACCGCTCATCTAATTATCCAATTGTGGAATGCTGTGTGACAGCACACACAATTTTGTGGGCTCTGTGTGAAAGGCCAAGGTAAATTCTGGATCTTCCATTATTGCTCTGATGCAACAATTTTACATAATCTTGTCATGATAGATGCAAATGATAGATGAGATGCATGTAACTGTGGCTAAGAGAAGAAGAGAAGGGTCTCCACAAAACTGTGTCTGCTCCAAGAGAAATACCTCAAAATGTCTGTAACAATGAACGTCAGTGGTCTGTAAGTAATGAAAAATGTTAGGATCTACTGAATAATAGACCACAAGCATTCAATGTCAGTTTGGTTGCTTCCCACCCTTAAAAGCATGCAATAACGATTGAACGTTTTCCCGAGGTGTTTTGTAAGCCAAATGGTGTTTGGAAAATAAATGTGGAACTCCAGGCTTCAAATAACAACTAACCGGTGAGAGAAAATCTATAAATCACATTCTTTATGAATGCAAACATGATTACATTCACAGACATAAGTTGGGTTGATCATGAAATGAATTGTGGTTGTCTCTTGAGCAAACTTTGATAAATTACAGAAAGTGAGACGAAACCCAAATTCACGTCAGAAATCATACTTTGGAGTCATACTTTTTTACTCGAGGGATTCACATAGTGTCTGGTTTCAATTCTAACTATCTGTTATGCTGATCATATTGTTCAAATGCACCAAAAATAAATGGCAAATATGAAGTATTCTTCAAACGTGAATAATGATGGCCTAATTCAGAAATATTAACGCAGGCAGTGGGATACGTGATCATAATAAATCCCTGCTGTATGTTGTTTTGCCGCGTAGCTTGAGCATTGTGTTTCTGATTTATTGTATCCCGACTGAGCATTGTGTCCTTGCAGACGTGAAACTGTGATCGAGTAGTAGGACAAAGAGTGGAACATTTCTTCCTCCAAAGATATTTATTTGTTTTGGTTCAGTTCAGATTGATCCCTCTCTCCAAACATCACTTTGTTCCTTGGATTTTATTTCACATTGTAATTAATTAATTGATAACTAAATACGTTATTTCACATTTTATTTGGTTGTTACTATTTTAATCAGCTATTTAATAGCATTGTACTGTTTTCATTATCGCAACAAAAGCGCCTTGATGCATTAATTTCATATCAATGCGGATGACGAATGACATGCGCCGAATTATATTTGTTGTTCGGCGACAATATAGCAACTGACCATGGTTATTGTCAAACTGGTTAATTGGCAGGCCGATTTAATCGGCAGATATTATTTGTTTTAAAATTGTGAAAAAAAATCGACCAATGTTTTTTAGCGACGTAACGATATATCCAAACATCACGAAACAATATTATTACAATATCCGATATGAAGGTCGCGATATGATAATTATCACGATCCCCTTCATATGACGATTAGCGTGGATTTTAAGCATAGAAGGGCCAAAACATGCCATGTGAAAATTAAACTGCACTAAAAAAACTAGCCACCAGAGGGTGCTAGAACTGCACTAATGGAAATCAACCTGAGTTTTTTAACAGTTGTGATGCTTTTAATATCGTGACATGACGACGACGATATTGTGGCAATTTTAATATCGCGATTACATGATATTGCCGTTATCGTTACATCCCTAATGTTTTTTGCTGATTTAAAAGTTAATGACATTAAAAACAAGGTAAACAAATACTAATACAAAGTATTGTAAAACAGTCAGATGTTCTGCCTGTAATTCATATATTTTTTATTGTAAGAAAAAGACTATTATTTTATTCATTATTTAATTTTTAATAAATCAACTGATTAATCAGATATAATAATTTTATTCTGGCAAAAATCAGAAATTGGCATCAGCCTAAAAAAAAATCTATATTGGTGAGGCCCTGCTGATTACATCTATTTTCATCAATTTCTCTGGGGAACAATGTGTGTAAAAGAGGTCAACCAGTATCATGCAGCATGTTGCGTTGAACCTTTCAAGGATCCACTGTACATTTTTGGGGTCAAATACCTTGAAAGTGACGCGTGAGTAATGTAATTGTTTGCTTGGAGATCAGATTATTATATGTAGCTTAACGCTGTGTAAACAGGCTTTACTGTTAAAACCTCACATTTTTGTGGTGGAAAGAGTAATAAGGATCGGGGATTAAGGGAGGTGTTTAAAATGGTCTGGTAACAATCAGCCAAGATCCTATGTGTGTGCGTGTCTGTGTTTGTGTGTGTGTGTGTCTGAGCAGGTGGTGTATTAAAGGCCCATTTTAACAGTCTTGCTCCATCTCATTTCCACTCACCACTGTTTGACTTTTGACCTACGCTTGTTAGAGGCAGAGCTATCAATAATGGCATGCGTACAGCTCATACACACACACACTGGGCAAAAAAGACAAGGTCACGGTCAGTGTCATCTGGTGTCTTTTTTTCCAGTCGCCCATCTCACACCTCTTCCCTAATTACCACTCATGAGCTTACTGTTATTGTTGCGCTGTATATTGACACTTCATGTGAAAGTCCAATGTTTATTTGACTCTCCAGAGAATGAGGTGATCAGTCTGCCAACCAGTCACCTCAAAGGGATGTGTCCGTGTGTTTAAGGCTTAAAAGATAACCTTGAGGAATCTAGGAATTTTTTGTTCTGTTATTCTTGTCATAAAGAAAATCTGCCAGGACCAAAGCAACACATGTAACACATGTAATAGACACTATATTTTTGCTAAATGAAAGTTCTGAAAACTGGAGTTTTGTGGTTATTATAAGTGATTAACTCGCAGAAGTCGTCCGAACATGTACACTTTAAAAAGAGAATTGTTGACCAACTTAATTGAATTGTTTCAATTGGTAAATTAAGTTAATCCAAGTTAATAATTAATAATGAGCTCATTAAGTTTATTTAATTGAGTTCATTAAACTTTATATATTCATTTTGGGATTAACTGAATTCAATTGTGTGTTACCAATTGAAGCAACTTAATTAAGTTGTTCAACAATTTTCTTTTTAGACTGACTCGTTTTTCCTGGGTAATATTTGCAGCCCCTGGATTGGCTGGCAACCAGTTCAGGGTGTACCCCGCCTACTGCCCGAAGCCAGCTGGGAAAGGTCCCGCGACCCTTGTGAGGAATAAGCGGTTAAGAAAATGGATGTGTGTTTCCAGCCAGTCAGCTTGAAAGGAGATTTGCATGTAGTGGGAGAAGATATGTTGATACAACATGGATACCTTAATCTTGCAAATCAGGGTACTGTAGCTCCAAAGGACTTTTTTTTTTGTTCTCCGTTTCGTTTGTTCTCATTCTGTTCTGTTCTTGTTCGAGGCCTGAAACTATTATGAAAATGCTATGCAAAAGTCATTTGAAACTGCTAAAAATTGCTAGAAAAGAAAAGTCCACAAGCTCTGATTTTAAAATGGACATTCTCGGATAGTTGGTGTGTAGGCTTTGTGTGCTGTAGACCAAAGACAAGAGAACGCATGGGCAAGACAACCTCTCTGAGGAGGATAATCATTACAAACTTGTGTGTACCGAATGTATGACAGGCCCAACCAGTATACATTTTATGGCTACGCGCTGATAGGCCTTAAATAAAACAGCAATATTTTGTTGGATGAGTCAGTAGTTGGCTTTATATGCCGGCAGCTGTTAGTGAGCTCCTTTCCTTTTTCTCTCATTCTCAGTCTGATCTCACATTGATGGGATCATGTGACGTGAATGTTTACAGCCTTTAATCAGTCGTTAGGTTTAAGTAAACATTGCACAGACGACATGAGACACCAATACCCGAGTCTTGCTGTTTGAACTGACACAAAAGCGCAGCCATCAAACGTAGAAGCCTCACTGCTGAGAGCTGTTGGCCTCTAGAGGAACATGACAAGAATGACAATTAAGCTTTACTAAACGCATGGGGCTCAGCATCTGTATGAGTTTTGTAAGTGAGACAATCTTAATTAACACTAGTTTGTGGTGCATTTCGTTTGTGTAATGTGTGATATTTAAAACCCTCCAAATCCGAAGCTGCGGCGACAGGACAACACACTTGTTTTTCAAATTACCGTAATTCCTGAACCGCTAGCGCTAGCAACGTAATTCCAATGGCTTCTGAAAGCAGAGCTTTACGTAGATACCACATACATTACAGCTAGTAGCTAGCAGATTGTCACGTGTGGAGGAGGGGGCGGTCCCGCGTCATTGAGAGGAGTAACTTCAAAGTACCGTAACTCCAGAACAATTTGCGCTAGCAATGTAATTCCAATGGTTTCTGAGAGCCGAGAAGCGGAGCTTTGCATCGCTTCCACATACATTACGGTAGCTAGCAGATTTTCATGTGTGGAGGGAGAAGCGCTGTGTCATAGAGGAGAGTGACGCAGGAGACAGAAGATGACGCATGTCTTACAAATCAACATATCCACAGAACTATTTGCGCTCGTATCTGAAAGCAGAGGAGCGGAGCTTTACGTTGAGAGAAAAACAACAACCCTAAAAACAATAAAAACAGGAGGACTGCTATGATAATAGTACTAAAAGGGTTTTAAGAACTGTAATGGCACACAAAACACTTATTTGACCACCTTTTTCGATTTATATCAACTAAAACAGACATGCTTATGAATAGCTTTTCCTCTCCAGTTTTACTTAACTTCCTATGTTTACAAATATTTTATGTACCCAGACAAATGTGCAATATCTAACACACTTCTAAAAGCAGGTTTGGAAGTTTCTCACATTAAAACCATAACCAGTGATTTGAGGGTTTGTTCATATCCTTTATTATTAAATTTGAGCAGCTACGTACAAAGAGAGAATGTCTACAAATTAGTCAAGTGTGGTTTTTTTTACCCACTATAATGCGACCTCAATTTGATATCCAATATAATCAAGTTAGTTTAGGTGGTCTGCCTTTTCTGATCATGGGGAACTGCCAAATACAAACACCCCACGACCATCGCGTCAGAAATGAACCAGAATGTTCTTGTATGCTGTTTTCTGGTGAGTTTATGATGGCGGTGCCTTGACTTGTTTATTTCCTACTAGTGTTAATTTTATCCGTCGTTTTAAAATTTGGTCTCAATTTTAGTCCAGTTTTAATCACACTAGTTAGTTTTTATTATAGTTAGTCAACCTCATCCCGTTTTTATTTAGTCCATTTTTAGTTGACTATAAATCTAGCAAACTTTTGTTTTAGTCCAAGAAAACATAATTTTATTTGTCTAGTTTTAGTCAACAAAAACTGTCAACGTTTTAGTCTAGTTTTAGTCAGGACAATCATTTTTGTAGGCAGATTATGTTGAACATTTCGGATCCAAAACTATTTCACACAAAAAATTCTCTCATCTTTTTGATGAAAAACAACTTGACACACAATTACAGTACATATCAACAAATTGCCACTATGGCTGCATGCTATATAAACTAGTAATTTAGCCAGCATTAGTTAGCGGTCCACCTCCTGTCTGTCCCATGTGTTTGTGCATGTTGCACTCGCTAGCTGCAGATTTGAAAGGGGTTGTGTCACTGTGTGTCACAGTGACGGATTAGCAAAGACAAGATTTTACTAAATCAAATGATTTTCGTCTCGTTTTGATTCATGAACTAAAATGTCAATACATTTTAGTCCAGTTTTTATTAAGTGAAGTATATTTTCGTCTCGTTTTCATTAGTCGACGAAAATGCATACTGATTTAGTCAGTTATTGTTTACTAATGAGGGTTTTAGTCTAGTCGAGTCTAGTAATTGTCCAGAGAAAAATGTGTGTTGACAAAATTATTTTTGTTTAGTTTTTGTTGACGAAATTAACACTATTTCCTACGAGAGTTTAGTTTTGTGTGTGTGTGTGTTTTTTCCTGAAGAAATTGAAGGTAGACCAACCTTCTCGAAATGTTCTTCGATCTTTAGGGTTCTAGTGTATTAGATGTGATGTAAGTTGAGCATGTCAAGATGCTGATTACTTCATGTTTTGTTTACGCTGTCCACATGGCCTGCACTGTTCCAGATGTGATGGATTGCTTTTGTTCGAAAGAATACCTACAGTGTTTAAATCGCAGAGGGAAACAATATGTAATGCCATGTGTTTGCAATATGCTCCGAGACAAGTGCCCAGCCACCTGCAAATAAATGCCATTTTAATGGCGTGATGCATGGGATGTTTGAAAGCATTGTTTGGCCTGACACTCGTACAGCACATTTGTCTTCTGAGAGCACATTTTGTGGCACTTTGCTTGTTGCTCGCATACATCGAGACGGTTAGACATTTTTCTTGCAAGGATCTGGGTATTTGATGTTTGTGTGTGAGTCCAGATGGAGTTCGTACTGTATTATGATGGTAAACACGACTCCTTCATTATCAGTGATGCACTCATTTTCCTTTTTATTGAACTTTCCTGGCACCCTTAATTTATGAAATGTGTGCATGTGGTTTTTGTCAGACTTTAAGGGCCTATGTAAAGTCATAGCCATCTTTAGGTGAGATATTGAATGTCCCTGTGTCTGAACTTATATACCTTTTCTTCGTGACCCCCCCGCCCCCCCCCATGCATGAACATATTATTCTTGAGGAGGCAAGCATTGTGTTCACAGAGTACTGACTCATAGGCGTCATGATTGATGTGATTTTGCAAGAAGATAAAGTCAAAAGGGAATCATTTTGTCTCACTGCTAATATGATCAGAAAACTATAATCTTTCTGCCAAAAATGCAAAACTACTGGTTTAATTGCTGTTAATCCATTCCTGATTGAATTTGTTGAGGAGGCTTTGCTGTTGTTTTTTAATCACATTTGGAATTTGGAATTTGGATCCTGCCAAAACAAAGTCTCTATATTTCAGTAAACTCCAGAAAAGTTGCTTGCACAAGAGTTTGGCTTGTTTCTTGTCAGGCCACGAGTGTATTCTCCTCTTTAATCGTCTTGTCTTCACTCGGAGCATATGGCTGGTTGGATTGTTAGACCTTCTCAGAGGCCATCTATCACTCTGTGGTGTCGTGCTGAGTAGGAGATTCACAGCCAGCTTTCCATTCTCAAACCGAGAGAAAAAATAAAAAGAGAAGAAAGGGAAGAAATCAAAATGGAGAAACAGCAAGGCAGTTGAGAAAAGACAATGTTATGAAAATAACTATATTTTGCCAGGCAGCCGTGGAATGTCAAATTTTTCAATTTTGCACCCTAAAACTACGGCCCGACCCATATGGATTTTTGAGGCTGTTGGCAATTCTGATATTCGGCTGGGCTGCTACAGTGTGCTAACGTATCTCATCTTCTATTCAAATCTGTGGCTGGTACCATCTGAATGCACTGCATGCCACAGCGAGCACAGAAACCAATCGAGCTGTTAGCGCTTGCCGTCCGTCCCCAACATCCTCTAGACCAGAGTCATTATAGTTTTGGAATTTTCATTTTAGTTAGTTTTTTATTTTGTTTTGTTTTGTAAATTATTTTTTTTTAAATTTGTTTTCTGGGTGGTTCTGTTAGTTATTTTTAAATTAGTTTTAGTTATTTAAAAAATGCTTGGTTTTAGTTTAGTTTTAGTTAGTTTCAGTATTAGTTCAGTTGAAATGTTTGAAAACATGGAATATAAGATTAGATTTCTGTCAGAGTTGTATTTTAAATGTCAAAAAATTAGCAAATACTTAGATAGAGGTGAATTTCATCTTGGCTATTCGGGTAACCAAGATCAAAAACAGACTTTTTTTGTATGAATCACTAGTTCTGAGAAGATTTATGCAAGTTTCTCGTCAGATGTGTTACCAAATTGTTTTCTTTGACCTTTGCCAATGTTTATTTGTTGTGTTGCATTTCTGTTTTGGTATTCAAGATGTCTAAGAAAGAGACATGATACGAAATAATCATACAACTATAAAGTGACGAGGTCCTCTTATGTTGAATGGGTTCAGAAGGAATGAAAGATGAAACACCTTTGAATTTATGACAATTGAGAGAGTAATGAAGAACAAATAGGAAAAGGGGAATCAAATCTCCAGTGGTACTGTATATTCTCAAGACATGCATTCCCAAAGTGATCTTACAAGACTGCTTGCAGTGGCCCAAGAAAGTGAAGGATGCAAGCCAATCCTTTTGCTGTGAGTGGCTCGAGCTGACACCTCAAACCAAGAGCAGATGTTTGACTAACTTCACTTGGCTTTGTCCCCTCCCCTGGCAAAGCAGACAAACATTGGGTCTGGTGCAGCCAAATGCCCCACTTGCAGCATTACCCGTCCAGATCTGCAACAGTAAATGATCGTTGTTTTAAGTCCAAATAAAACGGGCTACCAAAAAGAGAACACATCAACTCAGCCAACTTCGCTCTAAAGTGATGCTGCAGTTTATAATGTTGTCATGCAAAAGTCTTAACCAGCCATTTCCACACCAAGGTAATACTTGGGCGGGCAGAAGAGAGTTGTCGCAGTTGTCGAAGGCAGAAGAGAGTTTTTGCTGTATGTATTCAAAAGAGGAGATGGAACAAGAAAGTGAATAAAAAGAGATCAAATGAAACGCCAGACTGCAGCGTGACCTCCTGTCTCCTGTAGTTCATTTCATTTACCCCGTTTGGACACCACCCATTTGGCGATGTGTAGCGACCGGGCGCTATCCGCGGAGACCACCCCCGGGAGGCCACCCGCCCAAGTAGATTTCAAATCTTTAGGAAACACTGCTGAACCCTTGTCTTCTTACTTATTATTTTAACGATTAGTTATTGTTTGTTCTGGTGCCCTTTTATTCAAGAATAGCACAAAACAGTTTGCTCTGGTACCCTATTATTCAAGCATTATTCAAGCACAGCATGTTCCTTTTGAAATGAATTTAAATGATTCTCGTTGTCAGCATGTACACGTGTGTGGTCGGTTGTTTGTCAAGAGAAGGGAGCTTGAATCTTAAAAAAACCCTCATCTTTAATAGATGAGAAGTTTGTTTAATCTCATTCTTTACCATGACAATTGTTTGAGATCTCCAAGATGGGACGAAAGGAGAGATTCTCTGGCAGCAACTATAGAAATGGTCCTGTGTCTCCATGAAGCAAGCTGTGGTGGTCTTGGAACAAAACATGGGCTGCATTGTCATAAATTTAGAAAAATCATCTCAAAGTGTGTCTGCCTCGTGCTGAGGTCTTTGTCTGTGGACCAACCAATAGGACAAAGCATGGAATGAATGGTAAAATTGACTCCATGTTAGCAGTGACCCAATGCTTAGTCCATTGCACAGTGGATATTTTATTAAATTAAATGATAAAGATTGCAACAATCATAGGCTGTTTGACAGTCAGGAAACCAATCAGAAGCACATGGCTTCAAAGTTTTCTTTGTTAAGGTGTATGGTTGGAAAAAGTCCCAATCTTTCTTCAAGAACATCTGGCTAGAACATCCTTCAAAGTGCTGGGCGAAGTCCCAGTTTTGTCATTATGACTTGCTGGAGAAGTGGGACTTGGGAGCGAAGAGTTATGAGAGGCCCGGTTGAAGCAGGTGCCCCCCGTAGTGTTCTTCCTGCACCTGCCTGATGTTTGACAAGATTTACTGTTCCTGTGAGTGCAAAATGATTGAGTACCACTTAATATGTAATATTTCAAACTCGAAGAACTCACTGACTGTTCCAGTTCATATTGTAGTGTATTAGTAGGCATCAGACATATGATGAAAATTTCATATAGTCAGTGGTTGAAAGAATTTTGATACTTGTTTTTAAAGAAGGATTGTATGAATAATGGCTTCAAATTTAGTCATTACATTCAAAATGTGTTTTTCATCCAATGGGGACAATCCACCTCGCAATTTCAGGTTGTTCCTACGACCAAACATCTTTAATATGCAGTTAATAATTAATTGTTTTAAACATTCAGGACACTGAGTAGATAGACCCGACTCATTATCCACATTTACAAAAAAAAAACAAAAAAACAGCAAATATGCAACAAAAGATTTTAATTCTTGTCTTCTTCTTCTCCTAACCCGGCAAAGCTATTGTCGCACCTGTATGTGCTTTCACACAGTGACATGGCTTCCCGGAATGAGAAAAGTAGACGCATTGCTTTCAAATGATGATTCCCCATTTTGTGGAAATGGTGTAAATACGGAAAAGATGCACGAAAAGCCCAAAAATATGTCTTTTAGTGTCAGTGTTAAAGGAGATGGATTACAAATGTTAACTGTAGCAATAATGATGTGGCGTTTTTAGAGTATGTTGTGATGGCAGTGCTTATGATAATTGTTGCTTTAGAAAAGGGAGAATCTGGCGTGGCATGTGTTTGCCTTGCTGCCCTGTTTGTGATCTGGTCCTCATCACCCTCATCAGTCACACAGCCTGCTGGGATCAAACCTAACATTTCGGAGCCCAGAAAGTAGCAGATGTCCGCCAAATAGACATTTTTCTTGCTTTTGCTCCACTATTTGAACATAATTTTGTGGCATTTGTAATCAAGTTTAATAAAATATTCCATTCTTAGATAGGTATTGATTGAATCAGTTTAACTGCATTCTCAAGCAAGTGTCTCATAAAAAGTACTGCCAGGTTTATTTAGGTCCAAGCTCTTTGATGGTTCAGGAGCAGGCACACCTTGGGCAACTCTGCTTTTCGTTCGACTCCCTGCCCATAGGACTGACGTTTCCCTGCAATTTGAGCGCAATCAGTGCACAATTATACCATTACCAGAGGTGTGTGACAAGATGCCTAACAGGATAAAAGGTGAACGCTTAACAACTGCCCTCTTACTGTAGAAGATTATGGCATAATATCTACTTAAAACATCAGGTGTGACTTTTACGGCCCTCTATTGACCTGCTTATTGGAAAAGCAGCGCAGCGGTTAGCGTCTCTCAAACAACAATCACACCTGATGCATTTGCCAAGAAATTTTCCACTGAGGAGCTTAAATTCACTAAGTGTGTCTAGCAGTGGTGAAATAAATACTGTGCTCTTGCGATCAAGACAGACAACATCGCTCACTACTGGTGCTAGCATCAGCTTCAACAAAGGAAACATTTGAGAAAGTAAGATATCTGCGTTTAATTGGCAAAATTCCGGCCCATTATTATTATTGTTTGAGAACTCTGTAATGGGCTGGTGGATTAATCAGTCGGGCCATAATTTATAAATAAATAAACATTGTAAACCCCCCTCCATCGCAGAATCCAGGTTCCCAGTTTCTTTCTTTTTTTCTTCCTTGTCCAGTAATAATTCAGTATTGTTGTTTCCGGGTGTAGTACCAACATTTCCTGTTTCTCAACATATTAAATGTTTTTTTAATGTAGTATTTTAAACTGTGTTGCTATTGTTAAACACACTTTCACTGGGCTCCCTTAAAATTAGTATATGTTTTATTTTCAGTGTGGCATTAATACTCATTTATTACTCTATTTATTACTCTCCATTTTTTTCTTTAACTATACTTATGTTGCATAGCTGTTGTTGGCATAAATCACACTGCCTACATAGAGTGATGTATCAAATTCTTTTTAATTGTTTCATATTGTTTGAAAGCACTATATAAATAAAGATGACTTGACTTGTTAAAATCCCAACAAAGTACAGTATCAACAAATTATTTGGTGTCCCTGTTTTGAACTAGACATACACTTTGGTTAGTAGCTAAAGGCTTACACTTTTAATTGTCAACGAAACCACTAGCAACCAGCTCCAGCCGCAAGTGTTTCTCATCCCACTTGGGTCCAAATCACTAAAAGGCAGCTCGTTTTATGTTTTCCAAGTCTCTGTGTTTGATTTAAATGTCAAGGGCAGAGTATGTTAACATACCACATTGTTTAGGTCATACGTCTTGCATCGTCTCTCGCTGGGCACACAGATGAGGTACAAACTCAAGTTAAGTCACTGCAAATTTACAAACCAAGGTTATTTCACTCTGATTCTCTTACTTCAAAACAAAAATGAAAAACATGTGCTTATCTCATATCTTGCATTCGTTTAATATACATAGGTGGTTTGACCTGACTGGTTTGACTTGAATGAAGCCTTGCTGTATGAAGGAAGACTCCATGCTGTTAGCAATATGCTTGTGGAGTCATATGGAACTATATTGGAAACACATTTTGCCGTCTGTGCTACTCTTAACACGCAGTGTCAAGTTAATATTATGTGATAGACTGCATCTAATAGCTTTTGATGTAACGGCTGTAACAGTAGATTAGTGTGGAGTTGGCCATAGTAGATGAATTGTCACATTGATTTCTTGTTTTTTTTGTCAGGGGTTGCCTGTTTTGTTGTACGCTTCTTCTTCTGCTGCTGCTGCTGCTGATGATGATGAATGAACTCACTGTGTTTAATTATTGGCTATTTGTCATGACCGGCATTTCACTAACACTTACAGTACTTCGGAGTGGCACAAGTCCAAGCGAGCGTCGATGGCACCACTGGTAATCACATCTATGAGATGTGCCAGAAAACTTCAGGACTGGTGTCACAAAAGATAGTATTTCAAATCCAAACCACAAATGACAAGTTTTGAAGTAATCCCCTTTAAGTCGTAAAGGGATACTTGACTCATTGAGACATTTTATACAGTACGTAGATCATATTTTGTCTATAATTAATGTGATAACTTCATTACTTTTCATAAACAATTAATACATTTAAAAACTAATTTTGACACTTTTTATCCACTGACTACTGACGAGTATTGCATTCAATTGGAAAAAAAAAAAATTCTGTTTTTCTGACAATTTTTTCCTGATGCTTTGTTTTATTTATTTATTTATTTTTAATTTTCTGTTTTTCTCAATTTGTTTTCTTCTGTTTTACAGATTTTTTTCCTCTTTCATTTAAAAATATTCCCAAAAACGGGGGAGTTGGGGGTGGGGGTAGGGGGGATGGGGGTTGCTGGCTATTCAGAATAACAGGAGAAAAAAATATTCAGAAAAACAGGAAAAAAATATTCAGAAAAACAGGGCAATTTTTTTTTAAATTACTCCGGAAAACAAAAGCTGATGCTCTGTTTTTCTTAGTATTTTTATTTTTATTTTTTACCCCTGAACTCTAAGTGACTTGTCGCAGACACTTTTCTGCATACCTCCAACGTACCTTCAACTATATCACTTAGTAAAACTGGCTCAGTTAAGGCATGTATATGAACATGTCAATTGATCGGCATGATTTTAGTAAGCTAACCATTAAGTTTAGACGGAATCGTATTGCATGCGGGAAAGTGTCTGCCATTAGCGAGTCTGCAACAAATCACTTGGAGTTCAAAGGTAAAAAAAAAAAAAAGAAGAAGAAAAACTCAGAAAAATAGAAGCTGGTGCTCTGTTTTTCAGAATAATTTTTTCTCCTATTTTTCTGAATATCAAAATAAACAGCAAAACAGAACAAAAATATTCAGAAAAACAGAAAATTACACAAATAAACAAAGCTCCCCAAAAATATTTGTCAGAAAAACTGTTTTGTTTTTTCCCCTAAGCGAACGCAATACGTTTCTGTAACTGACAGTTTTTTTAAATAAAAAAGAAATATATGTAAAAAGTGAGTACTTCATAACAGAGCATAGAGGAATAACAAAGAAGATATGGCCTGCTTTGGAAAGCTAAAACCTAAGTTTTTGTCATCGTTTTAGTTCAGGTCAGCGGTAATCACCCGCATTCCGCCACCCAGAAGTACTGTACCTGGTGCTCATTGTTTACAAACATTTTGAAATGTCCAATTGCACCCACTCATAGATGCTTAACAGGAAAAAGTAGGCTCAGAAGGAGTTTGTCTTCGTGGCCGGGTTCCCTTCCTGCACGTTTTTGGTGTATCCTTCTTCAGATTGGACTTTTCTTTTCTACTCCTTTCTTTCTGTTTTTACTTGCATTGCTACCATTTTAGGGGCCAAGTTCAATTTGAATACATATGAAGGCCTTTTCCCCACTTCCTTCTTTCTTTAACACGTTTTCATGGTTCATGGTGTCATTGAATAATTTATTGTTTATGTCAATGGCAGTGTTTGTGCGTGAGTGTCTGCTTCTGATAGTAGCAAGGCCATGCCTCAGTGTTTGAGCAGACTTGTTGAAATGAGCCATAACATTGACTGCTGTATTGCTGTATTCTCTGCTTCACACGACTGGCCTTTCTATCAGATAGACAGCATGACATGATCCAGACCCCACTCTCCGCCACACACAAGCACACGTACACACACATGCAGCTTTCAGTGTTTCTCCTGCTTTCTTCAGGTCTTCGCCGATTGTTGTAAAGCTTTGCTACCAAGTGAGAATATCACATGGTCTCAGACAGGCCTTTATTGTGTGACCAGAATGTGCAATAAATGTTTGGACACTGTCTTCAAAGGAAGCTAATGATTAATGACGTTATTGAATGTAATTGAGTCTCATTTGTTACTTGCGGCATAATAAATGGCAGTTTAATGTTAGCTGGATTAAGTGCTTGTGTCTGTGTTTGTGGAGCACTTCATCATTCGTATCCCTTCTTCATCATAGAATGATCCACTTAGGCGTTAGTTACCATATATCAATGAGTCAAATTTTATCAACTTTATCAGCTTATGAACTCGCATACGCAGCTGTACTTATGGAGTATGGGCCTTGCACATATGCACAAACTTAGTCTTGTCTGGCCAAGATCACACATTTGTAGCTTGAGGGTTCTCAAGTGTGTGCTTGTGAGCACTTTCATGTTGGCCCCAAGTGAGGGTGGAGTGCTCAAGCATTGTTTTCCTTTGCAAGAGAGCAAATGATGCCCTGCTCTTGGCAGGCGACAAATGAGAACTCCACTTTACTGGCCAGTAATACTATCCCTTGTCTTCAGGCTACTAGCTGTTGTTTGTGTGCTCAGCTCAAACAGAAACTATAGCAAACGTTCTTCAACATGCTAACTAAGGATTAACGACCATTAAAAAGGGTAGCTTGTTCCCAGGGAATCAAGTTAGCCTCTGTCCCATTTACTCTTCAATGTGTGTCAACTCCCCACGTTCTTTGAGAAGTCCAGTGTGACGTATGAACACTTGGACATAAATCCAGAAATTATTTGGACAATTAGTTTGGATGATTTTCTAGGATTAAAGTCCTTTTTACACTGCACTTGCTTTTCTTGGTGTTCGCCACAGCGTACAAGGACAAGAATGCCCTGGTGCAAGTGTGCTAATATTTTGTGGCGCTTGCATAGCAGCTAACCAGCAAGTAACAGGTGTTTTTTTTTAAATGTGTATTTCTTGTGCACAATATTTAATAAACAAAACGCCATGGTAAAATGAAAAAAAAGTAACACATTTCTTACCTGCATTACGGCTGAGGTAAATGAAAGTGTGACACACTTTCAAACGTCTTTATTCCGGTTAATATTGAAATAAAAATATTTAAAATCACATTTTAAATCAACTCCAAAGGCTCATGTAGTAAATTAAAGTCTAAAACAAAGGACATTTTCACTATAATTATGGTTAGTTTTAGTTAGTTCCGTAAACATAAAATGTAGTTTGTTTAAAATTTTTAATAAGCATTTTCTTTTCTTTTTTTTGTTTAGGAAATTGTTTATTTATTAATTTTAGTGTTAGTTTTTTGTTATTAATTCAAATAACCTTGACTCGCACCAATACAAAGATATGGGACTGTATTGGGCCACCATGAAGCTACACACACTTTTCCTGATAGGGCCAGTACAAATGTATTCACTTAAATTGTTAGTGCATCTATTAAATCCTTCCCATAAATAGAATGACTTGAATACAGTAAAAAAATATACAAGTCTGGATCGATGCTTTGTTTACACCCATCAAACTTAACAAGGACTGTCTCCTTTTTATAAAGGACTTTGATGATTTTGAGCCAGCTTCTTCAGCTTTGAGCATGGAAACCAGAAAATTGGGGGAGCGTATACTCAGGGGTGCACATATCTTTTTTTTTATGGGTTACTCACATGAGTATCAGGAGATTGTGTTTGGTACTCACTGAGTGGTTTTAAGTAGAGTCTTCCTCAATGTCCTCCTTTGTGTCCCCACCGCTTTTATCTGTTTTAATTTTCAGCATGGTAAATGATGAAGTTGATGGAGATGCATCTCCCTGTTCCTGGTTGAGCCTCTGATTAGCGGTGTCCATCCATAGGTCAACAGCTGACTTTGGGTCATACGTGTCTCTGTGGTCTTTGTAGACAGGTGAATGTGCATCAGGGCTGTGAGTCAGACATGTGACAAACAAGATCTGTACTTGTTTTTTATGATGTTGAGATGTGAGAATCCCCTCTCACAAGTTGCACTGCTTAAAGGGAGTGTAAGAGACAGTTTAATCAGCTTGTTGATGTTTGGATACATATTCAGGTTACTTGTATTTACTATTCGAACCAAGTCATACACAGAGGAGGCTCCAAAGCGTTTTCCTGCCTGTTTTAAGTGCATCCATTCTCTCACAGTTATGTCGCTGTCAATTTGTAAGATGACTTCATATTCCTGAAGAATGCTTTTAACAGTTGTGTTGCCAAAACGGTGGTCTTGCATCTCCTGAGGCCATGTTGTGGGATCAAATACTAAGAAGTGGTCACATGACTTGAGGGAGTTGTATCTAATTTCAAATTCTTCAATTAACCATCTGAGTTAAGTTTGACTTGTCTCTGTCAGCGTCAGCATTGGAAACAGCGTGCGTCTCGTGGTGACCTTTCCTATCAAGCAGAAGTGTTAACTGTCTAATGGCCACCATTAGTTCATCTTGAAGGTATTATTTGATTACTATATTAAGTGTAATCTTTGCGTGTTCAAAAATAATTGAAAAATGAGATCTGATGAAGAAGCCTTCTTTATAAAGAATTTATTTTAAGAGCTCTTAAAAGACACAAGAGTAAATGCTTACATTCCAAAGGTGATGTTAAGCCTCGAGTGTGTCAATATGAAAATACACAGTTGTTTTATAGATGAAAAAAGCATACTCCTCCTCTGAGGCTGGACAAAGGGTTAGTAATTATAATAGACAGACAAGTGATTTACTGACATGTTTACTCCAGTTCCGTCCAAAGCCGGAAATATATGATTAGACAGGTACTACCATGCGACCTAGACTCCCTCAGACCCACAGTGTTATCTTCCATGAGAACTTGAGAACCCGCCTCCCATGTGCATTCCTATCTCACCAGCTGGAAGGGAGTGAAAAGTGTTATTCATTACAATACAGTTATATGTCCAATATATTTCACACAAACATTATCACAGTTATATGGCATCTATATACTATAAGTAAATTCATAAACAGTAAAAATATGCATAGAAAATGTTAAATGTCTTCAATCTTTACATTGTCCAATTTTTCCTTGTGTTACCAATAGCAAGCATGTTTGCCAGAAAACATTGAAAATGCTCTGTGCAGATATGCTGCAATTCCCTTGTGTCACTTTTAGCCAGCTGCATTTTAATGGCTAGATCTGGATATTTTTAACAGTGTTTCATGTCTCAATGCAGAATATCTGATATTATGAAAATTACTTACCCAGTTTCACAAAAGAAATCCCATTCTCTTCACACATTTTTATCAATGTAGCAGTGTTTTTTGCACCACCTTTCTGTAAATAAAATTGCAGCAGCTTGATCAAACAGTGATTAAATGTCTCACATTAAGGCACACTTTGATCAGCTGACTTTGCACAGTTCTCTAGTGTGTGCACGGTGCACACCAGCGAGTTGCTTAAGTTTCAGCACAACGCCGTTGTACGCACCAACATTGACAGCAGCATCATCTGTGCACACAGCGACCAGTTTAGCGCTCCAGTTATCCAATCCTGCGTCCTGGAAAAGTTTGACTAGTCCGTCGGTTGTGGCTTCAGCACCCAGTTCAATCTAAGGAAGTCAAAGGTAAATTCTCCGTCACTGGACACTGACACGACGTAAACGATCTCCTGCTCAGTTTTTGTGATGTCCTCCGATCCATCAAAATGCAGCCCCCAAAATTCAGAAGACTGCAGCTTTGCTCCCAAATCCCACTGATGGTTGCGCAATGCTCTGAATTATGAGCGTGCCACCTTCAAGAAGAATGATACACACTGCCGACATCCACTCCAAGCCGCTTCAGTACAGGAATATCTTCAGAATAGGAAGACATGGGATATGCATGCTTACCGTTATGAAAGGTGAGGAGTAAAATATTGCACAGAGCTTGTTGTTCATCATTGAGTCTGTCTCGCACCTAGCAAGAGGACGACTGGCTATTTCTTCATGGCTAGCTTGTTGATTAGCAATAGCTTGCACTATATTCATGTGCTCTTTGCTCTTTTCATGTTTGTCAAATAAAGGATGGCTGAAATTCTTTGAGCCCTTAAAGAAACGCACCTGTTTTGTCAGCAAGATGTGGACATGAGCGGCAAATCTTGCACCACGGAAAGTCATGGAGTCAATTTTCAGAAAAAGCCCTCTTGTTCGGCTCAGGATTGGATCTTTTTTGGTGGTTTGATTCCAAAGAAGCTGCTTAATGTCTGTTGTTTCTTTGGCATCTTTCAAAGTTCTCTCCTTCATTGTACTCGACAAGAATGAATGAGATAGTGGATGGCAGTGTGAAAAACAGGTACGCAAAGGCACACCTTGATTCACATGACGTTACGCTTCCGTTATTTCTGTTGCGCATGCGTACCTGCGTACCAATTATTTGCACCCCTGCTTATACTATACACGAGTAGCAAGGAAAGTTTGCTTTTGAAGGGTGATTTTGGGGGAACTTATATCCGAATGCGTATTATGATGGAGAAATTATAAGATCATCAAAATATGAAACTAATTAACCATTGAGTAAATACAGCAATTGTACCAGTACTCACATTTTCAGGGCTACGATCGTCCTATTTGTGAATCAAATAATATTTTTTTTATTTTTTGGTAAAAATTATTTTGAGTCTATCGTTGCCTAACGTTTGGAAAAGCTCTGACGGGTCTTTAGTACGCCACATTCAGTTCCTGCTTGTTTGTAAGTCTTGTTGCCTTCACTATTGTCTATATTAACTAAAAAAGCATGCTTTGTTGGCTTGACATTAGACCATTTATTGGCTATTTAATTTGTGCACTTGAGGATGGAATTTATTATCAATAAAACAGTAATGTTGTCACTTGGCTTTGTTTGTTTCTTAATGGAAAATAATTGAATGAGAGTTTATTGATCTCACACTGGCAAAATACTGTATTTACAGCTGCAGTCGACATTAGTAGCATATAAGAATAAAACCAAATCTCGATTATATAGCCTAATATATACAGTTTTTATAACACCAGCCACCAGGGCCCAGATGTTCAAAACTCGGTTATATCTAGTAGATTTAACCAACCGTTAACTTTAACGGCACTGTTATTTTGTTGTTCAAAACTCTGTTAACTTTAACCGGGTGTTAACTTGCTTCTTAGCACACTTAAGGACCACCGCTAACTTTTTAACAGTGTGGTTATGGTTGAGTCTGCGTTCGTGGCTAATGCTGCCTTGCCCGTTGAGCGCAAGAAAAAGAGTCCATCAAGGGCTTGACTTTGACATTGGTGATTATTCTGATGAAGAGTTACGCACACGCGATTGCTTAGCAGTAATACAATGCCAAGTCTCATGCCGAATCAAAAGAGAAAGAATAAAAATGTGTTTTTTAAGACGAGTTCTAAAAATGGAAAGAGAGCGGGCTTGCCCGACATTTAGTGGGAGGGGATTCCAAAGAGAGGTTACCTGTAATGTTTCTTGTTTGCTTTCACGTCAATAATCAAACGGACAACAACACTGTGAAGAGTGGCTAATTATTTACTTTAATTTAATATACTACTACTACTACTAATAATAATAATAATAATTATTATTATTATTATTCAATTTTTTTAATTTATAACAGTTACAATTACAAATATTAGATGAAGAATACACACTTACAAGAAGTATGTAAATACAAAAACAAGACAAATAATTCAAAACTATTCTATCAAAATATTACACAAATATACAAATCAGTCAAAAATACACATATGTTAGACATAAAAAACATTTGACAAAAATATGGGGCGGCACGGTGGCTGACTGGTTAGCACGTCTCCCTCCCAGTGCAGAGGATGTGAGATCGAGTCCGGGCTTTGGCCTTCCTGGGTGGAGATTGCATGTTCACCCTGTGCTTGCATGGGTTTTCTCCGGGTACTCCGGTTTCATCCCACATTCCAAAGATATACATGGCAGGTTAATTGAACACTCTAAATTGTCCATAGGTGTGATTGTGAGTGTGCATGGTTGTTCGTCTCTGTGTGCCCTGCGATTGGCTGGCAACCAGTTCAGGGTGTACCCCACCTACTGCCCGAAGCCAGCTAGGAAACGCTCCAGCACCCCCTGCGACCCTTGTGAGGACAAAGCGGTTAAGAAAATGGATGGATAAAAAACATACAAATAAGTAATTTCACAAAACTCATAAATTGCTTCATCCATTGATTGAATAACACTTATTTGTCAATAGAAAAGTTCCTGCTTCTTTTTTGGGGGGTTGGGGGGCGAGTGGCAAGGTTTGTTTGAACAGTATCCATTTCTTTCATCGACCCGGAAGTAAACAAAAAGATGTAATTGTGGGATATGTCGGTACTAACCAGTGACGTAAACAGCACGGTTAACTTTGACGGATTCGTAAATTAACAGCGTGACTAACCATGTTTAGCTAGTTAACGGCAGGTTAGGAATTTAACCGGTGGTTAGGGGTTAAACAGTGGTTAAAATAACAGAGAATTGAACAACCGGGCCCCGGTAGAGAGACTAAGCAGAATGAACTTGTGTGGTAACTTGGCATGAATATAAAAGATGCTATATTGTATGTACAGAAGTGACTTTGAATAGCGTCGATTACTCTGCAACATTCTTTGTAGAAAAAAAAAACTATACATATGAATAGTCTTCAGCACAGCAATTGAGAATGATACTAAACACATAATAGAAAGATGGCTAGATACTTAATATTACAGTGGCACATGTTTTCGTTTTGCTTTGGCTTTTCTGCATCTGTGATCCAAACTTATTTTACAATGTTTGGCAGTTAAAATGTCACTGTTTGTTTTTCATGTAGGGAAAAATTGTTTTGAAATGTAAAAATCAGAGGCGATCAAATTTGATCTTGGACGTTTGCTGTATTTCTACATTCTATTTCTGCTTGTTGAGTTAAACTACATGCACATTTGAAGACTGAAAGTGAATATTCGTGATGCACGTTGGAAAAGGCTATTTTCACACAACCAGCAGCCTGGAAAAGATCCCTGCAGGCAGCCCAATGCGCTCTGCTTTTGTCTTCATTCCACAATTTGGCAAGTTCATATGGTGTGGAACCCTCTGTCGAAGGCAACATGTAATCAGAAACAGACTAGCCAAGAGAGTGGGTCATAAGTCAAGGTAATATTTATATTATTGTAATAACTCAAGCAGATCACATTTCAAAACAAGAGTATGTAACACCCCCTGTATCGCACAAGGAGCAAACTCATTTTGCACTGTCAGCATATAGTTGCCAGCGAGACGCAGTGTACATAATCTACAGTGGGTAAAAACACTTCTGGCATCATCATTGGGAAAGAAGTCTGATTTTTATGTGAACAAATTTGCATGCAGAAAGATTGCAACACCAGGCGCACCACAACAAGTGTCTGATACATCTCACTCGTGCTTTGGAATACACTAATGTGTTAAATAACAGGACTAAATGTGCAGAAAAAGATGTTATTTGAATGGATGCATACTAAGAATCAAAGTTACAACTGCTTTGTGGGTTTCTCCCAGCCAGATCTTTAGACAAATTGTACAACTTTGCCGACTGTGCTGGGCTGCACCTGATCCTGGGCCTCAACGCGCTGCACCGAAACCCTGACAACTCCTGGAACACCTCTTCCACGCTCACCCTCCTCAAGTACAGCGCTGGCAAGAAATACAACATCTCCTGGGAGTTGGGCAACGGTCAGTAGAATATGACTTACATTGTTTTCACGCAGGGCATTTCAAAATCAGGATGGCTAAGGTCTAAGGCCTTACGATAAGGTCACAGTCTTAAGGTCAAATCCTACTTCTGAAAATAACCTTTGCAAAGTCATCCATTTCGGGACCAATGAAAGTTATTTGCGCATGTGTACTGAAAATACTAATGTGCACGCCACATTCGACAGTGTCAGTGCGCATTTGAGTGCTAAACATACAGCAGTTCAGTCAGTAGGACTGCGGTGAGGCAAGCTTCCAGTCAATTGCATTGACAACTATATACAGTATTACTTGTTAAAGTTGGCCCTCACAGCCTGTGAACAGCAGTTGCGGCTACTGGCTAGCCTCGGATGGGTCCCCACCAAACGGCTATACTCACGTTGGGGCATCTCGGTCTCACTATGTCATGGCTTTGATGGTCCGTCAAAATATGTCTTGACGTAAAAGTGGACTATGATGCACAAAAGAATTGGAATGAACTGCGTTAAATCAGCTAGCAGGGTCAATATATATATATATATATATATATATATATATATATATATATACTGTATATATTTTTTTATTATTATTATTATTTTATATATATATATATATATATATATATATATATATATATATATATATTTATATATATATATATATAAAATCAGATTAATCACATCTTAGAATTTTGATTAATCATGATTCATCAATTCATTAAAAGGCTTTTTTATCAAAAAAAATGTGCCCACCAAACTTGAAGAGCACATGCTGTGTTAATTATTTCATTTAATGTTATGAGGATGTCTTTCACATTTTTTGATCCACTGCACATTCTCATCCTCCTCTTTTTCTAACCAGTTACTTAAAATGGAAAAAAAATGACCCCAATATGTTGACATGAACAATTAATCTGAAGTCGTATGCAAACATTTATTAAATGCTTTACTTTATTGCTCAAAAACAACCTGCTTTACCTTTAACATTACCATCCACTGTCAAGCTAAGGGATCATCTGCAGTCAAAATTCATAGTGTGATTAATCTGTGTTAATACATGATTAATGCAATATTTTTTTGTGATTAAGCAATGACGCTTTAACTTTGACAGCACTAATATGTTGAAGTATGTTGTTGTTTTTTGCATTCTGCATCTTTATCGTTTTCAGTATTTCTTTAAAAAAATGATTAAAAGGATTTTTCATGATGTTAGTCGAGTATTTCAGGGGTTAATTGTAAATTCACACGAGGAATGTGGGAAACCTGCTAGTTCTCATCTATGCTCTTCAAATAATGAGCGGAACTGCAGCACACCCAAACCGTCTTAAAACATAACATGAAATGTAATGTAAAAAAACATAAAAAACAAAACACACACTTACAGTAAAACATGGCTGCTAACCAACTGGCTGCCACGCCATTTTCATTTTCACACATTTTCTGATGTGAGTGACTTCTAGCTGAGAGTCTTCATTTTTTGTTTTCTGGGCCAACTTCATGTCCCAAAAAGTAAAAAGCAAAACACGCCCGTGTTATTCTGACCTCCTAAATTATGACAGGTCCATGTTGAACATTTGTGCAACATTTAAGGCATATTTTTCCTTCTACTTTATTCTCATCTGCTGTGAAGCTGCTGCTTGGACCTTTTATGTTTTCCTCAGCCGTCGACTGAAGACCGTGCAGAATCCACTGATTTGACCATGTCAAATCTTTGAGTGAAGACCATGGTGAAAGAAGCTGTTTAAAATAGATTAGACAGATTGTGCAGATGTAGTGAACATTTATGGAGGGTGAATCGCAAAGGCTGTTGCTCGTAAAACCGTGAGGACTGAAACTCGTAAACAACAGATAAATATGTACGGATAATAATTCTCTTTAGAGGTGTGTTTAATCAACGTTTAAACAACATGTATCGTCTCCTGTCTTTTGGGTCTAACCAGATTGCGTTTGTTTTCTCATGACACTGAGTCCATCTGTCCACTTAGAATGAATTGCTCAAGGTCCTCCTTAAAAAAAAATGCAAGAACAATATTAGGGATAGACCAATTATCGGCTGGGCCGGTTATCAGCGCCGATATTCAGCATTTTGACGAATAATAGATCAATTTAAAAGTGTTAACTTCAGGGAACTAATTATTTAATTTTTTAGAGATGCTACTGGCCCTCGGCCTTCTGTTTTTGTTTGAAATTAAAACTAAGATAAGTAAAATTTTAATAGTTTCGATATTTTGAAATTTTGGAAAACTATTTTCTGTAGAAAACATTAGGGAGATGTTTACTTAAGTTTTTAATTGAACTTTTGCAAACATGCAACTGCCCCTTGGAGATCCCTGAACTTTTGTTAGATTTTTAAAACAAAGATGTCTACTGACTAAGTTTTTAACTCTAATATTTAACAAACCTTAAAAGTTGTTCAATAAACATATTCTTAAACATTCGAAAAATTTAAGATCTGGAGTTTGTATTTTTTCATATTTCAATGCCAATTTTTTTCCCCTTTTAGAAAATGAATATCGGCTCCAAATATCGGTTGTCTGCGTCCTTGACTACTAATGATCATATTGGCCCGGAAAAAACATATCGATCTGTCTCTAAACAATATTGTACAGTCTTGTGTTAACGATGAACCTTTTCCCGTCAGAACCCAATGCCTACCGCAGCATGGTGGGCCGCGTGGTCAACAGCACCCAGCTGGCTCAGGACTACAACCATCTACGGACCGTGCTGCAGTCGGTACGCTACTATAACCGAGCTCACCTTTATGGCCCTAATGCAGGAAGACCCCGGAGGAATGCCATTCTACTTCTGGACGGGTCAGTTATGGCGATGCATCACTTGTCTTGATGCATATGCACACGCAGTCACACGCATTCAGTGTTTATGGCTTTCCGCATGGCCCGTTTGAGCATCTCAGCCTTAGTTATATCATGTCAGCCTAAATGAGGTGTCACCTGATTTACAGCGTATCGGCACAAATTCTCACCTGCTTGTTTCTCCACCAGTTGAAGTTGGAGCTGCAGGATTATCTAACAATGCTTGGTTAATATATATGTATTCTTTAGTGTTCTTTTTTTGCTCTAGAAATGCTGACATTTGATTTGTTAGTCTCCTTTCAGACTTAATTATATTGATAGGCTATGTTGTTTCCGAGTCTGTGACTAAAAATGTCATGTTTACCAAACGTAAGACAGAATTTCAAACACAAAAAATATTACAACTTTCGTATGATTTCAAGTGTGAAAATATTAAGATCTACAATGTTAATGGTTTAATGGAAAAAAAGAAAACATTATTTTAAGGCATTTGGAATCCTTCTATAATCAACAATGATAATATTAAATCCACCCATTTTGCAATTTACCCTGGATGTCATCGCAATTTGTGGTATGGCGTCTATTATTGAAGGGCTGCTGTTCCCAATACACTTGAAAGACAACCTATTGTTGTGTCAAATGTAATGTAAAGATTTTCTGATTCTCCCCTCAAATCTAATTATATTAGCAAGCTTTGTTTGTTCCAAATCCATTGAAAGCATTGACATGTAAAATGTTTGCCAAACCTACCCTGAACTGAAGTATTCTCCATGATTAAACAATCAAAGGAAGACATTTTGAAACATGTGTAAGTTTTCAAGACTGACGTATTAAGACCGAATGTTGTGTCCATAGTGCTGGGATTCCAATGCAAATCATGTCAAAAGCAAATGAGCTAGGCTATTATGGTCAACAGTGTCCACTGTACTGTGGCTGGATAGAAAGCTGTCCCAGCTGTGACCTGTCATTTATGAGAGCTTTCTAACGACCAAATAAGTGCAATGGAAAGATTGCCCTGTGTATCGCCAGCCTTGAACTCACATTGTGAAATAAACAATTGGAACCACAATAGAGCCCATAAAGTCAAACGGCACGGTAAAGCTGTAATAAAATCATGTGTGCAGATAAACACAGGAAGAGTTTAATGTCTGCAAATATCTCCACCTGAATCTGTCTCTTCTCTGCAGCCACCCACATTTTGACAGGTATTTGGAAGAGCCGAATTTGAAGCGAGCCTCCCTTCGCTCGAGCGACTTAGATCAGCGAGGACATTAAGAGCAGCAGCTGCTTGTTTCTGACAGATGAAATTTACTCGCAAATAAAAAGCTGTGTATTTGAGCGACGGCTGAGCGGTTGGGAATAGGAAGGATGTGGACGATAAAGGTGAGAAGTGTAGGAGTAGGAGAGCGAGGAAGGCAGGGGAGTTTTCAGGTCAGGTTTAACGACGAGGTGATTCTGGTGTGTTTGACACTCTTACGAGGACTGTTCTGGTGTTGGAAAGCTTAACGTTGATTTACACTGTGAGCTGCTAACTATCCAAATAGCCGAACTGGGCAGACTAAACAAGCCAGCGCGGCGAAAGTTGTGTGTCTCTGATGTTTAGAAAGAGGCTGCACATTCAAGCATTTCTGACAAGCTGCTACGCCCCAAATATGGAACCGTCAGTGTCAGATACAATGCGACTGCAAATACTCACACTGAAAGGCTCAAGTGCAGGAAAGGGTGGGGATTTTTTTTTTTAATCTTAATTTATGAGTTACTTTTGGGATACAGTAAAAATATTTTGGCTTTTTATAGAAGGTCCTCTGAGATATTATTAGGGCCCGAATTAAACATTTTCTCTTGTTTTATTTTATTAACTAATGACTGTACCAATAATAACACTGCTTGATATTGTGTGCAGTAAACTTTAAATAAGAAAATAAACACCACCCAAAGTCAGCACTCCCTCATAAATCAATACACACAAAAATAGAGAGGGAAAAAAAGCAACTCTGCTGCGTGTTTCCTTTGGTAGACATGTTAAAGCTCCTGGAAGCAATTGAATGTTTTAAAGGAGCCTAAATTGCAAATGCCCTTATTAAATGTTCTCACACTTTTTGGGTTGGGGGCCTTTATTGCACTTGCACAGAAACTTTTCCATGGTGCAAATCAGCATGATACATTTTAATTAGATCCTTTCAGATCGGTTGTGCTTAATTGTTTTTTTTTTCTTTTTTTCAGATTCATGAAAGACGCTGGATCAGTTATTGACGCAGTTACGTGGCAACAGTAGGTATTTTACCCCTTTTTTCCTCTTTCATTCACCAATTGACATCGGCAGAATACACACACTACAGTATTCTCTTTATTGCAGTGCCTTAAAATGTCTGCAATTAGATTTTCCAAAATAAATGCCTAAATTTTTCTTTAAAATGACACCTAATTAGATCCATTGTTAAAAAGTAGTAAGAATTCCACAGACACAATAAACAACAATAAACAGTTGCACAAGCGCACAAATTGGCTGTGAAAACCCACACTTGTTGCTCACAAAATGTTGCTAAAATGTTAGAAGATATGGGTCTTTTTGCATTTTCAATCGCAATAAATGGATAATGGTTTAGTGAATATAAAAAAATGTAAATGGCCTTAAAAGTCATAAATGTGGCAACAGTAGGATACCCTGCTAAGGGAAGCATGAATCAGAAAGACTTCTACGATTTTATCGCAGCCAGACATGTCCACATTATTACTGAGATATTGAGGGAGATTGTGAAGAACTGTGAGTCTTGTGGGAATGGAAAAACAAGGGAAAACAACCTACAGTTTGTGTTAAATTAGTAACACCTGTCATGTGTCTATTGCACACATTCTAGGAATGCATACAAATTCATCAAAGTCCTGTCTCCTTGCACACGTGTGCATGCGGAACAACAGACTCACCTTGCGTGAATGCACGGTCAGTGAGGTGAAGGTCAGGTCTCATTAGAAGAAACGGAAGGAGGAAGGGCTTGTCAGTAGAGCTTAGAAAAACACCACCCACACTGTTAAAATCAAACCATATGTTCCAGCTCATTCTCTCTGTCAATTAGCCAGTTTTATATGGAGCTCAAGATTCCAGGCTTACAAGCTTGCATGATAGAAATTCTCGTGTCTACGAGAAAAACTAAGCTAATAAACTTGGAGAGCACTCATTAGCACGTCTACGATGCGCATTTCATTGCGTTGCAGCTGCCGTGACTTGATTTGTACAGTGCGGTACATTTCAATCACTGTGAACTGGTCATTAGAATGCTCTTTTTTGACATGTGTGGCTTTCAGTTTTCACAATATTACAGTTTAGCATTTGAAGCAATTTGTATCGATATTATTTGCTTAAAATGTTATTCCTTTCTAGTTATTAGAATATTTTAGTCAGTTTTTTACTCCCGTATGATGTATTGGATTTCTTTAAATAAAAAAACAAAAAAAGGTTTAACCTCTTGAGGAAAAAAGGGACTGATATTAAGATTTTTATTTTCAGCAGTCAATAAACATCCCCAGTTTTTTGAAGGCATTTTTTCTTTGTGTTTTCGATTTAAAAAAAGAAAAGGAAAAAATTGCAGGTGCATGATGTTTAGTGCATTTCAGCTTTTAAACGAGTCATTTTTTCCAATTTATTTTCATTTCAGAACATTCAACAATATTTTTAGGTAAAAAATGTTTTTAATGCAGCTCAAAATGATGTATTGCAAATATGATTTGGCCTTTTGTCTAATGTTGAAAACCCTTTAAATTTATTGGTGTGGAAAGAAATAAGCTAGCTACTGCTAGAGTTTAAAAAGATGTGTGATGATTATTGGTTTAAAAAAGTTGCTTTTATTAATACATTGTGTATTTGAACTAGAGCTGTCAAATGATTATTTTTTCAAATCAAATTAATCACATCTTAGAATTTTGATTAATCATATGATTAATCACTTAATTACAAAGGCTTCTTATCAACATTTTTTGCTCGCCAAATTTGAAGATCACCTGTTATGTGTCAATTCTTTCTACACAGCAAAATCGCTAGTGCTAGATTAGTGTTAAATCTAACACTAAAAAATGTTATATCTGTCCACACCAATGAGTTTAAATCTGACACTTTTCAAAATGTTACTTTTTTTGACACTTAATCAGTGTTATTCCAACAGTATAATGTTATAAAATCTATACTGGTAAACACTGAGTAGGTAGTACTCTACATTAGTGTTAGTGTCAAAAAATTAACTCAAACTAACACTTCACTCTGGTAAACGGTACTTCATTTATATAGTGTTTTTCCTCCTTACAAGGCCCTCAAAGCTCTTTTGACTACTGATGACACAGCATCAGGAGCAACTTGGGAGTTCAGTATGTTGCTAAAGGATACTTTGACATAGTTACACTGGCCTGGGATCGAACCCACGCTCTCAGCGTTGGGAGATAACCATTCTATCACTGAATCACACTGCCCCAACAACGACAACAACTGGGTGTATCGCTATTGAAATGCCAACAGCACTGGAAACTTGTAAAGTTTGTCCTTCAATTGAAATGAGTGTGTAGTCAATTTAACACTCAAGGTGGGGCTGATTAGGTTACACTTAGCTTCCGCTCCTACACTTGAGGAAATTTACTCTGACAGAGTAATTTTTTATATCGTAACAGTGTCAGAATAACGCTGTTTACACCAGATTCCATCAAACACTGGAAATTTAACATTGACAGATTTGCTGTGTACATTTGATTTTATGAGGACATCTTTGAAAATTTTGGATCCACTGCAGACACTCATCCTCCTCTTTTTCTAATCAGCAAATTACTTGCATAATTTAAAATTGTATATACTGTATGTCAGATGCAAAATGCTTTACTCTAATGAATTTCGTTATGTTTATTGCTCAAAAACAACCTGCGTTACCTTTAACATTACCATCCACTGTCAAGCTAAATGATCATCTGCAGTCAAAAGTAATAGTGTGATTATTCTACGTTAATACATGATTAACGTGGTCATTTTTTGTGATTAATCAATGAGTTAACCCTTTAACTTTGACAGCACCCAATTGAACTTGAAGTATAATTTTAGTTAGTTTTGAGGACTCCGTTTTATTTTTCCATTTGCAATGAATCATATTTATTTTATTACACAATGTATTTTTTTAAATGGATATATATTTGACATAAGACATTCACTTTTGGGCAATAAGATTGTGCCAGTTCATGACTTTGACTTATATTTATGACATTTTATAATTTATTGCAGAAAGTAGAATTTACTGGACTTGGGCAGGTTGTCAGAGTTTATTTAACAAGAGTTGCACATAAATATGAAACAAACGACTAAACAAAAAGCAACGGGACAAATAAGGTCGACCTGACCACACAGTATGTATTCATACCAAAAAAGGAAGGTGAATGGAAGCCACAGGAGGATGACACCGAAATAGCTAGAAAAACTGGGAAGAAAAATATCAACTACACAAAGTAGAGGAGCAAAGCATTAGTAGCACTTACTAAGCGGGGGACAAAATTTTCTACTATGAGGTCATATTTCCAACAGGTATAGGCACCAGTAACGAGCAATCGACAACTTCTCGGCGCCTTCCTCCCTCGTCTACATGTAAATACCCTGCTGATGATGATCACCAGCAGGTACGATGCGGGAGCCTCTGCCCACCAACACACACCAGGGAAATTGCGGTACAGAGAAAAATTCCACACAGGAACACGCAAACAAAACAGGATATGACATTTATAGCGCTTTAAAACATCATTCAAAGTTCAGAACAAACTCCCAATCAGCGGCCAAGCTCCAGTTCGACCCTCTGACCTTGTTAAGTCTTGACTGCTACATTGCCGTCTGGCCTTGTGGAAATATGATGGGAACAAGTGAATGGGACAAATTTGCTTCCTATTTGCTGTGCCATGGCCCCTGAACAGCACACTTTATGGGAGCTCTAATTGCAAGCAGCAGTGCATTAGTGGTGTCTACATGAGGTGTGAGGGGGAACACTGCTTAGTTGGAAAAAAAGAAAACAAAAACAAATTATAATCCTATAAATCCACTTCTGCCTTTTTTTAACTGCTGTGTGTTTCATTGTGACTTTTAAGAAATTCCTCAGTCTTAAATAACATGAGATTTACCTGTTTGTTTTTTTTCTAAATGACATTTGTTGCCCATTTCTTTGTTTCTGTCAATGACTTTGATGTATATACTGTAGGTTATTTTAACATTAATACAAAAAAAGAAAAAAAATACTAATGGGATTGCTTAAAATGTAAAAGGTTTGAAAGCTGATCTCATGACGTTTTTTTGTGTATGTGTGTGTGTGTTTTTAATAGTGTATCTATTAAAAAACGTTTCAATCAGAAGTTGTTTTGCTTTTCTCATTTTGAAAATACATAATTTGACATTTTAGTTTTCAAAATAATGTTTAAGCACACACACACACAAAAACATGAGCAGCAGGGAACTTTTCCATTCAGGAGCCATTTTAGTTTATACAAATCAACCCAGGGTCATACAAATTAGTTGAAGAAATATCAGCCGATGATTGGATGAAGGTTCAATTATATGTTATGAAAATATGTGGGTTCAATGTTCTGCTGTGATTTTCTTTTCAATTTAAAACTGCATGGTTGCCCAGATCAAATCCTCTCACATGTAGTTGGTATTAACCAGTCATACATTCAAAGCATTTGATGATTATATTACTATTGAACTTAATAGTATTTCAAACTGCAGCGTGCAGAGTGTGCATACTGCACACAAAAAAGTAATGTGAGAGAAACCGCACAGACAAAAACATGTCACTCCACATCCAGCACATCATTGGCATGTGAACGTAGGCTTTTCCAAAATAAAGATGTTTGAAAGCCAGGAATTCTTTCATGTTATAATGATAATGAGCTATTTTTCCTCTGCTCCACAGGCTTCATTAACATTGTCAATTTGATTTATGGATCCTCTGACTGAGGAATCTACATCATTTTGTATTGCTTTCCTCTTCAGTTATAAAATATATGAATGGTAAATTGCCATGAAATAGCTGAAACGTAATGAGCTGATATAGAATGTTGTTTATACATTTTATTGCCTTGATAATTCAAAAAAAATAATTCTCACAAATGATGTTTAATAAATAGGTATACAACTGTTTATCATGCCACCATGTCGTTGAAAAAAATAATAATATTTGCCAAAATTTGCTTTTGTTTTCATGTGTGCATCCTTATCTTCAACCACTTATTTATAATTAAAAAAAAAAAAAGATTGCTATTGTATTAAAATCATCCATCCGGAAAAGTTGTTAATTGGAAAGTCATTATATTGTCCATAACTTACAACATTGCACAACGTGTTAACCTGTGTAACATCAGGTTTACAGAATGAACCTAACATGGTATAACAAATTATACATGCCACAAGTTTTCCCAAAATCCTAATCATTTGTTTGTAACGTTTGTGAGATATGACATGAAAAAAATAGTACATGGTATTGTTTATGTTTGCGCTACTGCTTGTATAGTATAGGGTCTTAAAATTATCCGTATCCCCATCCTGTCTCACACACACACACACACACACACACACACACACACACACACACACACACACACACACACACACACACACACACACACACACACGCACACACACACACACACACACGCACACACACACACACACAGGTTTGTTTTACTATCTTTGCGGGGCCATCTCATTGACAATAATGCATTTCCTAGCCCCTTCCCCTAACCCCAACTGTCAAAAATGATTGTCTATCCCTTTTCCTTACCCTAACCTCAACCATAACCCAATTCAAACCTAAACTCTAAAACCAAGTCTTGACCCTCAAAAAGAGGTCTAAACTTGCGGGGCCCAGCAAAATGGCCCCACATGGACGACGGATGGGCCCCACAACTCTGTGAAATTCCGAAATGTTGGCCCCACTATGTAACAAAAACAAGACCCCCCCCCCCCACCCCGGCCCCCCGCCCGCACACACACACACACACACACACACGCTCATAACCATTGTTGTATTGTTTAGCTGCAATTTTAAACCCTCCAAATGCAAACTCATGCTCAGTCCCACAATTTGGCCAAGAATTGGCTTGTTAGTCCCTGTTCATGGCAGCCAATTGTGAAAGGCAACTTTCAACCTCTGAAAGTGATATTACCACTGTTTTTATTCTCCAAACTGCAGTCCAAAAATAGTTGTGGTTTGAAAATCTGCAGTGAAAATCAGCCTACCACGCATCCAGCCAACAAATGAGTTCACTACATACAAAGTAAAATTATTTTTCAATTATTTCTAGAACATAAAGAAATGAAGCTTGAAATCTTCTTTTGTATTATTTTACAGTTCAATTGTATGTGTTCCACAGTTATTTCCAGGATGGCAGAGTGAAAAAAGTGGAGGATTTCTTAAAAACACGTTTGTTGGATACACTGAGAGAACAGATCACTAAAGTTGCCAAGGTACTGGTATTTCTGAAAAAGTTGTCATAATGGCGAACTATGAAGAGATTGCTTTGTAGGGGGGCACTTTCATCGCGGCACTTTTATCACTCAAAAGAACGGCTATTCATACAAAACGCTTCAGGATTACTCTTACTATGCTGCAAAAAAACAACTTTTATTAGAACCACTTGATCGTGACTTTTTCTTTCAACTCTCTAATGTGGCTACAACTTAACAGTGTATCACAATGCACGGAACCACACTGCCCCTAAGTGGTCAAATCGGGTATAACATGAACAGCATTCCCAGTAAAGGCCCACACAAATAAGTGTAAGACAGTATAAAATAATTTAAAGAAAATCAATTTGGGAACGTTTAAAATGTATTCTGAATCGTACTAAATGAGAATAGCGATTCTTATGAGAATATAATTTTTGGCACACCCCTATTGCTTTGGTTCGTATTTTAGAACCTTTAAGAAGCACCAGACTTTTACATGTACATGATCACGTGACAATGTTGTATGTTTATTATCCGCGGACACCATTTGTTTCTGTTCTTGTTTCTTTGTAATAATCTTTATTTTAGACTCCAGTTTCATTTTACACAAATTCTAATATGCCAGTGATGTTTTTAAGGTGTATTTTTTAAGGTTGTCCCCAATAAATAAATAAACTGCAATTGTACAAAATCAATAAATTCACACCTGTGTATGTTTTTTGTTTTTGTTTTTGTTTTTGTGGTAGGTGGTGAGCACTCATGCACCTGGAAAGAAGGTGTGGCTCAGTGGACTGGGTCCAGCATGGTCAGGAGGCATCAATAATCTCTCAGACACATTCGCTGCCGCTTTCCTGTCAGTAACACTTTTAGCACTCTATAGCTTCCAGAGAAATGGACTATCAGTATGAGACAATCATGAATTAATTACAAATATGTTTAACATGTTATTATTTCATTAATTGTGTGTCTCATCCCAGGTGGGCTAACACGCTGGGAATGGCTGCTGTTCAGGGAATTGATGTGGTCTTGCGTCACTCATTCTTTGATTATGGATACACGCATCTTGTGGATCAGCATTTTAACCCTTTACCAGTAAGTCATATTATCTTTTATTATGCAGAGGTCCTCAATTGGCGAATGCCTGTTCACATCTGGTGACAGTCCTAGATTCCCTCTTATACTGACCCAGACTAACGCAATGTTTTTGACAAATGCTTGTAAATTGACCTGCAAAACATGTTGGGAATTAACTATCGTCTTGTCTGATCCTGCACAACTTTTTTTCCATCTTTTTTTTACATTACTATAATAAATATATGCACCAAGCGCGCATATTCTTACACCCACATGACATGACACAGCCAATCAAATCCTTTATTCAGAGCAGCTTGGCGAGTGCTGTGAGTGGGTGTTTGCAAGCGGAGAGGAGATAAATCCAAGAAAGAAAGTTCAAGTTAATGCCTGCTTTGAAAAATGAAAACAGAGGACAAAGCACATATATAAGCACCGATCGATCGAAAGTGATCTTTTCCACCGATCTTATCTCCCTTCTCAGAGGTCTGAAAAAGTCAGCCACTGTCCTCTTTTGCTCACGAGTAAAAAGCTTTTCATTTTTATTTGCCGTTAAAACAACCGGTATTATTTCAGAGATATTATTCAATGTTTTCAAATAAACAAGATTGGAATACTGAAGGTGTATGCTGCTTGTTAAATAGAAAAATTGGGATTGTAAAAAATCTCAATCGACAGGTCAGACTTTTGAAAAGATCAGGTATCGGCCGGAAAATTATGATAGGTGCACCACTACTCTCTCTCTCTCTCTCTCTTTCTCTCTCTTTCTCTCTTTGTATGTATATATATATAAATATAAATTTTAGGGGTGTGACGGTTTTTATATTCATCCCGAACCGTCTCAGTTTGGGGCATACACTCAAAACGATGAATATGCAACTTCATTGCAGTATCTGCACTCCAAAGCAGGTGGCAGTAATGCGCCTAAATCAGTTTGCCAGCCAACTGTAAAAAAAACAAATAAAATAAAAAAAACACGTAGAAAAAAACGTTGTCATAACAACAAACGGACATGATAGTTTTTTTCCCCCACACACGATAAATCGTCATTTGCATGCACGTTTGTTTACATATGTCAATAATATTCACTCGCGCCACGTTTTGCGTCTCCTGTCAAATAGATTTGTGTTGGCACTCACGAACGCAGCGCGCGCACACGCACACACACAGACTGGCAGCGGACTAGTGGAACATAGCGCTCTTTTCGTACTATTTCATTGCTTTTGGATGAAAGGATGGATCGGAATCGCCAGGAGCTTAAAGAGAGTGGCGACCGGCATGAGATACCCGTTTAGAACGAGACCAGCGTAAGGAGTTTCTCAAGATCTCCTGTGCAGCCACAGTGACGAAGCTTACAGCTCGTGCATCATATAAGACATATTCAACTTTTTTTCTTTCTTTTAGGAGAGGATTGATTAGATCGTGGAAAACTACCTTTGTTGAGCCATTTTTCTTACTTTAGAAAACCACAAACAAACAGAATAAAAGTTACTAAACAATTATCTTGTCGAATACAGTCCCAAATGTACTTTATGTGAAATCCGAGCTTGTTTTCTGTATTTGCAGGGAGTCATTCTGCGTACTTTACAATGCTGACCTGGCATATATAACATATACTTAAAAAAAATATTAATACACACTAACAATAATAATAATGATGATAATACCATACCAGCTATCTCTGAAAATAAAGATAAGCGTTTTCTTTCTTTCTTTTTTTCAAATAAAGCTTGAGTACTTTTATGTGCATCTGCATCTAATGCCAAGTTATCTTTGGAAGTTCTAAAAGTTCTAAATGACGCTATGTTGGACAAACTGTTACCTTCACTATTGTCTGCTAAAATAAATGGGGGGAAAAAACTACGGAATTTCAGTTTTTGGGACTTTTTGTTTTTCCTGTTATACTAAACTCGTACCATATATATATATATATATATATATGTATATATATGTATGTCTGTATATATATATATATATATATATATATATATATATATATATATATATATATATATATATTCTGTATGTTGTTTATTTTTCTATTTTCAGGCACTTAAATCAAATGTTATTTTTATTTGAAGCCTTTAAGAGAGTCCTGTTGACATTCAGTTGCTGAGGAAAAAATATTTCCAAGAAAAGTATAATATATTCTACACACTGTGACGTACTAGCCCTCGACGTGAAACATTTTCCTGAACTGGAGTACTTAATTCAGCTTTAATTTGAGGACCACCACTGTAATGTATTCAGCAGAATTCACAGTTTGGAGCTCCTCTCTACCAGACCCAGTCTTGGATGTGCAATCTTGGTTTTTCCCGTGGGAGCTATTAGCTGAGATGAAAGGCGTTTAGTCGTGATGAGTGGTTAGACGCGGGGCAAAACGCTATGTAACCTTAGCCCTTTGTCAGTAACTCAGGACAGTGTCACTGCCAGCCCATCCACTCTCCCCCCCTTCTCCCCCCAGCCCCATCGCAACTGTGTGCCTTTCTCTGTGCATCATGTTGGGCCGCTGAGAGAGATGCAACCTGAGATTCAGATACACAAGCGTGTAAGGTGAATATCCAACAACATGCTGAAATGTGGAGTACTTGTATTTCACATAATAAAAACGAATCACTCCTATATTTTTCCACAATTTAATACCTTCTCTCAGTAATGTGTTAACCTAATTATTTACTGCAACTCATTTTGCACAGAACTGTAGGATGATGGCTGTAATGTTAGTTTATTGCTCCTCGTAGGACATTGATAATTTAAAAGTTACAGTTGTTCCTTTTAAGTGGTGATTTAAACCATTTTGCTGAGCAGGAAAAATAAATGAGAATACTTATAATGTTGAAAATTGCTAACATAAGTGACGTTATTTTCCTATTTAGCAAAGAGAAAGCAGACATGTCAAGATTTACTATGACATGCAATTAAAAAGGAAAGAGGTTTGTTCTCTTTTAGCTTTCAGCTAAAGAATGGACTTGGTCAGTCCAAAATTCCGATAACTACTCGGCTCATTCTTCAAAAACTTCCTTTTCCTCAAAATTGGATGCACACTTTCCAGACTCTCTTCAGTTATGAAACCATAAACAATGAAAATGATGTTCTTTTTATTTCTGCTGCGTCTCCATTATTTTTCCTGGTCTGGTGGCCTCACGCTAGGATCACAATGCTTTTAAAGTCACTGGATTTCTGAAGTCCGCGCTAGCCTACCTGCTGAGAGAATTCACTGCAGGGCCAACCTGTCCTGTGGACCAGAAATTTATGACCGGGCCCTTCCTTTCCCTTTAGGTAAAGTAGCTGTCCAATCCCTTCCTACAACACTGAATGACTCAACCGCTTCTACACTAGCTTTTTTATGGAATTATCCCACACTTCTCTTTTTCTTTCTTTACAATGTGCTCCTTCCTGTCTTCATCCACAGGTGCCTTGAGAATTCCCAGATATTGTAATCTGAGGTACATTTTTAGAGCTGCCAAAATATCTAGCGTGCAGTGCTAAGTAAACACATAATTTTTTTATGACTATATTCATTCCCAGAGGGGACGTTCACTTTTACACTTTGTTATTTTTGTTACATGTAATTCACACAAATGTACGCACACACACACACACACACACACACACGCACACACACACACACACACACACACACACACACACGATATACATGCACGCACAATGAATTCAATGGTCTTGCAGGCAAAGGTGTCGCAAACTTGACTAGAGTTGTGGCTTGATGCTTCAGGGCATCTCCATAGTGCTCAGGAAGCAGGCTGGCACCTCTCCAATACGCACGACCAATTTCCCTATTTTTACTCCAGGCCAGGTTGCAAATCCAAGGCAAGCTGTGATACATTGCATGTCTGTTATCCTTTTAAAATGTTACCCTTCTGACTTCACTCATGAACAGACAAATGAATTGCTCAAACAAAAGCAAATGTTTGCAACCTAGGTTTACTTTTAGCTCCATAAATAAAACTACTCACCGTAATCTGCCTGCCACATACTGAAGTGGGACAAGCAAAGTGTTTGGAGAGTGCTACCGTCACCTAGTGTTGCTTTATAGAAAAATAATCCACTTATCACAACTTTTTTTTTAACCATACTTTGCTTTAAAATATTGGGTGGACTATTTTATTATCATGCGCTGTGCTGTGTATAGCTGTGCAGCTGGTGTTTGGTTGGTTTACCTCCCTAGGGGCATTACTGAGTTTACTACCTGTCCATCACTTAAATGTGAAGATCATCATGGTGGTTTTCTCTCTTTCAGAAAGTCAAACAGGTTTTTATGGATTTGTTAATATGTCATTATGGACACAAGCGTATGTCATAATATGTCAACATTTTGTTAATAACAAGCACTTCTCTTTTCAATATAAATCAAGGGTCCTGAAATAAAAGTTAAGGAGGCCCAGTTCAGGAAAATAGATTTTCTTATCTGTTTTCTTTACTTTTTACTCCAGGCACAATGCTGCGCCGTATAAATAATTTGATTGACTGAGTTGTATATTGTGTAAAGTGTTACAACACATTTGATTGGTCAATGCATTTCTTGGACACACACAATAACCACAAAAGCTTCCAGAACCTTGCATATAAAATAAGATTACTGTAAACCCCACAGAATTACTGCAGGTTAAGTTAATGGGTCTGTATTCCATGTATTAAAAAAAAAACTGACCTTAAAATCCCGTGAATAACACAAAAAGAGAATTGTTGAACAAATTTAAAATTACAAATTGAAAACTTGAACAACTTTTCAAAAAAATCGCTTCAAGTGGTTACACGTGATTAAATTAAAGTAGTCCAATGTGAATATATTAAGTTTAAGTGATTATGAGTTCATTAAACTTAATACTTTGAATTTGAGTCGCTTTGTATGAACTTAATTCAGATGAATATATTAAGTTTCATGAACTCATAATCTCTTAAACTTCACTTTGAACTAATTTAATTTGTGTGTTACCACTTGAAGCGATTTTTTTTCAAGTTGGTCAACAATTTAATTTATGATCTTAAATTGGTTCAACAATTCTCTTTTTAAAGTGTAGCCCCTTGTATAATATTTCCTAGATTTGGGATTTTTTTTTTATTTTTTTATTATTATTATTATTATTATTATTATTTGCATTGTGTTGTTCATGGGATTTTACCGTACATCAAACAAGTGGAGTAAAGGGTCACATTGATCATCTTATTGTACAAGTTTCCTTGCTGAGAATCACAGCTCTAACTTCCTGGTATTCACAACATACAGTACAGCACTCCAAGCATCCCTCTGTCCATGTCCAACGCTATACTGTGTTCTTCTGGGTCTTTCAATGATTAAGCAGCAAATTAAGTTAAAGTCTGCTTGGAAAAAAAATAAGCCCCTAAATGTTGCCATATGCAGGATTGCATGGGAACTTCCTGGGGAACACATGTTGTTCAGGGGCTCTTGGAGAGGTGTTGAGTCTGTGTTCTCCATGAATAGAACAGCAATTAATGAGTACAGGGATCAACATAATATTTGGTTGAAAAAAAAGTGCCGTAATTGAACCCATCCATTCCAAATTAGGGGGTGTTTTTACAATGCAGTGTGACATATTACATGAGCCAATTAGCTTTAAGCGTCAAATGATCCACATGCTTTATTTTGTGAGTCACTTGGGGTTTTGCCAAAAACCAAACATGCCCTAACGGCTTTCTTCTTTCACAGTCCTCCCACTTGGACAGTCACAATTTTGACTAAATGTTGGGAGACAAATTCTAAAAGTAGTGTATATGTGATGGCCCTTTTGCAGGATTACTGGTTCTCCCTTGTCTTCAAGCGTCTGGTCGGGCCGAGGGTCTTGGCCGTGCGGGTAGCTGGACTTCAAAGGAAGCCGCAATCGGGACGAGTCATACGGGACAAGTTGCGCATCTACGCCCACTGCACCAGCTACTCCAAGTACGTGCTGTGACACACACAATCAAATCAACTGACATCAAATTTACAGTAAATTGAGGCTGACGCAACTGAGCTAGGATCCATTTGGGAACGTTGCGGAAGATTCGGGCTGAAAGCAGACTGGTTCATTCCAGCTCCTTGCGTCGTCCTGCAAACACCTGAGGCTCAGCGCATCTGCGGGACTAACAAAGTCCACAGACAGCGTACTCAACTTCCCATAAATAAGCAGACCTCGGACACCCGCACATTCACAGTTCTGACCCTATAAAACTTAACGGGTATCACTTATCAGGTGTGTGGGTTCTGTCTCTCCGCTGTCAAAGAGTTGCTGAAATGTGCGCTACGCCTTTATACCGTCTCGGATTGGCTGGAGGGGTCTATTAGAGGGGGGTTGGGACAATAAGGTAGTCTGTGCAGAGAGGAGATAAAGAGCACTACCATGGCCTGTTCAAGGTTATCATTTAACCCAGGCCAGGGGCTGTCAACACCAAGCTAGATTTACGGCCGTACTCCCCATAGGGCTCACTTACAAGCTGGAAAAATGTTCAAGCACCACGCAGGTAAGATGATTGAGGTGGTAAACAGGCTGAAGTTGCATAACCAATTTAATGATGAGGTTAAGTTACATATCTGTAGATAGTTGAAATAGTTGCTCACAGCAAGCCACCTGGGGTGTGTGGGATAACTTTGGCCAGTCAGTCCTGGACTCACATTATAATGTCACATTTGCGACATTTTTTACATTACGGAGTGGTTTCACCCTAAGACTTATTTTGACGGACCGGCATTGAAACAAATAAAAACGAATTATAATATACAATTCTCCATTATGCTGAATCATTGTATTTGATATATTTTTCTTTCTCTTTTTTTTTCAAAAAACTCCCAAAGCTTGTGTTTAAATGCCAAGTGCCTGGGCTCCATGTCACAAAGCAATTTTAGTAGCTACATTGCCTCATTTGCGACATCACATCTTACAGTCCACCAATAAATATGACCACATAGGTCGTTTTGAAAAGGTGCGAAATTACAACCAAGTGTTGCATATTTTAGTTTAGCGACATATAATGGCCATGTTAAATAGTGCAACAATCCAAAACTGGGACTCGAACCCGTTCCGTCTAGTCAGGAGACAAGTGTTTATCTGACTGAGCTATTTGTCCAGTGGTTGTTTTTAGTCTTGACTACATGTTTTTGGTCTACATTCTCACTGTGCCTTTTCCTAATCTCAACCGTTAGTGTCCCATGTAAAGACATAACGTGCACTGTACAACCTCACTGAAAACCTCATCCGAATCCCAACCATTAGTCCGTGACGGCGAATTGACATACATATCAACGCTAAAAATGAACACCAAGATCATTATTGGACTGTTAGCTCAATAAGGAAGAAGCTAGTCTTTCAACCAGTTGTTCCGTGTTCGAGTCTCCGCAGTCCTGTGTCTTTTAGATGTCTCCCTCCTCCAATAGGTGAGGATCCTTATCATCATAGCATGTATTGATGTGTGAAAATTTATTATACAACAAAATAATGGCTGAATGATTTTTTTTACAGTGTATAACTCAAATGCTAATTCACGTTAACTGCTAGGTCGCATCAATTTTTAGCTTAGTCTCTGAGCGGCCCAGTGTTTGGGGACCCCTATTATAGAACACACAGCAAGATAGTTCTAACAGTCCGTCTTGGATCAAATTTCCATTATTTTCTTTGTGTCACGTTGCGGTTTTACAAAGTGTGTGAGTGGACGGTGGTTTGACTACACAAACAGCTTAAATATGCTCCGGCAGTCAGCGGTCTAAAAAGATTAGATACTTGGCTTTCGCTACCCTTTTAGCCCTTTTAGTGGTTAGCATTCTTTTTCAATTTTCCAGCAGTGCATCAACTTCAAACGCTAACAACACATGTTTATGTTTCCCCGTATGAGGATCTGAGAACATCATCTTCTGTAAGGTCTCAGAGGTCATTATCTTGCCCTGCATCGAAATAGAATTTTTGCACACATTCAAACACAGTGTTCATTTTTGTGTTTGTCCTCTTATAACATAAGGTTTATGAAATGAATGGCTCATTCTGTATCCAAGCAATAATTAAAAAACAAAAACAAATGTAGAAGTAAGAAATGAGATTTGATTTACGCAACTATGTCGGTAGAGCAAAAGCATTGACCCTGAACCTCATAGCAGACATGTGGTACTCACTAGAACAGATGTTTTTGTGGTCGTATGGAGCCCTTATTAGATTTGATCATGTTTGTCTTATCTTTCTGTTAAAGTTATTTATCTTTGGCCAGTCTCCATATCAGGTTGTGTCCCCAGTGCTTTGACTCAAACATTGTTTTTTGTGTAACCCAAGACTTGTTGCCCATTACCTTCACACCGTTCATGAGACCTTTGACTTTCTGAAGCTTTTTCCTGTCAGGGGCCATTTGAAGTTTTAGAAGGTCCACGGATAGTCTTGCTGGAAAATATATGAAGCAACGATCAAACAAATGTTATTATTATTGTTTTTTTAATACCTCAGAATTGATCAGTTAAATATTTTGGGCTTTTTATATGAGTTCATCTGCATGGTCAGTTGGATCAGGTGCTGTCAGCCGTCAGTTTCGCTCCCAGTAGACTTAAAATAATAAGGAATGACAGAATTGGGCACTGTAATACTTCACTGCTCATCTTGATCAAGAGCATTAGCTTAAATTGTATTGCAAGTTATAACAAAGCTATGAAAAACAGCCATCTCTTTGTAGTCTTCTTTAATTCAAGAGAATGTGATTCTTATTCTTTAACTTAGTCTCTCTTATTTCATGTAGATGGGAGCAAAAATACATATATTTTCTTTAATCTGCTGTGAATGTAGCATCAAAAGATCAACAAAAAGTAAAACATCGTTTTCTTCACTGTTCCAGTCACAACTACGTGAGAGGCTCCATCACCATCTACATCATCAACCTACATCGCTCACGGAAGAAAATCAAGTTAGCGGGCACGCTACGGAACAAGACGGTGCATCAGTACCTGTTGCAGCCCTACGGCAACGATGGACTTAGAGCCAAGTTAGTGTGCACACAAACACATGATCAAAACAATTGCTGATTGATAAGAATTTATACATTTAGAGTGATCTAATATTATTGTGTTCTATTTTTTTTTCATTTATGATTGTAATAAATCTAATTAAATTAATTATTGAATTAAATTAAATTAAATTAATATAATTTAGTCTAATGTTAATTGTGGGGTTACTTTTACCTTATTTTACTTTAGGGATGAGGACTGACAAGTGTAATTTATCTAGCATGCACTTCTTAATAAATAGCCTACCTCTGTTATTACAAAAAAAAAGGCCCCTTACCTTTCAAGCTAAAAATGGTCATACTATATAAATAATTTGTTTTCATTTTTTTTGCTTTCATAATTTTATGGCCCTCAGAGCAAGGCTCCAGAATGCCCTTTAATTATGGCATTTTGATCCTGAAATATGAGAGTAAATTTTTGCCAATTTTTGCGCCTGCATGACCAGGAAATTTAGAAGATTTCTTTAAAAAATGTATTTATTGATTTTTAATTCTTGAAAGTTTTTGTTACTGAAAAATATCTGCTCCATACTTAAGTCTATTTATCAGTAGTCAAAATGAGTGGAGTGAATATTTACTTTGCAAGTCGACATACACTATGCATCTCTAAATTTTCTACGTACGCCCCTTAAATATTAGTAAGGGGCCCTTGTGCTCCTACTCCTAGTAAAAAAATTTTTTTTTAAAGTTACGTCTGGAGCGGGGGGCAAAAAGGTTAAGCATACCACTATAATAATTTCCTTACTCTTACCCAACATGTATTAATCTGCACTGATGGCATTGTAAATCTTCAAAATTAACATAAGAAAATAAAACAATCATCCTGATTTAGGTGAGAATATTTTGCAATAATTTTCCTGATTTGTCTTCCGTCTCTTTTTATTTCCTTTGACAAAGCTTTGAGTGACTGCTTTTTATGTGTAGAATGTTTGCTTGTTGCAAGCCATCTCAGATTTCATTTTTCAAAATTACATTAATGATCTGAATCGAAAAGTTAGTGCAAGTCTTTTTTTTCCCGCCTTTTTTTCTTTTCTGTGCGTGCTTGTGTCTGCATGTGTGCTATGCGATACTTATGTGAGATCCTAATGGAGGCTCAGGCATGATCCTTTTAACAACGGTGAAGCATCTTCTAGATGTTGGGAAAAAAATGGTGAAGCTGGATAGAGTATTTTGCTTTGATCACACTTTTATGAAAAATGCTGTTCTACTAGATGTCTATAACTTTTTCTGAATATTTTTTTTAAATGGTAGTCACGTGCATATGTTGCATCAAAGTTTTGGTAAATGAACTTGTTTCACAGCTGCTTATTTTTATTATTATTTTTTCCTTTGTGTGAACATATACAGTATGCCGATCTTACCTCTCAGTGCAATTACATAACTACAAAAAGTAGTTGTAATTACAGTATAAATGCAAGATGTTAAAAGTATAAAGAATAATAGAAAAAAGTGCAACAATTTTGTCTTGAGGAAAGCTTTTTAAAAACTTTTTCCAGGGAAATAGATGCATTTCAGATGCAGTATTTTTTATGTAATAGTGCATTTAATATTGCATCTTTGTAATGGATAGATCACCCATTTACAAAAAAAATAAAAAACAAAAAAATAACACAAATAGCTTTAAATGTTTTATTTCCATGACAAATTGTGCTTAGTAGAATTAAATCATTAAATAAAACAATTCGCATCAGGACTTAAATGGTTAATAATAATTTCCATTCAAGATATATGAAAAAAATTATTTTAGGTACTAATGCTTAAACATCACTTCAGACCAAGGCTCATTAAAATGTTCAAGTTTTTCTTTTTCGTGTTTCACAGTAATTATTAACTGTGTCACAAAGACAAAAAGTGGCAGAAGTGGAATAATGTAGTTTCATCGTATTTCCTCTACAGTATTGTAGTTTGTCATTGTGGTACCATTGACATTGAGGTTAGTGAATTTCATTGGAGAACCAGTAGCACCCCCGTGTGTACAAATAATATAATAAACCAAACGTCATGAATCATCTTTACCCGGACTGACTTTTGGAGTAGACTATCAAACAGAAGTTATGTATTCTATTTCTTCTTCTTCTTCTCTCAGAGATGTGCAGCTGAACGGCGAGAGGCTGTTAATGCTGGACAATGAGACATTCCCGGAATTGAAGCCAAAGACTTTGCGAGCAGGACGGACAATAGCCATGCCTCCTATGACCATCGGCTTTTACGTCGTCAAAAACATTAATGCTTACGCCTGCCGAAGATAGCACAGATGAACCATTTACCCCCCCCCCCCCCCTCATTTGTACTCAAAGCTCTGAACTTGGCTTTCTTCCATTGTGGACTTTTCAATCAGTGTGCGACCTCCTTCCTCAAGGGCATATCAGAAGTTGGGATATTGCAGGAGTGACCAACACTTGAAAATGACAGCTACTTCTTGTGTACTGATTAGCGCAAAGGGCTACCGGTTTGATACAAACTTCTGAAATAACACATTTGCTCAAATTATTTTAATTATATATTATTAATATTAGTCATTTATGACATTGATCATGCGAAGATTACTCACAGTATACATACCTGTAATCAGTGATTTAACAATATAAGAAATAGATCAAATCTGTGTTTACATTTTCAAATGTCCACAAAATTCCTAGGAAATCCCAATGTGACCGTGGGCACCATGTTGGTGACCCCTGAGGTACTGGTCCGTACTGGTTTTCCGCCAAGATGAAAGCTGCACTGAGTCATTTTCACTTCCTTCCCCATACAGTAACTTTCCAACCACCACAAGATTTGTTTTGCCTTGGAGTAGAGGTCCCCAACCACCGGACCGTGGATCATATCGTACAGTAACGATTTATTTTATCCCCAGACTACTGTACACTGTTTCCTCAAGTAATGTCTATCCTTTGACAGGCACGTCAATTATTCGCCGAGTGCGTAATCCACTTAGGATAGATAAGTAAACCTATACTGCCCCTTTTCCATTGGAAAAACTTGCTACCCAAAACAGCAACACCAAAGCACGTAAACAGTTGATGAGTTTCCTGCGCAGTATTAAAGACGATGTCACATTACATGTCGAAGACTTTTTCTCTTGAGTTTCACGATTCTCGGTTTCAGTGCAGTATCGTTACAGGCTACTACGTTCATGTGTTATGTGCTGCCACAAGCTCATCACCTCCAGATGGGAGCATCAAACAGGACACCCACTAATTCTGCAATATGATGAGTTGCAATAGAGTAAACATATTTAGTGATCAGAAAGACAATGGACCGAAATAATTCTATCATGTGCACTTTATTCTTTCTGTCATGCGTGGGAGTCGATGACAACATAAATGTCGACACCCGTTGGTCCACTGAATTATTGTTCTGCGTGCAACTGGTCCTGCTCCGTGTTGTTGGAGACCACCGCCGTTTCATATTTACAGAAATCCAATACGGGAATATCAAATTCATCTGTGACTCGATTAACTCTGCTTCCCTTGCCCAGGCCATCAAAGTGAAAAACATTTTGGGAATGTCTGCCAAGAGAATTGTATCCATTCAGTCACAAGAATGACAGAAAATTCAGAACAGGTGAAAGTAGCATGTGTGCATTACGTGTGTGTTTGCCCGATAAAGCTACTGATGTGTGTGTAACAGCGCTTGAAAGGATATGCTTCTTGCCGCAAAACATACCAGGATTTTATTTAGTTTATTGTTTATTTTGTGTCACTGTTGCTTAGCTACAGACAAGACAGCAGAGTACAGTGGGATGTTTTGGGATGTGTTAGGAACTTAGAGACTAAAATAAATAAATCCACTTTACATTATTTTCTATGGGACAGATTGTTTTGAAACTAAAACAACTTGGAAATCAAACAGGACCACAAAATAACTTGTGTTCAACTGTACCGAGATTTAACTGCATCCATTTTTAAATTAGACGCAGAAATGAACATTTTGAAGATTTATTCCGACCTGGGCTTAACAACATCCTGTGCTGCTAGTTTTTACATTTTGTGTACAGATTTGCTATAATAATTTACAATCCCAAATCAGTAAAAGTAGGAAAAGAGTTCCAAAGGTATTGCACCTTCTCTATTAGGGGCAAAAATTTTGTTTGAAGGTTTTTGTTGTTACAATTTATACTTTTTTTTTTCAATTTTATGTCATCCCACTTTTTTTCTGATTTGCGTTTGTGTGAATTGTTATTATGTACATAAGAGAAAATACACGTTTTAAAATGTACTTGTCTTCACTATACATTTATTTATTATTGTTTTGCTGTATTTTTATGTTTTGTTATGCCTGAGATGGTAATGATGCATAATCCAAGTCATTGTGAACATTTCTAACCAACATTGAACTAAGACAGTTACAAAATCAACAAAATTGCTTATACTGTATGTTAGCAAATATCATACATGTTGGTAAGTTCATGCATCATGATGCATCTTGCTTATGGGCTAACCACATTGATGTTATTGCTAAATTCCCGAATTTATTTTATGTGTAAAATATTTGTATTGTGGAGGTGTTCATATTTTGGGAAAAAATATTATTATATTTTATAAAGCGTGTATGTGTGTGTGTATGTGTGTGTGTTTAAAAAAAATACATTTATATTTTTTGTAAAAAACTAAAAAAGACAAAAATGGGTGACAATAATATATATTTAGTGGCTATTGTTATGTTTTTTTTGTTTGTTTTGTTTTTAAATAAATAAATGTATGTATATTCCAATTACAACAATTGTGCTTTTTTGGGACAATAACATTACTTTGTTATCGCATGTTGTCAGAAAATATTTTTTCTAATGGCTATTTTCTAACACACCTTTCTAAACCTCATTTCAGCCTGCCTTAAAGGAATACATGTTTTTCTTTCTAAAAATATGGCTGTGGTAAGAAAATGAGAAATGAAGACTATCGTCACCATCAGGGAGGTACCACAAAGTTTTTCAATTTCAGTTGGGTTATCCCAAAAAGCAGTATAAAATAAAATCATATCAGGTAGCAAAGCATTCGAGTGGCATCTCATACATGCCAAAATCGGTCACTGCTGTTTCTGCTGTCCTGACTTTGCCTTAACAGCATTGTTTCTTTGTATTTTATTTTAACCTGGAGTAGATTATTTTTGAGCGTGTGAGTCCATTTTTGTGTGCTGTTTGACAAGAAGTAAGATTGAGTGCAGGACATAGGCTGCTGTGTTAACTTCTTGCGCTAGCTGCTAGATAGAGGCTGTCACTTGTGATCATAGAGTGTTTATGCGTGCGTTTTAAGGTTTTTATAAGGTGCACACTTAAAGAGTGTTGACACAATGTGAGATTTAAAGCAAAGTGGTTATCACTGAAGCCATGCAGGCCCTTAAAATTGAAGGCTCCCACAGGCCCATCACTGTAGGCGGGCTTCACTTTTTTAAAAGCTCATGAGAAAACACAGAATGTCCACAATGCTAAGTACCCTGAAACGAGCTGTGCTTTTTCAAGAAAATTGTTTGGGATCATGTGTCAAAGTTGGTTTAAAGTGCTGGTAGCCGATTTGCGTTTGAAGTGAAGGTCTAAATGGTCAGCAAGTCCCAATCTATTTTCAAGCCATGTTTCATTTCAGTCTTATGGCACCAAATTATATTCAAGGTTATCTGAAGGCTTTTTTTTTTTAATATGGACTGCACTTTGAAATTCATTTTTCGATTTACACTACCTTTGTTTGACTTTTGTAGCTTTTCTCACAATTGAGTTCTCGCTACTAATTGGCTGAAATGTTCCTTACAATTTTATCTTAATGTCAGACCGTTTAGTTTAGTTTATTGATTTTGTTCAGCTTTTTATTAATTAGTTAGATATAAGTAAGTAGTAAATATAACCAATTGTCGTTAGTAAACTTTAATTCTGGTATTTCCACAATCATTCCACACATATGGTATGATTCCGCTTTTGATGTTATAATACTTGTAATGGAAACGGCATTTAGAATGTCTTTAAAATGACCTTACAATTATGCTTAATATTGGCCATTTTTTCCATTATCAATTTAACTCATTCACTGCCATTGACGGCTATAGACGTAAAAAATTCATTCAAACTATTTCTATTATTATTATTATTATTATTATTTCACTTTTATTAACAAGAGTATGAAAACCTAGAATTTTTTATTGTACATTTAGAACAGAAATCACATTTGTGATTAATCGTGAGTTAACTAGTGACTAATTACAAATATAAAAAAAAATTGCCTGATGCCCCTAATTAAAAAAAGAAAAGAAAATATTATTAAACAATTAGGGGCGTCAGACGATTACATTTTTTAATTGTAATTAATCACATGACTTCAATAGTTAACTCACAATTAATCACAAATTTTATATCTGTTATAAATGTACAAAAAAATTTCTAGGTTTTCATACTCTTGTTAACAAAAGTGGAAAATAAAATGTCTATAGCCGTCAATGGTAGTGAATGAGTTAATAAACTCCACCTTGACAGCACAGGTATAATTTATTTTTCTTTGTTACTGTTTTTCTTTTACGTATCTTTACCCAGTTTATTTGACCCCCCAATGTCAAATATTGTAAAAGAAGATCTCATTATGTACATCATAATTTAACATCTCCATTATGTGATCCTACTTATTCTTCCTTATTTTTCATGGCTACACAAATCTGTGTTATATCAAAATATTGAGTTTGGAATGCACGCTTGGCTGTTTGAGCAGAGAAGTAAACATTTATGTTTCATTAACCTTGCTGAGCTTAAAACAGTCGCTGAGTTCCACATTTGGGCCAACGTCTAATCTGCTCCTTCGGTGTTCTGGGAAGCCAGGCCCTTGTTTGCGCTGACTCCTGTATATACTGAGTAAACATACTGAAATCCTCCGAGCTGGCTAAGAGGGTCTCGCTTGTCTCCTGGCTGATCACAGAGAATAAACAGTTGGGGGGCCGCCCTGGACAACAGCCCCCTTGAACCACGGAGGTGCTGTCACGCAAGATGGCCTGAGCAACAAGCAGAATCATTATTCTGCTGAATGAATCATCTTTTTTTTGCATGCCCAGGAATTTGTGGTGACAACGTTTGCATTTTAGGGGTCCCCATTACCCAATGAAGAGTTGCATATGACACGAGCTGACACATTTCTGTCTGACATGTGCCAGATAGCCAGGTCGGCATTGCAAATGAAAATCTCTTCTTGATTCCCTTACTTGGAAAAATACCAGGAGGTCATTCATCCATTTTGGCTTGAGACAGCCATTTTGTGCAAATTTGGAGGACCCAGGACACATCCTTCGACAAATTTGGCTGATGAAGTACAATGTTACCTCATATGATTTGCAGATTCACCTGTTCGCTGTTTTTTCCTCAGGCCAAAGCCCTGACTAATTTAATTATAGCTTGGGACCATCTTGTGGTATATTGGTGCCAATTAAGGAACAATGTTGAAGTGTGGTGAAGAGCTTCATATAGAGCTTTGCCACCATCCTCTGGCATCTATCCTGACTTCCTGTAACAGTAGTGCAATGTTTTGATGAGGTTATGAAATGTATGCACAAACCATGAAGGTATTACTCACTTTTTACATTAGATTTGTTTTTGTTTAATAGCCTATTTGTGATGTGAAATCATTTTCATATAAATACGTTCTATTACTTTATATATCTAAGCGTGCTAAGTTAGTTGTACTGTTTCTGAGAACTTTTCACCATGGTGCCAATTTAAGCTGACTTTCCAGCCCTGGTGCAAGTTTAAAATGCTCTAAATTCCCACCATTGAATGGACATTCCTGAAATATGAAATCATTGTGCACTCGGTGATCATGTGTTGCGCTTGAGGCAGCACATGATCACATTTGACGACACAAGCACTCATTCTCATTAACACACACACAAAAAATGACATTCATTCTTACCGAGTTTAGCGCGCATGGATACTGCCTGTTCTACGGTCACATGATGCGGATGTGATGCGGCTGAAATGCGGAAGGAACACATCAGGGTCTAGCTGCAGACGCTGGGCGAATGGAGCTCTACCGGAAACACGTGACTTCGAGCGACGCACGAAACGCTTTTTTAAAGCAAATCAATTTTAAAAACATAACTTTATAAACTATTTAGTTAATTTGAACAAAACAGTATACAAACATGGAGAACATTTTAATAGAAACAATGTATACAACATCAACAACACAACTCCATCGGGAAAGCATTGCCTCTGAACGTGTTTTATTGCGTATTATTACACTATATCGCCACAGGGTGTTATTCTCAAACTTGTTTTCAATTGCATGTGACGAGTTATTTGATTACTCCTAAATAAAAAGTTATGAGTCCTTAATTGTGAGTTATTCAGTTTTCAAATACTTGCATTCGAGCCATAAGTTTTAAAATGATAGAATTTATAAGAGCGGGATTTCAAATGTTAATCACACCGATCTACAAAGATGTTCAATAAAAATGTATATGTATTGTTGTTGTTGCTGCTGGAGCTGCCTGCGGAGTACAGAATGATGTACAGTACTTTCAGCACCCACCTCATTTGCCGTAAAAAATTTAGACACTGGGAAGGGAAATTGACAGTTTTTCTTTTTTTTTAAATATATATAACTATGGGCGTTTTATGCCATTTAAGACTAGGGGTACTGCAGCATGTTTAATCCAACAATCCTACACAATTGAGGAGTAGATTTAGTAGCATAAATGTATTATGTTTAAACCAACTTTAATTAAATTGAAAGGACATTTGACATTGTTTTCCTATCTTCTTCATCACTCAATGTTCAGTCAACAGTTATAATTTTGACTGTCAAATTAAGTAAACAAACAGACTGGTTCACTTAATTTGCTGACGTGTCGAGTACAGCACCACGTCAATATATATGCATATTCTGACTTCAAAATTCACGGAGGCTAACGCTTTTGTGAATTAATATTTCCATCGCAATATAAATCAGATTCCATCCACCTAGTAGTTCAAACAAACCAACGTGAAGCGTATAAGACACGATGTATTGAAATTACGCTATATTCGCCATTCGGTGGCGCTGCGCTGTTTTCAGTGGTGACGAAAGCGCCAACATCGTCTTAGTTAAAACAGCAAAATATACTCAAAAATACAAATAATACTGCTTAACGTTAGTTTGAGTTAAGATTATGGTCATCTTTAGTGTTATTGTTACGTTTATGCTTGGTAAAAAAATAAAAATAAAAAGTAAGATTAAATTTGAGGTCACGTGTTTCCGGTAGAGCTCCACTCGCCCATGGTCTGCAGCTAGACCCTTTTCAAGGAAAGAGTCTTCAAACATGGACTGTGCACAAACTGGCTGAACAAGCAAGAACAAGCCGATGGATGTTAATAACGACATCGCAAGAACATTTAAACGCAAAGTAAGTCATTTTGACCCTAAAATAATTCTTTTTCATGAGTGGCAATTGTACGAGTACATCAGGGAAGTTTTACTTTTTTTTGAGGAACTAATTTCCAGTGAACAAATAAAAAAACTTTCATTATTTTTTATTTTATTTTAAATATATACGCATTTGACGTGCCACTTTGAGCCACGCATTTGACGTGCCACTTTGAGCCACGCATTTGTGTGCCACACAACATAGACGGTCCCTGTATAACATTGTCGTTACTTGTTAGGAATTTACCTAACGGACATTTTATTAGGTACACCTGCACGACGTAATGACATCAGTAAAAGTGCTGTCGGGGAAAATGATGCCTTTTAAAATAAAGAACCGTTTTATGGCCCTCTCAGAGAGTTATAGAGTTAAATATATAATTTCAAATTAAAACCTTTTACTAGTGGTTTAGTTGCAGTATAGGCAACGGAAATAGATAATAATAATAAAATAAAAATAAATAATTGCTGTCAAAAAAAAAAACATTCCTATTGTTTTCCTTTAAATTTAATCAGAAACACGAATGTATACTATAATTTTGTACAACTTCAAAATGTTTTCTTTGTTTACAAAACGAAGAGTTTGGAGATGCAGTTACGGTACATTAGTCTTTGCTTTTGTTGGGCAGCAACTGAATTAGAACACTAAGAATGTCAATACACTAACTATTGTTTTTTTTCCTCTTAATTTGCTGAAAAATGTAACTAATGAATTCGATTTAAGCACTTTTTATGCACTTCTGTTTCTCCCTGACGACTTTACGACTGTACTTCCCGTTGTTTTTTAAGTGTTATAAATGCAGAGCTGTAGAGTGGCTGTAAAAAGAGAACGCGATTGTTCCAAATGAAAGCCTTGCTCATCACTACCGAGAGCGCCGAGGTCCTCTTCCACTGGACTGACCAGGGGTTCCAGCACAGCATCCAGGAGCAGTATGGCGCTGCCCAGGAGGAAGGCCAGAGGGTAGCAAGGAAAACAACATGTATATTTGCGTCCTGAAAATAAATCTATAATAATTGTGCTATAATATGTGATGTATTGAAGCTTCCAGCGTTTGAAGACAGTATCAGCACCTTGTTTGCGCCCATCATCATCTCCTGCAGCTCCATGGTGGACAGGCTGGGTGATAGCTACACCTGCTTCACCACAGAGAACAACCACATCTATGTACTACACCAGGTACTCGTCTTAAAAAAACGACACTCCATCAGTGTATAACTTCTGGCTAGTTGTGTGATATACTGTACATTTTGGAACTACTAGATACATTTACACAATCAACAATAGTGTGCTGTTGATTGACATCCTAATAGAGGTATTCACTTAATATGTTTTCTTTCACTTGTAGTTTGCAGTGGTGTAGAATTGCACTACATCATACAGTTTGTAATATGCTGTTCAGTATATGTCCCTCGCATCCAGCTAAATAAGGTTACCATTGAGCTATCATAAAGGATGCAGTGCAGTTGTACACCACTACAAGCACAATTACATTCTCATTTGAAAGCATGGCCAATAAATACCTGACAGAAAGTGTTTCTGTGGTTACAATTTTTGCCCATGTTCTAAATAGTTAAATAATAGTACAAGTTTACAACACCAAATAGGAAAATGATTTGTGTTAGAAAATATAACAAATATTGTAGAAATATCTTTTATTGATATTGCTGAAACACAAAGGTCAAATTAAACAAACTTTATTTATTTAGCACTTTTCATACATAACAAACTCAAAGTGCTTTGCAATTACAACATAAAAAGAACCCCAATTTATTTTTGATTAGATTACAGTGTAGTGCACAATGTTACCTTTGACCCCAAAACCATAGTTTCTCATATTTGGGATAATTTGATATGTGCAATTCTAAAACTTATGAATTACAATACTTGGAAAAGTGTCCCACCTATTTGTGAACGTGATATGCTTTGTATTTTCCTCCAGTTTGACGAGTGTCTCTACATTGCCATGAACGGAGACGGCGAGGAGGAGGAAGAGGATCTGAGGAGGAAGATCTATGTGGCCAGGAAGATGATCGAGGTGCTCTTTGGCATGGTCACCCTCAGCGGTAGCTTGATCAGAAGAGAGTAAGACATCCTTGAAATGTATACTAAATTCATATTATATGTTTGGGGTTGAACCGATTAGTGGAGTCATCCATTTTGAAGTCTATTGTCTCCATCACTGATTCTACTGCACATTTGGCCTGCCCTGAAAATACTGAATTGATGGGTTTTTGTTATTCTGCTTCTATCTAGGTTGCGTCCTCAAGACACAGAGCAAAGGGCTCGTCTGTGGAAACACCTCCAGAGCCTGCTGGATACCTATAACCACCTCAGGGAGATCGACCAGAGCTTCTTAGTGGAGGTTCAATCTATTGTTGTTTGTTTCATGATTGCATGTAATGCAATATGTTACGTGACGGTGGTTTTCATCCAGGTTGTTTTAATTTCAAAACAAATGAATTAAATTTGACAGTCAGTCCTGGGTGTACCCCATCTCGCCAAAAGCTGGGGTCGGTTTCAGCTCACCTGCAATCCTAATGAGGATACAAGCCAGATAGAAAATGGATGCATGTTAATGACCCAAAAATAAGTGGGGTTAAAATTTCACGTGGAAAATTTCAGAAAATGTATTACTATTATTATTATTACTATTATTATTATTATTAAACATTTTATTAGATTACATTGTGTTAGGGTGCCTATTGAAGTGTCCAGTTTGTGTCAAAACTGCATCATTAATATTTTGGTAAAGGTACTACAATTTTTGTTTTATTTTAAATATTAAATGATATTTTCCTTAACTCATCCTGTTTTTAAAATGATACATCAAAAACTCAGGCCATATTTCTGTACATAGTGTTCATTCTGAAAGGGTTAACCACTAGATGGCAGCATCTATTTAAACAAGTTGCAAATACAGTACAAGTCGATTAGATTACAGAAGCAGCTGCAACATGCTAGGTACCTTGAGAGATCATAAAGATACAGGAAATGATAAAATTCCACTTCATTGGTGAGATTTTTTTTTACTATTATTACATTACTACTGTTTTTTGTTGTTGAGCTATCTATATCAGTCAATTAAATGTTCTTCCATTAGATGGCAGAATGTTTCATTAAATCTATTCACCAGTGGCCATTCATACTGCAAAATAAGTCATGACCTCCTACAAGTGTATATAAGCTTTGTGTTCAATAAACACCGGCTAAGTACATTTCTGATTAAAATTAATGTCAAATGAGTTCCTTGTCTCAATAAAGGTTGAGAAACACTGCGCCAATTGATGAGTGGTGCTATTGACAACATGAGCGTTTTGCCCTGTCAGGCCGTGGAGAGGCTGATCCACCCCACGCTGTGCGAGCAGTGCATCGAGTTCCTGGAGCGCCGTTTAGTTCAGCAGCTCAACAGCAGCGTGGAGAGAGCGGGAGAGGATGTACAGCATGCTTTCATCCTGGTGCACACCAAACTACTGGCCTTTTACTCCAGGTGCTGCACTCTTGCTTTCCTAACTCGTCCTCATTGACTCATCTCACTTGAAATATTCTCACTTTGGCCTTGAATGTCTTAACAGCCGCAGTGCAAGCACACTGGCCACTTCAGACCTCTTGGCCCTCATCATCATGGCCCAAAACATGTATCCTAGCAACATGGACCAAGATGACCATGCGTCTGAGGTACTAACGCCAAGTAATTTAGCACCGCGCACTATTGTGCAGTAATTTGTGTTGAATTTAAATTCTCTACTGGTCTCGAAATGCATTTTGCATTTAGTCTCTAGCTGGAGTTACCTTAGCTGGTTTAAAATAAGGATTTTTGTATTTTCTTTTTTTATTCAGTAGATGTTGTGATTTTTGTCACATTTATTATTTCATTTCTTTAATTTTCTTACTTTTAAATTCTTTATTTTTGATAGTTTCTTTATTTTTTTAATCACTTTTATTTTTTCTGTAAGTTAAAATTATTACTATTGAAATTATTATCAGCCATTATTATTCTTTGTCTCTTTCATGTGTAGGATGTTGATAGTACAAGCGGCTCAGGCCCAGAGAGCTTTTACACACCTCAGCCTTCCCCTACCAACTCCAGCAGTTCGGGTGAGTTCTGGTGTTGTTTTTATTCTAATTTTGACCATGCACAGGAAGCTGTATTAGTAATTGTTGTTGTAATATGTAAAAAAAAAAAAAAAGTAAAAAGAAATAATTTGAAATGATTGAATATTTGTGTTAATGTTGTTGTTTTTGTTTTTTTGGCAGGGGAGGTTGGTTATGACCGTTCTTGAAATTTAAAAAAAAAAATAGTGCAATGGACAAATAAAAATCAACATAATCTACACCATAATTCACAGTCTGTAATTACAAAATTTTGTTTGCTTCATAAAATCATAGCCAACCAACAATAATCATAATAGAAAAATGTATTTTTAAGTAAAAAAAAAAAAAAAATTGAAAATAAAATAATGACTATTTGTGCCCATTTAAATCTAATTGTGATTTAAAAATATATGTAAATGTAATATTTTAGTGGCAAATGTGTCATCAAGTGTCTAATAATTTAAACTTTATGTTCCTCCAGAAAAACAAGCAAGAGAAGAAGCGACGGTGTTTGAGTTTGTGGATCCAGACATTCATGTGTGTCTTCATATTTCACATGTTTTATAATATATGTGCACATTGCAACGTCTAATAGTTAGCTATACAACCGTGAACCGTGTGTGTTCAGATGGCAGAAGACAGTCTGCAGACTTTGGATGTCCCTCCACCTGATCCATCCACGCCGCGCAGGGTGTTTCTCGAAGTGTCCCACAAGGAGGGGCTGTATCCCATGATGCCTCACTCCATGTACTGTCTGCCACTGTGGCCCGGCATAACACTGGTGCTGCTCACTAAGGTTTGTGCTCTTGTACATCTCCCACCCGTACGTTTTTGACTTTGAGCTCACACAATCGATTTGCTCAATCTAATCAGATTCCCACCAGTGCAGTGGCAGCGTCCGTCTACATGTTCCTGGAGGCCTTTGCCAAGTTGGAGAAGCGTTTGAGTGAAGGCCAGGAAGGGTCGTCTGCTACTAGAAGTCAACCGACAATACATGACATCAGAAGCAAATTGGACAAGTTCATTAAAGCTCTGGGGCCTAGTGACATTCAAGTGGGTTTTATTCTTATTTTGCATCTTTTTGCACATGTTTTGTTTTTTGCTTAATAATCTTACAAAACTGTAGAATTTTACAATACATTGTTGTTTTTTAATTATGTCTTACAGATGAAAAGCATCTTTGATTTTTTTGGAAAAGCGGTTTATAAATACAATTTTATTATTATTATTATTATTATATGCATTTCTTTTTATATACAGTAAATCTGAATATTTAATTCAATTAAAAATACATATGCCTTCAGTTAGACTTTTATATATACAATATATTATTTATTGTTGTGTTTTTATTAATCTTATGGTACCTAAGAAAATCTGCCAAGCACATAATTCCAAAAGGTACCAGTATGTTTGGCGCAATCACCAAAAAAACATCAAACCTACAGTGTAGCATTGTGGCAGCAGCATACAGTAATGCTCGGGGCCCACTGTATTTTGGTATCGTATATTCTGCCTGTAGTTTTTAATCTTTGCTTTGAAGTGCTTTGCTATATGAACAAATTGTATATAAATGCTGTTACATGTTTTCATTGTTATTTGCTTATCAAAATGATTCAAGTTTCTGCAAATGTCCGTCAAACAGGATGCCATGTGTCACCCCAAAGCACCATATTTGACATAGTCATATTAAGGTCTTATTTAGTTACGTGTGCTTATATACAGGCAGGGATGAAAATGAAATAGCATTATGTTACAGGCACATTTGTACAATAAGTATCGTGAATGTAGAATAATTGTTATATGTGCTTTTAAATGTCTGTTGTAAATATATCCAGTAATATTCATATAATATAACCTCTTTAATACGGTTTATTTCATACAAATGTCATAATTTTTGATAATTGTAAATTGCCACTACAGTGATTGGCAGGATCTTTTTTTTTTTATTGTCTTCTTTTCCATTGAGTCTGTACAGTTACAAAATGTCTGGAGCGAGTTCAAGAACCGAGCCTTTTCCCGAGGTGGCCCTGGCTTCAACAGAGAGTGAGTGTGTTTGCAGACTCTGTCTTACCATTCCATTGTCTAGCCTTGTCAATATTGCCACGATTCCCTTACAGTCTCATCCCATGGTGTAAGAACATGAAGACCCAGCTGTGTGGCATTTACCGCCAGTGCTTCCTCATTGACTCTGGACCGGCTGATGTTCCTCGGAAACTCTCCCCCACCCTGCAGGAGCGAGCCCAGGCCATGCTTCAGTGCGTATCAGTCAGTGCGATATTTCGCCAAGTAAACACCAGGGACTAAAATCAGGCTTTTTGCGGGTCATGAAAAAGCATTAAAAGTCATTAAGTGGATTTTGCTCAAATTAAGGCCTTAGATTTCTTTAAAAATTATATGTAGAGGCATTAAAAATTGGAATACAGTTGATGTAAAAACATTGTTTCTTCATGCTTAAATTATTTCACACACAACGGAGCAAAGGAGACACTATAACACAATTTAGAAATAATAAGTGTGATTTAAAAACATGTATTTGTGGGGACTGGTGACTACTTGTAATTTATAATGAACAAAATCACCTGGAGTCCCAAGAGTTTCCTCATGTTCCATACACCAATTGCTCTGAAATTAGAAAGAAAAATATACTGTTCAGGTCACCAATGTCCATCATGAAACACTAATGCCCCCCAGTGGCAGAACATTACAACAACACAAATCTGCCTCAATGTTTCACACTCCTTTTAGTATACTTTTTAAACGTCAAATAAATTGCCATATCAATGAACTGAAATATATGACTACATTTGTACGTGGTAACCATATTTCCCTTTTATGTTAATTGATGAGTATGAAACGCATAAAATATACATTTATTGAACATTTAGAACCAATACAACATGATTAATTTGCGAATTAATAATGGAAGTCATGCAATTACGACTTAAAATTGTCATTGACTGATGTCCCTATACAGTATATATGCATTTATGTATGTGTATGTATATGTATATGTGTGTGTCTATGCAGTACGATGTTGGTATAAATTAGTTTTATGTTGCATTAAAAACAGCATTAAAAAATGCTGATACTTGCAAAAACCCTAAAAATTATATTTGCTTTAAATTATTATTTTTTTAAAACTATAAATTCCTATCATATTTTGGTGGAGGGGGGCCTTTAAAGGTTCCTTTCCCAGGATTAAAGATCTATGTTCGTATGTAATCTTAACAAGGAGTTCAATCGATGTGCTCATTCCACAATGTTTTGTGCATGCACAAAATGCTTTACTTTACATGGTCGTTATTGAGGGGAAAAAATGGTGGTTTAAAAAAAAAAAAGCTTTACTATCTACGGAACTATTTGTTCTGCCCAGTGCAGTAAAAGTTTTCATTTTTTTGTTAGAATTTTGAAATATACCATTCACATTGTTTGATAATATTTCCAAAATAAAACCATGTTCTGCTTTTGAGTAAACAAATTCCCCTGGCCAGAATTAGCAAAATAGGCTATTTTCTGTGTAAGTGAACTCTTCCATAATACACATCTCCATTTTGAATTGAATTGTTTCTTCTTGTGCACCTCTTCTGTCTTCTCTCCCAGGGAAAAGCTGATGGACTGGAAGGACTTCTTGCTCGTGAAAAGCAAGAGAAACATTACTATGGTGTCATATCCTATCATGGAATCAACCCTGATATCATTGATTTGTACTGTACTTGTGTTTAGTAATACATCTGTAAGTGCTTTTACTGTCCTTGACCCACTTCATCGTTGCACGTACCTGGAGGAATTCCCAGGCCTCATCCACTTCATTTGCGTGGATCGATCCACGGGCCAGATGATCGCGCCCTCCCTCAACGTCACCGAGCGTACAACATCGGAGCTGGGCAAAGGGCCGGTGGCTCAATTTATCAAAAACAAGGCGAGGCGCACATGTCACTCAAATGTGTTCAACTGCGGACGATTGACTCAGTATCCTAGCAACACCGTCACTACTAATCCTCCTCACAGTTGGAGACTTATTGGCTCTATTCAGTTTGTCATCATCCACACTTACCGGACATTTCTTTAGGTACACCACTACAATACACTATCAGTTAAACGTGATTGTTAATAGCTTATGTACATACAGTATTGGATCTCACTGGATTGCAAAGTTGTGTCTAATGTTGTATCCACTGAGCGTGCATACACGACTATAAATGTGTTCATCTTGCTTTTAAGGTTTGGAGGCTGGTGAGCACAACGCGGCGCTACCTCCAAAAGGGTTACTCCACTGTCACGCTGCGAGATGGCGACTTCTATTTCTGCTACTTCCTCTGGTTTGAAAATGAAACCGTAAGTTTGTTTGGTTTTTAAGAAAATAGGGTTTGTTGTTTGGGTTTGAAATCTATCTTTTGTGACACCAGTCTTCGAACTTTACTGACATAGCTCATACATACAGCACTCTTAATGCAGCCTGCGAGCACTTACTTTATCAACAGTGCTGTAACGTTTGTTTGCAATAATTTAGTGGTTTCGTCCTTGAAATCGGTTTGTTAAAATTTCTTGATTTATTAAAAAAAAAAATATATATTTATCTCCTTAGATACTAATTTTTGTGAATAAGTTTTAAAAAAATAGTCAAATAAGTATTTTTTCAAAAATTATTAATTGGTAAATTAATTAGATTAAATTACTTTTGAATAATAAAATTCAAAATATATATTTTTATTGTATGAATAAAAATGGATCCAACAATAAAAATGAATAGTTAAAAAAATGTACATCAATAAAAACAATAATTTAAAAAAGATAGTTGGTGAGAAAATGCTAAGAAAACAATTTTTAAAAATCCTGGAGCAATGTTGTGTGAGCATCATTTCTGACTGATTTAAAATAAACTATTTTACCTACACAGTTAAACTTTTTGATGTCGCTCATCTCATCAAATGTGACCCATGAGCCCAAAAGCTTGCCCACCCCTTTACCTGTCTAACATACTGTGTGCTGGTTAACCCATCAGGGCTACAAGTTGGAGGCAGTGGAAATGCCCGTCCTACCCGATGACTCTGCCCCCATCGGGATGCTTGCTTGGGACTACTACAGGTAAGAGAACCTCAGCAGAACTATTCTAAAAGCATTTAAACCCACATTGTGTGTGTCCTCAGGAAGCTGCTGCGCTACTACAGTAAGAGCCACCCGGGCGAGGTGGTGAAGTGCTACGAGCTGCTCACCGTGCATTTGGGCGTCATCCCCACTGACATAATCCTGCAGCACTGTAGACAGCTAGCCAGCAAGCTGTGGGAGCCCTCGCGGAACCCACTCCTCTAAAGGCTCAGCTAAGACCACGGCACATACTGTATTACGCACCCTTCTTTGTTTTGCACATTTTAATATATATATTTTTTACACCTTCATGACAGTTGCTTTTTATTTAGTCTTTTTGCTAACACAATGCAAAACACCATAAACAAGCTAATGAAACTAGCTTCAAGTAGCGGTCATCATGAAACTTTAAACAACTTCTGCTTGAACACAAGTGGTAGAAACTCATGCAGACAACAATACTCACAGTCATATATTTTTTGTCCTTGACTAAAACGACTAATATTACTACATTTAAGTTCATCAAATCTGCATGTAGTATGTCGGAATGTACTATAATGACCCCTGGTGGCTAAGTCACGCACTGCAGAGCAGAACAATGTCCTTGCAAGAGTTTCATTCTTTAAATTCTATTTAATTGTGTTATTACTGTATGATTTTATGAAATGCTTCTGTAGAGCGCTGTTTTTCTTATCTTATTAAAAAAATAGCTTATAAACAATTCTCTTGGTGTTTTTTGGGGTGCTGGAACAGATTAATGCCCATAAAGCCCATAAGTGGCACAGTATGATGGTAGTATTACAGGATGCAGGATGATGATATCACTTCCTGTGAAGACAAGCCGCTACAGTCTGAGCTTGTCTTCTAACCTTTCAGAGATGAATCCGCTAAGTTCTCTGACAGACCCCGGGGATGTTGTGCTTTAAAGGTCAGTCCCTGCCGCTTCAGAGCAGCTGCATGGCCGCAGTAATGTAGGACATCATCGTCAGTGTCCTCTTCGCCACCATCATCATCATCATCATAGGCTGACGGCGGGAAGAAGTAGGAGGAGGCGGGCACGTGTTGAGTTCATGTTAGTGTCAGCGTCTGAGCGTCCGCTTCACAGCGCTCCCGTGAGGTCGCTGACGGCGCCAGCTGTCACCAGCTCCCTTAGAAAGAGCTTCTCAGAGCTGACGTCATGAACCACCTGCAGGTACAACAGCACACAAAGTAGAGCACTCACCTCCTCCATGGCCAAACAATGGATCAGCACACAATTGCACCCAACTCTTGCATGTGCCTGGATTGGAGCTTGTGGGAAATTGTGAAGTCCATCCATCCATCCATTTTCTTGACCGCTTTTCCTCACAAGGGTCGCGGGGGTGCTGGAGCCTATCCCAGCTGGCTTCGGGCAGTAGGCAGGGTACACCCTGAACTGGTTGCCAGCCAATCACAGGGCACACAGAGACAAACAACCATACTCACAATCACACCTAGGGACAATTTGGAGTGTTCAATTAACCTGCCATGCATGTCTTTGGAATGTGGGAGGAAACCGGAGTACCCGGTGAAAACCCACGCAAGCACGGGGAGAACATGCAAACTCCACCCAGGAAGGCCGAAGCCCGGACTCGATCTCACGTCCTCAGCACTGGGAGGCGGACGTGCTAACCAGTCAGCCACCGTGCTGCCAAATTGTGAAGTCTTTATTTTTATTTTTTGGTGTACTGTACAGTACTGTATATATTTTTCTGAATATTTCTTGGGTTCACACCAAAGTCGATGGATTTTAGTGAAAGACAAAATCCTGGATGTAAACCAAAATTCAACAAGTTGGTAAAAAAAATAATAAAATATTGCACATTAGTTTTTTTCAGTGTATCTTGGGTGTGCAAATCTTCCATGTTTATGGAAAAAAAATTGAAAACATCCTGCATGTGAACCAAATTTTTGGAAGTTGATGAGAAAGTGTTTATTTGAAAAGAAGTAGGCCTAAGATAAAGTCTGGATCCACATTAAATTATACTGAGCTAATGAATATTTTTTTTTATATAAGAAGATTGCAAAATTTGTGTTTATACAAAGAAAAAAAGTGCATTTTGATTGTCCCCAAATGTTTTTACAGCTCAAAAATGTAATAAAGTACTTTTTAGGATTTAGTGCCATCTAGTGGTGAACTATGCAACGAAGCACGCGCACTACAGTGCCTCATGAAAAAACACACTTCGCAAGCCTACTACCAATTACTACCAGTTATTTTTGAATGGGTTAGCAAGCGAGCAGGGGCTGGCGGGATCGAGCAAGAGTTGCGAGCAAGAGCTCGCTGGAGCAACGAACAAGAGGCTAGCGTTAGAAGCTAGCCAAACCTAGCGAGAGCAAAGCAGAGGGTGACAAATGGCGGGAACTCGAATCACAGGATTCAGCAACAACAGCTGTGCAAAGTAAGCGGTGGTTGACCCGTTGGGTTCGACATTAGCTGCAAGCACCACCTGAGGATAACTACGTTCACAAAGTTCATCTCCTTCGGGTATCCATAACAGAAAGATGGCTGCGAAACATGCCAGCCTTCTGTAAAGTGCGATGTGACCTATGTAATATAATGTGATGTACAAAGGACCACGGTGGACTCACTTGAGCCTTCATGGCGGCCATGCGTATGGTCTCGTAGTAGTGAAGAGGAGCATGAGGGTGCTGCATGTTGTACCCGAAGCCTGCCAGGCTGACGTGGTCACACAGCTGCAGAGCCATCACCACAGCGGCAGCCCCCAGCGTGGGCACCATTGACTTCAACACAACACACGCTCACAATGAACTACTGTCTACTGCTACGTCCGCTCGGTAACGAAATACTCACATTTCCTTGTTTTTGTGAATATTTCTGCAGGACTTCTCCAGTCTTACGAATAATCTCCGGATGGAGGATCCGGAAGTTCTCTGCTCTCAAGGGAATATCATCAACCACCTCCTTCCAGAACCACAACTTGGACCAGAACCCCTACGAAACATGTCATTGTGTTAATTTTATTTAACGCTCCTGGTTCGGCGGCAGGTACGGACCCACCAGTGGTAGTTTGGTGATGACAGAGGTTAGCCAGTCCAGGTCGAGACTCTTGAAGACCACAAGCGCAACGATGGAGGTCTTGTTGTACTCGTTGGCGGAGCTGGGTGCTCCCTCTGGATACATCAAGCGGATTGTTGTGCGAGAACCAGTGTCTCTCTCGTAGCCAAGCACTGGAGCGTTGTTCATCCTGAATAATGTCAACAAACAACAGACAGGTGCTACGTTGGCTCCCTCTAGTGATATGCGAAAGAATCACTCAGTACAGTTCAGCATTTAATCTTTAAGAAGTATTATTTATTTATTTATTATATTGATATTTTATTTGAATAAATATTATTTCAATAACTCCTCAGTTAAACATGCTTGTGCTCTAGTTGCCAACACACCTGATGATAACATCATACTGATCTATATGAGATCCAAGATGGCTCCCGTGGAGGATCCCTCCGCTGCCCACCACCACGCATCTTCTGCAGCTGCCGTCTCTCCGTAGGGACCGAGGCGGGCCGGGCTGAGGCAGAGAGGCCAGAGCCCTCTCCAAATTCCCTCGGCTCCCGCGGAGCCCCAAAGGAGGGGGCGCGTCCCAAGAGACGGCGCTGCCTTCTCGCCGCAGGAACACGGGGATGTCCGTCAGGGCCGAGGAGCATGGCAGCCGCTTCAGGCGCTCCACGCACCAGCGACGATGACACCGGCCTGACAGCAGCCAGGCCGAATGGTTCAGCACATCCTGAGGAGGAGAAGAGTGGATTGATACAATGAAAATGTGGGTTTATGCGTGTGTGTCCATACGCACCTCTCGTTTGGGATACTCTTCATCAGTTATAGCGAATTTATGCAGAGGGAAATATGCTGGAATCAGAATAGCAGAGTAGCATCCAACCAGTAGAAGCACACTGAGGACAGCATTCTCAGTCCTGGGTGACATCACCACATTATTAGCTCTAGAGTATACAGTACAGTCAACAAAAATGTACGCTCACTTGCACAGTGAAGATGCAGTAGAGCTAGGGTAGGGAAACTTTTTTTTTAACAGTTCAGTTTTTATTAAGGCTCTCAAGAAACTATACTAACTAAAAAAATATGTGAAGATAAGCGATTTGAAAAATGGATGGATGGATTTTTTTGTTCTGTTTTACCTGCTGATGAAAAAGTCTCTGCATGGCATTGCTTCGTTGTGTGCGTCAGGCGTCGTCACTTCCGGCTCTGCAGCCTCAAGCAAAAGAGGAGAAACATCCTGGGGGTCTTCTACACTCAAGCGCTTGAGGGTCACCATGGTAACAACACCTCCAACACACACAAGTTGAGTACTTTTACTTTCAAAACAACAAAAATGCAGTACTGTACTGTATTTATTTGTTTTTGCTGATAAGTTCAAATAAACAAGACTACATTTTATAGCCAGACAATTAAAAAGTGATGAAAATGAGTTAAATACCTGTCAGGGAGTCCTCTAATGATCATGAAGTCTCTCCAACATGGCGTAAGGTTCATGTCCAGTGTGGCTAAAATGGCTGCAGCTGCTTTCTACCTCACCCCTCTGACTAAAACTGGTTATACATTAACTAGAGGCTTGGAAACTGTGTCAGCACATGTCTGCTTAGGTCATCCACAGCCCTGGAGTAACTGTTAGAAAATAACAATAATAATAATAAATAAATAAAAATCTTACAATATATACAGCAATTAAAAAAAAAAAAAGAGGGCATCATATTGTGTTATACTTATTCACCAATTAGAACAACCGAAACAACCCCTGATGGATTGTATTTAATGTAAAGTGATGTTTAAATGCTTTTCAATGGAACACACCTTTAGTACATGACTTAGGCGAGTTAGCAGGGTGTGGCATACATCAGACTGGGAGGCATTTCTGAGACAGCCAACATTTTAGAAAAAGCAGTTTAATTCACTGCTATTGCAGTTCTTTTATTGCTAATATTTCTATTCAAAATAATACAGCTCACAAGGAGGTCTTTGTAAATGTAGTCCATGTACCTGTGTACTGTATCTACTGTAATGTTGTGGCTGGCCGGTGAGTGGATTCTTTACATGCACTGTCAGTATGGATTTTCAGTAAAGAACCTGCTTGGTTTCCAGCACTTTAACCCTCCTGTTACATTTGGTTCTTTGGTCATTGTGAATTGGTTAAATGTTTAACTATAATTAAAAATATTAATTATATTGATAATGACAAGATTGACAAACATGAACACACCCACAACATCATTACTAACCTTCAGTTCGATTCAGTCAGTTTTTAGTGCAACCCTAACCATTATAGTTATTTTCTGTTTGAATACATATATTATGTATATTATATATATATATTGCATTTATTTGTAATGTATTTATTTCTATTTTCTTTACTTTTAATGTATTTTTTTTTATTACTTTGTGTGTGTTTTTTTACTTTGCCAATCCGACTGTACTATTAGCATTTGTACTGTTCTGCATTCACTTTAACAGACTGTCATATGCAACTTAAGCCCTCATTAGTTTGATTATTTTAAAAACTAATGTACAAAATCAAGCTTCCCTGAAAGATGCCCACTATTAAATATGACATGTGTTGCGGTTGATTCACTGCAGAATGCATATGGTCACCACAATACTATTTTTAGTAATACTTTCCCATTAATTTGCTCACCATCAGCTCTCTTGGGCAGCCATATTTGTGTCTCTCCGCAGGCGTTATATGATGTTGTACCAGACTCAATGAGAGGATCCCACAGAGCTGAGGAAAAAGATAAGCAGCCTGCAACTGCATGTGGTGAGCAACTGGAGTAAAGCCTTATCTTTAGTCTCTCTAAAGTATTCAGGAATGTCAAATAGAGTCTTTGTATGCAAGTGTGCATAGGTGAAGACTAGGAAATGTGTCTAACGTCCCTTAATTGTATTATAAGTGTAAAAACAACAACAAAAAACAGCCACTGTACTATATATTCAAACTATACTCAAGGACTAGGTCTGTGAATATAAACATACATTCATTACAAGAATAGAAGTAGAAAAATCCAATTAATTACAGAAAATTCTGAGATTAATCAGTTTTAAAATTATTGTTTGACAGCACTAATAGATAGAAAGATAAACACCGCATTTAGTTCTTTATTACATTTGCATAGAATGGGTACAAAATCATACAAAAAAATCATGCAGCCAAAACCACACATTTCTTTTCAAGACAAGACTTTATTGAACATCTCTTTATATATGCCACATATGTTTCTGTCCAGCATTTTTCTCTCAAAGTCACATTATGAACTTGTGACTGTAAAAACTAAATAAAAAAATGAATGGTGTAACCATCACAATGATATTTGCCTGGCAGGTGAATGTCTGGAGAGGCACGGCGATATTAAGCACCATACATGTTTATTTTTCTTATTGTTGTTGGTAACACACTCAAAATGAAAATAATCAAATAAAATGATATAAAAATGAAAACATATACTGTAGCACACATTGCACATACAGAGAGAATATTAAATGATCCCAGTGCGCTTTTGGAAAGATGCACCGCTCGGCATTTTTCCAACCCAATCTTTACAATTGTACTCTGCAGCACTCTAATGCTACTAATAGGCAAAATTCAAAGCAAGTAAACATAGGAGCTTATATTGTTTTTTTTTGTTTTTTTAACCCTCATAAATTATAGCTGTATTGAGTACAACAATAATATACAAGACACTTGGAGAAAATTTACAGCTAAAATCTGATGTCACTTACGTCTCATTTGTGTCTGCAATGATTTGTCATTTTTGTCTCATCACTTGTGTATCTCCAGTTATATGATTTACACATCCATTGTATCACAGGATTGTCTCTTTGGTTGGAAGTTGGAAGCAGGCAACCGGAAAACGTGTACCAACACTTTTTAAGGCCTATTTGTCATCACACACAAGTTGTGATGTGGCCTGTGTGCATCACGTCTTAATGTATCTGATATACAGTACAGTAGGTCCAAGTCAATACAATCACTGTGCACCTCACAAAAACACACACAAACTGTACATAAAGTCTTTCAGCTGCCTCAGTTTAGGTCCTGGAATAAATGCATTATTTTTTTTTTTTACTACATCAAGTTTGAAGATATCTGGATAAGCAGTGCGTCTATTGTGAACAACGTACAATGAAATCCTCTCTGCAGTCTTTTCCACAGAGACTTGAGCGAGTGCCGCTCGATCTCCGCAGCCGCAGCTTAGCAACGTGTCTGTCAAAGTGAAGGCAGCCTTCAAATACGCACCACAAATCCATTAGTGTGACACGCACACTCACACACGCACACACTTGCGTTGATGATGCCAATGATGCAGAGGAGGAGCCACGGATGATGACATGAGCTTGTTGTACCCAAAAAATGTCTTTAAGGCAAAAGTGGAAAGAAGCAAATTCATTCCTTGAACAAAATAAGATGTGTCACTGCAGAGTTTTTTAAGTGCACTGTATCTTGATTCAATATATAAAAATTAAACCTATGCAATGTAAAAACAACACTCCATTACGTCATGGAGATCATAAGGTTAGGTTATTATTTTCTGCATTTATGTAATAATAAAACCAAAAAAAAACTTTCACTGGTTTACATTCTATATTGAACAATAATCCCCTCTTGGTAATAATCAAAAAGAGAAACTATTGCAGGGCATCATTTGAAGTTAGGTCGAACTAATAAATGGTAAGTGAAAGTCAAATTGTTTTGTTTTTTTACTGAAGTATGCAGGACTATTAGAGGCCATGCTGCAAAGAACTTATGAGAAAAAAATTACAAGAAATACCTTGAAAACAAAAAGTGTGATTATTAAAAATCAATGGATTTTAGGACTTTTTGTCAGAAAATTGTAAAATTTTAATTTACAATTTATCTTCAAAAAATAAATCCCCTTAAATTCACCCAAATAATATATTTTTGCAATATGCTCCCTTGTAAAATGGCAGATCTTTCTCTAGATAAAATATAGACCTTTGGCATGTACGACTTCTCAGAACAAAGTTACATTATTCCGATAAAACTGATATTTTCCTCATATTATTACGGGACCTATTTTCATAAACTGTCATATGTGTGCACGGCATAAAAACTGGCGCATCTTCATCATTGTGCCGAGGCGACTTTAGTTTCCCGTGTTGGGAAATTTGGCAGACTGCGTTACACCTCACTGGGTGTTTGTCAAACCAAAGGTGTTCTCTATTACACGCCCTGGCGCACCTGACAATTTGTAGACAGAACATAGACTAGAAATTAGAGTAGCTAAAAGCAGGTCTAAGTTGTGGCGCAGATGGCGTAACGTGATTTTGGTGTATTAAATGTTTCAGTCCCTCTGAATCAGTGTAGAAATCAATCAATTGAACAAATTTTTATTATCATCAATACATTTAAAAGCATCCCCCTTGACTGTGGCACAACTATGGTTTTTGAGGGTGCTGTGCCGACTCCACAGCGGCCAACTTTAAATCATCCACAAGTAGAAATCTTTTTTTAGTTCCTTTTACTTTGCATCTACACGCCATGTAGACCGCACACCTCTCTCGTGCGCTGAATTTAAAAGGGAATGAGGGGAGCCGATTCCATTGGCTGACAAACAAGTCAGTCAAAATACCAAAAGAGAGAAAACTCCAACTTTGCGCACAGACTTGCACTGGGCATGAAAAGATGGCTTTATCATTATTTCATGACATCATTATTAATTACTTATTACTTTGTTGCTGTAAAATTATTACTCTGTTGTTATAAAATTATTTCTTTGTAGTATTATGACCTTATTACTAATTTACTCAGTTCTTTAAAAAATTGCATCTTTATTCTGTTAAATTATGCTTTCTTTCTCTTGTAAATGTTTAACTTTTGAGAAGCATTCTAACTTTATTCTCATATTTCTACCATTTTATCCATGTAGTTTCTTTTAGCTGACCCAAATAGTCCTTTATACTGCAGGTCTCATAGGCTATAATGTGTAAAATAAGCTCTATCTATTCTCTTTCTTAGCATTTTGTTGTCGTCTAGCTAAATATTAGCCCGCTAACACACTGTAAATGAGTGTGTGACTGCTGTAAAGAAAATGTGGTTAAAAGTTTGTGTTTCATAAATCAATCAAAAGAAGTGATGAGGACATGAAGTAATAGGAGCATGAGAGGGTGGAGTTTACCTCCCTGAGGCACTCCTAGAACAAGCAAATACCATGACATTGATGTCGAGGTTAGCCAGAGTCAAAGAGCGACACTGCGAGCGTTGGTGGCCGACGCCTGCGCCCTCTGCACCACGCCGCGACACTTTTCTCGCCTTTGGAGTTTGTGGTTTTGGAACAAGCCCTCATTGCGTGGAATGCCGTGTGTTCCGTGTGGGAACGTCAATAGTCCTGGAGGCAGACGGAGCTCATGATGTTCAAGCACAATGTCCAGATGTTATAGCGTAGCGTTGGACTTACCGTATCCCTCCACACGTCCGTCTTTGAATTCCCCCTCGAACTTCATGCCGTCAAACCGACTGAAGATGCCTAGGCCCTGGAACTTTCCGTGAGCAAACTCCCCCTCGTACCTGAAAGAGCACCAAAGCAACAAGATTCAAGATGAAAAGATCACTGGTAGTCTGAATGAGGACAAAGCGCCTTCCTCTTGCCTGCGCACCTTGATCCATCTGTAAAGAGCAGGACTCCGGCACCATGGAAGAGGCCGTCCTCAAACTGCCCTGAGAAACAGGTTCCATCCTGGAACTTGAGCTGGCCGACGCCATGCCTCCGACCTGGAAAACCAGCAGAAGAACAAAAGAAATAAAGAAGTTACCATGCGTCTTAATAACATGAACGTGGCATGTATTCATCTAAATAACTCAATTATAAAGAATTATAGACTTAATTTTACAGCACACACGCACCTGGTGATCTGACTTGCACAGTGATCCAGTTCTCATCTCGCCTCACATAGACCTAGGCCAATGGCGTGGCCAGCTTCCGTTAGATTGACAAACAGTTATTTGGATCTTGCCAATGAGTTGCTTACAAATGGGTTTGCCGATGAGTAATTGAATTTTGCCTGACTGTTTTCAAAAGTGGGGCTGAAAAGCAGAACTGCTTGCTCACACACACACATAAACAAATAACTAAATATTTACTTGGTTGTTTAATTCCACACTATGAATATACAATTCATTACAAAGCCAATTTCCCATTATATGTAAACGGATGGTTTAAGAGTAATTTATACAGACGAGCGACCCCCCCCAAAAATGAAGGCTTTTCCGATCAGTATTGCTAGTGTCTGTCACGTGAATCACTGTAAACTTCCCTCTGCACCTCCCCACTGTCAGATAAAGGTTTAGCAGTGAATTAGGAGTCCCATCTGCCTCCTGTGTGACGGGAATTAACTGTACTCTAATCCAGCTGATATTTAGCAGGGATTTCTGCTTTAGGAATCAGCCGAGGAATGCTCTTGCTTTTCCATGATACCCCACAGTGTCTAAAACAAGACTTCACGAAGAATTCATGATTCTGCTTCAAGGTAAAATCTGCACTAATTGACTCAATAGGTTCACAATAGACTAAGATTTAAATGTGCTCCAAAATGTAACTGTGATGAGGACACTACCCAAGACACAATTCAGTAATTTACAGTAAAATACTGTGAAATAAAAGCTGAAATTTAGAACTTTTGTCTGATATTCATCTTATGATCTAAAACCCAAATGTCTTCAGTATACAATTAGAACAAAGGAGCGTTCCAATGCTTTTGGAGGGGGACTGTAGATGCTAATTGTTAGCCCACATACCTATGGCGTTTTCCTATTGTGTGTACTGTGTAGCATTAAGCTAGAAGAGGCTATGTAGTGTAATTCTAATTAATTTATATTTACTGTAGTTTGACACTAATCTACGGGGTAGCAATAAACATCTTGAAGATTCTTTTCTTACTGTTTACTTATATCTCACATTTAAAAAAAAAAAACATCCATGCTCGGTTCACTGAAGACTCTAATTATCTATAGCTGTGAATGCGAGTGTGAATGATTGTTTGTCTATACGTCTTGTGCAGTTGACTGGCGACATTTCCAGGGTGTACGCTGCCCCTCACATAAACTCAAGAAACAAGTGAGAGAAAGTAGACATTTAAATGAGTGAGGACGTTCACTTGCCTTCTTTCCACTCGCCATGGTACTCCTCTCCAGTGGCGTAGGTGAAGGAGCCTCTGGTCAGAGTCATGTCGCCCCCGCTATCTGACAAACACATCCATGTACTGTACATGAGGTTTACCTTTGACCTCTCACTTGATGGGCACTGCTACAGAGACAAACCACCCTGATGGGATTATCGGTGTCACCGGAGAAAAGGAGAAGCATCTGTTTGGGTCATTTAGTCATACATGTCACCAAGTTGGATGGACACATGAGAACAGAATATTATTATACTGTCATTAAATATTAATTTGTCACTCAAGTGATCATTTTAGTCAAATATACAACATAAATTGAGGTTTTCCAGTGTGTTGACCCAACAGTGGACATTAATTTTGTCAATGTTGTTGGAGCTAGCCTCAGTCTATATTACCACACACACACAAAATACAAATATTGTCATGACAATGTGACCTTTTTTCATTTTAAACCATGTTAGGTGGACACGTGCAAATAAACAGAATATTCTTACAATGAATCAATAATGCTTAAAATAACGCCCAGGGGTTAAATGAAAAAAATAAAAATAAACCACATAAAAATTTTATATTTTGGGAAATTTACACTGTGTTGATTAAGATGCACATTGATGCCATCAATTGTTGGAAATTGCATTGGCGTATATAAAACCACAGGGTATGCATGCCGTTATGATGCCCCACAGAATTGATTTAAATGTTTTTGTTAAAAACATAACAAATGAGAGAATGTGACCATTTCCAAATGCTGCTGCAAACAAGTGTTACAGAATGGCAGCCAGGTATCATTTTACGCGCACGCTCGCTATTATAAAAAGATCGAATAAAAGGCTATTAGTATTGTTGTTATTAAAGGAAAAAATCAAAATAGTGAATGTGTGTGTTTAGATTAAGCGTTCATGCACGGAAATGGATATGCAGTATACCGCTTTTACTATCGAGTCAACTGTCACCTCTAAAGGCACATTTGTGCACTAAAAAGCGAGCAGGTTTAAGCTTATAAATGCTTATTTATTTACCTGTACGCTACGTTTGTTGTCTCAGAAGCATGTAGGCGACGTAGAGCAGCCGAGGGGCGTAAAAAAAATATAACCGGCTGAGGACCGTATGCTACCTTCATGCGGCTCTTGTAAAATGGAGTTTCTCCTTAGAAACATTAAATAAATGTTACAAACACCACGCCTCGAAAATGATGTCTATTTCATTGTAAAATGTATTCAGATTAACTGAAAAGATGTGTAATACTGATGCTATGACATGCTCGTATCTTAGGGCTGGTGTGTTTTTTCCAGTTATAGCTCACAAACGTCCGACAGACGATGGAGGCATCACTACAACAGCACCATGGCGAGCTTGCCCCTGTTACTTTTTCATTGCCTGAGTGTATTTATTTGCTCATTCAAAAAAAGACTGTCTGGTTGGACACGCGGTGGTTCATTACAGCGGCAGAGCAGCAGGCTACACTTCAATGTCCTTCAGGCTACATTTATTATGTATGTCATGTATAAAGATTGGAAAATTTTGAATAAAGTCTGGGTTATATTGGAACCATAAAACAGCATCCAGGAATGTTAATTATTCTAGTAATAGGTAGGGATATTCATGGGGGTGTTGACAAAGATTTGTGGATTATAGAAGAATATATATATAATAGGAGCCCATCTATCATTTGATCTGATTTTAGACGAGGCAGCATGTGCTCTATAGCTGCCTCACAGTTCTGTTCAGTTCAGTTCTCTGTGGAGTTTTCATGTTGTTTGCGTGGATTTTCTCCAGGTACACATTTCAAAAATGTGTTTCTTAGGTTCATCGACGACTAAATCATCCATAGGTGTGTTTGATGATTTGTCTTTGTTAAAAATACATGTATGTGCAAATGACTGATGACCAGTCCAGGGTGTCTGGTTGACCTTTTTCTGATTGGTTGAGGAAAATCACATGGTTCTCCAGCCATATAGAGAGGGAAGTACTTTTTCCCTTTAAGTTGGCACATAAGGTTCATTTCTATATGAAGGCCTACATATAGCAGAAACACAAAACAAATAGGACATACAACCTTAACTGTACTATCATTATATTAATTTAATTCACTTAATTTTAAGCGTAATCCTCTCACTGTTGTGTCTCTTGAATGAGGATGTTGGAGCGTTCAGTCTGCAGTCCATGTCTGTTTCACATCATATTCATCTGCGGGGAGCAATTATTCCAGAGAGCAGCTTGCTTGTGATTAAATCACACTTTATTATGGTTGTCTAATGAGTCTGCGTAAAGATGATAAGGCAGTGATAAACGATCCCACGTGGCTCCATCATGACTATTATGACCTCTCAGCTATCAATAATAAATAATTATATATTTTTCTGAGGCTGTTTGTTGTTGGATGAAACAAATAGTTTGAATTGTTGTCCTGGTTACAAAATAGGTCACTCCACCACAAATAGAAGTGTAATACACATCATACATATTACATAGTTTCTGCCCTATTAGCGGCAGTTCCAATTTCAAGTTTGAATGTTTGTTGTTTACCCCAGCAAATTAAAATAATATGTGTAATATGTACACTAATATTAATGTGTAGGTCAACGTGTACCATACTGTGCTACTTTGGTAATGGTAAACAGTGGAACTGCAATTTGTAGTTTAACCCCAAAATGTTGGAAGTTGACCTGTCAGTGAATGTCGCAAGAGTTCATCTCAGAGAGCTATGAAATTAATAAGTGTAATGATGGCCATTTAATTGTGAATGGAGCTTACTGTGAGGTAGAAAACCTAAAGAGACATGTCTGCTTTTATTTTTCTATAATAGTTTGGATTTGCATTGCATGGCTCAATTGACACGGTTCAGTTTTTGTTTTTTTTGCCCTTGAGTGAAACAATTTTGCTATGCAACATGGCAGCATAAAAACGAAAAAAAAAAAATAATACTTGGATTCAAATATACTCAGATAGGAATCAGGCTTCTAAGATCCATCCATCCATTTTCTTGGCCGCTTTTCCTCACTAGGGTCGCGGGGGTGCTGGAGCCTATCCCAGCTGGCTTCGGGCAGTAGGCGGGGTACACCCTGAACTGGTTGCCAGCCAATCGCAGGGCACACAGAGACGAACAACCACACTCACATTCACACCTAGGGACAATTTGGAGAGTTCAATTAACCTGCCATGCATGTTTTTTTTGGAATGTGGGAGGAAACCGGAGTACCCGGTGAAAACCCACGCAAGCACGGGGAGAACATGCAAACTCCACCCAGGAAGGCCGAAGCTCGGACTCGATCTCACGTCCTCTGCACTGGGAGGCGGACGTGCTAACCAGTCAGCCACCGTGCTGCCCGGCTTCTAAGATAAAAATCCAATATGCAGTACTGTCTATGGTGGCCTATGGTCATACCCCCATTGGTGACATTTACATCCATCCATTCTCTTAACCTGTAACTTCTTTAAAGTATTTGCTGATGGCAGTAAATGGTGCAATCTCCCTGTAGCCCTAGGAGAGAAAAAAGCCGTGCCTGGTATTATTTTTATTAAACCTTAATGTGAAAGAAGCATATTTTAATTGGGTCATTATTTCAATAGCATTTTTTTTTAACTCTACAAGAGTAGTGATATTGTTGCAACTGCATAATGATACTGTGTCTTACAATACTAATATTTATTATACTTTTATATTTTTATTCTCGATATTTAAAAACAGTTCGAGTTTGTTTTGAGAGGAATGTATATGTGTAGCAATTACCTCCCCACAATGCAACGTCGACGCGCGCGTTCACGCGCCCAAAGCTTCCTCTCGGCGTGCGGGTGCCCGCCGCCGGAGAAGAACGACAGAAAATGGCGAGTCAGTGTAAAAGGCAGCAATGCTCCATCGACAGGCGCGGCTTTCGGCAAGAACTTGACTCATGGCGGCACAAACTCATCCACTGTGTAGGTAAGAACCGAGCCAGCGACACTAAATGGGATTTAACAAGCTGAATTCTACGTCTGTTCGAGCAGGTTCGGTGTAAATAATCAACTCACTTCGGGTATCTCGAGCGACTTTTTCTCCCCCCTCAACTGTTTATCCTCATTTGGAGTCGTTGTGTGAATATTACAGCTTATTTCGTTGTTTTGTTTCCTCGCGTTTTTTTTTAGCGTTCGTTAGGGGATTTAAATACTTAGCGAGGGGCCGAGTGGAATTGTAGTTTGTTTAAAGGGCACTGTGATCGCTTAAAGGGAGTGTCACAGGAATTATGGCACCGCGTCGGCCAAAAGGCGCATTCCCGTTTCTTTACATCAAATGCGCGTTCCAGTGTGTTGTTAATAACGACGACACATTGCTATTCGCGTGCTCATTATGCGTTTTAATGTGTCTAAACATCGCGCTTTTAAACGAGCTTTTCCCTCCTGGGTACGCGCATGACCACAATGAGGAAGTGAGTGGGGGAGCTTCCGCTTTGAACCGACCTACTCCAACAAACAACCTTAGAAATATTCGGACTAGATGGACTCTCAGAAGCCTGCAAATGTTTAATAAATTATGCAGTATTTGCATTCATGACGTGTTTCTTTGCTGCACCCATTCAAATTTTGTGCCACTACTTCGTTTATATATGTTTATAAACAAATATAAAGACTAATAAGCAGTGGCGTGCACAGAGATTTTGGGGGGCAATTGGTTCGGGGGGGGGGGGGGGGGTTTGCACTTTTGTGCACAATTAATATACCTTACTGACAATTCCGAGATGATGTCACAAGCCAAGATGGCCGTCAATTTGGTGAACGAAATCTATCTGCTCATTGAAAAGCGTTGGATTTTGGATTGTTGTAATTTGATTTGTGAGGATTATTTTGATTTCAAAATGTGATGGGATGTCATTTGCATGACAGTCACAGGAAAAAGCATTACAATCTGCTGTTTGTTTTCACCGTATAATGGAAGCATTTGCATTGTGTTGCATTGGGGACATATCAGTAATGCCTGGATGTTCGGAAATGTCAATACAAGTTTTCAAATAAACATTACAAACACGTAATAATAATTAATAATACCCCACAGCTAGTTTTAATAACAGCCTATTAGGGCAACATGACTGCAAGACTTGTTGCATAGAAGTAACTTACAGTTATGGTTTGTACTAAATAATAGCTAATAATTTAGCTAATAATAGCTTCATGCCTATTGATTTAGTCCAAACTACTTAAAAAAAGAAAATATTTTTTAATACAATTAACCTTAAGGAGCATATCAATATTAAAATGGGATCTTTAAAAGGTGCTAAACTCTAGTTAACATAACTCCCTCTGGCCTTGACTCTGAGTCTGACCTTTCATCTTCATGTGTCTTTGATTTCATCCAAGAGAGCAGAGAGATGCTTCCCTTGACTGCTTGCTGTAGCTCCTTTTCTTTTCCCCTTTTCAGCCTCTCCTTTCTAGGCATTATGCTACAATTACTAAATAAATAGACCAATTGTAACCAAACAGACCAATGGCTTGAGAATGAATAAGACTGACTGTAGTCATCATTACAAGAAGGCAAAAGGGTATTTTTCACAGGCAATTGACAATTCCAAACATCCAAACATTTCTTATATTTCCACAGTGCAAATGCATTGATCACCAATGACGTCTTGGATTGTTTTTGCCTGTGACTACTAACATAATACAAACCAGACACAAACATCAGTTCATCACATTTTGAAGTCAAAATAATCCCCACAAACAAAATACAATGATCCAAAGTCCAATGCTTTTCAATGCACAGACCACAGAGAGCTTCCTTTCACCGTCATTAGTCTTACTATGTGGTGGTTATCACGTTATCGATGATTGAATTAGCATATAGTATTTTAAACTAGGTGGTTAATATCGGCTAATTTATGCTCAGTTGTTTGTGCTGTATGAGACTTCATAACAAAATGATTTTTGGTAGGGAATAGAGGGCAAACAAACAATACAATTTCACTGGATTCATAACACAGTTACCTGGCTGGGGTGGAGCAGCAGGGGAAGGAGATGCGTGTGTGTGTCTGTCCCACACCGCGACCGTGGGTAATTAGCGTTCACGTGACAAAGGAAGCGAGCGAGAGAGCTAGGTCGGGTGCGTGCGCGCAGTCGATGCATATTGTTGTTGTTTTTTTCACACATGATTAATCATGCAGATTTTCTAAAAGATTGTGTCAACATTGACCCGTCCTCAGTAAAGTGTTTATTAAACAAAAAACAAAACAAAAAAAGAACTTTCCAAAGGGCACTTTTTCTGAGAAGGCAGAGGGGCAAGGGTGTGAGCACCACTAGCGGTCTACCTGTGCACACCAGTGCTAATAAGTCACTAAAGAAAGTGTTTGGATGAAGTTCTCATTGCAAAAAGAGGTGCAATGTTTGATTAAGTGAGATGTTCACATACTTTTGCACCCATGAAATCTGAGTTTTTCTCAAATCAACAACTTTTGTTCAATAATGAATGACGATATTATCATTATTTTTTGTTCAAGTCCATTATTTTCAATGTTGTCATTGTAGATTTGGGTATGACTAAACATTGGTTATTTTAATATTTTATACAAAAAGTCTGACCATGCCTGCAGGGTTCACAAACTTTTGAGCAGCACTGTTTCTATTTCTAATTGTTACTAAAAATACTGTATGTGTAATAACAAAGAAATGTAGGGGGGATGTATAAGGTGATTTTACAGTATATGATTTTCACAGTCATATTGGCTCTCTTGAGGGCAACCATAAATTCAATGTGGCCTCTGATGAATATGAGAGCGCTAACCTTTGCTTTAAAATGTTTACTTGCGATAATAAGGCTGGATTTACAGTGCAGTTTGAAGTGGCCAATTCCATTTTAATGCCTATATTTGATTTGGCTACTTCATTTCCATTTCAAGTGGCACATATCTGATTTAGCTGCGTTTCATTTAGGGCAGCAGCTGTTGAATATTTTGTTATTCAGATATCCTACTGGGAGTCTTATCAAATAATCAAGTATTTGGATAATTAAAAAAAAAATATATATATGTATGTTTTTGCTTTATCAAAGAAAAATAAGAATGCAGAAGAGAAAATAACCATTTCACTTAATAATGGAGTAAGTCCTAATGTGCGACAATTTTGGCCGGGAATGGACTGGCCATTTGAGAAACTCCTGAAACACCCCAGCTGTAAACAAATTTGTTCATCAAAATTGTGAACCAAGGTTCCCAAAAACTATTTACATACATTTTCAAATGTGTTGACATTTAATGAACAGCCCTGAAACAAGCCACATTCATACATACCCCAAATGCACAATTACTTGAGTGCTCACATTTAAGGTCACAAATATCAAAAAACACAAAAATGTTATGTAGTTTAGGTGGTGTGCATGTATCATACCGTTTAATTAAACAACAGCAGGTAATTTGGCAGCGGGCAATTACTTATCATTTAGCTGAGCTATACTTTCACTGTAGTTGTTGATTTTCCGCAGTTTCGTTGTTGTTGTAGTTTATTTTTATTTTTATAAACGTGTAGACTAAAATACAGTCGACCCCTGCAATTTGTGGGGGATAGGGACCAGATCAGCCAGCAAATAGTGAAAGTCCATCCCTGATTGACGCCCACTGAAATGCATTGGGAAAAGGGGAAAAATACTAATCGTTTTAAAACATACCTTCAAAAACCACTGATAGCTATTCAATACTAATTTTTTTATGAGAAAGGCGGGAGGGGTCAGGGGAGCCCAAAATATAAAATATTTTTAAATTGTTGAAAGATAATCTAGAGAATATAGTAAATGGGCCAAATATACAACTGATCCAAATTGGTGGAAGCGAACCATAAATGCTAGCACATTCTCAAAGGGAACCAATTTAAAAGGTACACACACACTTCAAGTTCATCCTTCTACACGTAAGGTTTCTTGAGGCGAGTTGGTATAACTTTTCTCACTACAGATAACTTTGTGTTCATCATATTTGACAGGTTTTAAGTAGGGATGCACCAAAATGCAAATGTTTGGCCAAAAATGAAAACCGAAACGGCAGAAAAAAAAATGTATGCCAGTTTTTGCTATCATTGCATTTATTATAATTAATTAAAATTTTAATATTATTATAAAATGTTTATTTAGCACTGGCATTTTAACCAAGCACAATATAAATAGAAATGTGCCCACACCACAGACATGTTGGCTAATGGTACATTAAACACCAAATGAGGGTTGAGCATTTTCTGGCAGTGCGATTGCACTTTATAGTCAATGTAGTTAGCGGGCACAGATGCGTGTGGCGGGACAAGGTGCGGCGCATTTAAAATTGACACATTCACATATTCACTGACGTTTAAAAAGAAATAAATACATTTGTTCGCACCAGCTAATCGGCTTCGGGAACGGACTGCAAAGTCACACACAGCGTCCTGTGCAGGCCTGTCGCTACCTGGAGATAAGCGGTAAGTGTTGTGTTTTAAACTGTTGATAGCAATAGTGCTAGCATTATCTAAAGTATTTAGCACAGCATGAGTACGGGGATGCCAGTGAAAAAGTGGAAGGGCTCTTATAAAAAAAAGGGGGGTGGGGCGCTACAGGCGAAAGAGTGGTTCGCCTGTACTGCAGTACACGGCAGTTCTGTCCTTTTTCGATCCGCTTAAATGTTGTACACCAAGCGACGCCCCTCTCCTCCGGTGTGTGCAATGACCCTGAGAGCTGTTGCGACTGACCGGTGCAAACTCACACGGTAAAAAGCCAGATACGATTAGAAAAGGCGGACACTCACCGCCGCATTCGCTGTTTAATTCAAACAGATGCTTGCTTGCAGCGTTTTTTGTTTTTTTGCTTGCGTCACCACAACATCCTATTTCGGCCATGTTCTTTCGGCTTTAATTTTATTTTAGCCGAATGCCGAAAATGGCAAAAAATTCCATTTCAAAGCCATTTTCGAATATTTGGTGCATCACAAGTTTTAAGCAAATATGTATGAAAGGCTTGTATTAGACCCAAAGGAACATTCTGAAATTGTCTTGGAGTGGTCACAGAGGTGCTCCCAAGTTTGTCTGGACGGCTAAAAAGGACCTAGTGTGTTCAAGTGGGTACAATTTAACAAATGCTGTCCTGTATGTTGTGTACATAAAGTGATTTATATTATCAGCAGTTCAAAAGGCTTTTGCAGTTTAAAAAAAAAAAAAAAAAAAATCCAGTCGTACATTTATTTTTTTTATTTTTTTAAACAAACACCTTACACATTAGATATTTAATCACTTGCCTGAGCAATCAGCTCGTAGTAGTTGGTTCATTGACCTTTACCATCATCAAGACATTTTCTTCAAGGAAATGCAGCTCACTGTATATTTTCTCTCAGACCACTATCTCAAAATTTATGTTTTAACTCGATGCCCAAATTAGAAATTGGGTTCTTCCCTGGGAATTTATCAGTAATCATGTGTTGCCGTAAGATCAACATATATGTACATAAAGTAATGGTACACAAAAGTAAACTAACTTGCTGCATTTAACCCTGGCAATTAGTTACTCATTAAAAATCGTAAAATTCAGTTGTGTATCATCGGAATAGTATATTGACCAGTGCATATATCACCACATGAGTATGTACAGGTACATAAATGAGATGGTCCATGTGAGTGCACAACTGCACATTGTTATCACGTTTGAAGTTGATAAAGCTTCTACACAGCTTGTAAAAACAAATTTCATAGATGGAAAAGGAGAATTGGTGTATTGTATCCGACCCTTTAAATGACTTATTAAAGTACTGTATATTTGTCCAGTAGCTTGACTCGTGGCATCTATAATTACAGCCCGGTATTACAGCCCTGTCTGGTCTACGAAACATGTTATCTCACCATTTTTCATGAAAATAGCCATTGTAATGTATTTGCTATTCCTACCAGACAATTAAACTAAAAGTGAATGTGAACCTTTGAATTTGACTTCCCTTTGCAATGGCAGCATCTAATATAGTATGCACTGTATTATTAGTGTATGTACTTGAGATTTGACTCATCAGTCCCATGATTCGCTGTGTGAGTCACTGATCAACCCTTCAGATTATGAACTATTCCCATTGCATCCTTCTTTATCTCAACTAAAGTCACTAAAATGTGCGCGAATGCTGGCGTTAACACAAAATAAGCCGCAGTGGTTAAAAAATTTCACTCGGGCGGCTTGTGATGACGCTGATCTCAAAATGTCAGACTACATCAGTCTCATGTACAGCGGCCACCGTGCATTGCGCCCGATGAAATGCACACACCATGTATTATGTATGCTAACAAGGTTTTTGACTTTCTAGTTCAAGTACTCATTAATACATAGTTCAGATAGGTAATCATATTGATAATAAGAATATCTTTAAAGACCTATTTTTTGTTATGTGTATAGAATCGGGAGAGTAGGCAAGTATGTTTAAAAAACAAAAGTAAGAGAAGAGTTACTTTCAAACTAAAGAATAAATCAATGATTGGTGTTGGTTTTCAGTGAGGGTTGTGAACCAAAACCATTTTCACAATGCCGCAAATTTGGCCACCTAATATCAAAAATGTGTGTCTTCGGTTACCTATAAAATTGTAGTAATTGTTAAGTAATCGATTTTCTTTCTGGAAGGACACGCTGGTATACAGTAGCCTAGTAGATTGTTCAGATAACTTTTAGACCAACCACTGTCACCAGGTGAGCTCTCACACTGGACTTATCCAGAACAAAACAAAACGCCACTTGGCTAATTGTGTGCTCACCACTGAAAACACAAAAGAAGACATAATAGTTGTTTGTTACATGCCACACTCCCCTTTTATGATTGACAAACCTCTCTTGTGTTTGGGCAGCAATTGTGAAGCACCAGAATACATGACAAATGCATCAGCCTTCTGACCGTAGAAAGACCTTTTCTGTCCATGACAACAAGGACATACTTTTGTTTGGCTTTTTGGTGGAGAGGGCCGCCTCACGCCAACACCATCACCCCGCTCGTTGCTCAAATGGACATTTTGTATTAGTGTGCAGTAAAACCACGGACCCCGAGACAAGGGCAATTGTCTTATAAAACAGGAGCAACAATTGTTTGTACGTTTGCTTGTACATGCGTTCATGGCTCAGCAGCCCCCAGATGTAAACCGAACATACACACTTTCTCTTTGGATTTGGAAAAATGTGCGCTGGTAGATCTACAAAATGTCACTATATTCTTCTGCTTTTTGACTAGTGAGTGCATCATGTCAAGGATTTGCCCACACAAATACCAAAAAAAGCAAATATTGACTTTGGGGTGATCGCCTTATTTATAATTTAAACGTACAGTATGCATGTCCCATTTTCTTTTACAGTGGTGTGCTTAACACCCCCCCCCACCCCACACACACACACACACACATACACACACACACCTCCACCCCAAATTGAAATGCAGCACAGTTTTTACATCCCACTAATGGTCTTGTGAGTGCTTTTCTGTGGCTTGCTTTTCTCAGTTGTACAAATATAGTTTTTTTTTTCATATTTGACTTGACTCGTGTTTTTTTGTTGTTGGTTTCATCTAGTTTGTGCAGCGTTGCACCATTTGAGTGTCAGTTTGCATCAGATCAAGTATTCATATACAGTAGTTTTTTTTTCTCTCTCTGTAGATGTTCCACAAAACTGCCAGCTCATTGCCTGCTATTAAAGCAGATCCATCTACTGTACAGTACTCGCAAGGAACACAGTGTGTAACACACAGCTTTGCTTATTCCTGTGTGTGAGATCCAAGCTTGCCCGATAACCTCCAGATTTTGTGGCTAGCCCGGAGGGTTCCGTTGCATGCTTTGTAGCTGCTTGGTCTGTGTGATGGACTAGTTTAGGATGAACATAGTCACGCTGCTTTGCTCAGCTAATTCATGCAAATTTGCCATCCCTTTTTCATCTCGTCTCCATTTTTATCTTTACTGTCATGAAATGTTACTGTGTTATCTCAGTGACATGCAAAATTAACACTCACAATATGAATCGTGCACCATTTATAAAACATGATGCCTTTATCGTCTTTAAAGATTAAAACTGTCGTTGTTATAGTGTTTTGGGAGGCAAGGAAAACATAGCAGGTTCAGCAGGGTATGTTTTGGCTGTACTGTACTCTGATTTGAGCGGAGGGAGTGCCTTTGCTGCGAGTTGTTGCACTCATATGTGTACAGTAGTTGGAGTGGGGGATGGGCTGAGTGGGGGTTGATGCAGTACTGTACGCCCTTAGCAGCGCAAGAGGAGCAGGAGGGTGGGTCATACATGTGGAACGCTTATCATGGTGCAAACTCATTTTTGCAAGGACTGTCGTCAACGATGCCATACTTGTTTGGTTTATTTTGGAGATGTATTTTACACAAGTTACTGAATCATTAGTGTCTGACATAATTTTGAAAAAAATATTGCTACTGTATGGAGAATATAAAGAAGAGAAGTAACATTCAGCTATTTATTTATTTATTTTAGCAAGTTCATATTCTGATATACCTCACAAATCGATCAATAATCACATGCGATTTAGTGTAGATGGATGGATGGATGGATGGATGCGTGAGTTAAGCCAGTGTCTAGCTCAATTCCGAATCGGCACACTTGCATCGAGGATGTTTTTAAATGTCGTCGGGCATTATGCAATATACAGTGGGTACGAGGTATAGCTGCTCGATTATGATGAAAACATTAGTTACGATTATGTTGGTAATAATTTAAATCAAGATTAGGGTGAACGTTTATTTTTTTAGTACAAAACAAGAAAATGTTTCAACATAAATTATTATATTAAGAAAATACAATTATTTGAAACTCTTATAATTATGCAAGTTTCTTTTGGACAATTTAAAAAATAAAATAAATGAGTTATTTTAAACATTTGAAAAAAGGTACACATGTGTTAATTTAAACTACACAAAATTAGTATTGATGATCTTTTTTTTTTATGATTATGCTGATTTTATAATTGTGGAGTGTAATAATTGAAATTGTAATAGAATTTTGATTAATTACACAGCCCTAGGGGCTGCAACTGTCCACGGCATGTATGGAAATCGGATCAGTTCAGAAATCTGAGTTCTTTGGGCTAGATTGTACACTCTTGAGTGATTTTTAAAAAAATATATTTTATTTTTCCCGGATCTATGTCACAACAAAAGGTATATGAACAACTGGCAAATGTCATGTTTTATGATGTTACACACAGATGAAGGCATAAAGTGAAGCATTTTTATTATTATTATTATTATTATTTTTAGCTTTGTTATTAGTATTACCATTCTGTTTTTTTTTTTACTTTATAAAATAGAGTATCATTGGTCAAATCGGTGGGTGTGAGTCACTGACTGTCTTTTGTTCCCTATTGTCCAGTTCAGTTGCATTTGGCCGTGTGTGATGGCCTAGGTCATTCGATTTGGCAGTTGTAGGAAGAAGTATAGTTATATAGTTTTTTTTGTCAGTTTAGAACTTCAACTCTTTAGCTTTTTATTTTTATTTTTTAGAGACCAAAACAATTCCAAAGGTCCAAAGTTCAAATTTTCACTTGTACAAACCTGGTGTGTGTTATCTCCTGTTCCCAGACATATGGCTGTTGCGTGATCCTTGATTTAAAGGGATGCACACCTGCATTCAAGTTAGTTGTGTAGTTCAATGTGTTCATAGAGAATTTTGTGAAATGGCTCTAAATAACATTTCTCACATTTGTACCGTTTTGATATTTTTTAATTTATTAAATCATTATTTTTTTGTTTTTACAGTTGAGTTAGATGGTATTCAATTGTTACCGTTCTATGACATGTCGGCCACTCTGCCACCTTACCAAATCAGGTTTTGACCACGTCACTGTCGTGTTCACTTGGGTATTAAAAATGTAGGTCAGGACAAGGGTTTGGCAGATCGGTCAGTGCTCACCTTGATCAGACTTAAGCACCAACAACACTCTCTGGAAACTGTTAATCCAGTCGCCATTTTTTTTTTAACCAGTCAACTTTTTGAAATGTTTCCATTCAACCATGCTTCATCAATGTTTATTTCTATGTTGTTATGACAAATAATCAAGTAAAGGGGTTAGTTTTCTACAGTTCTTTAAAAAAAAATTATTACAGAAATTACAAAATCTCTCTTCACTTTCAAGAAGTCATCTTTATTTATTTTTTGTGGTTATGAAACTATACTTAAGGTGGAATAATTGGAAATGTTTAACTTGTCATGGCCATCGATAGTAAATGGAAAGCTGCTTGCTTGATTTTTGTATGAATTGTGAATAATTCTGGATTAAAGGGCTGTCCTCTAATGAAGGTTAATGACTCCCTGTTAATTCAATTAGGACTTTAGAAATTAAGATAACTATCTTATTAACCTAATGACCCAATTATTCTCCTCAGTTGTAGCCAAGTGTCAGTATTGTTTTAGGTTTTAGGTGCAGCATTGCACTTTTTTTTGGCACTTTTCTGTATCTGTGCTTAATTTAGTATCTGGCACCAATTTGTACATTCTACTTCAAAGCCAATATTCGTAGCAGCATCTCAAATGTGTCCCAATTCTCTGTTTAGCCTCATTAAAACGATGAAGGCAAATTTTTTTATTTAAAGAGTGGATATTGTAAAAATTGACACTGAACACCTGCAATTTTTTACACTTTTGGCATAGGCAGCAGCATTTTATCACTGACCATTACATTCTGTTTTTATTTTGTAAAGCTTGCAGAAAGGCTAAACGGACCATTAATATTTTATACGCTGCACATGTAACTGCCTACATGTATTCATTTTTTTTCCAATGCAAGTTTCCGCTTCCCAAATGGTTTAACTTTAAAGATGAATGTGTGTAGAGGTTTTTACCCAGCACACTCTCCTCTGCCAGTAGGAAAGAGTTAATAATGCCTCAGAGTCATGGCATTACTCAATGACACAGTTTTTAAATGCCCGAAACTGAATTCTTGGAGAGTAGTTTGATGTCATGGTGTTGCTCTGTCAAATGAAAGTGGATGACCTACTTTCTGGGCCTGCCTCTGAAATATTTCAGAAGTGGGATTGGATGGCTTCAGCTGAGTCCTGTGCAGTAACCCAGAAACAGACTCGTGCTGCAGCTAAAGGCAAGGCTGTGTTCCACCACTTCACGCCCCCCTCTGCTCGCTTTGGCTGTGTATAAAAAAAAAAAAAAAAGTGGGTGGGAATTTGTAGGGAGGCAGAGAGTGCATTTTTAACACATGACAGCCCTCTGTCCAATTGACTGAGTTGGCAAAGAGAGTGGATGCTTTGGGATCGTGTATTGTAAGTACATCTTTTACTGAATTGTCACTTTTTATCCTTCCTTCCTTGTCATATTTGTTTTCATGGCGGCCTTAAAGACAGTTGGGAATAATGCACACATTTTACATGCGGCTCAGTGGACAGATGCGCCATGTGACCTCTTTAGCGCTTGATTTGATGCATGTAGTGCTTTTTAAATTGGTTATGTTGGCCCCGCAGCAGTAGGCATGCATTGCATACAGTATGTTCATGTTGTTTATTCAGTGTAATGCCAAGTCCTCTGCAGGATCCCACAATTTCCCATTTTGGATGGTTTCATTGGATCTGCTGAGGCTGCTAATCAGCCAGTGGAAGCTTCACAAGACTGCAAAGAATGTTTTGATCATTTCACCTGGCAGTCATATTTCTTTTTCGTGTTACAGTATGCACTCGCTTCCTAACTCTGGAGTTGCTTCAGTTGCCTGGCAACAGGAGGATGAAGGGCATGTTAGTGTTGAAGTAAAAAAAAAATAAAAAATACGAGAGTTGAAAGCTGATAATGTGTATTTTAACTGCATCGGGGGGCTTGCACACAGGTGCTGTCAAGATGTCACAAACAAATGATGAATGAGACTTTTTTTTCCTGCCCCATTTGAGAGATACAAAATGTAGCACCACTTAAGAAAATTCTTAAACAAATGTCATGTCTCCCTTTAGGTTTTGAGAGCATTCTTGAAGGTCTGTTTGGCACAGAGCTGGTAGAAGACCTACAATTATTTAAGGGTAAGTCTTGTACAATGCTTCTTCATATAAGTCAGGTGAATGAATGACATTGTATTGAGTATAATCTGTTCACTGTACCATGCAATGCCCCACTCTACATTGACTTTTCTTAATGAGGCAGCTGAAGAAACAACAAAGTTGGTGTTTTAGATAGCGCAAAGTCAGTCAAATATCCTACAGTCGTTTTAATAATGCATGCTCTGATACAATAGGGGTAATTGTGTTTCCGTCATATGTGCACTGTCAATATTGCTTTAGTTGAAGTGGAATTCATACATTAACATTTGGGAAATTAATGCAGTTGAAGCACATTTGTAATTGCCTGCCATGTGTTTGATGTCCACAGATTTGGAGCCTGTAGCGGTGTCTGATTGGTCATTTGATAAAAATTGTTTATTCTGCTGTTTTAGAAGAGATAAAGTTAAGGTAAGAGTTTTTATCTTTTCCCATACCTTTTCAGTATACGCATATGCGTCCTCTCTGAACCATTTCAACACTTCACAGGAGCACTTGATTGGCTTAAGTAGCGAGGAGAGTCAAGATCCACTCAAGCCTCTCGTGGTGAAAGATCAGAGCACCATCAGCAAATTAGAGAAGCAAGCTGAGGAATTTCTCAATGCAGTCCTCTGTAATAAAGGTGAGCGATTTAGCACCGTTTTTTGCTCGTACTCAAAGCTGTGGGGCCTGGACATGCATATTACAGCTGTCCTGTGACCACCAGAGATACAACTCTTCTTTTCACCATCAAACATTAGCTCATCAAAACTAAGCCGAAGTTGTTTTCCCTGTAACTGGCTGTAAATTATGCACTATTTGAACAATAACACTGAAAAAAATAAAAATAAAAATCCACTGTAACAATGCACTGTTTGAACATTTACTGTAATTCAGTGATTCCCTCATGTACCACTAGCGGGAGCCTGCATACCACTAGTGTCAACGTGGTGCCCGTGACCACATAAGTAGCCCATGAGCCTGTTCTAAAACTAGCTTACCAGTAATGGGACATTGTGATTTTCTAGGAACGTTGTGGATGTCATCATTTGATTATGTGAACATCACATGTATACATAAATGAATATCAATCATTAACATAATAATATTACTAAAGGCAATTTTAACAAATTTGTTATCTTAGCATTAACTGCTAGCCCGTCACATCTATCAGTAAGTACCCATGAAGTAGCTCTCAGCTTCAAAAAGGTTGGTGACCCCTCACTAGTGGTACTTGTACCACACTTTAGGAATCCCTGTTTTAATGTTAAAGTGGACTGTGTTGGCGTGGGGACGTACAGTATGTGCAAGCATAATAACGGTTTCCTATAACAAACTGTTTTTATTCTGCTGAGCTCATAATGATGTAATCAAAGCTTTCCTTTTACTCTAAAATAGGCATCATTCATTCATTCAGGAACATGCAAGCATTAATCAGACTTGTTTCAACCTTTTTATTGTCGGTCATCATCTCAAAACATTCTGTCCATTATCTACAGAATCAAAATAATGACACATTTGCTTTTATCGCCACTGCCTGGAGTCTATTTGCTTGCTTCAAAACAAAATGGGGGAGGTGGAGAATTCTAGCAGCAAATGGGAAAACATTGACATAACATAACTTTTACCAGCTAAAAAAAACAAAACAAACTTTAACAACTGTGGTTATGTCATCTTCCATTTTTAACAAATGTACATATACCATTTTTTAACAAAACAACCCTGCTCAATGTATGGAACCTATTTTCACTTATTGTCTAACTCTAAACACAGAATGATAAAGAGAATGAAAAGGTGGAGTTAAATTACACTTTTCAGACAGTTTAAGTGTCCAGAAAAGTTAATAGATTTGCTCTAAAGCTATTTTCAACACTTATTATTGATTAATAATTTGTAAAAACTAAAAATAAATGAGCACATGGGCATTTACTAATAAACTTTTTTGTGAGCAACGATATTAATGTTGTAATTACTGCCTTGCTTTATATTTTGACGAGGGATTCCAAAATAAGCTTAACCAAAAACAGTACCTGTTTTTTCACAACTCACCTTTCAGATGTACCAAGTTTCTCCGACCCACACATCCCAGTAGTGGCGCGAGAGATCCTCCAGAAAATGATCCGACAGTTTGCCGCTGAATATACCTCAAAAACCAGCTCTCCTCAGGATAGTGGCTCAACCACCGAGCCAAGCTCTGACCAAAGCCCGCAGACCCCAGCCGCGACTTCTGGGGCTCCACCTAGCAGCCCCGCCGCCTCTGTGGCGGGGCCCGCACACAGCCACAACCCCGTCCTCAGCAAGCTCCTCATGGCCGACCAAGAAGCCCCTCTTGACCTCACCATCAAAAAGACTCCATCTGAGCCCAGCGAACAAGGTACTGTCAAAACAAACAGTACAGGGCGTTGTAATTCTATTCTAAATACATATTCAACGTCAATTAAACTGTGTGTCACTTTTAACAGAGGGAGTCCTTGACCTGTCCATCAGAAAGAGCCGCCATAGCGGCGGCAGCTTGCCGGTCCCAAGTCCACGCCTTACTCCTAAAATCAAAGGGTAAGAAAAGTTCCGTTCTTGGTTCTCTTCAGTCTCTCATACTCCCCTTTTGTTTAAAAAGAAAATCAAAACAAAAGCCACAGTTTGAATTATTACACGTGTACCTAAAAACAAAACAAAATAATGCAACAGGACAGACAATTGCACGTTATGCAAAACCTGGAATGCTGCTTGAGTGTACAGAATTCTCAAACAATACTACAATTTATTTGCAAACGTATATTGTGCTCATCTTCTATAATGGAAAAAAAATTCAATAATAACCTGCCACATGAATCCTGAATGGAGGATTTGAAATGATATTCAAAGAGTTTGAGGTGAGCACACAGTGTAAAATAGCAATTTATGAGCTGTCAAAACAAAAGCATCACCTGTCTGTCTGTTGTTCTGTTTGTAACAGAAGTAGTTTGCATTTGACACATGCAGCCTATCACCGTTCACGTCAATCATTTGTGTCGAGCAAAATTGCTGCTGCCAGCAGCGGGAAAAGGAAAGTTCCCTCGGGAAGCGATTTATGCAAATGTTATTGTTATTTTACTTTGTTGGTGAAATACAAATTTGATCAGATCTTTTAAAGCAGATGTGAGGAACCTATGGCCCAATATAAAATGCTTGAGCGTTTGCTCTTAAAATAAATAAATAAATCCCCAAAGCTTTTTCCCCCCAAGAAATCTTGATAATGTATAGTGATAAATATTCCTTCAATCATCGCAATTCCCCCCTGCCCCCATGAATTACGATGACTCTCATATAAAAAAAAGTTTCCCATTCACTTCAAGAAACGCAATTGCACATTTGTTGACATTTATATCTCTATTGTTGTTGTAGTTTTGTTTATGTAGCACTCTTGTCTATTTTTGATGAATGACAAAATATTGAATTAAATTTCTTTAGTCCTGCTGCTTTTTAATGCTGAGATCATCTAGATTGAATGTAATGTAACGTAGCTCTCCTTGCCTCATTTCGTAGTCACCTTCCATTGATTAGGCTTTCATTTGGAGATAAACACACAACAATCACCCTCTGCTGGCTTACTCTTTTATTGCTGTGCTTGTTCAGTGGTAACGTCACACACAAAATGTCAAAAGCTATCAATGCGTTTCTCATTTTGTGTTAATTATTAGCGTGCCAAGCTGCCTCACAGCAATGACAATTACTGGACATACATCCTCTTTTTTCTGGTTTTACTCATTTTTCTTTCTTTCTTGTGTTTGCCCTGTTTTATTTTGCCCGTTATCTTCCATTTGTGTCTTTTTGTTGTTGTTGTTGTAAGCAAATCAATGTCAGATTTGAGCCTTTTTTTGTGTTAATATCACAACCAACATCCAGTCTATTAAAGCAAAAGAGTGATGTTACCAAAGCAAGGTCATATAATAAAGGAGTGGCCAACATCCTCCCCTCCCCAACCCATCCTCCTTTAGCAAAGAGAGAAAGGCACTGTGCAAGCTCTGCTTACACCCAATTTCCTTCCATCCAATCAGGCGATCCTTGAGCGCGGACCAACAGGATGGGAGGAGGAGGGAGAATATCGGCCACTCCGCCCGTTATAAGCCCTCCTCGTCTCTCGCGTACTCTCTGCACATCAAAGAGGAGGTTGGTCTGGAAAGCGACCCAGAGTCACCTCTCAGCCATAACCGCAGCGCCACACCCACTGACCTCTGTGGAAACGGGACGGCGCCCTGGAATTCCAAAGCTCACTTCGGGGCACTCCTCAAACTGAAAGCCAGCAGTGAAGCTGGCGCGCACCTTAAAGACATTCCCAGGTTGTTGGAAGCCGCCGGCCTCTTCTCCAAGTCGCTGTCCAATGGTAAAGGAAACCACCAGGATGCCTGCCAGGACCACAGCACCTCACTTTATCATTCCAACTTTGACCTCAAGATTCCCCAGGTGCGAGTTTTGACCACAGGAACAGACTCCGCTTGGGACCCTCTGCTTTTTGAAAATTCAGGTTCACTTTTAGAGAATAGCCTGGGAAAGAAACTTCAGTCCCTTCTGCCCCGGCAGAATCGCAAAAAGACTAATGGCGTTTTCTGGCCACATGACACGGACCGCCAAAACTGTTCCATGGATTCAGAGTCAGACCTCGCCAACAAACCACCAAGGAAGAAACGTGGCCGCTACCGCCAGTACAACACGGAGCTGTTGGAGGAGGCCATTGTGGTGGTGATGGGTGGGAAAATGAGTGTATCCAAAGCTCAGTCCATCTACGGCATTCCCCACAGCACTCTGGAGTACAAGGTTAAAGAGCGCTTGGGGACTTTGAAACATCCCCCGAAAAAGAAACTGAGGCTGCTTAGTCAACTCGACGAGCAGAGTGGTTCCCATTTTCCAAAGAATGAAGAACTCCAGCACATCTCTGAGGAAAGAGAGAGCTCATCCACAGAGAATGGGAGTGGTTTGCATGATGGAAGCCTATCACCAAATTAATACTAATAACCCTAAAAATGTACAAATAATTTTTTTTACAAGGCACGGCATGTTGCATTGGTGTCCATAAGATCAAATGGTTATTTCTAAATTGTGAAATAAGATGACAAATTCCTTAAATTTGGCTATTTAATATGGCCAACTATCTGTTTTTAAAATTTCTTGGTTACTATGCACTACAAGATTTTTATTAGTGTGTATAATATATTTATTTTAGTTTTAGGTTTACCCGTTTAAAAGTTAACTTGGCTCCTGACATTCTGAGTTCAATACGTTCAGAAGAAAATTAAAACATGCCTGAGTGGCGCCCCTCAATGTCGACTGCCAGTACTGTTCTGAACACTCAAGAGTTACCTGTTCGTACATGCATTAGGCCTTGTAAATAGTAGTCAAAGCATCATGAGCACGATGATATTATTGTTATTTTGTATATGTCTGGCATGGACAGTTTCAGTGGTGCGTTTCAAATGCACTGCTGGACACATGGAAAACTGTATGTTCAAACACTAATGGACTCAAAGTATGTGTTGGTTCCACACAGTATACCTAATGTTTATAACTGTTGGTGCAGGTCCATAAGATTTATTTATTTTTTGTTTCTTTTTAGAAGATCAAGCACAACTGATTTTACAAGTGGGATTATCTAGTTTCACTGTGCTATATTTATGAATGGTGATAGTTTATTCTTCAATGCCTTCACAATGCCTCAGGTTCACTTCAGGCTAAGATGCAAGACTTGTCTTAAACAGCGGATTCACTGTACGCTCGCGCATACTGTACTCTATACCTCAGTCACATATAAGCTTCGGTAAACAGTTGCCTCCTCTTTTGCCACCTCAAATGTTATATCGAATAGGCAATAATTCAGGATGTCTGACTGACTTTCAAATGTCTTCACAGCTTACCTTAACTGTCTGTAGTATTTCAGTGCCAGCAGAAGCCTTCAGTGATTCAAATACTTAAGGCAGAGATTTTCAGATTGCAGGCTTCAACTTGTTTTCTCCAACGCAGAAGAAAGCCTATAGATATTCACTAATTGCTAGCGCAACATGAATAGTGTTGGATCACGCTCAGAGCTACACAGTAAAGCAACAAACGGTACACACATTCAGGTTTATTTAACTGAATCGTTTAGTGCCATTAATGAGATCTTTCTGTTTTGATTTAAATGTCAGGTTGCAATTTTTGTTTTGAGTGGTTGATGTCTTGAAAATAACTGCACAACTAGACAAAAGAGTGTATTATTTTTCCAATGTAGAACATTTTCTTGCTATTTTTTTCCACTGGTTGAAGTAACTAAATATTTTCTGATCTACTGGGACACCTCAGTGTGCATTATCATATATACCTCAGGGCATTCAAGACTTACTATTCTCTTATCAGGTTGATTACATGTATGTAGCAAATCATGCAGGCTTTTAGATGGACACCATGTTGAGTAGAGGTTTCTCTACACCTCAGTTGCTATTTTTTTTTTAATGGTTTGCATTTCTTCTCAGAGGATAGATATGATGTAAATAAATGTAATTTATTTTGTTATCAGTGGGCCAATCTCACATTCAAACCTGCCCAATTTAACTTCATGGATTAACAAACCAATACAGAAGTTGACTTGCCACATCCATTACAAATTAAAATGTTAAGGGGGGGAATCTGTTGCAGTGACAATCGGCAAGCATCTGTCAGTTCAGTATTAACTTGACTGGCCCTTCATTTTTGCAGCAAGTGGTTGGCCACTACAGCTGATATGATCTGAAAACGTGAAAGGATTACAACTGATACACAACAGTTTAAAAGCAGTTTATTGGGTGCAAATATAATGTAAATAAGAACATAATTGTGTTTGATAGCATGATTACACCTTATTTTGTGGACAAATGATGATGAGACAGGTAAAATTTGGAATTTTAGTGTTGGTTTGTCTTTGATTGGAAAAAAATAGGGTAGGTATTGTGTAAATGCAGTATGCAATGTACTAACTATTATTTTTTTTAAATTAATAGATTAATCATTGCTTTATCAATCAATTTATGTAAATTGATCTAATTATCTAAGTGTTAATAGAAACCTACATAAATTCAGTTTATTTCATGAGGTTAAGTATTTCTATTGATACATGATACACAAAAAAAAATCTAATATATTTTGTCCTGTGCGAACTTATGTTTTGAATCACTGTATCTAATGAGCCAGGATAAGATCAACAAAAGTACTCAATTATTTCTGTTGTATATGATAACATAAAAGTTGCTAGAAAAAAAGAAAAATGTTTTATTCGTTTGCATGACTGAGCTTTATGTGAGAATTTAGATGTATACTAAGGTCTGATCTTTGGAATAATACTGTTGTACATGTTCTTTATTGTTGATTAAACAGCGTGTTGAGACGGTGAGCCTGAAATGTTCAGCAACTGCAATGGGTTACTCAGGATAAGATACCTTCACAGTCTGTAATATTCAGAGTATTTATATCCATATTATACTCCAGAGATAAGTTAAAACATTGTGAAATGTCGTGGAACTGAGTTGTGATGTGATCTACTTTTTATACCATAGTGGCTATTTTGAAACTGTGTTAAGAAAAGGCATGCGTGTGGTGTGTGTATCGCTGTGCTGTAGTGAAAGGGCAAGAGAAACCCTCAGGGATGAAACCCTTACCATTCAGAAGTCAGGTACTCTTTACTCCATAGGTTTTACCAGCAGGGACTGAAATTAGTTTGAAAACCACGAAGTGCCACTTCGGCAATTCTTATTTTTATTCTCAAAAAATATTTTTAATCTCTTAAGATTCACATGTAAAATACTATATTACATGTTACTATATTTAACTTTAAAATAAAATGCATCTTTTCACCCTCTCTTTATTTTTGTAGTTTTAGACAGTGAATGTCAATGGTGACCACAGCTGTGGGTTGGAGATGATGGTTATTGACTTCTTAATAATTGTTCTGCTCTACTTTACATTGTCTAACACAAGCCTGGATTTATTTGGATAACTGTTTGTTGTTAACCACCAATCATGCCTCATTTATGCCCTCTGCACAAAAACAAGGATTAAGTGTAACTGATGTAGTTCAAAGTGTAGCAGTTTTTTTCATTTCTAAATGAAAGAAAAAGTTCTGTTTTCTTCCTATGTTTAACCTATAGCCACAAAGTATATAAAGTTTGAGATTTACATTGAACATTTTCAAAATAAAACATTAATTAGTAATTACGTTCTATTTTGAAAGTGTCTCAGGAATTAATTTCCCCCAAAAGTTTTCCTTGCCTAGACCACTGTTCAGTGTAGCTTTTTTTTCCCAAAAGGGCATTTTCCAGAATCCTATAAAAATCTGTAAAAAAAAAAAAAAGAAAGAAAGAAGGAAACTACCGTGTAAGAATTTTGTGCTCCAAACTACCTCGTTGACATAGCAAATATTTATGAAATACCACATTTTACTCGTTAATCTATTATCTCCATGAAATTTCTCTGTATAAATCTAACCACATTTTCATTTTGTTTTGATTTAATTTGAAGAGCACTTGTGTTTATTTATTTTGACTTGCACGAGAAAATGTTGACGCAATGTATGTATTCTATATTTGCCCCAATGTATTTGCTCTTTCAAGTGGTAGAAAATGTAACTTGTTTAATGTCTTGTGCACGTGTAGGATTTTCTTAATGTGACAATAAATAGTGTGCAAAGAAGTAAACTGTAATATCTGTAACAATGTAATTGGTCAAGTTCACTGGATTTGAATTGGCTTTAAAAAAAAATCACTTATTCTTCTAATAAATATGCAATGATAAACATATTTTATGCCTGTTGTTCTCACCCCCAACTTCTACAACACACCATTAATTATTTCACTGCAAACCCACTGCTACCCTGGAAATTATTCATAGGAATAAACACTGCTTTTTTTTTTGTAATGTCCTGTTTATTTTCTATCTCTCTCTTTTCCCGCAGTGAGTGTCAAGACGTGCGCATTACAAAGGCGAAAGAACTCCAGTCCACCTCGACACTGGAACAGTTTATGGCCAAACTCTGCCGCCACCATCAGAGAACAATTGTTGACGCCATAGGTTTCCTGCAGATGGAGGTGGCAGCCTGCAAGGCACGGCAAAATATTGACTCTGGATTCCAGGGAGCAACGTGCTCCACTCCCAAATCTGGCACGGTCACGCCTGAGAAGTCATGCTTGGAGCTAGAGTTTCCTAGCGAATCCACGCCAAAATTTGAAGTCTTGGATATGTCTTGTTCTATCCAAAACAATAGAGTCAAAAAGAAAGTTGCTGAGAATGTAGTTCCATTGACATCTGTTGCTGCTAGCCCTGTGTTGTATCTTCACAGCCCTGGGTCAGGGACCAACCAGGCTCCTATCCGCGTAGACTCTGACAACAGCCGTCATGCTGATCATGCACCTCTTAAGATGAAAATCATGAAAAGCAGTAATGTTGCTTCTGGTAAAAAGTTATCTTGTGTGCTGACAACCTCGCTTACATCTGACTCCGACTCATTAGAGGACAAACAAAGTCACTCAAATTCACAAAACAGAATGGACACTCAAAGCGCTCGACTCAGCTCATCTCTGAAAAGACAATCTCAGCTAAATGAAATGCATCATACAAAGCAGAGCAAAGCTGCGTGGCAAGCCAAGGATGTACCAAGCAAACAGTTTACCCTTCCCGTGGCTCTTACCGCAGATTCATCGCGAACTGCCAGGAAGACCATCCGGCCATCGTCTCTACAACACGCCAGACAGACTCCTTATCGGACACTTGATCCCGATCTTGGCCACTGTGACATTGTTTACATTGACAAACCAATTACAGAGTGTTTTAAAGATCAACGTCATTTGATTCCCCGTCGCAATGCTAGGAAAAGCACTCGGGGACATTTGTACTCGGATGAAATTTGGGAGTTAAAAACTGTCCGCACATTGGCAGGTAGGGGTAACTGTCTTAATCCGATGCCAGCGTTAATTCCACTGGTTACCCCCAAACAAATCCTTTCCAAGCCTGAAGGTGTCCCACCGGTAGATATGCCTTTTGCTGGAGCATGTAGAGAGACAATAAGTGAAGGGACACGCTCAGAACATTCTAATGAGAGGATAGTACCAGGGACGGGAGAGATGGTTGAAGTGGCAGCCAGTGAAGTAGAAACTTTAGTTGTAGTAGAAACTAGTCAGACGGATCAGGCTCAGAGCCAGTTAGAGACCCCATTATCTAAAATAAACTCTATAACAAACACACTCGATGATAGCAGAACAAATATCAGTACCAATGATGAACCATTCCAGTTAAAACAAGATGAACCTTCTGATGTCAAAAAAGTGAATGAATGTAAGGAAAGTGTAGCATATGCTTCATTTGACGAGGTAAAGGAAACGGAGAATGAACCTGTACCTGAAAAAAATGAATCTACTGGTAAAGTAATGTCAGAAACAGTTGTAGAACAATCAGAGAAAATCAGCATGCAAAAAGCTGAATCTCAGGTGTTATGTGATAAAATGCACAGCAGTGGCCTGCTTCCTCGCCATATTAGCACACTATCACCCACAAATCCTACAGAGAACCAAGAGACAGAAAAGGAAATAGGCAATGAGGAGCCACGACAGGATATACCCTCTGAAAACAGTAAAAACACAGAAAGGTCCAACAACTTTTGTTCTGCTGAGGACCAGATAGCGAGTGAGGTCAAAAGTCCAACAGCTGTTGTAGCAACAATCGAAGGACAAGACGATACATACGACATCTCTTCAAAGACACTCGATACTCTCGCAAAGGAATTACCTCCTTGGCGTCGAAAAAAAGGCACAGTTATCTCTCTGCCGAAGAGGTTACAAAAATCGCAAACGATAATCGTGGGCTATGTTAACGGGAAGCCCATATCATCCTCTGACAGAAGTCTGCGTCGTAGATCAAATACAAGTAGCACCTCGCCAATGAATGGCCCAGTGAAACAAAGTCAGAAAGTACTGAAACAGGCTCAGGTTGACTCAACAGAAGGCAATCATTTGGTGACAAATATCCCTGAAACAGAAACGCCCACAGAATCCATCGTGAACACACCTGAGTGTCCACTAGTTCCAGCTGCTGACATGGCAGAAGGCCCAACAATTGAAGTCCCACTCAAATCCAAACCTATCCAGCAACACAAGCTTCTTCAGCTAGATGAACCAACTGAAACCAAACGACAGCTAAGATCAGCTGTCCAGAAACCAGATGAAACTCTTGCATTAGCACCTTCTTCAAATGTAGTCCCATCCATTTCACCTCCAAAACCGAGCGCTTCCCCTGCTCCTCCAGAACTGTCTCCCCTTTCTCCTCTTTTAGCAGAGTCATCACCACCTGGAACCCCTGAACCGTCTCAAACGAGCACGGTCCAAAAGACACAAATGATGTTAAACGTTGAACAAAGTCAATCAATAGAAGAAACCACAAGTTTGTTGGTCAGACAAAAGCTGAGATCTTCAAAGGTGGGAGGAAAGGAAAGTAAAAATGAGAACCAGCAGCTTGGTGTAGAGTTAACCAGTCCAATGGAGGCTCGAGCTTCCCAAAAGCTTGAAACCTCAACAAATGAAACAAGAGGAAAGCGTGTTCTTAGAATGGAGCCCATGACACAGGAAGCAAACGTATCATCTTCAGATGACAATGTTGGAAGTTCGGTAGACAAACCCACAAGAATGCCACTGAGGAGTGAAAGTAGCAAGGCAGAACAGCCCCCACAACCCGAACCTCAATCCACACCAGACAAGAAGCTTTCTTTGCGATCACAAAGGCTGTCTTCACCATCCACCAGTTTGCCCTCTGTATCCGGAAAGAGCACTGAAGTGGAACCCTTGGCCGGAACGCCTCCGGAGAAAATCATGAAAACTCAGATGAAGGCCCCTTCGTTATCTACTGCGTCAGCCTCCCCTTTAATGGGACCAAGACACCAGCCTCGCAAACAAGCAAACAAGTTCGTAGAGGCACTGACTGGAGAAGTAAATAAACAGCAGCTTACCAACTTGAACCTCAGATACGACAAGATTCAGAAAGGCTGGCTGCAATTGGAGAGAGATGGCCAGACGACAGCAAAATATAAAAACAAAGCAGACAGACAGGCTGCCATATGGAAAAGTAAACGCAGGGCTCGCAAGCAAAAGTCTTTTGAGCAGCAGAAGTTCTCACCGGTGCAAATGCTCTTCATGAAGGACTACAATCTTCCCAGTATTTGTCGCTGGTTCCTGGAGTCAACAGAAACCAAATCTCTCGTCATTGTTAAGAAAGTAAATACGCGTCTTCCATCTGAGACTCAGCTGTGCTTCCACAGCTCATCCAGCGGCTCGGGAGCCTCTCAGGGTGTTTTTCCAAGCTTACAAGCAGAGCGCTTAAAGAAACATCTCAAAAAGTTTGCCGTCACCTCTCCTGTGAAAAGCAACCCCAAAAGTCAGAAGCTGATTGCAAAAGCTCTTGAGCAGGAGACGTCCTCTGCCAAAGGCAAAGATAGGCGAGAACCTCCCAGTGCTGCTCACATTTGCAATCAGTCGGACATCCGTGTCGATGCTCAGGGACAAGGTGAACCCCAGAAAGCTCCCGGGAAGCCTAAGAATCCGGCGAGTGCCAGGATTTTGAGGAAATACTCCAACATTAGAGAGAAGATGCAGGTCCAGCAATCCAACGTGCGGTTAAAAGGTGTCTCCAAAAGCTTAAAAGCCAACAATTTGAAGAGAGTCCCCACAGAATCTGTTCCAGAGTCAGCCGTCATGCCTTCGCTGAAGGCACCAAAAATACCCCTACCTGCTGCTAAGCCCATGAAAGCCACAAAAATGGTAAGAAGGAAAACGTTTGCAAGAAAGCGGGTGATGCGACATCGAGCTGCCAAAGCTCAGGATGTTAATCGGGTAAAAAGGTGTTCACAGCGGCTGAGTTCTCTGGTCGGCGTATCAAAGAGCAAAGCGGACCACAAAACATCGGAAGATGGCAAAGAAGTGGAAAAAGTCGCTATCAGCAAAACGAATGCTGGGAAATGTCAAACAAATGACTCGCTGGAAAAAAGAGGAATCAAAGAAGCTCCTGAGGCCGCCTTGCAAAGTGTGGACGTCAAACCTCCAACCGTTCATGACCAGGTGCTGACAAGATCCCAGAGAAAAATGGAAGCGGCGTCAAAGAAGCCCAAGATGGCCAAGGTTCAAGTGGCTCCAAAGCCCACCAGGAAGTTGGAGGACACAAGCAAAAAAAGTGCTGTGAAGAGAAATGGCTCCGCCGTGTGGTCGCGTACCAGATCGCAGGAGCTCCTGGCAACCCCCGCTAAGCGCACCAGGACATCAAGATGAAACCGACACAGTTGGAAAGACAAATCTGGAAAATCTTGATCTGGAAAAGTAAGACCTCACCAAAGTCAGTATGCAGATGCCTTTGGTAAAGATTTGATAGGACAAACTTTACTCTGTGTTGGCTCAGCACTTCAGGGATTGCATGGGAGGTCCACGGTGGCTCTTTTTCTTTTTAAGATTTTATTTTTGGTTGGGCTTTCTGACACAACCGGACAAGACAAAAAAACTCTTCTTTTTTTTTTTTTCATGCTCCGTGGCATCCAGGTGACACTACACCATCTTCCCTCCATTTTCTATCATCAAATAAAAACTTTCCGACCCGCCTTCGAATCGCAGCCGATGGCCATTTGACTGTCGTGACCAGGTGCCTTATTTATGATGTTTAAAGAATGTTTCCCAATCTGAACTCAACCATGTCCATGTTGGAAAACAAAAGTGTATGCAAATAACTTGCTCATGTTACTTTAGCTAACAGGTGTATTTTTCTATGCCCACTTCCACAGCATTAAATCCCTCGTCGCATTAAGATGATATACTTTGTTTAGCTCATGGACCTGTACGCAAGCCTGCCAGGAAAATGTTGAACCCCACCAGGAGTGTTTTTTGTTGCAGGAATCCTTGTGGAGCATTAAAGGCACATTCCAGGCTGTTGCATTTGCATTTAACACTTTTATCTTGTTTATTTTCATCTTCCTTGATGTAATGTGAATGCACACTATTGGTATCGTTTTTAGCACTGTTTCTATTTCAATCTGGTCGTCCTCTCACATTTAAATGCAGACCTCTTCCCCTGCCCCCCATTTTTATTATTTAAGTACTGTGTGTCATCTCCTACATGTAGTCCATCTGAAACAGTCCACCAAATATTCAAACTTGAACCATGTTTGTTCTCTACATGTGATATTTAAATATTTTTTTTGTTTTTGTATATTAGACAGAGAGAAGTTCTTTATTTGTGGTAATCCCAAGAATGAACTGTTCTGTTAAGATGGTTGTGTTTTTGCTGGAGTTGACATAAATATGGCTGAATTTGGTTGCTTTGTCTTTTTAATATTTTATTTGACAGTTTAAAAAAAATCCTTAAAAGGCTATACTGAACAAAAAAAGTGATAAGAAAATGGAAGGCTGTACTGAAAATATTACAATAAAATATATTTTTAAAAATTTCAAGAAATAATTCAGTAGTAATTGCACTAAATAAATGAGTCGCTTTCCTTAGACAAACTTTATCATGTAGTATGATCTCTCTAACGCAGACATGAGCAAACCCCGGCCCGTGGGCCAAATACGGCCCGTTATGTGTTTCAATCCGGCCCGCCGAACTTATCCAATAAGGCTAGAAAAAAATTCAATTTTTTTTTTTTTTTTGTTCAGCTCAGTGAGAGAGGTCAGAGTGTCCGCCCTGATACTGGGAGGTCGTGGGTTCAAGATAAAAATGGGACCGATTGCCACTCTGCTTGACACTCAGCATTAAGGGATGGAATTGGGAGGTTCAATCACCACATGATTCCCGAGCGCGGCGCTGCTGCTGCTCACCGCTCCCTCAGGGGATGGGTCAAATGCGGAGAACAAATTTCGCCCCACTTAGATGGGTGTGACAATCAGTGTATCTTATCTTATTAATTTTATTTTGTCCCTGCAATGCCCGCGTTTCACCAATAGGTGGCGCCAGCCGCGGCGCCAAAATTTTTATTGTGGGTGGGCCTGAGGAAAAATGGGTGGGCCAGAGAAAATATCCCCCCAAAAAAATTCCCTTCACGTCCCTAATAGTGCTTTACCGCGGGTACCAAGGACAGCGATTAAGTTGCCGCTCTTAACACACACTTTTGATGGCGTTATTTCGCTTCTTTAATTACGAGGGCGCAGAAAATAAAATCGCTGGCGCTGTCTCACGTAAAGTGAAGGACTGCTGTGAGTTACGGGTGCAGCTGGAGAACGCGCTCTCCAGCTGCAGCAGTACGAGCAGTGGATGACTGGTGTTGGGATCCACTTCCCTCAGACTCCTGTGCAGATTATGTTTTACACCAGCGTCACTGCTGTGTAACTTTTACACACCCGGAAAATATGATCACTGGGTCGGGGTCTCACTGATAAGCTCGTTTACGCACAGAAATGGGACAGAAAGATACGCAGGGCACATTCATAACAACGTTTGCAATTTATTAAAATAAACGGGAGAATGACAGTAAGCTTAACTCAAGATAACTGATTCATAAAATACAATTCTTCCTAGATTTGGACATTTACAGCAGGAGACGGCACGGTTTTGTGTTGAACACAGCAATAATGTCCTGATAGTCCAGAGAATCGGTCAATCTGTCAAAGTGTTTTGATCCTTTTGACAGCTGAAGATAGTCTTTCTACATGTTGTCATGGGTGAGGTGAGGAGCGCGCATGCAGGAGACTGTTGATATTGGTGAATACATCCCCGGGGCGTGCGTCGAGCACTTCTATGAGCGTTTCCTCGTTGGCTTTTGGCTTCTTTTTGAGCTGCTGCACAAACACCGTGTGCTATGCGTCCCCCACGGAGATGGAAAAGTGGTCAGAGACGGATTGGATGTACGCGCTTTGTCCTCAGCGCGTGACAGGCAGCAGCGGCTATCATGCAGCCGCATGTGTCACATGTACTGTGGGCCCGGGTTAAAAATGGGTGGGCCAATGGAAAAAAAATCTTTAACTTTACGCCTTGAATTGAAATCTATTAATAATAGATGCAGTCACCAGGTTTGACAGATCACAGTGTGTGCGCTATTATAATCTATTTACATTTCTCCTCCCACTTTGCCGCATTAAATGCCGCATCTTGCATATTCACTGAGGCAAACGTACTACCTGGATTAGGGCTATTTTATAATAATCATAATAATAATAATAATAATACATTTCATTTAAAAACAGCACCTTTCAGAACACCCAAGGTCACTTTACAAAGCATAAAAACACAGCAAAAGTTGAGCTAAAACAATAAAAATTAAGCTATTGGAAAAGCTGTTTTAAATATGTGGATTTTGCACATTTGAAAAACGCAGTCCTAAGTGCACACTATAAGTAAATTGGGTTGTACATTTATCTGTGTGTTTTTACTGTGCTATGAGGTCCAAATGCTCCTGGTCCGGCCCATCTGTCAAAATTTCAAACCCATTGTGGCCCGCAAGTGAAAAAGTTTGCCCACCCCTGCTCTAACGCCTTATTATACATGTTTTTTTTTTTTTTTTTAAAGATGCCTTATGATACATGGTCATCTTTTTAAAAAATACATTAGTCGCCATACATGGTCATTAAAATCAAAACCTTACTACATATAAATGGTTGTTTAAAAAAATGCCTTATGGTCATCTTTTTTTTTTTAATGCCTAACAAAAAAAACGCCTTACTAAACATGGTAATTTATTTTAAAAAAACGCGCCTTACTATATACATGGGCGTTTAAAAAAGAAAGAAAGAACGCCTCTCTGTGTTTTAATACCTGTTTATGTAGCAATACCTTTAAAATGCCACTAGATGTCAGCATCGCTCTGAAAACACCTTCCTGTTTCCTCTCCTTTGTTTCTCCAAAACGAGGCCATTTACTTTTCTTTTCTTATAGTCTTTGACAGGAATGTTAAAACGCACAAAAACAAAACTATTACTATGAACAGTCAATGTCTTTTGATGGCATAAATAAGCTCCTGTACCAAATTGTCAAGTTAAATCCTCTGATATATTTTTACAACTTGGAAATCAAACAGCGCTGTATCATTGGACAGTATTCTACATTGGATGTTCCAGATTGCAACCGGTTGTTGGAACAAAAATAAGGATGTGTTAAATGTGGAACAAAAATAAGGATGTGTTAATAAACGTGAACTTCAGCATCCAGTCTTTTCATAGCCATGACTTTCTTCTTTTCTTGCATTTTTACCCCTAGGTGAAATTGTGCTAATAAAAAGACAAGGGAGTTGTTAAAAGCACACACATAGAAGTTTAATAAATGAAAAGAGTGGAGGTTTGGTAAACATTTTGTCGGTGGCACTACATACATTCAGCATCATTTTGGGACTTTAGCTTCAATCCCACCATCAAGTCCTGTGACAGAGAAGCAAAATCTTTTTACAACATTGTGTGGTTTACATGAACATAGTTATGTATATCATAGCTCATAGGATGGAGAGTCTTACTGTTTGACTTACTGTAAATCTCAATATAGTACAAGCACCACTAAGATGGCTACCAGGAAGTTGTACTTGCACACCAAGGAGACGTGAACCCACAGAAGCCAAGAAAAGGAAAAGTCACATTCCACAAAAGGTGCACCTTTATGAGGCACACGGCCTATAAGGAGGACGCTGAGCGTCCGTACGGTTACATAATCAGCAGAATTCCAATCCCAGAACAGTATGTGATCCATTCTAAACTAAAGGACAGCTAAAAGTTACCACTTCATGAATAAGCATATTTATTATCTGTACACATTTATACATTCAGCTATGTGCTCACTGTAATTGGCACCTCAAGAAAACATTACATTACATTTTTAATACCAGCTAGAAAATGTCCTGACCGTTTCATTATGTGTCATAGCGGTTGCACGGTTGTGTTATTTCCCCCAACACAACGCATGCTTGACAGCAGCTTATGATTTATGTTGAACTTAAGCTTCATAATTTTTTTATTCTTTTTTCATCTTTTTGTTTTGAAAATATCAGGAAAAATGCAATGCACACTTAAATGCATCACCATACAAAACAAATAAATAAAAAGAGGAGCGAAAACAAGCTAAGCGCTCATGACCCAGATGTAATATTCACATGGAAGACAACCTATACAATATTTAACGACAGAGCAGACCAGCAGTGGCTCCTATACAATGTGTACAGTTGCATCGCAAAACATTTGAAGATTTTGCAAAACTGTGTTTATTTCAGTAGTTCAATTAAAAAATTAAAGCAGCATACAGATTCACTCCAGACTGAAATATTTCATTGATCATTTTGATGATTATAACTTGCAGCTAACCAAATCTGAAATTCACCTTATCCATGTAATTCAGCTGTTACGAATATGAATCCAAGAATTACAAAATATTTCCATAGGCATTTAATGATTTTATACAATGCATTGCATCCTTTGATTTGAACTACTGAAATAAACCTCCGCACAATACTGCATATTTTTTTGTATGCGCGTGTGGCCGATTATACTGCTTGCCATTAAATGTTGGACAAAAAAAAAAAAGACCAAGCCAGCGCCTTTTACCACCAACCTTCCACTTAACATAGAAAAATACTATACCAAAAAAGAAAAAGAAAAAAGAAATACAAATATATATATATATATATACATATATATTAGAATCTGTTAGGCATTTCTATATAAATGGGGATGTTTTTTTGAAGGTTACATGGTGAAATAAAATACAACAAACAAAAAATGAGAAATTAAAACAATACAACAGGGGGAAAAAATAACTCAATAAATGACAAAGATTTATGTGGTTTTATCAGCGATCTTTTGCTCCTCTTGTTTTTAATACTGCAGGTGTCAAGAGGAGGAGACGCTAGATGGCCCCCTGCTGGAGGGAGGAGGCAATGCATGCTGGGGGACTTATCAAGCCCAGTTGACGTCACCGCATCCGCACTTGATTATGTGCCACTCGAACGTCATCTTCTTCTGTGTGTGTGCGTGTGGTTGACTGACAGATAAACAACAAACAACTTCCTGTCATGTGACACTCGACTTGGCCAACGGTTCAGCTCTCTTCTTCTTTCACCCCCCAACACTGTCCTCACTGTTGGGGTAAAAAAAAACATCTCTCGAGCCTTTTGAGTTGACACTCCGTGGTACTGCAGCTCACAAAAGATGTCCTATTTTACAAGCGTCAGAGTCCTTAATATATAGATAGAGGTTTTATATATATTCTTTAGAATCTCTCTTTTTCATCATGTTCTAGACGCCGCAGCCCACGCAGCCGCACTTGATGCTCTTCTCCACCTCCTCGCTGAAGGTGGTGCCATCGCTGCACTCGAACGTGTATTTCCGGCGCTTCATCCGCTGGCTGGCGCAGCAGGCGCCCGCCTCGCACACGCCGCTGCACTCCACCCAGGACACGGTGCGCGTCGTCTGGCAGATGGTGTAGCCCCGCTGCACCTGGTAGAAGTCTCGCATGGGCTCGCCCCGGCACGCCGACTCTGGACGATAAAAACACCGGCGCAGACATTTTAGTACACTTTCTCATATATCCCGCCACCCCTAAATAAATAAATAAACTTTTGTTAAAAATAAAATAAAATAAGAACATCTACCATGGCCCCTCGTTATTCACAATGTCCAGCCCACAAAATCTATGTAAAAGTGATGTCCATTTATTCACCATTCTCTTTGGTGAAGGGGAAAAATAAAAGTGCACGAAACATGACGGTTAAAAAAAAAAAGAATAATAAATATGTAGAAATAATAAAAATCCACAAGTGGGTGAATGCACAGGTGCTGAACCACTAGAAGGCGGAGGTTCAAACTGTTATAAACAAACAAATCACACTTATAAAAAATAAAATCAATTAAAAAATTGATATTTAATTGTTTATTTAAAATGTTCTTCTCAAAGAGAGAAAAAACATATACGTTTGTGGTAACATAAAACTTTCCCCCCAAAAAATAAGATTGTGATTTTTATCAAAAATATTTCTTCCAGAATAAATGCATTCTTTCCTATAATACTACTACTACTATTAATAATAATAATGATAATAATAAATCCCTAAAACATTTTACAACTGTTCTCATGAAATTATGATTATGAGTAGAAGAGAATATACTACCAATACTTATGTAATTTATAGTAATTTGGTAATTTATATATATATATATATATATATATATATATATATATATATATACACTTATATTTTCATACGTTTATGACTTTCACCTATCTTTTTATAAATGTTTTTTTAAATTAATAAATCCTCCTTTTTAATGAAAATCATATTTTAAGATCGCAACTTTCTTTCTTGAATAAAAATAAATATTATATGAAAACATTTTTAAAGCAATACTTTTCCTTGTGAGATTTTGACTTTTCCCAGCGCGCATTTTACCAGAAAAATGTAATATTACCAGAAGAACTGTTAAATGTTACGATAGTCGGGTTTTTGAAAGAAGAAATAGTCTGTTTAAAAATTATACATAAATTTAAAAACATCATTTTTTCTCCTTTTCCCTCACCAAATATATATTCTCATCATATTTTGACTTTAAAAATTATTTTATTCAAAAATTAAGTTGGAATTTTACTGTCATGCACATTTTTTGCTGTATTAAAAAAACATAACAAAAAAACAAAACTCAAGCTATTACACAATTATATTGGTAATATTATAAGCACAAACATTCATTGAGACGAGGAAGATTTTGTTTGAAAGTTTTTTTGTGAAATAAATGAGAGCAAGGCAAATAATTTCTAAATTTTCAACCATTAACATGAACATGAGTGTGCGCAGTCGATAATCCAAATAAAGTTCAAATGTTCGAGTCAAAGCTTTGTGGTTACACTGACTTTTTTTCTGAACTGTTTGTAATTCCCTTTGTTTAGTTCTGGCCATCACAAACACCTGGCATTTAAACTTTCTATATCCACTATAACTACTAATGAGCAAGCATGGGTTTCAAACCTGCGTCACAGTGTTCCCCGGTGTAGCCACTTTCGCAGTGACAGTAAGCGTCCCCCGTGTCGGAGATCTGGCAGCGGCCGTGTTTGCAGTTCAGCCGGCGGCAGGGGTTGAACAGCTCCCCCTGTTGGTTGCACAGCGCACCGCGGTAACCCTCGCTGCACTCGCAGCGGTACGACTCGCTGTCCAGCGGGATGCACCGACCGTGGACACATCTGCAAACACGGTATGTCTCAATTCATGCATGGAAACATTTTCTGTGAAAAATTACTAATATAACGGCAACTCATTTGTGAATGTTTTCTTTGTATATTTAGGATGTATGTATTATACTTGTTTATTATACTAGTTTATTGTGTTTATTGCAGTTTAAGTTTATTGCAGTATCCGCACTCCAAACCAGGTGGCAGTAATGAGCTAAACCAGTTTGCCGCCAGTGAAAAACAAACAAAAACTAACTAAATAAATAAATAACATGAAGAAAATAACGTTGTTGTCATTACAAAAAATGAACAGTCCCCTCCCAGACTCGATAAATGGTCATCTTTTCGTACTATTTCATTGCTTTTGATTGAATGGATGCATGTTTTTGTGCTATCGGTATCACCAGGATCTTAAAGAGTGGCGACTGGCATGAGATACCGTTTAGAGTGAGATCAGCGTACGGAGTCTCTCAAGATTTTCCGTGCAGCCCCTGTGACGAACCTAACGGCTCGTGCATCAGACTCAATTTTTTTTTAATTTAATTTTTATTTTTAGAAGAGGATTATTAGATCACTTGGAAAACAACCCTTGTTGAGCCCAGGTACTTATTTTACATTAGAAAACCACACACACACAAATAAAATAAATATAAAAGTGTGAATACTAAAACAATTATCTTGTCCCAACATGTTCTTAGTGTGAAATCTGAGCTTGTTTAATAGAACACAAATCTGCTGTATTTGCAGGAGGCCATTCTGCTTACTATACAGTGATGGTCTGGCATACAGTATATAAAATTGATATTAAAAAGTATACACAGTAACAACAATAATACTGTAATGAGGATAACGAGATGGTTAACCTATCGTTAAGCTATCTTTGACAATAAAGACAAGACAGCATTTTGAATGTAAAGCTTGAGTACTTTTATGTGCATCTGCAACTTGTGCCAAGTAATCTTTGGTTGTTCTAAAAGTTCTAAATGACGCTACGTTGGAAAACAGTTACCTTCAGAACTGTCTGCCAAAAACAAATGAAAAACAAACAAACAATAATTCAGGTTTTTTTTCACTTTTTGTTATACCGAATTTGTACCGAACCGTGTCCCAAAACCGAGGTACGTACCGAACCATTACTTCTGTGAACCGTTACACCCCTAATAGCTACAAATGCTAACTTGTAATGTGTAGTGCACACAAGCCGTGAAGCACTCTGGCTCTCGCCATAGATCCTTCAATATCGGCAAACCTATACACAGTATTCGTAGTTTAGCTTTCACAAGCGCTTCGTCTGACGGGGGAAATTGGTAAATTTGTGAGAATTAGTTATGTATTCTACAAACGATGGATAACTCAAACGAGCAGCGACGCTGACGTTGGCTCTACCGTTGCGCTCCTGTATATTAGCCTATATTATCAAACCTAATACCAGAGGTGGGTAGTAGCGAGTTACATTTACTCCGTTACATTTACTTGAGTAACTTTTTGAAAAAAAAATACTTCCAAGAGCAGTTTTACCACACAATGCTTTTTACTACACAATACTTTTCACTTTTACTTGAGTAGATGTGTGAAGAAGTAACGCTACTCTTACTCCGCTATATTGGGCTACACTAGAGTTGTTATCCGCCGCCCCATTCATGCATTAGATTTACCGTATTTTCACGTAAGCGTGCTTGACTGCGTGGGAGCATTGCCGCGAACACTAGTAATGTGACGTTCACATATGAATCGAGTCTTTTGAACGTCTCTTCAATGTGACAATGGGAACCGAGTCTTTATAGAGACCCCTTCAACAATTATTAGTAAACTGTGGGAACAGATTAGTAAACTGTGGGAACAGATAAGTAAACTGTGGGAACAGATTGCTAAACTGTGGGAACAGATTAACTGTGGGTACAGATTTCTAACCTGTGGGAACAGATTAGTAAACTGAGGGTACAGATTGCTAAACTGTGGGAACAGATCAGTAAACTGGGGGAACAGATTGCTAAACTGTGGGTACAGATTAGCAAAAAATAAATAAATTCATACGCTGGCACCAGAGGGGCTCCGTAGTGTAGTAATGTTACTGTATGTTATTTTGTGTGGTTTTAAAAATATATAAAGTACAATATATTTGGCTTGGACCAGGTTGTCGTGGCGAACATACTTGCTGCCTTGGCAGGGGTTGGCGGCCGGCACGTCGCACTGTGGTCCGGCCCATCCCGGCCGGCAGTGACACACGGGCCCCAGGAGGCCGTCGGGTTGGCAGATGCCGTGCATGCAGTAGATCTTTTTGCAGGGCTCGCAGCCCGGCACCACACCAGGCTTCATCTGGGTTTTGGTGAAGTCCTGCAGCTCGTTGTTGATGTACAAGTTCTGGATGCAGCCGTGGAAACTGGAGCTGTTCTGGATCTGCCACAGGCGGAAGGCGCCCGGGTGCACGCCCACCGGCATCCCTGGGGGAGGTCGCAAGTTCTTTAGAGGAGTGACGGACGCCATGGAGCAGCACAAACACACAGCTAACACAGGGAAGGTAGGAGTGAAATGGAGGAAAGGCTTTCCAAGCAGGTGTTTCTCACGGTGACTTTTTAGAATTACCAGGTGCCTTCCCATACCAGGGACCCAAAAGTTTTTTTTTTTAGATACCAGCTGTCATTTTGCGAATTTCTTGCTTTGATGGAGTGAACTCAACCCATTTTACAATACACAGCAGTTTGGCAAACAGTGAACAGCTGTTAAAGCTGTAAAAAGGCCCTGCTAGCTTAATGCTAATGCTAATCAACATCTTTTGTGGTGCTTAATCATTTAAGCAACACATTTTTACTCATTGTTTTTGGGGGATGGCTGGAATGCAACTGCTGGCATTACCAGTCATTTCGAGAAAAGCGGATTTAAATACAGTATTGGTGTTTTGAGCTACGAGCGTAGTGACAAAATGAATTAAGCTCTTAGGTCAAGGCACCTGTGAGGATGGATATTGTTATGTGTGCACCGCAAGACACAGCATCCTTGAAGAGAGGGCTGCAGGTCACATAAAAACTCTTCTGTTATGATTTTGAAGTACATCAACACACAAAACACATTTACAGCCACTTCTCATGACAACCGCTTTAGAGGTTACCTGGCAACAACCCATCGACATGGCACAATGTAAAAAGTGGCAAAAACAAACGTGAGTGATTGTGCCTGGTACACCTGAATGATTATAAATGACAATATGTTTGTAATAGACACAGAGATGCCATCACTTTTAAAGGATGTCATTCATGTGTAGCCTAACGCAGTGGTCCCCAACCTTTTTTTCACCACGGACCGGTTCATACATGTCCACAACTTTGGCGGACCGGCAACCCAGTGGGTGCTTGGCTGTTCATCGGCTGATTAATAAAAGGCTACGACAAACGCAAGTCCACTACCATAACAAGGGTAACAAAACGCGACTGAGATCATTAGCATCTTGACATGTGTCAAGAGTCTGTCGTAAACAGAGAGAATCTGGTCACGTTTCAAAATAAAATATTTTTAAGCCTTGGCTAATCAATTAACCGGAAGTACAGTACTTTTTTTTTTTTTTTTTTCAACTGTGCGGCCCGACGCGGCCCGGTCCAAAGGTGCCCACGGCCTGGTACAGGTCCGCGGCCCGGTGGTTGGGGACCACTGGCCTAACGGACATTCATTAAGGGAAAATGTCCAGGATATTCCCAATGTTAGAGTCAAGAAAATATTTTGGAACTAGAGGCTGAATTTTTATAAAAAAAAAATCCCAATACAATTTTGAGATAGTTAAGCGGAGCTCATGCAAGAATAAAGGCAGAAGGAGAAAAAGTTTGAGAAGAAATTTCTTATCATAAGAATCAATTACTGGTAATTACTCCTATATTTAAGTACAAGCTGTGTTTAATGTTAGAGTAGTTAACAATAATATAAGAATAAAACACTTCACTGCACTGGAGAATACCCCTAGTGGTCTATTTTTGAGGGTTGCAAACTCAATCATGGGTGGTTCAATTCCAAATGATGATGAGGAGATGAGAGGAGCTTTAGGTTCTGGTGGAGGGGAGGGGGGGGGTGATTGACAGTAGTGTAGTAGTTAAGAGTGCCTGAAGAGGAGGGAGGTGTGTTCTGGAGAGGGCCCCTACCCCCCACATATAGTGGAGCCTCTCCGTTGAGGGGCCGCACCGCCCCGAAGCTGTCCATGGTGGTGGGAAGTCCCCCGTCGATGGACAAGTTCACCATCTGGTCCAACGTGACCAGCTCCACCGTGTGGAACTGACCGTCGTTGATGGTCTCGGCGCTGGCGGAGGGGAGGAATTGAATGTTAGAATTGAAGTAACGGTCGATGATGTCACTGGGGGTGGGGGCAGTGGGAGTGGCTGACCTGTAGATGGCGTGGCCGGGCTGGCTGCCTGGGTCGTAGCTGACCTTGACGTGACCTTGGTACAGCTCCACCGCAATGTGATCATTGTCTCCGTTGTACAAGAGGATGCCGTTATCCTCCGCCGTGGAAACCTGCGGACACAGCAGGCAGGGAGGCAAGAGGAGAATTGTTTCAAAAAAGAAAGTCAGTATAAGAATCATGCAGAAGGTGGAGCACCGACGGCGCGGACCTGCAGGGTGATGTTGGCCTGCGGCCAGTTCTTGAGGTCGGACAGCAGCAGGTAAGAGTCTCTGTCCACAAAGTTGACGCTGACCAGCTTCTCGCAGCGCGGCCCGCCAAACTCCGGGGGGCACTGGCAGAGGGCGCGGCCGCCCCGCTCAACACAGGGGGCGTCGTTCTGACAGTCGGCCAGCTCGCACAGGGACAACGGTGAAGGAGGAACCTCACACAACTGACCGCTGTATGGAGAAGAAGAAATAGGAAGCATCATATAAAAGTAGCTATTTTTTTGTCATTCCAATTTTTCCAACTTTAACCCAATAAAGCCAAGCATATCATATTAACTCATTCACTCCCAGCCATTTTCACTGAAGCAACCCCCTTGTATTCCCGGCTGTTTTACTGGATTTGACAGATTATGCAAGGTCCACAGAATATTGCTAAAAAACATGGAACCTACCAAAAGAAAGATTAGAGTCTCTTCTTTTATCAGGAAAAAAGTATATTTCTATCTGTTTCCGTTTTGCAGCAATTATCATTCGAATGTTGCTAAGTTTTAAACATGGCCCTGGTTCATCTCGTATACTCTGCTGCCACCTGCTGGCCGTTTTTGTAATTACTACCATTGCTTCAAGCTTTGCTTCAGAGGCTGCATCAAAGCCTTCTGTATGCTCTGGCATAAAAAACACACATAAAAAATGTAAAATATGTCTTTGGGACACTGGTAATAATTTAAATAGAACATATTTATACGTTTTTGGGAGAACATTAGTTAAATACAAGACATTCTGAGCCCTCTAGTTCATGAGTATAATATTTTTCCCCCATTAAAACCCCAATGTATATCATCTGACACATGCATTGCACGGATAGTCCATTAGATGGCAGTATCACCCAGCTGATGGCTTTTCTGACTGATTTTCCCCAAAATTTTTGGGGGGTTTATTCAAAAGGACCAATAAATACTCTATTTACAAAGAATCTGAATTTTCTCTCATATATTTCATGGTTCAAGCTTTATAGAGTTAATTATTGTATTACTATTATTAAAAAAAAAAGTTATTACAATGTGTATGCTTACCTGTAACCTTCCTCACACTGGCACGTGTACCCGTTCAGCTCGTCCACACACTGGGCTCCATTCTGACAGCGATGCTCCTGGCAGTCGTCGTAGTCCACACTGCAGTCGTCACCCACGTAACCAGGAGCGCACACGCACCTGACGCGCACAAACGCAACATTTCACTTATAATATGTCTGCACCATTTTTGTTTTCCAAATGTTTCCCCCCCCCCCAATCACTGACTTGGGCCCAGAGGAGGAGATGAGGCAGGTAGACTGATGTTGGCAGGGGCTTCGTCCTGGGGCGCACACATCCTCCATTTCCTCGCACATCTCCCCTGCACGCATCATTTGGCATATTACAAGCTGCAAGATGAAGTTATAGAATGCTGGCCTATGCGTCGTGGTACCTGTGTAGTAGGGAGCACAAAAACAAGTGTAGTTGTTGACCCCGTCCACGCAGGTGGCGCCGTTCTCGCAGTCATTGTCCTCGCAGTCGTCAATGTTGGTCTGGCAGGCGGGGCCCTCGAAACCCTGTGGACATGTGCAGCTGCAAAACACACACGCACACTCGCATCAGCATGTCTTGTGAGACTTTGGCTGAGTGAGCTTTAAGCATTTACATTCACAAGCTGTCAAAGTGTTAAAGCTGTAATTCAGGAGATAAGCTTTTAATATACAGCTTTAAACTCGCTTTAACTCCAAAGTTAAATGCTTAAAAATACAGTTTTAAAGCTTTAAGGTTTGAACTTTGACAGCAAATGCATTTATTCATTTTTACATTAATTTAATCAATTAAATAATTGATCAATTATTGTAAATAAAATATTTAAAATATAAAACAAAAAATAAGATTATATATATATATATATATATATATATATATATTTTTTTTAAATACAGTGTATACATTTCACATGTTTTGGTTGGTTAATTGATTAATAATTATAAGTCATTAAAAGTCATAGGATAAAAAATATTTTAAAACATTCATTATTATTATTCTATTACTAAAACTAACTATTATTTGACTTGCATATTTTTGCTTTACAGGATATTTAAGAATGTTTAAAATGGGTTGCACAAAATCCAAATCAGATAATAAGTGATTTTTTTTTGTCACTTTCAATTTTGTTAAAGTTAACGTTAAAAATTAATAATTTTTTTTTCAATGAAAGTTAACACAGTGGTCAACTTATTTTTCGCATAGGAAAATTCCCCAAAAAGAAGTATTCTTCTAATGTTTAACTTCTTTTTATACTAGTGTGACAGTTAAGAAATGATTTAAAAAAAAAAAGTGAAATCTGAACATTATTACTAAATAATATAATATATACCTTCGTTTTGCACTTGTGTGAAAGAAAAAGAAGTTTTACACAAAGAAATTAAGGGTGAGGGAAAGGATGATTAAAGTCACACACTTGCGGAAAAATGCTGCATTAAATATTACCTGTATAGTAAAATAACGTTAATTAACCAAAAGTTCAACCGCAAGATGTTTTTTCCCCACTCCAATCTATGTAAATCTGTGCATTCAACTTTGGAGGCATCCTGGATGACCTTCCTCACCTGTATTGTCCCTCGTCCTCCTCATCCACTTGGCATCGCCCTCCGTTGGCACAAGGGTTGCTGACGCAGGCGTTGAGAGCCGTCTCGCAGTTCTTGCCCTGTCATCACAATCCACGATCAGACCAGCTAGACGTCCACGTCTCCGGTGAGCGTGCTCCCGGAACCAGACTGACCTTGAATCCTGGAGCGCAGTTGCACCTGTAGATGTCCACCGGGTCGCTATGACACACGCCCTGGTTCTGACATGGGCTGGACAGACACGGGTTACACTTGGCCAGCACCGCTGTGTCCACCTCACCTACATGGGTGGAAGAAACATAAGGTAAGCAGCAGAACTTTCAAGACAAAAACTCCATAAAAACGTAACATTTTCAGGAAACAGGTACAGCCAGGTATACCTAATGTTCTGAGTGTACGTCAATCAACATAAACTATCGAAATAACTAAAATTAAAATTGAAATTTTTCGTTAATGACAAAATGCAATGGAGAGTGCGTTAAAAAAATACAACTAATTGAAACTACTTTTTTTTTTTTATTTAACTAAGTAACACTATAATTATAGCGAAAATGTCTTTTGTTTTTGTCTTTGTCAATTAAATTAAAATAGTTGTTCAGTTTAGTATACAGTATATTTACTTTGGTATTACTGTGATGCTGTGCAGAAGAAAAAGTGGAACAGTCACTTCTATAGTTTACTTTATAACACACTACTACTGACCTTTTATGATGTGCAAGCCACAAACACTCCATTAAAAACAACAACAACTAAGAATAAAACAAATAAAGACCCAACAAAAACTAAAATCAAATGAAAACTACCTGAATTAAAAAACAAAAGTCCAAACAAAATAAAAATAAGCATAATGGAAAATAACCCCTGTGTACATTTGACTTAAATTTATCTCACCCGTGCATTCAAACTTCTTTGCTGGCGTGGTGAGCAGGAGTTTGCCCTCCAGACCACGTGGACCAGCACAGCGGGCGATACCGGGCTCTTTGTAACCGGTCTTCACCCAGTCCGACAACCAGCGCAGGCGGCAGTCGCAGTACAGCGGGTTGGCGCCGATTGCTCTGAGAAAATACCAGTGGAAACAATCTCTCAACATCATCAAATCTTGTCATGACGAATACCGGAAGTGTCAGTAATTGGCCAATATATCCATATAACACTTGTGGACCGTCACTTTTAACAGACTATGCACACGCAGTTTTCTCTCCCCTGATGGTGTAGTGATTCACATATAGCTGACCTTTAGAGCAAGTATCGTACTGAGCCCACTGACGTTTGTCATTAACTTGCCAAATGATAGGTAAATCCCAGAGGAGGAAAGCAACAAAATATTTAATTGTGTGTTAGAAATGAGTACACTGCAAAAAGGACTGTAGAAATTTAAGAAAAAAATATAGTAAAAAGATTTTTTTTTTTTTTACTTCAAATAAGCAAAATTATCTGCCAACAGAACAAGAAATTTTAACTTAAATTTACCTGTAAGATTTTGAAAATTAAGAAAATAATACTAGGCCCATATCAACCACTGCGGTCTTGAAAATAGTATTTTCAGACTAAAAACAAGTTATGTCGACTTTTTTCAAGCTGTAATAAATAGAACTATTTTCTTAAAATACATGAGTTAGTTTTTTTTACGCTTGGATAACTTAGCCTGAATGTCAAGCAGGGAGGTAAAGGAGTTCCCATTTTCTTTGTCATGACCTAGCTAGGAATTGAACCCACAACCTTCAAGTCTGAAGGTAGGAACTCACAAAATGAACCATATTGCATCTTTTTACTAGATTATGCAAAATCTTAAAATAAGAAAATTTATGAAACCCCAGTTCAGGGCCTTTGATGTTGATTAGTTGTCATCTTAAAATGTGGGAAATGCTTGTTTCAATCCTCACAGTACTTAAAACTGGCTGTTAACACTCAATGCCACGACTGATTGATCAAATAAGATAATTAAGTAATAAGTATCTTAAAATAAGCACAACGATCTTGCCTGACAATTTCATTTAAGTAAAAATAAATTGGCAAATCAAACTAAGCAAATTAAGGTTAAACTTAAGAAATTATATCTTACTTAAGATTTTAGTTTTTGCAGTGTACTTTGTTTGCTCAGCACTTTTCAAAACAGCAGTTACTGACCAAAGTGCTCAATCTGGGTTTAAAAACAACAACAAAGTTAAACTCAGCTAAACTTGGTTTATTGCAGTCTGTGCTGGACTAAGTGACACTCTAGTTTGAGATTTTCAATTTGTGAGATTGTCAATGTTGGCATTTTCATTCAGTTTTACTCAGTATATTTTAAAAATGTTTATTGATTTATTTGTTTGTTTATTTATATACTTTTAAAATATCAAGAAAGTAATTGTAGAATATTTGACTATTTCCAGTTTTCCAATCCAGCTGTATTAGTGTAGTATCCTGCACGACCAGCAGGTGTCTCTCTAGTCCTTTTACAAAGATAAAGTACCCCAGAGCTGGGGCGTATTTAGTCATTTGTGGCCCCAAGCCAAATCCAGTCATGGTGGGGCCCTTAACATAATTTTACTGTTAAAATATTAACTAAAAAGTGCAATTTGAGAAACTGGTACTAGTCCTAAAAATGAAGCCAGCTCAACATTAATAGGGATGTTATTTCTTTAAAGATATTTTACTAATATGTTGTTACAAGACATTTGGGGGCCCCTGGAAATTTTGCGACTGCAGGCAACTACCTGTGTTTGCCAAATGTGAAGTCCGCCCCTGCATCAGAGTCAGTTCTGTGTGAAGTTTGAGTGCAAATATGACGACACAAAAGATTTGGCCAGAGTATTTATCCTTCATGCCGCACTGTCAACGTGTGACCACAAGACGCTCTTAAGCGCTTGCGTCACGGTGGAATGAATGCGGGCTTTGTCCTTACGCTCCCGAATCGATGCACTCCCATTACGGCGGCGCACAGGCTCGTCTTTCAGGCCGCGCCAATAGCTGACACCTGACATCCGCAAACACGGACGCCACTTGACCGCAAGCAAAGATCAATGGCCCCGCCCTCCGTTTTGCCACCACACCTCCCGGCTCGATAAATCTATTGATCAAGATTCAGGAATGACGTGTGCAAAAAAAGTGCAGACATAAACAAACACGCAGATCTGTTTGGACCATCTGAGCGAGTGTGTGTTTTGAAGATAGAATTGGGACAGTGGGGGGCTCTGTGTGAAGCTTAACCACAGAGCGGTTAATTAGAGTTAGGGGAGGGAGGTCGAACCCACCAAAGAGGACTACAAACTGGTCACTGTGTGCCACACTGCTGCCTGAAAGCATGTGTATGTAAGACTGCGTGTGTGCAGATGTTATTAGATAAGATGGTGAAGAGAGCGTGTGTGTGTGTGTGTGTGTGTGTGTTTGCTTACAAGTGGGAGAGAGCCGCCACGTCACCGAAGATGCCATCAGGAAGCTCGGAGATTTCGTTGCCATGGAGAGACCTTACAGGCAGAGGTGGGAGTAAGTTACAAGTTACAGTGGAAGACATCAAGCAATTCCAGTCAAGTCATCACTTGAGTTAAGTCAGTCATAAGTCAAGTCATGTGACTTATGATGATAAGATGGTGTTTCAATGAGCAAAACACAAAACGTATATTGACACTTCTGTAAAAGCTAAATCAACACCATCTGAGAGCATGAAATTAAATATATTGTATAACTGACAGCAGATGAATGAGATCAGTCAGCTCAATCAAGCAATGGTTGGACCCAGTTTTATCTTCTGCCGTTTTGTTTTTCATATCCAATCAGACCACTAGCGACGTTTTGACTACATTTTGCCAGGCAGTCACATGTAGACTCTCCAAAGCCCCACACAGAAACAAAGTTGTCAAAGTGGCTCATTTACATGAAGCATGGCTCATGCGCTATTATCTGTATCTGCCTAAAAATGTCCACATTTCAGCCTACAAAAACTTTACTTTGATTTTCAATGTAACCGCTGCCTGGTGTGCCAATTGTGCTGTTTTGCCTTAATTTATGTTATTTTACAAAGTTGTTGTTGTTTTTTTAAATAAAGACTTAACCTATTATTTTTTTAAGCTAGGTATATTGTTATTTATTTTAAAATTTTTGTCTTTTTTACGTTCTTGTTGTGGGAATGTATGTTATTGTGATTTTCATCCTCCACAATTTTTTGCCGTGAAACAACTCCCACATAATACTTTTGATTTACACCGTTCAAATTTCAACTTACTTGCTTCAAAAATTCATGCCTTCTGTGGTATTTATCGTCTGATTCCACATTACTTACAGTATTCACACAATTTAACGTTAAACATTAACTTTCCCCCACTTATTTTCAACGGGACTGATATTGATCTTTTTCTAAGTACCACCTCCATACATACAATTGACCATCATTAGCAGCTGTCAGATACTGCTCATTGGCGCATTTGGTAAATTGCCTTGTCCAGTAACCACGAAGTCGCTTCCTGGAAGGAATCCCACTTCCGACTGTACATTGCAAATATATCCATGGCAATTATGCTAAGCGATATGTATACCAACTGACTACTGTATCATAGTTCTACTTTTCCATCTAAATGAATGGTAGGTACTGCATGCCTAGGTGGTGCTATTGAGTGTTTGTGTGCGTGTGTGTGCATTTTTCCATTGGATATCATTAGTTCCACTTTTTCATCTAAATGAATGGAGGGTACTGCATGCCTAGAGGGCGCTATTGAGTGATATATATATATATATATATATATATATATATATATATATATATATATATATATATATAGCATTATTCCATTGGATATCATTTGTTCCACTTTTCCATCTAAATGAATTGAGGGTACTTTCCGATAGCACTTTTCCATATAAATTTTAACTTGCTTCTAAAACTCACGTCTCCAAGTGGACTTTTTATTCATTTATCATTCAACTACAATTACTAGTTTGTATTTGTAATCTTCACATAATCTATCTTTCAATTTACTCCACAAACATTCAGCTATTAGCATTCAGCTTTCAGCATTCCCACACAATTTCTGCAGAAATTGCACTTAGTCTAGTCATTTAAAAAAAAGTTATTTACCAGCTAATTAGTACATGTTTTTATTAAATGAGTAGTTACTAGTTACTCAAGTAGCGTATTGCTGCCACACCAGATAAAAGAAACAAAACAAGAGCCATATCACGTTTTTACATGATAATTTTCACACTTACATAAGTTTCATGTTTTAAGGTAATAATTATCATGTTAAAACGTGAAATTTATTATGTTAAAACGTGATATAGGTCTTGTTTGTTTGTTTTTTCCTGGTGTGGCAGCAATACACTTCCGTACTCAAGTAATTATTTGGACTGCTTTTTCCTTTAAGTCCCATTATTCTTAAAGTAATACTTTACTAATTTTGAAATTTCCAGCAGTAAATTATTTTTTTGTCTATCTTTAAATTGATAATGCCATTTTTTTTCATGTACAATTAACACCTTTAAAAACACATTTTTTATTCTTTTGAAATGACTGAAAATTACATCACTTGTTGAGGGTCAGGTAACAACCAATACTTACGTAAGTTGCTTACGTGCTTATGGAAGTTGAGCCGTGATTGGTTGTTAGATAAGTTAAGAAGGGTGTCTGGTAGCAAAAAGTACATTCATACGTCAAACACAAAATTAGCACATAAAAAGACACATGGCTTAAGAACAACAACAACAAAAAAAGCCTGAGCCCATCACGTGATGTCATTTTCAGTCAACAGCAACTGGCAAAATGTCTTTTTAAGGTTTGAATTATACATGAAAAAATATTGTTGATGTTTTCAAATTCATGATAGATGAAATATTAACATTTTACTCCTCAAAATTGTAAAATTAGTAAAGAGCTCTTAAAGGAACATGAATCTTACTTGAGTAAAATATTTGTCTATTGCAGCCACCTCCTGCCATCTCTATTGTAGGAAAATGAATCGTACGTTTCTCCTGTAAAAAATGTCTCATCTTCCCCCTTAAGAACTGAACACTTCCTTCCCACCCACAATGCTGCGGGTAATACCAGTCAGGGCAAAGCAACTGGCACAGCCACACTAAACACAATGAAAGTGTCTTGAGACATTTTAATGGCCTGAATGTGGAGGCGGATGCTTATGAGCGAGTGGCCAGCAAGTGGTGGCCGCGTGTGCCAGCCAGCCAGCTAGCAGTGTGCCAGCCTGGCAGAGCGCTCATGGGAGCCAGGGAGTCTCCGGGTAGCAACCTGATCCGCTCTCGTAATGACATCCTCTCTTTGTTTAGTGTGCAGCTGTGCATCATGAAATCACATAATTTTCATGCCGGCTAGATCAGGATAAAAAAAAATAAAAAATTTACATTATGTTGCATGTACCTGCACTCCTGTAATGAGTCTTAATTTTTGACGTAAAGCCTAACCCAGCAAGTCATTTCTATATTTTGGATTAATGTCACTTTCCAGCATATGGGCTCCACCCGGGTTCTGTCTTGCCCCCCCGCCCCCCATGATCCCCCACACCAAATACTCAGCAGGCCAATTAGCATCTTCTTAATAGGCAGCTCAAAACCACAAACTTCATACACACACGTGGAATCTCACTCGGAGCAAAACCGCACAGAGCCCGTGCCAGGTTCGAGCCCAGTGTTGCGTTTGAAGCGTTAATGATGCTTCTCGTCTTTACTGCAGCGTAAAGCCAGAGGTGCAGCTTGGTAAAGGCGTCGGCACCTCAGGGTGTGCGACTATCCCGCTCTCACGCCTTTGACGCTTTGTGTGAAGCTCCAAACTTTGAACTTGGGGCTTAAAGTCGGAACTCATTAATTGGAGCTCATTGTTGCTTTAGTTTTGAGGCCACATAGAGTAAAGGAACCAAATGTGAGAGTAAGAGTAAAGACGGTTTTGGCCGTTTGTCCACACGATGGCGCAGTTTCGGAGCTTGAAACCGATCACTTTTGGAACCGGTGGAAAGATTTCAAAACGCGCCTCGTACGCGTCCGTCTGGACACCATACTGTATGCAGGATACTCCTCCAGTGATGACGACGCAGTTGCAGATTGATGACGTATGCGTCAATTCTCGCCCAGCCTCCTTAGCTTGCTTATGCTTTTGCAGCAAAATTATTTTGCTTCTTTATTCCCACGTTCAACAAGCGGTGTTGTACTCGAATCACCTGCCGTTGTCACTTCTCCTATGTTCCTCTGTTTCATGTTGTTTCGATACATGCAAAGCCATGTTTGTTCTGTAGATTGCAATAAAGTTAGAAAAAAAAGTGTTTGTCTTCTTCGCTGATTCTTCTTCTCCTACGCTTTCCGTTAACTCCCTGTGGCTGTGCTACAGCGACACTCCAGACTTGACATATACATTACAGCCGTTAAACGTCCTCAGCGTCTTCTTTTGGACACACGCAAGTCTTGAAATGCTTCTGTGTATACGAGATTTGTTTGAGGAACGAAGCTAACTTTGCTTCCGTCTGGATGGAGCCTCAGATTAATTCACAGCTGGTACGGCCCACGATATTTCAATTGACCAATCAGTGCAAGGGAGAGTGGCCTGATTGGGAATTGGTTTCAGGAGTGCCACCAGCTGCACTGGTAAACCACAACATTTTAAAAGGGTGGCTGTGACTTGCTTGCAATTAGTAGTCAGGTTTCCATCCCAATGTTTCGAAATTTTTATGCGATTTTTGTGAAAATGCGCAAACTGGACATGCGATTTGCCCGTTTCCATCCGCTCTTCTTTTGCAAATATGCGCCGCGAGATGACGTAGTGACGGAACTTTGGGACAATGGGCAGTTGGGAATGTTGGTTTTGACGGATCGAACGGAAGTAGTTTGTCTAGTTGGCTTCCTTCCCGCATGTAAGTAAAGTGTGTCGTTACATTGAGAGCTGATGTAAATAAAATTGCATTCATGTTTTTTTTCTTTAATTAATTATAAAAAGAATCGTGTTTCTTCGTCTCCCCAAACATATCTTACTTTATCATCCGCCATTTTTTGTGACTACTAACGTGCGTGTGACGTAGTATCGGTCAAAACGTCTTGTAGTCACTCATTCGCAAAACCTGTTTCCATTGCCAAAATGCGCATTTTCCTTTTTTCGATACGCTTCAGAAAACCAAGCGTAAAAACATTTTTTTGGTGAATTTTGGACCTTTTTTTCGAATTTCTGGCGTTTCCACTTAGTTTCTTTTTCGCAATTCTTGAAAATTCGAATAAAAATAGGTGGATGAGAACCCACCCATTCCCTCAACAGGCCAAAAACCCAAATTTTACTTTTAGGTCAGCATCCAAATACTAAAATACCTTTTGAAAAAATATGTAAATGTAGATGTATCTACAGGACAAGCATGTGTGTGTGTGGCTTTCATTGGTGGGGGTGGGGGTGGGGTGTTGGGGTCGGCGGCAAGGTGGGGTTCACATGGCGTCGCCCAAGCAGTCTCGTGGAAGCGGGTCTGGCGTGAGTGAATAAGAGCAGAAATAACGGATGGCGCTTCATTAGGGATCAAAGCGGCGCTTGCAAGGCAAGCGAGGCGACATCAAGCTAATGACGGCCGAGATTCTCTCGTCGGGCGCTAAAAGGCCTCTCAGGCTTTGTGTGAAGTAATGATCCTACTGTAAAAAGCTTTAATGTCACTAGTATTTTTTTTTTTTAAAGTGCGCCTGCTACAAGCACATATGGGAGGCCAATGCGTCTACACCAGGGTGGCCAATCTAATACATTTACATTTAATATATATTTTTTAAAAATTTCAACTGGTGAATGTTGATCAGTCCACACGTGTGGGTGTTATTTTTACAAATTATTTACCAATCTTAAGTCTTGAAAATGGCTTGCTCTCTTTATTGATGTAATGTTAATGGTTGAACTAACATGAGTAAGTGAGTGTTTTTCAGGTGCAAGATTTTGGCCCGACACCAACAATATATTAACTCATTCACTGCCATTGACGGTTATAGACGTAAAAAATTCATATGAAATATTTCTATTAGTTTAAAAAAAAAATCCACTTTTGTCAACAAGAGTATGAAAACCTAGATTTTTTTATTCTACATTTAGAACAGATATAAAAAATTTGGACTAATCGCGAGTTAACTTGTAAATTCATGCAATTAACTCTTTGACTGCCAGACGTTTTCAGAAAAGGTATGCCGTGGGTGCCAGCCGATTTAAGCATTTTGACTGATCTTCCAGAAAATTATGTGTTTGGACTATGGAAACACACACACTACCAAATGAAAGATTGGACTCTCATCTTTCATCAGAAAAAAAAAATTGTTTCTACCTTATTCCATTTTTCAGTAATCAACAATAGAAAATGGTTAGTTTCACCTCTGTTTTGAAACAAACGTCTTTTAACGTCTTTGGCACTCCTCCATAGGATTTTACCAAACGTTATTTAATGTTTTTGGCAGTCAAAGAGTTAATTACGATTTTAATCACCCAACACTCATAATTTTTAATTGTAATTAATCGCATGACTTCAATAGTTAACTCACGATTAATCATAAATTTGATATCTGTTCTAAATGTACAATTTTAAAAAAATATCATTTTTCATACTCTTGTTAACAATAGTGGAAAAAATGTAAACGAATAGAAATAGTTCAAATGAATTTTTGACGTCAAAAGCCGTCAATGGCAGTGAATGAGTTAAGAATAATCCCCCCTCCACTGCAGGCTCCAGTTTTGTGATCCGGTTATTGTGGATTTTTTAGGGGGGTAGATGTACTGTACTGTAGTTCAGCACAGCTGATGTCAAAAATTATTGAATGTCCTCAGTAATCCTGCTTTTTACACCTACAGAAAGTGACAGCGATACAATTGTTTTATTATGTAAATCTTTGACCATGGTTATTGATATACATAGTGAGATGATACGTTACGTTATTTAGTTTGGAGAAACATTTACCAAAAACACAGAGGGATAGGTACACTGTGCAATATTTTTGCTATCCATTGCTTTTGATCACTCAATACATTATATGTGTTTCAATGTGTTTGTATTATTCTAAAAGTATTTTTAAAAACCTTGTAAATGCTACAAAAACATGCCTTTCAATATGGAATTTCTACAGTGAGGAAAATAAGTATTTCACCCCCTGGTGATTTTGTGAGTTTGACCCTTTACAAAGAAAGGAACGGTCTATAATTTTCATGGTAGGTTCATCTTAACAGTGAGAGACAGAATATTAAAAAAAATCCCAGGAAATCACATTATATTAATTTTAAACATTTATTTGACTTTTATTGAGGAAAATAAGTATTTCACCCCCTAGCAAAACATGACTCAGTACTTGGTGGAGAAACCCTTGTTGGCAAGCACAGCGGTCAGACGTTTCTTGTAGCTGGTCACCAAGTTTGCGCAGATCCCAGGAGGGATTGTGGCCCACTCCTCTTTGCAGATCCTCTCCAAATCCTGAAGATTTCGAGGCTGTTGCTTGGCAACTCGAAGCTTCAGCTCCCTCCACAAGTTCTCTATAGGATTAAGGTCTGGAGACTGACTAGGCCACTCCATAACCTTAATGTGCTTCTTCTTGAGCCACTCCTTTGTTGCCTTTGCTGTATGTTTTGGGTCATTGTCATGCTGAAACACCCATCCACGACCCATTTTCAATATCCTGGCTGAGGGAAGGAGGTTCTCACCCAAGATTTCCCGGTACATGGCCCCATTCATCCTCCCCTCGATCCGGTGAAGTCGTCCTGTACCCTTAGCAGAGAAACAGCCCCAAAACATAATGTTTCCACCACCATGCTTGACGGTGGGGATGGTGTTCTTGGGGTCAAAGTCAGCTTTTTTCGCCCTCCAAACACGGCGAGTCGAGTTGATGCCAAAGAGCTTGATTTTAGTCTCATCTGACCACAGCACTTTCTCCCAAGCCTCCTCTGAATCATCCAGGTGCTCATTGGCAAACTTCAGACGGGCCTGTACATGTGCCTTCTTGAGCAGGGGGACCTTGCGGGCACTACAGGATTTCAATCCATTACGGCGTAGTGTGTTACCAATGGTCATCTTGGTGACTGTGGTCCCAGCTGCCTTGATATCATCAACAAGCTCCTGCCGTGTAGTTCTGGGTTGTTTCCTCACCTTTCTCATGATCCGGTTCACTCCACCAGGTGAGATCTTGCGTGGAGCACCAGACCGAGGGAGATTGATGGTCAATTGGTGTCTTCCATTTTCTAACTATCGCACCAACAGTTGACTCCTTTTCACCCAGCTGCTTGCTAATGGTCTTGTAGCCCATTCCAGCCTTGTGCAGGTCTACAATCTTGTCCCTGACGTCCTTAGACAGCTCTTTGGTCTTGCCCATTGTGGAGAGGTTGGAATCTGATGCATTGATTGATTCTGTGAACAGGTGTGTTTTTAAACAGGTAACGGGAACTTAATTAGGAATACCAATTAAGTAAGAGGACTAATGTGTGTGCCTCCTGGTCACATGACCGGTCTGTGGGAGCCAGAATTCTTGCTGGTCGGTAGGGGGTGAAATACTTATTTTCCTCAATAAAAGACAAATAAATGTTTAAAATTAATATAATGTGATTTCCTGGGATTTTTTTTAATATTCTGTCTCTCACTGTTAAGATGAACCTACCATGAAAATTATAGACCGTTCCTTTCTTTGTAAAGGGTCAAACTCACAAAATCACCAGGGGGTGAAATACTTATTTTCCTCACTGTATATCACAAATTTCATTTATTGCGGGGGTGGTCTGGAATGTAGCTCATGTTATGGAGGGGGCTTACTGTAATTTCGGTTCAATAAATCTTTACCTTCATTTATGGATTAGTTTTAAGGCATTAAAGAAATAAAAGTGCAGATTGTTCAAAGTAGTCTTAGGAGCCTTTGTTTTTTTCTGTATGCAGCACTCAGAGAGAAAAAAGTTTGGACACCTCTGGTCGACACACACGCGCACACACACACACGCACACACGCGTGAGTCTCCACTGTGTCTGGCCAGTGAGCGAGGCGGAAGATTTGAGTTGGAAGGCGAGGCCTCGGGTCCAAATCTCGCTTGGGTTTCATCATCTAAGTGTCGCATACGTTTATCTCCAACATCTCAGTTACTGAGCAGATAAATTCCTCCCCATTCGGAGCCCACGGTCAGCGAGAAGCCACAATCAAAGGCTCGTCAAAGCCATTACGGTTGGCGCGGGTCAACATTCTCAGGTAATCAGTGTCACGGTGATTGTGCGCAGCGCCCCCGGCGAGGTGTGGGCTGCGGATGCCGAATACCGAGGTTGCCACTTACACGCGGAAAATGGGGCAGAGGTTGTGTTTGTGTGTGTGTATTCATAAGCTGTCATAACTGTTTAGACATCCCGCTCCTCTGGAGTTTATCAAAGATTCTCAACATCTGCTGGCCTCCTCTCCCTCTCTTGTCAGATATTCTTTTTAATCACTCATTTAGGCTGATTGCAGAACTTCTCAAAATAACTTGCTTGGCCTATTTTGCACGTTAAAAAAAGTTAGCTTTTTCTTCTTGTCTTACTGTACTCAGTTTCCTTGTTACTGGTGAAGTATATTGGAGTGCCTAAAGTGGATTAAATGCAAATTATTTGTAATGCATAAAACTGTCCGTCAATAAATACATTCATTTGGAATACAGTCGTGATCAAAAGTTAACATACACTTGTAAAGAACGTAATGTCATGGCTCTCCTGAACTTCCAGTTATTTCTACAACTCTGACTTTTCTCTTATAGAGTAATTGGAACGGACACTTTCTAGTCACAAAAAAGATTCATGAATTTCTGTTCTTTTATGACTTTATCTGGGTTTAACACAAAAAGTGAGCAAATCTGCTGGGTCAAAAATATACATACATCTATTAGCAATTTTGGTGACTTAGAAAGTTTGTCAATGAAATGAGCTTCATACCATTGACTCTTAACTTCTTGTGTGTGATTTTGAGTGCCTGTGACTTCTCTGAGGCCATTGTAATAGTGCTCATTGGATACCAATGCCCACAACGCTACATTCAAAGGAGCTCAACGGTGTCAAAACAGATCTAAAACGCAAATCATTGACTTGAACAAGTGAGGAAAGTTGCTTGGAGCCATTTCAAAGCAGCTGCAGGTCCCAGGACCAACAGTGCAAGCAATTGTTCGCAAGTATAAAGTGCATGGCACTGTTTATCACTGCCATGATCAGGAAGGAAATGCAAGTTATCACCTGTTGCTGAGAGAAAATTGGTCAGGAGGGTGAAGAGAACCGAGAACCACCAAAAGCAGATTTGCCAAAAATTAGAAGGTGCTGGAATTCAGCTGCCACTGTCCACAATCAAGTGTGTTTTTGCATCGCCATGGACTGGGAGGCTGCCGTGCAAAAAGGAAGCTCTTGCTCCAAAAGTGGCACCTTAAGGCTCCACTGAAGTTTGCTGCTGACCATAAGGACAACGATAAGACCTTCTGGATGAAAGTTCTGTAGCCAGACACAACAAAAATGGAGCTGTTTGGCCACAATGCCCAACAATAAGTTTGGAGGAGAAAAGGTGAGGCCTTAACCCCAACAACACCACGCCTACCGTCAAGCACGGCGGCTGTAGTATTATGCTGTGGAGCTGTTTTGCTGCCCATAGAACTGGTGCTTTACACAGAGTAAATGGGAGAATGAAGAAGGAGGATTAACTTTCTTTTTTTTCAGCACCTCCAAGTTTGTGTTTTGGGCACTGTTTGGTGTTCCAACAGCACAATGACCCAAACACACATTAAAAGTGGTAATGGCATGGCTAAATCAAGCTAGAATTAAAGTTTGGCCTTCCCAAAGTCCTGACTTATTAAACCCCATTGAAAACATGTGGATAATACTAAAGAAAGTCCGTGTCAGCAAGCCAACAAATTTAACTGAACTGCACCAATTCTGTCAAGAGTGGTCAAAGATTCAACTTGACCAAAATCTTGTGGATGGCTACCAAAAGCGCCTTGCCAAGAGACATGCAACCAAAAATTTGTGTTAATTAATTAAAAGTATCCGTTCCAATTACTCTATCAGAGAAAAATCATAGTTGTAGAAATACCTGGAAGCTCGGGAGCGCCATGACATTATGTTCTTTACAAATGTATGTCAACTTTTGATCACGACTGTATATATTCACAATCACGTCATTGAACTGACCCCAAGCTGCAAATCAGGTGAGTGAACTATTATGCTGTCAGTCACTTTATAAAACTAATTCTAAGAATTATATTACATTTTTGTTGCAGTAACCCTTTAACAAAGCATACAAATAAATAAGGAATTTATCTTTCTTCAGGGAAGTGGAAACAAAAATCAATAGTGTTGTAATTTGTAAAGTTGCAATGTTAATTTTTGGTACTGAGTAAAAAAAAACTGCATTAAGCAGGCCAAAACCGGAGGAAAATATTATATGCCTCTGGACATTGGATTCATAGATTTTTGTTTTGGGGTATTATGGCTAAATAACTCCTTTTGTCTAAATGAAAGTCCTCAACTCGCTTCAATATAGTTTCTTGACAAAAAGATGCTGCCAAAGATTTAATTTCATTGCTTTGACCTCTACACAAAAACGGGAAATTAGTGAGTTTTCACTAAAGTACATTTGTGTGCTTAACTTAAATAAATTTGCAGTTGTTTTAGAAACGTTGTTTACTAATATTCATCGAGGTACATTTACAAACTTTTATTTGCAGTACATTTGAATTAAATCATCATTTAAGCATTTCCTCCCTCATATTCATATGCATAATGTTAAAGTGTGTTACTTAGAATAATATTAAATATATACTTTTAGGACTAAAACTTCTACCTTGTTTTTGATAAACACTCGGGCCTTGATGTGTTTCATTGTTGGTAATTATGGTGGTACTTAATGAGCTAAGTATTTATTTTCAGGCGGAAGTTGGTGTAAAAAGTTTGTGAAGTACTGAAATAAAGCACAACATTTTGGAACTTACAGTAGCCGAAGAGAGTGCAGTCCACTGAAGGCCATTTTGGGAATACAGCGCAAGGAGTTGTAGCTCAAAATTCTGCGACATGAAAAAAAAAAGACATCCCTGCATCAATTTGTCTGATTCGAGAGAATAGACGGCAAGTTTGAGGCCCGTTGGCACTCACAGGGTGGTGAGCTGGCTCATGTTGGCGAAAGATGAGTTGGTCAGAGAGTTGATCTTGTTGTTGCTCAGATCTCTAAAAAAAGAAAAAAAAAAAGAAAAAAGAGAGAATCGATCAGGTTTAGTTCATGTTATTATTTACTGAGATCAGACAAAGGAGTGAGAACTTACACCAACTGAAGGAACTTAAAGGAGGACAACTCCTTTGGTAGCACGCTGAACTGGTTTCCATCCAGATACCTGGAGGAAAAAAGACATTCATTCCAACGTCTGTACAGTGCATAATTTAATGCTGCATGTACTAAAGAGAGAAATAATCATGTCTGTAGTTTACTATCACTATTATTCCTTGGCGGTCAAAGCTATATTTCCATCAAGATGTGAAGAAATATGTTGCTTTTGTTGGAACGGCCAAGTCAGTGCAGCTGCTAGAGAGTGGGAGTCTCTCCGCGAGAGGGATTATAAGTTATAAGAAAAGCGTTGCATCAAGGCTTACAATGTGTCGAGTTGTTGTTTACGCTTTTCTGAAGGGAGTCGATCCAAGCATGCAAACGCGCAAAAACTGTTGCCTTCGTGAGAATTTTCTGTGAAATTCCTCATTGCTAAAGTTGAACGTCTTCATTCATTTCGCTGCAAACAACAAGCCCAACTTTGTATTCAAGACCATTAACTTTAACCCAACTAGTTGAGCACACATTTTTCAAGAAGATCATTTCAAGCATGTTACTTTTGACCAGTCTCTGTGAGTGAAAACTACGCAGACGTGGAACTGCCAATGTGTTTTACATTTGACCATATTTGCGACGTATTTAAATACGCTCGAACGTACTGACAGCAAATATGTTCGAACATACTAGCAAATTGTAGGCTAAATGCTACAAACATAGCACATTTTCCCAGAATGCCTTGTGCATGCGCAAGCAAAAACATTTTTGGGGGCCACATTATACCAACAAGTTCAAAAAATCATTGTTTATTCGTAATTTTTATGATTCATAATTATGTCTGCAGTGCATGATTTCGGTTAAGGTATAATGCATTTGGGGAAAATATGCCATGTTTGTAGCATTTAGTCTATAAGAACGTTGGAACGTACTCGCAAGTTATGTCCAATCGTATTTGCAAGTATGTTCAAATGTACTTGCGAGTATGTTTGAACATATTAACATAACGTACAGGTCAAAAATGTTTACTGAACATTGGCAGTTCCACGCTGCCCTGGAAAATGACTTAATGGGCCAAAACGCCTTTTGGTTAAATGTCAGTGTTTCCCAATCTAGCTGGGAATCAAATTGGAGAAGTGCAGGAATGAATGCAGAGTTAATCTAACACTAGGTGATCAACTCTGACATAACATACTCTTTACACCTTGTAACTCGGAAAACGGTTAAAATTACACTTTGGCAGACACTCAAAAATTCAACCGTGTAATTTTTATACTCCAATTTTTGCTGTGTACAGACAAATGATACATTTTAGAACAACACTAGAGAGCAGGAGTGTCCAAACTACGGCCCCCGACATCCATTTTTCAGTGGCACACATTTGACAGTATTTAAAAAAAAATAATATTTGGAGATGGTCAAAATAAGGGAGGGTGTCGAAAAAATAGGTGTCACTTTTACAAATAAATTGGTTTAAATGTATATATTTGTATTTTTTTTGCATTTTTCTAGAAATGCAAAAACACAAATACGTAATTCTTTATGCCTAAACACAATTTCTCTGCATAACATTACGTGGCCCTTGTGTTCTTCTGATTTTCTTGTATGTGGCCCTCAAATGAAAAGGTTTGGACAACCCTGTTATAGAGAAAGACATAAACATCAATTCCTGTGTGTGTGTGTGTGTGTTCTCTTGCAGCCCACCACGGTTGTCATCATGCCTGCGAGCAAGCAGACGCTGCCAAAGCAAAGTGCTAGCAGAGGGCTGCCACCCTGACAAATGGCCTGAGAGGAGCTGCGGGGCCTTTCGTCTGCTTTTGTTGACTGTATTCAAGAGTTGGGGGCTGAAGAGGGGGTGAACTGGTTAGTTAGGGGCTTTGGACTGCGAGGTAATGATAGGTAATGATGGTGCTCGGGACACTTTGGATAATGACGGTGTTGCGAGCGCTCCAGATGACTACATGAAAGGCCAGAACAGAGAGGCCCACCTGGTCACACCTGCTGGGACAATGACAGGCCTCTTGGCTTGCACTGTGTCTGTGTGTGTGTGTGAGCGCGCGAACCACTCACAGCAGTATTGGAAAGTTCCATTCCCTCCCCTTTCCATTGAAAAGTGCTCATTAAAATGTCCTCTTGCTCCCCTATGCTCCCGTAGACAGGCTTTTGGCCCTGACACAAGTATGCGCACACACACCATCACACGTACACACACAGATCCTTGGCCACAAGTCAGAGAGTGACATCAGTGCGAGGCCCGAGGGCTGCAGGGAAGCACAAGAAGAATGTCTGCGAGAACAACTGCAGGGCTTCTTGGCCACTTTTCCTCCAAGCTCTCGTCTCCAAAATGATGAGATGCGTTTTCTTTGCCTCAATCCCCTGTCACGCATTATTACGTGTGCTACATGCGCAAGTGCTGGGGAAGACCATTGAAATAAAATCAGGATTTTGGTTTCATCTCTATCCATTGGGGCATTTTCTTTAGGGCATGTTCTTACAGTTGATTGATGGATAGTCAGTCACAGGGCTTGTATAGCCTATTGTCAATTTTGAGTCTTTATTGAACCTAACATGCATGTTTTATTGGAATGTGTTTGTCAGTAGTAATGCCGGTAGCACGTTACTAAGTAAATATGCCCTATACTCACTCACGTGTACATACCAATAAAGGAAATAGAGACGTTTGTGTTTACAAGCTGGAAATTAAGTCCCTATGTTGAGTTTGTGACAGCTAAAGATGAAAATATGAAGGTTGGTTGTACACTCTGTACTGTAGGCAAAGTGTTATCTGGCTTAAAAAATAACATAAAATAAAAGAGAGATTATAGTTTTGTTTAAAAAAAAAATAGACCTTTTACATTTAGTAAACCCTAGAAAGAATGTTATTTTTTTTAGAAATATAAAAATAATTATTTATGTCAAGTCAAAAAGGCTGTCTTTACTTTAAATAAAAACTTTATTACTTCCAATAAAGTATTGGCAAAACATTTATTTCTAAATTCCGCAGTGTTGTCATTGTCTGCTGAAAGTAACTAATAAAGTAACTTGTAATCTTACTCTTACTTTTCAAATCAAGCAATAAGTAAAGTAACTAAAACAAATTTAGTTAGTTAAAGTAACTAAGTTACATTTAAAATCCAATAATCAGTAAAGTAACTAAGTTACTTTTAAAAAGAAGTAATCAGTAAAATAATTAATTAAAATAAAAAACAAGTTGATTATTTAAAGTAACTAAGTTACTTTTAAAATCAAGTAATCCGTAAAGTAATTAATTTAAAATTAAAGTAACTAAGTTAAAATGAGTTAAAGTAACTAAGTTACTTTTAAAATCAAGTAATCAGTAAGGCAACTAAGTGACTTTTTTCAAGGTAACTGTGGTGTGAATGTGAGTGTGAATGATCTCGGATGTGCCCTCAAATGACTGGCAACCAGTCAAGGGTGTACCCCGCCTGTTGCTTAAAATCAGCTAGGAGAGGCTCCAGTTCATCCGTGAGCCCAACAAGGACACGTGCTCTAGAAAACGGTCAAATGGCTGCGTGGAAGCTGCGAAAATGTTGAACATCTTGACATTCCCAACCATTTGTCACAATTAGGGGTGTTAGAAAAAAATAGATTCGGCAATATATCGCGATATTACAGCGCGCAATTCTTGAATCGATTAGATATGCGGCCAAATCGATTTTTAAACATCAATTTTTTATGGGAATATTCAACAAAACGTCTTACTTGGGTTAGGATTTACACATTAAGCATGGAAGAATGCTATATTAATGGAACATTAAGCCTTAGTATTTGATTTTAGTGCTGTTCAGACATGAAACAGACTGCAACCTGTTTGGTAAATGCAGTGGCTCAGTTATAAGCCTGAATTTTCAGATAAATAAATACATTTTCATACAAATCTTACAGTGTACATGTCCAAATTTACTGATTAGTATTTTCTAAATTTGAGTTAAAAAATCGCAATAATCAATTTATAGATTCGTATCGGGATTAATCGTTATCAAATCGAATTGTGACCTATGAATCGTGACACGAATCGAATCGCCAGGTACTAGGCAATTCACACCCCTGGTCACAATACGTTTGTCTTTATTAGCTTCCTCCTCAGTCAAAGCCACACAACTGATACGATGGAAAGTTGCCAAGGCACTTACAGTTCGGTCACATTTCTTGGGATTCCTTTGGGCAGTGTGTGAAGATGCTTGTTACTGCAGCGTACCACCGTCTCCAGGCAAGTGCACTCGCTGGGGCACTGAGGTCTGGGCACACAGCTTGACTCCTCGTGGCCTGAGGAAAGAGAGGAAATTGGGGGAGTAGTTACACATAGAGAAAGGTGCCGTGGGATGACAAAGAGTGTGGGAGCGATGTCGATTACAGCCTGGATCGGAGCTGTCAGAGTGGCGAGAGAAAGTGTTGAAAGAATGAAAAGTTTAAAAGCGAGACAAAGCACAAATAGCACAATCTCTCAAAGTGACAGCGGGCTATTGAGACAAAGAAAAGATAGGAAGTCTAGCGGGAAAGAGATAAAGGAGCCCGAGTAATATAATATTGACCAGACTGGACAAAGAATGGAAGCTGGCCTGAGGCCTGGAGACAAGTCTAACATTAATTCAGCTGCAAATAAGCTGACTGGTCAATAAGGCAAACCGCTCAATAGCTCCACTCAGCCTGACATCGACAAGCAGCTTAGGAATTGCTGAGCTGCAATCTATTCCGTAAATAAAGAGCGGGACAAAAGCACTCATTATTGCAAATGATCACTGGCAGTTTACACGGCTCTCACTTATAATTTAAAATGTTGAAAAGCTGCAGGATAACTTTGAAAACGTTTGCAAAACTGACTTTTCATTACCTAAAGACTGGCATGAGGACTAAAGACTGGCATGAGGCCCTATCATAAATGTAAATCTGTTTCTTTGAGGATTACGTCCACCAGTGAAGAAATAATGGCTCTTTTTTAATAATGCTCCAGTGTTAGTTCCAAAAGCTTTACGTACTTAACAACTCTTAACGGGTTTTAGCGAAAGTCAATGATGGTGTTAGAGAAATTGAAAATAATGCTCCAGTCATTCTCATGCTCCAACCCTCCGGTTTCTCAGGAACAGCAATAATGTTCCCGGGTCAATTTGACCAAGGCTATATTTAATGATAAAAAGTGCATCCCAACAAACATTATTAACCACTTCATTGCAACTATTTCAAATGAACCATTTTAACAAGTTTCATCATTAAATACTATAATTTGTAGTTCTTTAACTTTGAAATATGTCAGTTTGACCCAGACAATGTGAAGTGTTCTAATAATGAATTATAGCTCATTAATTTTTTTTAATGCAAATGTGTTTTTTTTCCAATGCAAAAGGAACCATTTTAATTGTCTGTTTCATTGCGAAAAAGTCTAATTTTAAAATGGGTCAATTTGACCCGGGCTATGAAATATCCCAAAAGCCTTCCCGATAAACATTAAACATTTAATTGAAAAATCATTTTAATTGAAACGTTGCCTAGCAAAACACTATTAATATAATTTTCAATGTTAAAATGGGTCAATTTGACCCATTTCAACATTCCAAAAGCATACCGAAAAATATTGAACTGAAAATGTCAAAATGAACAATTTTAATTGTCTGTTGATAAGACCTAGCAATAATACACAATATTATACTATGGGTCAATGTATAACATTTCAAAATCAACATAAACATTGTTATAGCTTGTTTTCATTGCGCATTTGGCGAAATAAACCATTTTTTATAGTCTATCCATGAGAATGTTGGGTCAGTTTGACCTGCTATATGTTCCAAATATCAAAAAAAAAAAAATTATTGTCTGTTTCTTCCTTAAAATTGAAAGTGGGTCATTTTGACCCACAACATAACAGGAGGGTTAAGGACATATTGTACCTTCCTCACAGCGGAAATCAGGCAGTGCTACATCCTGCAGCGGGATCTCCTTGAGGAAGGCCGGACGCTGGCAGCGAGGGTTCCCCGTGACGATCTTCCTGCTCCTCAGCCAGTCTCCCAGCCAGGACAGCCGACAGTCACAGTTGAAAGAGTTGGCCAGAAGGTTTCTGTCAGATGGATAGCGCGTAAGGAGGCGTGGAAAAGGGCAATGTATGAGGGTGAAAGTGAGGACTCACAGGGTGGAGAGGGTCTGCAGGGTATCGAAGGCTCCAGGGGTGATGGTGGTCAACTGGTTGTCGTAGAGAGACAGCAGACGCACGTTGTGGAGGCCGGTGAAGCTGTCGTTGTGGATACAGCTGATCTTGTTGTTCCTCAGCATCCTGTGGTGAAAAAAACAGAGCATGAGAAGAAATATCTTGGAAATGTAATGCAGTGTTCCTTCGCTCTATGGCGGTTCAGTTTGCGTGTTTGCTATATTACAGATTTTTCCAAGCTCCTTTTAAGGTTTTCTGTGTAAGTGACAAATTAACAGCTTAAAGCAAGCACGCTTGACTTCTTATTTGGAGAAATGTCTGACCAAGTGAGTGAGAACAAGAAAAAAAAATACAGTACCTGTATCTACATTTTGTATTTTCGGATACAATAAATGTCCTACGTGACTTACAGCATGCGCAGCCCCTCCAGGCCACGGAACATCTCGCTCCGGACCGTGTCGATCTGATTGGCTGTGAGGTGAAGCTCGCTGATGGACGAGGCGCCCTCGAACGCGCCATCCTCAACCTCTGTGATTTTGTTATTGCTGAGGTTGCTGTAGAGAGCAAACAGAGGATTAGGAAATCCTGAAGCTACAGTGAAAGTCACCAAGTCAAATTATACAGTCTTACATTTTCTTGAGCTGGGTAAGACTCTTGAACACTCCGGTGGCCTCCAGAGTGGTGATGTCATTGTTGTTGAGGCGCCTGGACACAAAGATCAAAATTACTTATTAAATGTTTCTATGCTTATGGTTGGATATTTTCGTTTTTGTAATAGTACAATTTTAACACAAAATAGAGGAATAATATATACATTTTTGGAGTAATTTTCCTATTTTCAAACTCTACAAACAGTTGGGTAAAAACAATAACCAAATTGGGTCAAGAACGAACCGTCCCAAATGTTTGAGTTGTTAAATAAATAACCTGCAAAGCCACTAAATTATGGTTAATTTTGTGACTTATTCATTTGACCCAATCTTTTGGGTTAATTGAATGACCAGATTTAATTTGGTCAATAATAAATCGACCCAAGTGTTTGAGTTATTTAACCCAAAATGTTGGGTCAAATTAAATTAATAACCCACAAAACAACCCAGCATACAGTTTGTTTTGTGGGTTATTCATTTGACCCAACTTTTTGGGTTAAATGAATAACCCGATTGAATTGGGTAAAAAATTAACCAACCCAACTTTTTGAATTAATCCTAAAAGTTTGGGTCAAATTCAATTATTAACCCACAAAGTAACCAATTTTTGGGGTTATTTTATATCTTGTTTGACCTAACATTTCGGGTTATTTAAATAACCCAATTGAATTTGGACAAAATCAACCAACCCGACTTTATATGTTATTTAACCCAAAAAGTTGGGTCAAATCAAATTAATAATCCACAAATAACCATATATTTTTTTTTAGGGTTAATCATTTGACACAACTTTTTGGCTAAACTGTAACTGTAAACCCAAAATGTTGGGTCGGTCCCTTTTTGGCATAATTTGAGTTATTTTTGACCCAACTGTTTTTAGAGTGTAAGTTGTTGTCATTTTTGCCCACACAAAAATGTCACTTGTACCATGCAATCTACACGTGTTAAACAAATTGCTTACAGCTCAGTGGTGGATGATGGGATGTGCTCAGGGATCTTGGTGAGCTTCAAGTTGGAGCAGTCCACTACGTTGGACTCGCAGCGGCATTTGGGAGGACACACCGGATCGCTGTTGCAGGCGTTATTCAGCCGGGCGTCCTCGGCACCTGACACGAGGAAGGAAACGCGAGCCGTCACGAAGGGAAGCAATGACATCAGCCCTTTTCACGACACCAGCTTTCCCACAACGCCGCGAGTCACGCATCCCCATCTTTTCAGCGGTTTGTGCCGAACTTGCTGGTGAACTTAAGTGCCTGCAGTAGAAGCTCCTCTGCCATTCATAGGTGGGGCACATGAATGAGCGGCTTATTTTAGAGAGGTGAGCAGTGGGCCGAAAAGGAACGGTAAGCCAGGGAGACCGAGATAAGGACGGCAAAGAGGATTGGGGCAGTCAGCTTCAGTGAAGCAGAGGACCCAGGAGGTCTTGGCCAGTCAGGTGGAGACGGATGAAAGGTGAGAGGTATGGCGAGACATTCGTCCTGATCAGACGTGTGAGTACTTTTGCCATCTCAGGTCCTGATAGAGGACAAGCACGGAGGAGGCAGGTTGGCGGGGGATTGCGAGACGTTTCCCTGCACTTCCTCTCTGTCTATGAATAGACATTACGTGCCAAAAAGTGCGCTGCCAGATACATCGTGACTGCTTAATAATGGAACAGCTGCGGGAGCCACTTAGAATTGTGTGTGTCTGTCAGTGTGTGTGTGTGTGTGTGTGTGTGCATATGTTCCATTTAGAGGGAACAGCCCAGTGTTTTCTGTTAGAATAACATTTTATGTCCCTTTCCCCTCTTGCATGCTTCACAGCGGTGCACCTCTCCGCCTCTGTGAAGTTTGCACATTACGTCACCAGGACACCGGGGGCCACCCAGACCACACTCACCAGCAGGAAAACCTCAACCAAGAAGCAAAAGGGGGAACTTAAAGTCGAGCAGCAAAAATGTGTCCAACTCACGGGACGTCATCTGAAGCCATTGCGTAACCGCAGAGCTTCATTGTTGACTTTATTAGAGATTGAAGAGTGGATGGCATTTGCAGAAATAACTTCCTTTGGACGCAGTAAAACAGCTCATTAAGGAACGTTCTTCGGCCAGACAACAGGAAAAAGCATTTCCTGACAGAGAGGAAGTAATGAAAGGCCGAGCGCGCTCATAGCTTTGATCGCCACGACGGCAAGTAGCGCCTGAGGGACATTCGTGAGTCATCATCATTAGTATCGATAAGTACACAGTGGCCTCACTTTTACTGCATGGAACCTCAAGAGGACCAAATACTTCATATGGGAGTTTTACTTTTGAGAATGGCACATCTTTAATTTACTGCATCTTCATCCTGTGTGGAAAAAAGTATTGGGACAAAATGCTGCGTGGAGAGGAAGTTGTCTGTGGGAATTATTGTTCATTCATTTGGATATTTGTTAGATGGCCTGGCTCACTATCTTTAGGTCTTTCAGGTTCATCCAAATCAAACTCATCTGATCACATGCAGTCATGCTGGAAAAGTAAAGGTTTTTCCTCAAACTATTCCAACAGAGCTGGAAACATGGACTTGTGTAAAATGTTGAGGAAAGATGAAGAATTAAGATACAAGGGATCTAAAGGGTTTACACCAGCTTTTCTCAATTATTGTTTTTGTAATGCCCCGCTCAAGAAGTAGAAAATATATTGGGTCTCCCCCCCTACTCTCTGCTGTGACTTTAAATAATATCACTTCTCCCAAAAAACTGTAAAAACATCATTGCAGAGGAATTAATACTCCTTGCACATTCTCTGACAACGAACACGCCACTGTAGTGGATGTGCCATTATTTTAATAATACCAAATAATACCCAAAAAAATTGCACCTCACCCCTTTATTTGAGAAACTGGTTCACTCCAAAAGAAGAAGTGTGTCCCAGTACTTTTGTCCATGTAGTATTTTATACAGTAGATACAATCAAATTTAGCTTTCATCTGCCTTGTCTCTAAGGCAGCATTATCACAATTTAAGATACAAATGCATATTAATTTACACATACGCAAGTCAAGACGGTGAATCACGGTATCACTGATCCTCTGAGTTATTTGCTTGGAAGTTCCCTTACTGAGAGGTCCGGAAACATCCGGCGATATGAATCGCAATCCCCGATGGGCTTAATTATCTTTAGCATTTACCGATAGTGAGGACGCATGTTCCCTCCCTCACTGAGAGACTTTATGCCAAAGCAAATAGTCTCTTTCCCTTCCGACTGCATAGAAAAAGGCTCACACATTTATCATATTAAAACACGCTCAAAGGTACTGAGGATGAAGAGTCAAAGCAAGGAGCAAGACAATGGTAGCCATGAACTCACCTGGGATGAAGTACTGTTCCTTGGCTGTGATGGAGAAAAGACAAAGGGACGGATGTCAGTGGGTGCTCGAAAAGCATACTGGGGCCCCCTCTATGCTTCGACACAGTCATATATAATACAAAGTTTATATATGACGCAATGTACGTGACAACTGACTACAGTATGAAGATTTCTGTGGTGATGACAAGGATAAAGCAAGCAAGAACAGGACAATACAAACTGAAGGTATAACAAGGTACAAGAACAGTCTAAGGGCATATGTTGGCATGATGAATGAACATGTACAGAAAGTGACATCATGTGGAAATGGATAATGCTTCTTTGTCCATACTTTTGTTTGGTCAGAAACGGATTGAGGATAACATCTTTTACATGGACAATAGTATTGAGATGAGTCCCCTCCAAAAGTATTGGAACGACAAGGTCAAATTAATTTGTTTTGGTTGTATACTGAAGACATCTGGGTTTCAGATCAAAAGATGAATATGGGAAAAACAAGTTTGTATTTCATGGTGTTTACTGTACATCTAGAAGTGTTAAACAACTAATTTTGTTTAAAGAAATACATTTTTTAAGTGAGCAAAAGTATTGGAACAAACATTATTAAATTAACTTAAAGTGACCAACATTTAATAATTGGTGGCATAAGCCTTACTTGCAATAAGTGCATCAAGCTTGCAACCCTGTGACTTCACCAGACTGTTGACTTATTGGTAATAACTTTTCCAGGTCTTTACAGCAGCCTCTTTCAGTTCTTGTTTGTTTGTGGGGGGTTCTCCCTTCAGTCACCTCTTCAGGAGGTAAATTGCAGGGCTGCAGGCTCTATTGGATTAAGGACCTAAAGACCTTGCATTTAACCTCCTGGAATTCTCAACTTTTGTCTGATATTCATGCTTTGATCTGAAATCAAAACGTTTTCAGCATACAACAAAAACAAATGAATTGGCCTTGCTGTTCCAATACTTTTGAAAGGAACTGTATCATTAACAGAATTTATGATGGAATAGAATTACGCTATGATCCCAGAAATGTATTGATAAGATGAAGAATTACATTTGAGGAACTAAGGATCTAAACCCCTAATTGATTAATGTATTGATTAAAAGTTGCGTTTCAGTACTTTTGTCCATGTTTTGTCTTCCCTCCCGAAGAGTACCCAGAATTTATATAATGTAAGGTAAGATAAAAAATGAAGTTGCTGGAGCAGCGAAGGGGTCTAACCCAATCCCTGACTGATTGATGAAATTAATACTTCTGTCAACATGTAGTGAAAATTGGCCATATGGATGTAAAACGCCCTTTTAAGAGTGATTGGGGAAACAAGGCAACAGATAAGAGAGAAGTCAAATCGAGAGCCAAAAAAAGAGGCATTTGGAGACCGTCAGCTTACCGGAGCAGCGGAATTTCTTGCTCTTGATCTGTCCGATGCGTTTGTTGGCCAGCCGACGGGGGCTGGCGCAGCGGGCGCCGCTCGTCTCGATGGGGTTGGAGCGCAGGTAGTCGGCCAGCCACTTCAAGTTACAGTCACAAATGAAAGGATTCTGGGCCAGGTGACTGCAGGGAGAAGACAAACGCAGTTCAATTTCTTGTTAGAAAGTGCTTTGCTATGTCTTTGCTGGGGAACTGAATGCCGCAGCCGAATGATGTGGTGACGAGAGGCTTGTCACAGCAGGGGTGTCAAACTTGTTTTCATCCCGAGCCAAATAATTCTTATGGTTGCCCTCAAGGGGCTGCTTATAACGGTGAAACCACATAAATGTATAATCGCTACAGTACACCAAAAATCGCGGCTCAGTTTATACGCTTAAGTACTTACGCTTAAGTTCACATTCGATACCGGAGTGTTTCCCTTTTATTCAGCCAAGACACGTATTTCATATTAAAACAAATCTCATCAACCACCAAACAAAACTGTCACAAAAATGATACACAGGTCAATTATGTGCTTTCTGACCTTTTATGGAAGAGCAATTCATTGTTTGTTACTCTAGATTGCTGGCAAAAATAGGTGATGAAAAATATGTAATTTGGAGTAAATAAAAAATAATTTCATGACCATTGAAGTAAAACTGAATTGTTTTCTGCAACACACCTAATGAGCTCTAATACACACTGTTGAGGAACAGGCTTGGGGAGTAGTGGAATACATGTACTGAATCGAGTTTGACACCCTGAGCCCAAAGTGTCTTTTTATCATCAATCCCTGGGAAAAGGTGTAATGTATTTTTGCACACTTGGATTATGTTTCCAATGAGCAGCATTTTTCAGGATGAACTGGCAGAAGCGCTTTTGAGAACGTTCTTTTGTATTTTTGTGGCAAAATCAAAAAGGAAGAAAATTCCACAGTGGAGGTGGAAGCTGTTTGCTTTTCATTTTTTTCTGCAGAAGTCTGTGTGGGATTTTGAGGATGATAGATTTACCATACTTTCTAACACTTAATTCCATTTTGTGCTATTCCAAAACCTACAGCGACAAAAATTCTACATGGGCTCATTGTTTTAAGGTGTCTATGTGTGCATATCAACACGTGTTTCACTCACAGGGTCTGTATAGCTCGCAGTGAAGCAAAAGTGCCCTTGGCCAGAATTTGGATCTTGTTGTCGTACAGCGACAGCAGTGAGAGGTTCTGCAGGTCCTGGAAGGTGTTGGCACGGACGCAGTGAATCTTGTTGGCGTTCAGCAAACTGTGAGACGACGATGTGAAAGATGAGAAGAAAGGAGGGGAGGGAATCGAGCTTGTCAGACTTTATTTATTTATTCATTCATTATGCATTCCAGCTGGAAAACGACACACAGGTACAAAGTTTACTCAAAGTTTCGGACTTTTTCCCTGAGCGGGAGTAAAATCATTCTGTCTGCCTAGTTTGTGTGTGTGTGTGTGTGTGTGTGTTCTTACAGCAGTTGCAGGGCATAGAGGCCATCAAAGACACCCTTGGGCAGGTCGGTGATCTTATTTCCATACAAAACCCTGGGAGATCACATCACAGGCATTATTTAAACACGGAAAAATGACAAGCCAGATGAAAATTTATGCTGGCGCACGTGCACAAACACGGCCTCTGGATGGAACCCTTACAGCGAGTTGAGGGAGCGCAGGCCCTGGAAGGCGTCTGGAGCTATCTCCGAGATCTGGTTGTTGCTCAGGTCTCTGTTGGTAAAGAACATCAGTCAGTCAGGAAGACACAATGGTTGGTGTCATCTCAGAGTCACCCTTGTCAAGTAACACCTGGCACATCAAAAGAGGAGGTTGTAAATATAATCACAAAACTTCAGTCCATATTTGAAGGACAAATCAAATAAAATCTGTGTTTCCTTTCCACATTTACTTGTATAATTTTTGGCCTGTGTTGGCATTAAGGTGTTACGAAAGTTTTGCAGAGATGAGAGTATACTTTGATACTTTACTTGAGTAGTTTTTCAGTACTTTTTACTTTCCTAAGTATTTATTTTTTAGAATACTTTTTAATTTTATCTGTTACATTTTAACATGAGTAGCTGTACTTTTCACTTGATACGTTTTCAAAACAAGGTCGTTACATAGCAAGTCAGTCAATTGGCCAATGCATCCCCATTTTTGCCCAATTCTAATATCTTTCAAAATGATATAGGAGGAACATACGGTAAAAATACTTTCACTCATCATTTCAGAGCCTGTGCTTTTATACTTTTAATTGAGTAATTATTTGGGTGAGTACCAAAATTGTTTTATACACAAGTAATTATATTTTTACTCAAGTAGAGACTGTAAATACTTTTCCCATCTCTGTACAAAAGCAGAACAATTACACTGACACTTCTAATGCAGCAATAGCATATAAGGCATTATTAATCAAATATTGATAATATACATGTAATGTTACAATGTCAGTAACACAAGCTGCATTGAATACAGCTAGCTAGCTAACAGCTATTTACTTGTCTTATTTTGGGCTTGTGTTGGGAGTAAGCTGTTACAAAAGCAACACAATTACATTAACTGACACTTTTTGTTCTAATGCAGCAAAAGCCATGCCAAAATTCAATGGAGAGTAGACCTTTCTTTTGTTAAAAACTATTGTAATCTGTTTTAGCATTGTTGTCATTCTTGGAATGTTACAGGCATTGTGGTGAAACTAACTTAGAAGTAATGTAACACGTTATGATTCAAAAACAATATTATTGCACACTCCTGCTGAGTTATTAAACATCCTGTACATGACTGACATACAGTAGACTGCTTCTGAACATTACAGTTGTTAATAGGATCCACAGGCTCCTTCCCACAGGATAACCACTAATCCTGTGTGTCTGTGAATGCAACGTTCGTAGAGGGAGGGAGAGGGAGGGAGAAAGGGAGGGAGGGAGAGAGAGACAAAGAGAGACAGAGAGAGAAATTGCAGTCCACTCAGCTTCTGTTGAAGAAATATCTTCATGTGGTAAAGAAGTGGCTTAGGTTCACATTTGGGGGGTTAAAGTTAAATAGGTGGCCATTCGTCTAGTTGCTCTGGTCTTGGAAATTTCAGTTAGAGCAGAGGAGCCAACATCTGCTCTGGAAATGTGTCAGACCCTACTTTTTAAATTGGGACAAGGTGAAAGATGTGCATAAGTGTGTGTGTTTGTGTTATTTCCTGGCATAAGACAATAGACAGAGTCAAGAAGAGGTATAACACCATAAATACACTAGAGACACCTCCAGTATATACTGTATATATACTATAAGACTATATTTAACTTGTATAAATCATATCTCCATATTTTATCCACATCCTAGGAGAGACATAACAAAGACATCTGCAGATGCTATCCCATGAAGGTTGCAACATATGATGTATAGGTGCTGTCTAAATCGTGCGTATACTGAGGGAGTCCATGGAGGGCATGCGGCCAGCTGAATCAACGCAAGCGCGGAGCATCAACATAGACATACCGCAAGGCACAGTTGATGCTAAATGCAGAATCAGCAGCGGGTTGTGTCTGTTTGGCAAGACCACATGGAAGAAGCTAAACGTCTTTTTGCTGATTGTATACAGTAAATGTTACTCTGCTTCTCTATAAGGAACTGTAGTTATACACATAAAAAAACAACTCCAGATTTACAATAAAAGATACATGGGGACATTGAATGGGCAGTCATTTAATAAAGAGAACAGAGTGGTTTCACTTTACCCAACCATGTCCAGTTCAGTCCACTTGAGTTTTCTGAATAAAATGTTTGTTTTTGCCCCAAAACAAAGGCAGACCTTTTTTCTCCTGCTCCAGTCTGCTGGCCTTAGAAAAGGAATGGTTGGATACAGAGAGGCAGCCTTAAAGCTGGGCATACAAACTCCCTGACCTTCCGCTCTTCTCCGCTTCACTTGCAGCTATGTCGGTCAGGCCCGCTGGCGTTACGGACTGCGGCTGACTGACGGGACAGCTCAACTACCGGTCTGTCGCTGTTCTCACTCCCGCCCGACAGCCAAGCCTCAGCCGATTTGTTCCAGCACACTCTCAGTGCCCTTCGTCGTGCCGACCGGCCACAGTTTATGTTTTGCCCACGCAAGGCGCAACACTCCCCACAAGGGGCCGGAGTGGCACTCGCCAGGGGAATACCAGCCAACAGCTTCGTAAAGATGAGAGCTGTTATTATGACTGTGTAGCATCTGAACGGCTGCTGCACGCCGCTCTGACTCTGAGAATGTGTTCTCTGGGCGCAGACAAAATAAATGATTCGTGTTCTGTTGGCAACGGACAGAAAAGACAGCCTGCCTGCAGCCTCTTGATGTCCGTCCTGCATGAGTGTAAGCGTGTTGGTGTACTTACATCCTGCGCAGTTTCTTGTAGGGAGAGAAGGCTCCTGTAGGAACTGCCTTAATCCCATTCTGCTCCAGACGTCTAGGGAGGAAAGAAGACACAACTAGTAAACCAAAAACCAAAACTACTTTTTCACATCTGAACTATGAGAGGTGGGTAAGTCGTATATGTAAGTCTCAAGTCACAAGTTACTGTTGCAAAAATCAAGCAGGTCACGTCTCCACTAAAATTCAAGCAAGACAACTTGGGGAAAGTAAGTCATAATTAATTCAAGCAGTCTTGTTCAGTCATATATGCACAATATTCATGTAGTTTTTCAATGGTCTCAAACCAGTGTCTGTATTTTCTAGTACTTCACTGTCTTCTCAAACTGAACGCATAGCCGACATGCAGCTTGGTTAAGGCTTGACCAAATATTGGTGAGCCAAGCTGTGAAGTTCCCTGTCTTTGTGGGTTTTATAGTGTCTAGCTAGCATAGCTAGGCAAAGGCTCGTAAAAATACACGGACTGAGAAGGACCCAGCTCGATGGACGTAAACTTGCTTCCTTTGCCGTTGTGTAGCTTTGACCTGTCCTGACCTGGCACCTTTCTATCTATCTGCACTCTGGCACATTTGTCCAGTTGAAACCAGTTGTGAACATCAGGTCACACATTTTCACATGGGCATGAGCTGTCTCCCGTGTGGGTGGGCGGACAAGACAGTGTAAGAGTAGAGACTATTTTGAATAGATTAGACCTTCTTACGCATATGTGTCTTTCTGGCATCCAGTAAATAGTTCAATTGAGAATATGCAGTCTCCTGGTTATTATTCGTATAGCGAGCATCAAAGATAAACGAACCAGGGTAAGTTCCCATCTGAACTTTACAGTTACTTGTCTTTGATTTGCAAACCTTCCATACTGCTGTTATATTGTCACTATGGGTGTAACAAAACCGGTGTGAACTCAAGTGCATCGAAACCGAATCGAATCGTTCCACTTAAAAATATACCAAATTGTCAATTATTGGAGAGATGTATCTTAGAAGGAAACAGCACTTTTGCAGTACTGACAAGTTCAACATAGCCTCTCAAATTGAGCTGTACCAAATCGAATCAAATCACAATCTCACTGAATCAAACCAAATCAAATCGTTTCACTTCCGAATGGAACTGCCCATTAATTGTATCAAAAACCATCTTAAATAATCTTTTGTGGAAAGATGCACACGCCCAATTGTTAACGATTTTATCAGCAGCATAATCCAGTCCCAAGTCCTAAAATTGGCGACTTAAGTCTGACTTGAGTCATGTCATGTGACTTGAGTCCTCCACTTCTGTGGGATTGGTCTGATTATGTTGGGGGAGATCTATTCTCCAGCTGTAATAGGTGCAGGCATGTTGGAGTCATAACATCCTGAAACCCAATAAACATTGTGAATTCTAGTATTCCGCGGAACAGGATCTGCGAAGGCCTTCAAATTACCGTCATATTTCTTCTTGATGAAAGAGTTTCCAGCACTTATAATCTCATATGAAAACCCTGACAACAATAACGACCCCAGTGAGGTGAAACCCGAGTCATTTTCAGGAAAGTTGGTCAAGATTTCGCCACGCAGACAATGAAAACATTAGCTCGGTCATTTGGAGGCCTAATCAGTGTCAGATGGTCGCAAGGGAGCAGGCAGCACCAGAGGCCATTAGTGTGGGTGTGCATGTCCAGCGCGTTTCAAGCCCCTACTTGAGTTGGTCCCAGAGCAATTCCCCCCGGTGTGACTGGCAGAGGGCTGTTTATCTGCAGGTCAGTTGACAGCTTTTAAAAGTCTCCTTAACAAGGCTTAGCGGGGCCCGTCTGGAGCCACCTGGGGTTCTGTCTGGTCGTCCAGCCACCGAGAAGCCCGCTGCACAAGAGCAAAAGCAAGGCCAGCGCTATGGATGCTAAGATAGTGAAGATCGTTAAAAGCTATTTGTCACCACAAGGAAATGGGGATCATTTAAAACCTGCAAATTATTGATGATAGTTGTAACCACAACCTCTTAAATGAGGGGCTTGCTCTCAGAGCGAGAACATTTCCACACGATTTAATCATTCAATTACAGACATTTATGATTTATTACATGCCTTTGAGGGCTTGCGTTGCTATGTTTATGGGCCGAGTGTTTTTGCGAAACATAAACCGCTGCTGCACAACTTCAGAAAATGTTCAATCTGGAGTCTGCCCCCCTCAGAGCAAGGCGTCCGTCCTCCACATATGGGGCGATATAGCGGCGCAATTGACATTCTTGGGATGGCAGTGATTCCAGACCACAGATTCCTGCGGTGGCCGTGCTCTCGCGGTCTGTTTTAGTCTGCTTGTCCCGATGTGTCTGTGATTTCGCCGCAAAGTGACGGCGCTGCGGTTCCTTCGCCCTCACAAAGCGGCCGAGTGCCGGGCCAATGTGGCTTTTGTGTTTTTTCTTAGCAACAAGCTCGTTTCGCTGCTCTGACACAGTCACCAAGTGTGCCTCAAGTTTTTTTTCCTTGTCACTCCTTACAGATCAATACGTGCAAGTCACTAAATCCCCCAATCAGCAGAGGAGTTGCAGCAACTGATAGAGAAAACCAAACAATCCCTCAGTGCTGCCTTCAATCAATGCTTGCCATCCAATCTGTCAGTCTGTCCGCTTATGTGCGTGTGTGTTTGCAGGCCAGTGTCAACACAATCAATGCTTTTGATCCTTTTCATTAAAGTCCGAGCATGGCTTTCATTAGGGGGGATATAGCATTTTCTTTACGAGTTTGAAAGTCACGGCAGGGGAAAGGCAAGGGGGAGTTCAATCATGGCCGAACGTGGTGCATAATAATCTGATGTGGTTGGTGTTTGGGCTGACTGGAGTTGTTCTCCCAAGAAACCAGCTCACATCCCCACAGCTATAAACACCGCCATTCATTAGGGGAGAGCAGGGCATAGGTTCTGTAGTTTTTTCTTCTTCTTCACATAATGAATGTGTGTGTGTATATGAGTGCCTCATTAACAAGGCATCGGGCAAGCCTTGATACACAGCGGTGTGCCTTTCCTGTAATTGAAACTGATTTTATAATGAACTTCAAGCACAGATCAAACCCGCTGCACCAAATTACTGCGCCCCCAATCACAGCTCACCCTTCCCCTTTTTTCTCTCTCGTTCTTCATTGTCAATCTGTATGGTTCTGCGGTGATTTGGCAAACTGAAAAGTACAGTAAAGAAGGAGAGGAAGAGGTAAGGCATCGCTGGGAACGATCGAATGGGGATGATGTAGGAGCGTTTTTCACCAATGGTCTTGTAAAAGATGAATCAGAGTTTATTGGAGGGGCCGTGGTTTAGTACCAATTAGATGTGAAGGGTAGGGAGACCTTTTAAAATGTCTTGATCTGCTATGCGGACAACTCTAGTGTGCATGGGGAAAGCTAGCATTCAGATGTCTCTGTTCTCCATTACGGGGAATGTTGGGGCTTATGAATGTCAAATTGAAGATGTTTTAGGAGCTCTTTTTAAAGCCACTTCAATCAAATGTATGACGTTTTGAGCATATTTCAAGCAGGTAACTAAGTCTTTTAAAAAGCATACCTGAAAGTAGTTGCCCACAATACACCACCAAGTGATTACTGATAGTTCAACATATTGTAAACTAACTAATGCAAAATCCTCAGTAGGGTTGGTGTGTCTTATTCTGTAATTACATTGGTTTGACAATTTTTGTGTGAAAAATGTGGAATTCTTCAAATAAAAGTTGATTTGGAGGTGATTCTTAAAGTTTGAATTTCTACAGTGAATCTGGAATTATCTTGTGGCAATGTGGAATTCTTTAAAAACAATAATTTTCTGAAATTAGAATAGTTCATTCAGTTGAGAAGTGATGAATTTGAGGTGATTTTAAAATGATCTCCATTAAGCTTAATGAGGTTTTTTTTCTTGTGGAAAATGTCTAATTGTGGGGAAAAGCAATTATGAAGCAAAGTGAATATATGTGTGAAAGTTGTTCATTGTTGAAGAAAACATACTACTAGTACTTGTATTGTATCTGTTGCATTGGCCAGAATTTTGAATTATTGCCATTTTTAAGGAAAAGCAATAAAATAAAAATAACTTAATTTGGGAAAACCAAATGTAAGGATGTGCAGCCAGCCAGCATTAGTGCAGCAACTTGTCCTCAAAGACAGTTTGCACTAGGAGACCCTTCCTTATTAGAATGTTGTAACGGGCTGCCATAGCCTGAACAAAATGGAGAAGTCAAACAATGAAAAGTTATGCCAATGCCATGAGAAGACTTTGTGGGTGGTCATGCGAGTGTGAACTACACGTCCAAATTAGGAAATCCAGCACACCAGCGGACAAGAAATGGGTCAGGGTTGTTGGGGGCTTCCATGCTTGCCGGGTATTTATAAACAGACCCCATAGGGAAGAGGAGACCTAGAAATTTGCTATGTCGCCTTTGCATTGCGGATGTCGGCTTCCCCTCTATTCATAAATCACTGAGTTTCATGAGGATTTCACAAATGGGTATTAACCCCCACAATAAAGAGCAAAACCACTACCTTGAAAACTTAAATCCCGCATTCCCGAGAATTACAGAGGCAGTAGCACGCGGGCTGTAAATAGTTAATGCTCAGACAGATGTGGACGGACCGATAAACTAGCAAAGTGTTTGCCTGCGCTTCACAGCCATCTGAGCTGATAAGAGCACAAAGTCTCCGCCTTTGCTGCGTCTTGTCCAAGTGTAAATGGACACGTATCTTTGTTTGCAGCAGGTGATGCATGGCGAGAAACAGCAGAGAAAAAACAATATGCGTACATTATAGATGTGTGTTTTAAATCATTCCAAGCTTTCAAGTGCACATGTAAGCATGCATAAAGAAGTGCATGCATGTCTTTATTGTGCACATGGCAACACATGCCCTGCATCGCTATGCTTCAGTGCACATAGAGCCGCAGCTTTCTTTACGCTGGAATCCATCACTTTGTTCAAGTCAAGAGAAACTCCCAAGGAATAATATAAACAACATCACTTTTCTGGGGTGCACATGATTAATTCAGTACAGATAATGTAGAATTCCATATTTATTTATGTCGCATTCTTGTTTTTCTCACTGGACTGTTTACACCACAAGCTTTGGCTGAGACTGTGGTACAGACTGCAGGCAGTGAGGGTGACCATGACCTTTCAAAAATGGACCTATGGTGTTTTTGGTTTGGTTAAGTTTGGGCACAAAAAAAACCAAATTGTTATTGCAGTAAATGTCATAACTGTCTTAAATCAAATACCTTTCAGCAAGGTTGGTAACTGGATGTGGACGAACTGGCTACTGTATGTCAGTGCTTTTGACAGCCTTAAAGAGGAAGTCAACCCAAAACAATAACCTGTTCTATGCAGCCCCACTGGTCTAAATATGGTATTCTGGTTAATATTGCGTTAGTTGAAAATGAGTTAAGCGACCAATCACGACCAATCACAGCTCACCTGTTTTCTGAAGATGAGCTGTGATTGGTTGTTACCTGAGACCTGAGTAACATTGATGTCATCTTCAGTCGACAGCAAGTGGCAAAATGGCCGCCCCCTGAGATGGATAAAGATTTTCCGGCATAATTTATATTCCACAAATGTAATATTAATCAGAACGTCGTGTTTAGATTAGTGAGGTCACATATAACATATTATTGTCAAGAAATGTTTGAAAGAGGAAGTCAACCCAAAATTTGTTCTACGCAGCGGCACTAGTCTAAACACGACATTTTGATTAATGTTGTGTTTGTCCAATATGAGTTATGAAGCAAAATCCACCCGTTTTTATCCATCTCGGGGGCGGCCATTTTGCCACTTTCTGCTAACTGAAAATGACATCAGAGTCACTTAGGCAACAAGCAATCACTGCTCACCTGTTTTCTGAAGCTAAAACATGATTGGTTGTTGGACCAGGATGTACCTTATTGATCCAGCTCACCTTCAATTTAGCTTCCAATGTAAAGTTGTCAACCTACTCTGTCCCCATTTGAATTCAGTAAATATTATGTAAAGAGATATACTTTGATCTTGTAATGCAAATGATAATGTTTTCGTGCCAGGTTATAGCATTATTAGTGTGAAATGTCCAGCACGCTGCCCATTCCATTCAGCAATATAGTGTCCTTTAAACCTCATGAGATGTTTATTTATAAAACATTATTCACCGTCAAAAATAAACGTAACACTAAACAAACTGGAACCTTGAGTGACATACTTTATTAATTACTTACTGGTGTTGACTCGGATTTTCAGCTTTATTTATTGTTGGTATATTATCAATATTGTGCTGAGCAGCAAGGACAGGAAAAGTGGTTTGCAATAAAATTCTGTGTTTGGTATCTTAAAGATGGATCTCAATGGTTTAGTTTGGTGATGCTTACATTTCGGCCATGCTGTCTGGCAGGTTGGCTGGGATGTCAGTCAGCCCTTTTCCTCTACAGTCCACGATGTTGTTGCTGCATGTACACATGGCAGGACAGGAACCTCCACCTGTGTTGCACGGTTGTGGACTTGAGGAATCCTGATGACCTGGAAACAAAAGAAGTTAAGTATAAAGCTGCAGGATTGGAAAGCCACACTTGTCAGTGTGCGCCTTGTGAACTAAATAGCAGATGAACACTTATGACATTGAGAACAAGAAATAAACTTGACGTTATGCTAAAGTTGTACATCCTTGAGAATCAATGAACAAGAAACTGGGTTATCTGTCAAAGGGAAGGCGCCGCGTGATGTGAGCAAGCAAGACATGAATAATATAATTGCGCAGATGACTGAAGGCCTCCAATAATACGCATTGATCTCTCCTCAAATGTTCCTCATGAGTCGGCTCTCCCTGGTGGATGGCGTAGGTGCGCATTCAGTAACACTAGCCCCCCACCAACACTGTCACTCTTTTATTTAACACTTCAACTTTTCAATTTGCATACAGAGTACATCAAGCCATCACGCGGTCTCCTGGTACCTGTTCAAATAGCTGCCAGTGAAGCGTTGAAGAGCTGGCGCCTCCACCGCTGCTACAGCTGCGTGTGAGTGTGCGTAAACGAGTACAAGATGTGTGGATGTAAGCCTAACCCAGATAGAATGAATAAAACAGACTTTTAAATGGGCTCATTTACACAGCATTACTAATCTGGGTTTCAAACGATTAATATTTCATCATCTTACGATCTCTCAGATAGTGGGGTGACATGTTACTAACTGAAAGCGAAGGGTGGTGGAAGTTAAAGACATAGAACTAGCGCTCTACTGTCGTTAAAGAATATTAAACTGGAGTTTATCCATCCATCAAATTGCTTAAGTGTATTGATTGGTGCTGCTCTTTTGGTTAGCAATGGATTTCCAGTGGACTGTCGTTTTAAGAAATATGAATAATTCAGTACCACTTTTTTCCAGACCCATACCAGTACTAGCACTCAATTCTTGAGTAAGCACCGATACCTAATACCAATACCACCTTTGATACATAAAATTATGTCAGATCATGTTAAAGGAAGACCTATATATCTCAATATAGCATTTTTCCTTAAAATTGCTTGAACATATGGCCATTTTCGTCACTCTTTTTCCATTTCTTCATAAAATACTTTGTATAGAACACACAAGATGAATTTGAATGAATGAATGGATGAATTAATAAATAAATAAATAAATAAATAATCTAGTGGCCCAAAAACTTACTATTTCTAGCTTTGAAGACTGTTTGGACCACTATTGCAGCTAACTTTTAGTGGCAGCTATTGTCTAGAAGCCATAAATGACAAAAACGGAGTTAGCCGGTTTTCTGTTGAAATTCAAGTATAGCGTGGTGAAGTTCTTCCCAATATTTACATGTGTCATTTATAAAATGGTTACAATTTTCACATAGTTCTACTCATGCATCCCGTTAAATTGTGTACCCAAAATTGTGGCCAGTGTGAGACTGGAGAATGAGGTAAACAGGACAACGAACACTGTGTTGACACGGATTCAACACAGGCTGATCTGAGGCCGTGTGATCTCGGCATGTCGGAGGCTTGACAGATCTGGGATCAGGTGTAGGCCAGAGCAGAACTCCCATCTGATGGAACACGCCACATTTGACAGGCCTGGGATCAGGGAGAGTGCAAAGCGCAGCTGGAGCAGCGTGAGCAATGACAGCTCCCTGACAGGTAGACTTGAAGCGAAGCTTTTTGATGTCATCGTGCGCTCGCACAAGGTCTGTTTTCCCCATTCGAGACTTTTCCCGGCCACCGTATTCCAGTTCCAGCTCCTGTGTGTTATTTGCACACACGCTCACACACACATGCTCCACTACAGCTCCCATTTGCATTGCCGGTTGTTTTTAGATTGAAACTTGCTCCTGTCATCATCCAAACGATAATATTATCACTGGCTACAAGCCATTCGTCTTCTATGAAATTCACTTTGAGTTCTCACATTCATTTATCAATTTATGTGATTTATTACATTCCCCATGTACTCCATACTGGACAATATATCCTCAATTTGATTATTGTTTCTTATGGAAAAGCCATTATCTTTTTTGTCAAGTAACCCGCTATGATCCCACATGATTTTCAACTTTGTTTTCACTGATTGTAAAACTGTGCTGAATTTACAGTAGATTGAGAAAATTGAAGTTGTGCCGTACACATAATTTACAGCTTCTTATTATTATAATTTTTTTTAAGAATGTGGAGCTGAAACAGATTTTGTATTGATTGACTGTTTGTTTTATGGCAAAAATCCTTTTTATTTTTAAACTGAAAATGAGACACAGATTTGAATATATAAAACACATCAAAGGACAACTCAAATGATAAGTGTGAAGTAGTAAAATTGACACTCATTATGCACAACATTGGAAGGCCTTTCCAGCTGAAAGGGAATGACGACATGTCGGAAAGGCGCGGCCAAACCAAAAACATGCGCGCCCTGATTCTTCCATCTTTTTTTACTTCGTCTCCATCCTCCTTTCTCCTCAACTCTGCGCCACCCTGCCCCAAATCCCCCGCAGGTGGCCTGGCCTGGTCACAGCGCGCGCACACACACGCACACACACACACGCACACACACACACACACACACACACACACACACACACACACACACACATTGCTGCACATGAAAATACAAAAAATATGTGGCGTGGGCGTGTTCGTGTGCGTGAATGCCAGCAAGCAAGTCGCCTAATGAGTCCTTCACAGGGAGTTCAACTTGTGGTCAATTGTTCATTCACGTATTTTGTATACTGTAATTTCAGGACTCTACCGTCCGTATATGCTGCATTCATGTACAACCATCCTGTTTTGTTTTGTTTTTTTTTGTGCGGGGGTGGGAATCGTGATTGTTAGCTATTGAAACTCACGGGCAACTAATCATGTCGTGAATGGGAACTGTAGCTTCCCATGAAGCGCAGCCTAAACTTTCTGCACCCTTATCTGTCGTTCCGACAGTCCCTACCCGCTTTTCCTATCTCCGAGGCTTCCACTCCCACGCTTTGAGTCACTTTCCCCGGGCGAGGAATAGTTAATGGTCCGTGCTGTCATGCTGTATGGCTGCATAAAAATCACAACCCATGGAGAGTGACTGACTGAAAGAGATGTGTGTGTGTGTGGGGGGGGGGGGGGGGCAACCATCACAGCTGGTGTTGTAGTGAGATGGCCTTGTGGGGGAGTGGAGGTTCTCATTCGCCTTTTTGCATTGTCCTGATATGATAACCTCATGCACATGTTCCCTTTTGCTGTGTTAGAAGAGTAGCACTGAGTATGGAATGAATAAAACTGCTGGAACTCTGATTTGAACAACATGCTTTTTTTCAGGGCCAATAGCGATTATTAGTAGTCAAGTAGGCGGGTAACCGATATTTTGAGCCAATATTAATTTTCATTTTCACTCAAAAACATACAAACGGCAACTCTTAACTTTGTTGATTTTTTTTTTTAAACATATGCTTATTGAACGACTTGAAGATTTGCAAAATAGTGGAATTTTTTTTGACATCTTTGTTTTAAAATTCTAAAGGAAGGCGACATTTTGACTCCAACTAACTGGGAAAGAAATCCCAAAACTTTGAACTAATTTCTACTGTTAAGTGGTCAGAGAGCACCAGGGTAAGGTGACCAGGCGTCTCAGTTTCACCGTGACACTACCGGTTTTGAGCCCTAAGTACCAAGTCCTGCCGGATTTCGCCAGGCCCTTTGTTGGTCCCGTTTTTACACAGGTCCCGTGCCGGCATTCCATTTGTATTTATTTTTTTAAAGTCCAGTCAGCAAGCCAATTGTGTTGACCATGAATATGTCAACCACACAGTCACCATAGCAATTCATAAAACAAACCAGTTAAAAAGGAATTTAACTTTTAAGTCCTTCCTATTTACTTTCACATTTACATTTGTGATCTCATCTTCATCCGCATCTAATCACTAGCACGCATGTTTTCGTCTAAGAATCATGAGAAATGTAGTCCTACACGCCGGTCAGACCTAACACAAGCTGCACCGTTGAACTGTCAACCAAGATAGCATTTAGCATTAGCTAAGTAATAACACAACCACCTGTCACCATATTGACTATAAATAGTACCTGGTGAGAATTTATTGTATATTTGATTTTCAGCGAAATTGTAATGTCCCAGTTTTCAATTTTGAAAATCTGGTCATCCTATACCAGAGGAACACAAAAGCTGGTGTAGCGCTATCATTTAGCCGTCTTCAAATGTTGGTGTTTACTCCTAAAACAATACAAAATGTTTGTGGTATTTGTTACACGTGGAGCTCTTACCCGAGCAGCTGAATTCGTGTTTCTGAACCTCTGCCACATTGAGACCTTTCAGCTCGGGCGGTGCCGTGCACTGAGTGAACAGACCAATGGTAGGCCGCTGCCGGAGCCACTGGGCCAACCAGGCCAGATGACAGTCACAGTTGAGATTGTTGGAGTGGAGACGGCTGTAAAACAAACAAAAAAAGAAAGAAGCTGAGTCATTTGAAGATGTTCTCAATTCCAGTCAACTTGACAGCGAGTGAAGACACAAATAGCACAAACGTGTCTGTTCTGTCCTCGAGCTCATTATAAGCAACCGCCGCGGCAAAAACTCACTAAATAATACGCTACATGAATGATAGTAAAGTCGGCAGAAGAGCCTCCAAAACCCGACAGTCCAAACATGGCATTCCTGGAATGCTGCATTTGTCGAGAATAGCTTGTGCTGGTGTTTGGAGCATGCATCCATGTGCACACATGCTAACAATACACACAGATAGTAAGAAGCTATAAAATGCAAACCCCACAGGGCGCGAAGAAGCCCGGAAGGCTACCACAAGACATGGCTTAGAGTCTTTTAGCTGCCATGATTGTTTTCATTTGTACATAATTCTACATTGAGTAATCACATCATTGCACAACACACAATAGGCTCCAGGGGCTATTTGCGTCTATAAGGGCCAGTTGTTGTGTTTAGATGCGGAGGGATGATGGCTCCTGGCTTTGCTACAGACCCCGTTGTGTTTTTTTTTGTGGTTCTGCTGCCCCCCTCAACACTGTCTGGAACAAAAGACCCTATATAATTGAGCACTTTCTCTACGGGGTGTTATTTCAAACAGCAAATCCAGTAGGTGTCACTCACAAGGTTCGCAGTTTGGGCATGTGGTTGAAGCTGGAAACCGGGATGCCGCTGATGTTGTTGTTGTTCAGCGTTCTGCGAGGACAAAAGGGCAGAAAAATGGTCAACGTTCAACATATTCTCCACAAAGAGTTTTGCTTTGCTTTTACATCTATTCTGTCCCGTGGTGGCACCCCGCTGCGAATCTAACACCTCACTCCACACAGATGGGGAAAGCCGCATGCAAAATACACACGCGTCAGACTTCCAATCAACCCTACGTGGAGTCTAATTCACACACAGACCCTGAGCATCAGCTGCAGCCAGGGAATCAGGTCATTTCAATCAGGCTAATAACCCGTATTTCAACCAGAACCCCCCCCCCCATTTTCTAACACAACGTGTCCCCTCCCCCCATAAAAACCTATACAAACAACCCCCAATCCCCAATGCCATTATGACAACCTATCACTACATCTGCAATCCATCCACGCCATGAAAGCAGCCTTTAATGGCTTTTTTGGCCTCCCCACCCCCCTAAAAAAAGAGAGAAAAAAGCAGTCTTTACTATAAAAATAACAAAACTGCCGAAGCCCCTGTGGCCCAATCTGCACTGGAGACTCCTTTGTTTGAGGGGGAGCGCTCAAACAAAAGCCTTGCAAATATGTATGTTGCTGATTAGTTCTTTTTCTCCAATAAAAGCGGCATCAAAACAGCAATTGGTCCAGGATGGAATACTTGATGGTGGGAGCACTCTTGTCAAGATGACAAGCTGACCCCGGGTTGGAAGCGGGTGCACCCAGGAGGGGGCGGCGCGGTGTTTATGTGATAGAGGGGAATTCTGCTGTCAACTGTGTAGAACAATGAGTTAATGGCGGTCGGGCCCTCACGATGCCTCGAGAGGCACAAATGGGAGGGTTTGAGGCGAGGGCCACTATAATTATATGTATACATTAGTTATGGTTATTAGCGGTGGTGAAACAATGTCTTAATTTAACCGAGTGCTTTTGATGTTGCATTGGAAAGAGATACTTACAGCACTTCCAAGCCTCGCAAAGCTCTGAAGGCGCCATCCTCGATGCAGCCGATGTGGTTTTTATCCAGCTGACTGTGAAACAAAGAGGGTGGCTTGTTAAGAAAGGCACAAAAATCATCCTTCTCCGCCCTGCACGCTGCTCATTATTGTCAAAACTGTAAACAGCACACTGATGGACTACGGTAAATCAATACTGCTCCTCCAAGCTCATGTATCCCCAAGAGTGGACAGAGGAGGAGGAGGGTGGCTTACTGTACAGTTTGTATGCCATTATCAGTATTATCATGTGAGAATATACCTCCAAGGATAACTAAATCACTGCCTGTATGAGGCATCTTTGCACATTCAAGGTAGCTATTAGTCTTCTCACAAAGATGCACTAGCTACTTAACACATAGCTAATACTCCTGTTTTCTCACTGACAAGAGCTTTCGGGGATCTTTGGTGTGCTTTTCTATTGGCTATTATTTTAAGAAAAGCAATTTAAAGTGAGTGTGAATGGTTGATTGTATATAGGTCTCTGTGCCATGTGATTGGCTGGCGATCAGTACGGGGTAAGCATAGCCTTATATGCCTCAGAAGGACCTGCTGTTTTGGTGCAACAGTGCTAAAATGGGCTCAGCAGTTATGTTTCATATTAACTTAACTTTTCATGTTCATGTGTGAACAACAGCGTGCTTGAACCGAGATAATGACCGTGACTATCTCTTATTGTTTCCTGAAAAGGGAGGGCGGATGTTTATTTAACTTAGGTGGATGACGCATAAAGCAACTATCAGAGGGTATCTAAAATAAATTATGACAAAAATATCAAGTAAAACTAAACATTTCAAAAGACCAGACATAAACATGTAACACACACATAGCTAGTAGGTTCTTATTATGATCAATTTTTACATCTATATTTATACATAAAGGTCACATGTGGAGCACACTCACAGGTTTTTGATGTCTGTAGCTCCTCTGAAAGCTTTTCTTGGGATGGACTGGATGAGGTTCTCGCTCAGATCTCTGCAGAGGCAACAAGATGGCATGGGATGCACATTAGCCAATGAACAACTTACAAAATATGAACATTAGAATAATACTACTAATAATAATACTTTTTTGAAGGCCAGGAACTATTAATATGCTAAAAAAAAAAAAACAATTTGCTGAAATTAAAATAAAATAAATTAAGTTTTGCCAAGTTTTTCCTAAAAGGCAGAACGTCAAAAGTTTACGGTGTCCACATTATTCAGTTTCATCTGTGCTCGAGGTCAATCGTTGTGCTTTGCCCATTCATGAGTGTTTGGTTCCCTAAATTGAGCCTGCACACAAAGAGCAAACAAATTGCATGACATTGGCCAGTGAAAGGTTGTCACTGAGCCTGATTCATTAGGGGAACTGCTGCCTGAAAGAACATAATCGTTGGGCATTAGGATGCATATGTGTTCAGAATGTAATGTTGGGTCGCAATGAGGCATATGTGTGGAAAAAAACTCACAGGGAGGAAAGTGAAAGTAGCCGCCGTTTTAATTAGCGCAGTCCTTTTTGTCTGCAGTTGAAATAGTTTGCTAACCTCTCTCAGCAAGGCTAGAACTGCAATGCCCGGCTTGACAAACATACTAATGCACACGCGTGAGGCTCCAGCAGTGCGGACAGAAGTAAACAGACTTCCTACGGGCGTCCTCAAAAGATGCTTGAGCGTGACCGCAAATTCCACAGTCTATAAATCTAAATGACACAAGTACTCCACATGAGACTCCGATGGCTCCTGCTTGTTTAATGTGCATGTATGCTGCAGCATGCAATGGCATGATGCAAAGTACACAGTGATTTCATGAGAGAAGGGGCTCCTGGGGATACATAACGGTCCCCAAAATGATCACTTGGTCATCATTCTTTGCAGAAATGTTGTCATCATGAGATTCCATTGAGTGTGACATGATTTACAAAAAGATCAAATAGAAGTTACGTTGTGTAATTCAACTTTATGAGTGAGGCATTTTAAAAAAAAACACGTTTTGGCTTGTACACAACCACTTGCTACCTTATCCTTCATCGTTAATAGATCTGCCTACGAGTCATTTCCTCCAAGGGCAATTCTGTTAGCAGGGAGGTAACCATTGTTTATTGGACCTTTTCCCAAATATTCCAGAGGGCTCCATGTTTCCTTGCAAGGGGCATTGGGAACCAGAACCAGAACACTTGACTCCGATTTCAGCAAAATACTTCATTGTTGTCTGTTTTCTGCACACAAAAGAGGAACGCTTTGGTCGACCTAACCTTGCGCTGTATCTGATGAGTAATTAATCTTTTCTAGCAGCTGACAACAAGGAATGATATTAAATCACGGCGCCAATGCCTGAGGATGCATTATATTGTTGCATGGGAAATAGAAAGAAGAAGCAAAAAGACAAGGGTTGAAGTAACGACAACTTTATGTGTTTATGTAGTAAAATTCAATCCACTCTGTAAAACATCCCTAATCCCATTAGCATGCTATAATACGATTGGCTGGAGACAACTACTCGCTCACTTTTAGGGCCGTTTGATTGGATTAGCAGTTGTGGAAAGTAGCTTTATAAACGAGAGTCTGTTCAGTGCGCCAAGAAAACAATTGTCCTCTTTCTCGCTTCTGCTTATAAAGCCTTTCTCCTTTTGTCCTCGATCTTCATTTGGAGAATAATCACAGCGGTCATGATTTGGAGTCAGCAGTCTTCGGTGCATTGACGGTCTCAACTAAATTTGGCTCGGCAGGACTTCTGCATTTACACATTCTTAAAATGGCAAACAGAACATTTCTGTGGGGGTGCATGCTGTATTTTACATAGTCTGTGGTTGCCACACTCTGACTCGTTTTTTTTCTTTCTTTCCAAGGCTTAGCTGACTCAGTTTGGAAGCGAGCGATTTTATGTTGCTGATTAGTTTGGAAGTCGATTTTCAGGGAAACATGAACTACCTCAAATAAGGCACAATTACAGCGCTCACCACAAAGATGGATATGGGGCACCATGGTCAGTGGGTTAATCTAAAGTTGCAATGCTTCGAAATGTATACAGTACCCGAGCACTCAAAACAGACATTTACAGTGAACAGGCAATCTGCCATTGTTAGTGAAGACCAAAACATGTCCCTTCCACTTAGGGGCCACGCACATGACTGTAAGTGTGTGTGCGCGTGTGTATATGTATGTATGTAAGTATATATATATATATATATATATATATATATATATATATATATATATGTATGTATGTAAGTATATATATATATATATATATAGCAAACCGCAGAAGCCGTCAGGTAAAAGAAACAGGAGCAGAGGTCATAACCTGCGGCTGTCACTTGACTAGTACAACTCTATTCAGCCTAAACGATCTGTACATCATTACTCCGGTTTAAGCCTTCACCCCTTGAATGCAGCGTTGGAATGATGTCAGTTTGCAAACATAAGGGGACGCTTGAAACTATTTTCTTTATATTATAGGTGTGTGAACCAAGTGTGGCTATGCCAAACCTGGTATAGATTTACATTAATGCACAACATACCCCGGGGTGGGCACTTAGTTCATTAGGTAGCCAGGCTCTCCATAGGTGACGTTGCTCACAGTTCATTCCCATTGTAGCCCTAATGATGGGCTCGCACATGTTTTTTTAGGTGTGCCTTTGCTGTATGGATTTCAGTCTCCAGGTTGTATTCTGTGAATACTGGACTTCAAACAATGCAATTGTTTGGCACTGATAAGATTGTTTACAAGAATCCCTGGTGTAATTAGCAACGCTATCAGACATAGCTCCAGGCGCCTGGTCTGGAGATTAGCCTTATGTTGAAAAGTAATGTCTGGTTCCTGTCTGATTCACATCATTAACCTTTGATCTCTATCTCGGTAAGCTGCATAAATAGCGCTCACAGCACTGATTCTCTTCATCATGGTAGAAGGTGCTTAGTGTTGTTGCATAAGCGCAGTGATGCTAATCCCACCAATCACAAAAGACATATTTGTTACCTATGCCAAGTAGGTAAAGACTGGTGTTGTGTGTTTTTATATTTGCGTAACAAGATGATGCATTAAGGTCCTAACTGTTTTAACTTGAATGCTATTTTGGTAACCTAATGTAAAATCTATTAATTCTACCTTTGCAAAGATAATGATGCTCAGTCTTGACTGAAACTGTCACAGGGTATTAATCTAACAGTGGTTATCAACGTGGGTGGTTTGCAGTGGTGTTGATCTGAACTGTATTATACAGTACACAATATTGTCAACTACAGTTCAAAGGAAACCATCCTCTGTATGGCAGATTTGACTGAAAAGAGCACGCACGTCTCATAAAGTAATTGACAGTGGAAAAAAATATCTATACTTTTTTGGCCATGTTGAGATCGCAAGTTGTGCTACAAACAGATTGAACAGGACCAAATGTTGCAAACAAAAACTGTCCAAAGTGTTGAAGGTCAGATTGTCACATGAGGTGCGGAATTGGAGCCCAAAAGCAGACAAGAAGTTGTAAAAGAGACAAAAATACAAAATAACAACAGAGAGCAGGGCTGGATTCAGATGGCTTCCCAAGAAACCCTTGACGGGCAAACCTCGTCTAAGAAAACTTGACGTACTGACAAGAGTTTCCCTCAGTAACTCCATCTAGAAGAAAATAATAATAATAAATAAAATAAAAAAATAAAAATAAAAAGTAACTCCAGCTAGGGCAATGCATAACACTATAACAGAAAAAAGTAAATAAAATAAATAATTCCAACCCTTGAGTGTCAAGCAGGGAGGAAAATGGGTCCCATTTTTAGAGTCTTTGGTATGACCCGTCCAGGGATTGAACCCACGACCTCCCAGCATCAGGGCTGACACTCTACTACTGAGCTGACTTCCTGATTCTTCACCTTCAACGACGAAAAAAGTCAGTTGGAATCAGAGATGGAAAGTAACAAAGTACAAATATTTTATTACTTTACTTGAGTAGTTTTTATCCGTCGTTCCCGAGTATTTATTTTCTTAACTACTTTTTACTTTTATCCATTTACAATTAACATGAGCATTTGTACTTTTTACTTGATACATTTTCAAAAGAAGGTCGCTACTTGTTTTTTTTTAATGCACGAATACTTGACCTGGAAGAAAGAGCAGCGTCAATGTCTCCAAGCTCTGCCAATCATATGAAGCGTAACACACAGTTCCTTACATCCCAGCTTGTGATTGGCTCTATGACACAATATCATGACGTGCAATTGGCTAGATTACTACCCATAAATGAGGGCAATGCGCGCCGTGACTTCAGAGGATAATTTGAACTAGATAAGAAGAACGCTGCAGACTGCCAGTCAACAACATGAAAGAAGGTTCAATCATGTCAGCGAGGAGTGGACCAGCAACATGAACGAGTGATATTGAACAGTCGACTTGATGCATCGCAAGTCAGAGAATTAACTGGCCGATATATACCAATTTTTAATATTAATATCTTTCAAATGGACATAGGAGGAAACATCCGATAAAAATACTTTTTACTTCTACTCGTCAAGTACATTTCAGGGCCTGTACTTCTTTACTTTTACTTGAGTAATTATTTGAGTGAGTACTTTTACTTTTGCCAAAGTTGTTTTTTACCTAAGTAATTATATTATATTATATTAAGAATATCAGTACTTTTCCCATCTCTGGTTGGAATCATACGCCCACAAAGGAATGGTTTATGCCGAAACCCTTGTGGGCTTCAGACACAAAGGTCGTGAGAACCTGATGATCGGTGAGCAGCATTATTTGAGGTTGCAGAGGGTGAATGAGTTATTTCGGACAGCCAAAAAGACAAATGGGTCAGACTTCTCCAGTGAAAAGCCTCAGGGCATCTGGCTCTGCGGTGTGGGAGTCTGTTGCTCCATATAGCGTCGTATATGCAACTTTTAAATGAAAACATCATAAATGAAACAACTACATTGAGACATGCAGTCTACGCCAAGACTTACAATCGCATCTTTCAAATCCTTACGATTTCAAAATCTTTGCCTTCACGGTTGGTTGCGAGCTGTGGTTGACACAGACATTCAAATAATAGATGGATTGATCTGGCTTTTTGATGGATTGCTTTCATTGTTTTCAACTATATGCTGTTATTTAAGGATGCATGAGAACACACACTGATCACTTCACTATGTCTCTGCACCTTCTGGGGGGAAAAAAGCTGTTAATATAAACTCAACATTGTCCTTGTTCCAATTTTTGTTGAGCTGGACTCAAAGATCTAAAACTTTTTATGCATGCACAAAATGTCATTTCATTTCATTACATTCGATGGCGTCTGGCACATTGGAGAGGTGTTCTCTTGATGGATGGTTACAACTTGATCAACACGACGCAGAGGAGATGTGTTGTGAGACAAATGGTGATCACACCAGGTCTTGACTGGTTTTCTGACGCCCAATATAAAGCAAAACTACTCATTTCAGAGTGGCCTTTTATTGCGGGCAGCCTAAAGAATACCTGTGTAATTAATTATGCTGTCTAATCAGCATCTTGATATGACACACCTGTGAAGTGGGATGCATTATCTTGTCAAAGTTTAAGTGCTAACCTCACAAGCCAGATTGATAATGGGCTCTTTGCACAAATCCACTACTTCCTGAGCTCAGTACCGCTCTTTCATTTCCTGTCTTTCATGATTGGACAAACTGATTAATCCAGGTGTTTCTGACCTTACTAATCATGACAACAATGGCCAGACACACCTGAATTGATCACTTTGTCCAATCATGAAAGACAGGAAATGAAGGAGTGGTATTGAGTTCAGGAAGTAGTGGATTTGTGCAAAGAGCCCATTGTGATTCCCTCAAGAGAGTTCTTTACATTACCAATCTGGGGCCCCGTCCACACGAAAGCTAGTTTCAATGTATCCTCACAAGTTTCTTACCATTTAGGTTTAGTTTAGGCCGTTCGTCCACAGGCTGGCGCGGTTTCGGAGCTTGAAACCGATCACTTTTGGAACCGGTGGATAGATTTCAATACGCACCCCGTACGTGTCCCTCTGGACACCATATGCAGGATACTCCTCCAGTGATGACGTAATGGTCGCAGCTCGATGACGACGCATTGTCGCAGATTGATGACGTATGCGCCAATTCTCGCGTGACTGCGCGCGAACCGTCAGTCTGTCTGCCGTGTCGTAGTTGTTTAGCCTCCTTAGCTTGTTTATGCTTTTGCAGCAAAATATTTTGTTTCTTTGTTCCCACGTTCAACAAGTGGTGTTGTACTTGAATCATCCGCCATTGTCACTTCTCCTGTTTTAGTCTTTTTTGTGTTATTTTGGTGTCAGTCTTCTTTGCTGAGTCTTCTTCTACGCTTTCCGTTAACTCCCTGTGACTGCACTACAGCGCCACTCCAGACTTGGCATATACATTACATCCGTTAAACGTCCTCAGCGTCTTCTTTTGGACACACACAAGTCTTGAAATGCTTCTGTGTGTACGAGATTTGTTTGAGGAACGAAGCCGGCTTTGCTTCTTTCTGGACGCGGCCTGGGACTTCACTCGGCAGATCCGTTTGGACCTGCTGTACAATACTTCGAGCTGATTGGATGGTGCGGCATCTTTGCACGTTTGTTTTGACCAATCAAGGCAACAGATAAAAATGTCGTCTTCTGTCTCGTCTTTTCGTCTTTAGCAGATAAAAATGCACAAAGCTCCTCTCGCTGTTCAAATGCAACAAGGAAACGGTGAGTAATTCTGTGAGAACAGAATTATTTGCAGCGTCCATTCATCTGTTAGGTTTGTTTGTTTCCCCCCCACCATCGGCGTTTATTGGTTTTGTCCCGCCTTAAACAACGCCTGATTGGTCCAACCTAAAAAAGGTACAAGATGTATTTTCCGGAGTTTGTGAACTCACAAATATCAAGATAATTCATCTTAGTGAAATACTTATTTCCATAGATTTAGACAGTTTTGTAAACAATATCTGAGGGAAATTGCCTTTTGTGTATGTAGAAGCAGTTTTAAATATTTCAGTCCAGCTCACGAAAAATGGGAGCAAAAACAAAATTCCTACGTTTATATTTTTGTTCAGTGTTTTATTATTTTTTTCTTAAAAGAGCCGATGTGAGGAAAAAAACTGTTTTTAATAAAGCAAAATGTACCCCACAGGTGTCTTTGTGAGGATTTGCTGCAGCTGTCTGTCTTCATGTTAAATACTTGGATTTCAGAAAATAACCTGAAAGTGCAGGATGGAAATCTTTCAACAAGAACGCTTGACTTTTTCCAAAGCAGTGCAGTCTTGGCTCAGAGTCCTCCTGTAGCTGCTTTCTCAACCGCTCTCATTTCACTGGCCCATCACTCCAATCAATCTTTCTTTGGATGAGGGTCTTACTTGGGTGTGACTTTCACACAATCAAATATTTACATCTGTCTTGTGAACCACGCTAAAATTAAGGTTGAGAAAACAACAAAATTGAATGCTGAGTGAATGTCATACTAACCAAAACGGCTGACACTTTTAAAAGGGGTGCACACAACATGCCTATTTAAGTGTGTTCAAACAGTGTTTATTTTCTACATTTCAATTGCGACCTTGCCAACACTTTTAAATTTATTCAAGGAGTGAAAAAGACAGAAAGCAGGGACAGGATTGTGCTTGATTACGTTCTCATTAAGCCAGTTAATGGGGTGTGTGGGAGCCGTTAAAAGTAGTGGTAGTGTGCTGCCACTAACTGCTAACTACTTTCTTCCTCCCTTCACAGAAGGTAGAAAAAAGAAAAGTACACACATCAAAAACCATGGCACAACTGTGAGCGTCTCGACTTGACATCGTAACAGTAAATGCAGATACACAGTGTATAAATGATTAATGGCTTTACATTAGCAGACAAAATGTGTCAATAACTATAAATCCCCAGATGAATAAACAAGCAATATGACATCCCGTTCATTCGTCTGTCTTTCACCAACGTTGTTGACATTGTTATATCCAAGAGGTGCGCTACGTTAACGAGCCTATGATTTGTTTCAGTGTCTAATAATTTTATATATAATGTAATTAGGGCTTTAGGTGCTGTATGTTGAGCTACTTTATATGCAGGTAAGCAGGTAGGTAGTTAAGTGGTTTAGTTGGTAGGCGAGTCTTTGTGTAGGTAGACAAATGTAGTTAAAAAAAAAAAGGCAGGTATAGAAAAGCCAGTGGATAATCAAGGTGTGGCGTTAATGATGGCATAATCAGACCTGGCATGTGAGTGTGCCCCCTCTCTAATACAGTTGCTTTGAAGAGCCAGACAACCGCAGAGAAGTGTTCACAAACATGAATTAAGCAATTACATGGAAAGAATACAAGAGGCCTGATGAGAATAAACTAAAAAGCACACATTAACTCTTTATTGCCGCCCATACCTGAGGTTTGAGTGTATAAAGAAACGTTTGTTAAGAAAAGATGTGCAGACATTTTGTTGGCTGTGATACAAAGACCTGCAGAGGAGAATAAAGCTGCAGTGTCAAGCACATGAAAAAAAAGAGGAGGTGTTAAGAGTGGGGGGATAACGTGGAGGGAGGTGAGGATTCAAGCTGCAGGGCCTTTGGGTGTGTTCCAAAACACAGGTGTGTGTGTGTGTGTGTGTGTGTGTGTGTGTGTGTGTGTGTGTGTGTGTGTGTGTGTGTGTGGCCCAGAGAGAATGAATAAGTGTTTCTGTGTGTGGTCAAGACAATCTCACCACCCTCCTTTGTCATTTTTTTCTCTCCACACGTTTTCTTTCTCGCTATGTAAATTATAAACATGCCTCCTGGTTGTGTTTTCTTTCTGTCTCCGTGTTTAGGGTCTGACGTTAAAGCACATCCACATTTAGTGATGCTTGTCGTGATCAGCGGGGGCTTGAAATACTGTACAGTGTCAGGAAATAATATTGACATGTTGACAAAAGCGTTTAAGGTGCTGCTTTTCACTCTTTTGTACTGCAGATGAAAGCTCCCATAGAAAAGAATAGAGTAGATGAGGAAGTATATCAAAGAAAAGTAGGGCTACAACTAACGATCATTTTGATAATTGATTAATCTGTCAATTATTTTCTCTTAAAATATATGTTTTAGTGTAATTTCCATTCTTTAAACAGTACCTTTTTTTTCAAAGTGCCATTTTCAAAACATGATTTTGTTCTTCTTTCTAGGATTAGTTTACTGGTTTGGTTGGTAACGTAACAAAATTGGCTAAAATATTGATCATTGCTTTCCAAAGTTAAAGCAGGCGTTTATAATTTTCTTAAAGTCACAGTGTGTAATATTTAGCGCCATCTAGTGGAACAAGTAAGTCATTCATTTTAACCCAGTATTCATTTCAATAATAAAATCTGTTCTATCATAACGTAAATAATAATAATAAAATAATTATATATATATATATATATATAGAAAATTGTACATCTAATTGCTAATTATTAGCGGTGTGAATTACGTAGTACCTGGCAATCCATATCACGATTCATAGGTCACGATTCGATTTGATGCCGATTAATCCCGATACGAATACATAAATTGATTATTGTAATTTTTTTTTACTCAAATTTAGAAAATACTAATCAGTTAACTTGTACATGTACACTGTAAGATTTGTATGAAAATGTATTTATTTATCTCAAACTTAATACTTATAACTGAGCCACTGTATTTAACAAATCTGTTGCAATCTGTTTCATGTTTGAACAGCACTGAAATAAAATATTAAGGCTTAATGTTCCATTAATATAACATTCTTCCATGCTTAAAAGGTGAACCCAAACCCTAAGTAAGACGTTTTGTTGAATATTTCCATAAAAAATTGGTTTAAACATTGATTCGGCCACATATTGAATGCATTCAATAATTGCGCACTGATTGATTTTTTTGAACACCCCTACTAATTATACTACATAGGTCGCGTTGTGCCATACAGGAGGCTGACAATTTTCCGTCATCTTTCTGCTACGGATACTGGAAGGAGAAGGAGTTTGCAAACGTAGTTAGGCTCAGGTGGTCGTCCCCCTCGGCTTTGCTATTGCTAGCTTTTGCTAGCTTCTCCCGATAGATGCTCTTGTTAGCCGCTTCCAGCTACTAGCCAATCTTTCTCGCTAATTCGCCTACTCCAAATAATTGGTAGTAATAGGCTTGTGAAACGTGGTGTGTCTGAGACACAGTGGTTCAAGTGCTTGAAAATGGTTGCATTCTACACAATGCACCAGCAATAACTATAAACAGTGGAACGACAACTAACTTTATATATAGATGAGAGTGGATGGAGGACTTGATACAAGGGGAAGGATTCAGATTCGCGGCAAGAGAAGAATCTGGATGTTTTAGGAATATTTTCACATAAAATCCCGGAGGAAGAGAAAGTTGTTCCTTCCGTCTAAATATAGTAATGTACAAAGAGTCTAATGAAAAACAAATATGCCACTAATACAGAACGGCACATTAGTGAATAGCATCTGTTTGTCTCTGTTTGATCTGCGTCTATTTCTCCTTTTTTGAAAGCTTACGTTAACTTGCAGAAGTAGAACAAACAGCTGGGGAGAATGTCAGGAGTGGGGGCCGCGTGTCACTTCGCTATCGTCTTGCTTTCCTCAATGTTCTCACTTTCTCTGTTTATTCATGTGGGCTTCAGGAAATAAGTCATCATGCAGCATTATCTCATTTCCAAGGGACCCCATGGCTTGTCACAACCCAGCCATCATCTATATATCTAACTCCGGACCAGGCATCTGGAGAAGGTTTATGTTATTTTAATGGTGAAAACTTCAGCTACAACAACACGGTGTGTCTGTCACGCTTATGATGTCGCACACACGCATCCTCTCTTTTCTCGATGGGACCCAAAAGGGGATTTCATGGATGGACTCCACTCTAATCATCTACAGCTCAGCGGCCAATGAGAAACACACAGTGGACCTAAATTGGAACACTCTGCAACCACCAAGAGAAAACACAATGTCAGTGGAACTTATCAAGTCCACATGAGGGCTTGACACACACAGACACACTCACACACACACACCGAATGCGGTTTAACTGCTGCCCACATCTCTGCTTTCACTGTAAATGATTCATGATGTCCTCGTGAATTTGTAAGCTCCAAAATACCACATGTGCGCGTACGTTTGGCCGGTGTGCCTTCCTGCCACCCGTGTAGCGAAAGAAAAGAGTTAATACGGTGAAGAAAGACGAGGAAAATCTATCCCGCCTTGCCGGCTCTCGATTCACCCTCATTTCCTCTGCCATTATGTCTGCTTGTGTTTCGAAGTGTGTCCAAGGCTTTCACTGGCAGTCAAGCCGAGCCATGAATGGCGGCTGAGCGGCATCGATCATGACGAGCGCTTGCAGGCGAAGGGAGGGTTGGGGGATAGCGAGCGAGGCTTTGCACCGGGACGCAGCCGAGCCTCATCCATCCATCAAGGTAGACAATAGAGGAAAGAGAATGAGAATAAAAGAGGGAAGGAAAACGGGGGCTAGTGGGAACATACACCTCTCAATAGGCCCATTATTAGTAACTATTACTACTATGAGTAATTTATCTTTTGACTTACTATTCTGTAACACTTAGAGCAAATTTTAATGATGTATTGCGTCTATCAATCTACCATTTGCAGGTGTAAACAATGTTAAATCCACTATATATATATATATATATATATATATATATATATATATATATATATATATATATATATATATATATATATATATATGAACTGCGATATACAGTAGTGGAAGGAACATTGTTTACACCTGCACCTATATATATATATATATATATATATATATATATATATATAGTGGATTTAACATTGTTTACACCTGGTGTAAACAATGTTATATATATTTATATATATATATATATAAAAATATGACTAAAGATTTTTACACAGTTGAACCTTGGTCTACAAATGCCCTGGGTCATAAACAATTTAATTTGTATTTTTTTTGAAGAATCTTCACCCATAAATTTATTTATGCAGTTATTTATTTTTTTACATGTTTTATCTAAAAAGTACTACGGCCATGCCTGCATGAACACAGGGCCAAAAAAGTATGTTTTGCAACGCGTTTTGACTGTCCACATGGAAACGATGTTTAGGTGACTGAGGTTTGGAAAAAGCCAGGGTGAAGACTTTTTAAGGAGATTTCACTTTTTTGTTTTGGTTTATTCCCTTTAAACGTCACCATCATGCTCACTTATCACACGTAAACAAAACAGAATACAACATTTCCAATAATGTTCAAGCACAGTGTAAGTGTTGATTACAGCTTGTACAGTGCTAATTTGAATTACAGTTAAGAACAGTGGTGGGGAACCTACGACCTGTGGGTCATTAACAGCTTATACAGCATTTGATCCAGCCCACCATACACTGAATAATGGAAGACAATCCCAAAAAATGTCTTTACTAAAATATGTTGTATGCTACTAGTCAAAACACGACATTATGATTGGAATATGAATCTCCGGGGGAGATGGATAAAAAGATGGATAAAAACAGCTGTTGCTGTTGACTGAAGATAACATCACAGATGCTCAAGAAAAGACCAATCATGGCTTATCTTTTTCCTGAGTTTGGTGATGTGACATTTGCTAACTGAGCTGTGATTGGTTGTAACTGAATAACTCTCATGACAAGCAGCAAAATGGCGGTCCCTGAAATGTATAAAAACAGGTGGATTTTGTTGCCTAATTCCACAAACACAATATTAATCAGAATACTGTGCTTTGACTAGTGGGGCTGCATAGAACATTTTCGGGTTCACTTCCCCTTTAAAAGAACAGTAGAACTGTTATAAAAAGTGGCAACAACATTTAACTCACAAAATATCTTAAAAGATAATAATAAAAAGGGATGGCCATAACAAATTTGGTCTGGTGATCAAATTAGCACCTAAGATTGTTGTTTGGTAATCATTTTTCTTGACCCTCCTCACTTGATGACCTTACAATATGGGCCTGCCTGATCAGCTGATTTGGTACAGTTCTCAAGGACAGCGGTTCCCAACCCTTTTTGCACCACAGAACGGTTTCACATAAAGACAGACAGATTGACGTAGAAGAAAATAACAACTCATTAAATAATTGTAATAAATATACAACTAACTAAGTTTTTCTGACTCTGACTTACTACCACCTGGTAAAAACAGGCATGCTAAGTTAATGGAGACACTAAAACGAGTTTAAACAAAGCTACAATTATGCCTAATCTATAAGGACAGCCAGGAAATAAATCTGTGCATTTAATACTAATGTGAAGCACTCATTGGGAGTTAAAGCAAAGCAGAAAGTCACTTAGGAAGGTAACAAAGTCAATATGGCTAGGCTCACACACACACCATACAGTCCTGCTAAACTAGTTAAAGATGCGTCTTTGAGAACGAGCGTCTACCTAGAAAGTGGAAAACGGATGCTGAGTATCGAATGACAGCTTTTCTTGGAAGTGCTGGTCCGAGGTCAGAGTTATTGAGCTGATGCGCTGACAGATCCACCACACCTAACCGCAGGCACAAGACGGCAGATCAGAGGACTGTCACTTAAATGCATACACTCAGAGGCTATTTCAATCAACACTTGAAGGCACTTAATAGACCGCGTGGACTTGGTTGTGGGCAAGAGTTGCACTGACAAAGAGAGCAGGCCAAATGAAAAATGCGTTTTTGTTGCTAAGTCCAACAAGCTTACCGAGGAGGTATACGGTACTAATACAACATCAATTTTCTCTACGTCCTGCCCTGTTCAGGTTCAGTGACTATACACTCACCAAAAGATAAAATTGAATCAGCTATCACACACAAAAGAGCATATAGCTAGCTTTTGTTAGGCCAAGCATATGATTCTAAGGCTCATATTAGTAGCATAGCATTGAAATTTGGATCAATGAGCTAAGAACAGCAAACTACCACCAAGGAAAATTTTAAGGTCAAAATTGAGCTTCGCATCCATCTGATTTTGGGTGCGAGGTCAGGCCGGTAGTTAATCGCAGGTTAGTTACATCAATGCTTATAGATAATTAGCAGTCTTCAATGAAACTAAACACATGTTTTTGTAATTTTATTAAGAAAACCCACACAAGCACAGGCCAGGATTCAAACCACGAACCACAGAACTGTGAGGCTGAAATGCTAATAGGCCACAGTGCTACCACACAGCACAGCATTATTTTATGCTAATACAATCACTTTGCTTTACTTGGAGCAGATTATTGAGGGATGTAAATTACTATGCAGATGACTGAATACCTTTATCCACAGTCTGCATTTAACGGGATTAGTTTTGGGGTTTTGGTTCAATCTCATTGAATAGTAAGTGTCGTTTGAGCAGGGGAACTCACTTTTTAAAAGAGATCCAAAATGCATCAAGTAATGTAAAGAATCACTGCCAGTAGTTTCATCTAAGCAAAATTTGGTAGGTGTAATGTATTGGTATTGCAATACTTTTGTTTCTGCTTAACATGTAGTTCTATGAAGGCTGACATGATGGAAGAATAAAAGTTGTTTGTGGTGCTTATGCTCCACTGCTGCCATGATGGATGAGACAGGTGCATTGTGGTCCACGTCAAGTCTATGACTCAAGTCAACAACTCAACTCATAAATCACCTTATCGTTCACTGTACACACACAAGCACATCCTTCAAAGCACACACACACACCCCTTATCTTCTCGCCACAAAACGGCGATGTTAAAAGCAGTGATTTAGGCCCGCGTTGACAGTATCTCGGTATCCCTGTGTTTCGCGCTAATGACGCAATCCGGTTAACAAGTGGTTGCAGAAGACAAGATAAGCTGTTCCTGATACTGCTTTATCACCTGCAAAAAAAGGAGATGGATTTACACTGATGTATAAAGCTTAAAAGCCATGAATTCTAATTAATATAAATCCATATAGGTAAAAATATACAGGCTGCTACTGCTAGTCCATTCCAAACAACCTGTTACATAAGTAAAGAGGTTAGCTACTGGTCAGCTAAACATTTGTGTGCGTGTGTGTGTGTGTATTCAGAAGGCAACACTTCCTCTCTGTGACATGTGTGTATATGTCAGAGGTCAATCGAGGCATTCATGAAGCTATGAATAAATAACTGCAGGGTCTCTGAGACCATGGGAACCTTGCATGAATATTACATGAGGCAGTCAGGGAGGCAGACAGCTCTACTTCACTTACTCTGGCAACGAAACAAAAGTTGAGGCTGTTTAATGCCGAACCCCAAATTACGCTTAACATTCTTGAATGTGATGATAAAACCGTATGTGATTAAAAGAATGGGAGGGATAAAAAAAAATGCTATTTATTCTTACATATGGTCCTCTATAATTTGTGATGATACGTATATCTTTAGTTTTAGGCAAAAAAACTAAATTAGTCACTTAATTTTAAGTCAAAATGAACTCGACACGACACGACATTGGGCCAAAGACCAGTAGCGGGCTACATGGCATTTGGTACCAGGCTGCGCAGAGAGACATTATTCTTTTTCTTGAAATTTTTGCCAGACAGGCCACCGCCTTCATCACCACCTGGGTCGGGGGCGTGCCCTGGTGGCTGAGCATGGATAGCCCGTCGACTGACCGGGCCAGAAGAGACTTCTTGGTCTTGCTGCTGAGCAGCGGACAGAGGAGTAGAGTAGGGTTGTCAAAAGTATCGATACTTTTCAAATTATCGATAATAGCACGTCGCAGCGCCCGCAGCGCAGAGTGCCTCCGGTGGCCGGAGAGCCCACACCGCCACTTTACATGCTTGGCTATGTTACAGCTGCCTTTAGTATGGCCAGTGCGGCAGGCAGGAGGGCCAAACCAGCCAGTCTTGGTGGTGCCTTTTTTTTTTTTGTTATTAGCCATTAGTCAGCTACCGCGGTTAAGCTCAGTGAACGCTGTCTTGTTATTAGCCATTAGCCGCGGGCTCACGGTCAGCTTTATGCTCAGTGAAGGTGTACCTGCGTATTGCTGCTTCAAGTTGTGCCTCACCGTGTGTTTACTACAACAGTGCTCATTTGCAACCCAATAAGGGCAAGACTCACAGAGGAGCACATTTAGACATTGTCTATATTGTGAAGAAATCTTCCAACAGCAAAGAAAATCAGACCAATGATACGACAAACTTAGACTGACGTCATAGAACGTGCGCTTTCCAATCCCTTGTATTGTTGTTACTAGATATTTGCAATGTTCAATTTTAGCCTTTAAAAAATGTGTAGCTCATTTGGTGTTCATTTTTACTGATTGTTTATTTATCGGTATATTTACTACCTCAAAATATAATTCTGATTACTTGTATAGTTAATTAACCACCTCAATTTTTTTTCTTACTGATGTGTGTTCTTTACCTCAGACAACCAAAAATGGTGTGGCCATTTTTGTATGACATATTCTTTAATTCATGTTGTTTATAATTTATTTGCATGTGAAAAAGTGATTGTTTTATTATTTCATTTTCTGATTATTAATCATTTCTTTAATTGTTTATTCATTTACGATTATGTTAATAAAAATATTTTAAAGTATTTTTTTTAATCTCCGCAGTATCGATTGGTATTGAGTAATGAGCATTTTCCTGGGTATCGATATCGAGTTTAAAATTTTAGTATTGTGACAACCTTAGAGTAGAGTGCAACATGCGTGGGCAAGCGGCAGAGGAAAAAAAAAAAAAAAAAAGACACAAGGCCAGTCGTTAGTGACCGTTCAATCACAGGTCATGAGTGCCAATCAGTCAGAACAAAAACATCAAAGTCTAAAATATATTTTATTTAGAAAATCAGGTGCATCCAACAAGTTAATAACTGTTACTATTTTATTCTGCTAAATTGTAATCTTAAGTATAATAAGTAAATATCAAATAATTACATTTCTGAACAAAAGTATAAATAAAATGTTGGGGGGAAAAAACAGTAATGCAATAACTTTCTGGGTTTAAAAAATGTGTTTTAATGAGTTCCTCATCAATATACAGTATTTAAAATGAACATTTCTACCAATATCTTCAACTTTCTTTATCAGTCCTGGTGCAAAAAAAAAAAAGTCTGTTGATGACTTAACTTTTCAAAATCATTGATCTACTTCTGTATGAGTTGTCAGGCCAAATTGAATCAATACCAAAAAGGCCCGTTCTGGTTGCTAGGAGACACAAGCACCCGAGCCACGGGGATTTTGTGTGTCTTGGGAGGACTAGTTTGACCTGATGCGACTATATTTTTGGTTTACTTGTATATTTAAAGACTTCCAAAGACAGCTTAAGGGATGACGCAAGAATCCCAAACAGAGATGCCTCATGAGCGTCGCTGTCTCTGTAAAAGAGACAGACGGCGTGATGGGGCTACTCAAAGTAGTCGCTAGAAATCCCACACAGTGTTGGCATTGCTCCAGGAAAAAGCAAAGTTGCACAACACAGTAAGTGAGTAAATCAGGATTATGTTTTAGAGTTATGGTAGATTTGAATAACTGAGGTTAGGCATCTATTTGTGATGGTTAAAGGGGCTAAGAGGCGAGGGAATGTCAATAAACTTCCTCACTGGGATAAGAGCCCAAATGTGTGTGCGTGTTTTGTCCATTTGCATGTGTGTGTTCTGCTTGTGAGAAAGACAGAAAGTGACAGTGGGAAAAGAGGACAATGAAGTTGGTCCCAGCTGTGCTGCAGTGGGCGGGAGTCGCCTTCAGCATGACAATGGACATTAGTGATTATTCTGCATGTTTACTTGGTCCCCCACACTGCCGCGGAATACCCTCGTCCTCCCACTCTGACAGCCCACAAAAATATGGGCAGGGGCGTTAGTGAAGAGCTGCCATGCAAGGGACGCGAGAGCGAGACAAGCATTTCAAACGATCCTTTACATGGGATTACGGCGGACCTCACTGTGAACAGTATTCAAAGGAATTATTGCTGTGGCTCCAAAGAAAATTGGTCACGGTGATGCCTGTAGTTTTTTCATTGTAGGCATCCCTGAAAAGAAACGCTCTTTTCACTAAGAATCTGATCCCCCAAGTACAACACAATCTGTTACGGGATTTTGGACTTTTTCCGCACAGGAAATAGAAACAATCAGCACAAGTTCAAACTGTAACTGCACGTGCAATTTGTAAACAACATTTTAACAACTTAACTATTGATGAAGGCATAATACGAACTTAGGTCATGTCATTTATTAACATTATTAACTGTTATACAAGTGTAAAATAACCACTGATAATGGTAGAAACTCAGTGAAATGACAAAGGAAAATGTCACTTTAAAACATCCTTGAGAAGTGTAAAAATAACCATTATTAATAGCAAATATTAAACAAAAAAAATACAACACTAAATTAATACCTAATGAACTGGTCTCCAACACACTAGTAGTCATCTGCTCTAACTACTGACCTATAGATGACTTAGTAAAAAACTTGAAACACTGCATAATTGTATTGATTTATGCAAATGTTATGGGTTTAATCCACATTTATGTGTTTAAGTAATGCTATTTATGACGTGATAGTCAGTATACTTGCATAAAATTTAGTGTCTTGTGTAAACGGGCACATTTACAATGTAAAGTCTGAGCCGGGATGAAAATGAATGGGAAATTTTGCATGTAAAATATTAAATTGTGGAAAAAGTGTAAGTATATGTCGCAAGAAAAATACAAGCAAGTAACATGCCGATACCATTATTCCCGACGCTAATATAGGACTTTGGATGCAGCATCTTGTGTCTTGCTTGTGCACGACATTCACTGATGTGTGACGTGTTCACAGCATGCTGAGCCAAGAATTGGAATAATGTGTGAATGCTGAAAGCCAGTGTTAACAGTAAATTGTATTTAAAACAAAACATTTGAATATGTATTCTTAGGCCTGCTGCACACTGAACAACGTAGCCAAACGTGACTGAAACCCTTTAGGCTATTGGGTTATGAGACTCCATATACAGTGAATACTGTGCTGTATTATTATTTTTTGAACCACAAAAACATGCCAGGATTGTCGAGGAGGCACAGATGGCCACTAAAATGCGAAACAGGCGAGAATAAACAAGAGCATGTGGATATTTTGAGAGGCAGTTGACAATGATTGATCGGCCCATTCACTGACTACTCCTGTGCATTTTGGCCAAAGAGACTCCCCACACTTTTCTTTCTAGCCACAGGTATATATACAATTATAAAATTGTTCGTTATGTATCATTGTAAAACACAAAGCCAAAAATATCCGGATAATTTCCAGCTAAAGGCCACTGTTATGTGTGCTCATGACCATCTCACTAAAAACAACTTGAGCACGAGGTGATGATGTTTTTGAAGGTAAGGCAAGTATGAGTCATGGACAGGCAACCACCAGAAAATTATATTGCAGTTTCATGAAGTTAAATTAACTTCATAAAGGTGGGTCGGCTCATAAATATTTTGGCCCATAAATGTTCCACATTATGGCCGTGAGGTGTGTTCATCAGTGGTTGCCGGCCTGCATTATGCGAAGGAGCATCAGATGTGACTCACCGGTCTTTCAGGGTTAATGAACCCTCGAAGAAGTGTAGCCGTAGGCGCAGATTATTACCACAGGCAGAACACCCACACACATTTCTCTCTCTCTCTCTCCCTCTCTCACACACACGCGCACACACACACACTAGCAGGTTGATGATAAAGCAGCTCTCTGTCTTGATTCAAGTCTCCCAAGAAATCAGCCCATCAGAAGGTGCATTTCAACATAATAACTCAACTTGACAGGTTGGACTGGATATAAACATAATCCTGAGCGAAGGAAAACAGTGTTTTTTTTTTCCTCACAGATAGAGCGTAACATAATGGTGGACGAACAGCATCAATCATCCACAAGCATTAACATCGGGAATGATTACTCCCCGGGGCCTGAGAGTTGTCTGTGTGGAGTAATGAATGCATGCCAGTACAGTTTGCGTTCACAGTTAGCCAGATGAGGCCAAAGCTTTTGGATGAATGGCTGCAACAATGACGGATGTTATGTATAAACGGGAATACAGAAGTTTTTTTTATTTATATTATAACAGGAACTTCCTGATATTAGGCCTTTGACATGATGTGGTCTAGATTACCACTCAGATACTTGTGCAGAAGCCAACCGGAGAGCAACTGCCAGAGCAAGGGGCATGAAATTAAAAAGCAGCACCCATGGGACAGAGAAGGGGGAGTGAGTGGGAGTGGAGGAAAAACAAAGCATAATAATTACAGCTGCACACTTGAAAGTTGGGAGGTAAGCTGCAGTTTGTTGTGTGTGTGTGTTTTTTTTTTTTTTTTTTTTAAACTTATTGCATCTCAACAATTACGCCAGTAAGGAAGACGTGAATCTCTCCAGAGTGTGACCTTAATACGCAAGAGCTTTTGAGGTGAGAGTTTCATCTCATAATCAAAAGTCATATATTTTTGCAATTTGGCTTCAACTATCTAGTACAGTATATGAGCAAAAAACAAACAAATTGGTCAGACGAATATGTACATATATTCATATGTATAACGGTAATGGTGTTCCACAGGGTTCAATTCTAGGGCCACTGCTGGCCCTGGAACACATCCTTAAGCTGCATGCAGATGACTAATATAAGAACAAAAGACTTTCTGAATTCAAGGTGAAGAGAAGCAGATTCCATGAAAAGGCTACTCTACATCTTGAATTTGAAAAGAAAAAAAATCACATATAACAAAGAAGGGTTTGGTGAATGCGCGTAGGAAACTGGTGGGGTTTAGTACTTCCAACAAGGTAGAGAACCACTGATCTAGTATATGTGGTTCAAATTTAATAATGATCAGATGAAATGATGAAACTCGTAGTTTTGTGAGTGATTAATATTATAAAACACTATTAAATTTAAAAAATGAACTTATTGGTTAACGGTATCAACCATACAAAGCAGGAAATTAGCAGTTAGCAGTATCGGTAGAAATTTTTCATATCATACATCCCTAAAAATAACACTAAAATGACCCCTTAAACCAATATGGCAGACGGCACATGTCTTTTTATGCATGGGTGCTTCAGATTTTTACAGCATGCAGCCTTGTTTAAAGTAACTGAAAGCTGAACTTTGCTAGAAGTTCAGGTCTTCTTTTAGAATATCACATCTTTGTGCAGTTTGTCACTTTTTTACTCGCGACTACCACCTCTGGCCCAAAGCGTAACTGCAGCATCTGTGTCAGACTGATTCATGGTATCGCGCGTGCGAGTATGTGCACAATCTTATGTGCACGCCAGATGTCCGCTACTCAGCAATGACGCGCATGACGTCACCATCCACCTCTCCCCTCCCCAAAGAAACTGTGGAGTGTGAGAGTCCGCACACTCTACTCTAAAGGGAAGATAAAACCTGATAGGTGCAGTCAGAGTAAAAAAGTCAGGGCTCTTTGTACTCATCTGGGCATTGGTGGAGCATGCATGATGTAGAAAAAGCTTTAATATTACCTTTCTAAACTGCACAATGCACCTTTAAAGTATCTGACAATTTCTGCACTTACGAATCAAAAGTTGTTTTTTATTAGATGATTTAATTTAAAAAATTGAGTGGTAATATGTTATTTTATATGTATTTTATTTATTAGTAGTTTACTTCAGTGAGAGATAGAGAGGTGCATATACGACTTTTGCGCCCAATTAAAGACTTCCTAATTACTTGCATCTCATTTTCATGGCCTTCCCTAGCACACTCCTTCCTATCACATCAATACTGGCAGAAATGTTCTTCTGGTTTGCATTTGACTGTTCAGGCATTACGTCTCAGGACAATTTCGTCTCAGGACAATTTCGTCTTCTGTTAGCCTTAACAACCAAATGAAAGTATAACCACAACCAAGCGTGCACTTTCTCTCGGATGAACAAAGCCATCAAAATAATGATTTGGCCAAAGAATAATGATGAAAAAAAAAACAAAGCCATTTCCAGAGGGCCTTCGCACCACATGCTTGGGTCCTAACAAAGATGCAGGAGGGTCAAAACCAAAATCCCTCCAGTCAAATGAAAAACAAAATGAAGTGGCAGAATAAATGTTGCCAGATGAGATTCTGACTTGCATATCAGCAACATATCATGACACAAACACATTAAAAACAGCTTTGAAATCCAACAACTATCAAAAAACCACAAGTCAAGAACAGGGACCGCTCAAAGAGAAAGTTTGTCTGACCCTCATACATCATCATGTGTGTTGACTTGCCTTGTAGCCACACACACATTTGGTTTTTGTTTCTTTGAATGGCAAATAGATCACATGAATGAGTTAGAATTAATCACAACTGAGGATTTATGCGCGCGCACACACACACAAACACATTTTCTATAGTCTGCCTAGGTGTCCCCTCAAGGCCCCAGAGTGGATATGATGGATATGCCAGACATGGTGTGTGTGTGTGTGTGTGTGTGTGTGTGTGTGTGTGTGTGTGCAGGAGCACATTTGTCTTCTTACCTGACAATGTTACATCCTGTAGCTGAACGTTATTTATTTTGTTTGCTGTATTCTACCGCTTTGCTTTCTGCCTACGGAACAAGGTGTTTGCAGAGAAAATAATCCGCAGCCAAGCGGATGTTTCCCTCCCCGGGCTCACTATCTCACCCTAGCCGTGACCTTTCACCACAGCTCTGGGATTCGGGCCGGGAGGGCCCCGAGCGTGACCGATCCATTAGGGGTCTCCTGACAAGGATGAGGATGACATCTGAACCTTCGGAGGCCGCACGGCGTGGAAGACGACAGACAGGGGAGGAATAGTAAAATGGATGGAGGCAATTGTGTGCAGGTGATGCAAGAAACTTGGTCAGTTCCTGTGTAGAGTTTGCATGTTTTACCCATGTTTCTTTGCTACATTCCAAAAACACGTTTATCTGGTTAATTGAAGAATGTAAATTGTATGAAGACATGAATGTGAGGATGAATGTCTGTCTATTTGGGCCCTATGATTGGTTGGTGACTAACTGGTGATGGGCATTGTGATTTTCTAGGAATGTTGATAAGTGTTCATTTGAAAACAGAATCACGGTGGGGGTAGGTTGGTGGAGGGTGGAGGTTTGGGGATCTGGGGGCAAAAATGTCTGGCGACCCACCAGGTCTATAAAGCACTGGGCGAAACCCTGTTTTTATCTCTTTCCTAATGTGAGTAATAATTTACATGATGAGTGACATCACATAAAATAATGTAATTAATTATTATTACGAGGATTAGTCTGTCACTAACCATTTTTGAATTTTTATTTTTTGAATTGATTATACTAATGATTATTCCATCAATTACTCTGGTAATTGTCCCGCCTCCCATTTGAGGCATAAACTTTTATATCAACCAATTTTTGTGGTCAATTTAGCTAATTAATTATTTTCCCCAACCCTAATAATAACATAAAATAATAATTAGTGATGGGTGAGTATCGGTACCAGGTATCGGTATCGGGCCGATACCCGGCCTTATTTTACAGTATCGGTACTTGCGACAATGGCCGATACTACAGTAGTATGGGCCGCCCTTTTTTGGCTGTTTTACAATTAGGAACTAGAAATAGAAGAATAGAAAACTGCCATTATTTCATTCAATTTTAAAGGGGGTGTATCTCCGTATTTTAAGCCCTTCCACAGTTAACTATAGGCATAAGATTAAATCTTACCTTTGACACCACGGCGATATAATTTTTTTTAGGAAATATTATTATTTTTATATTATTATTTTAAAATAAAATGCCCTGTTCAGTGTGGTTACGCCACTCTCGTCCTAAAAGTCCGCTGCTGCGCGCACCAGCTACAAAACTCTGGAGAGTTGCGTTTGACCATTCCTCTAAAGTATGAAGAAAATGGATGGGTGTTCAATTCTTCAATAAACATTTGAAACAAAACGGCTCCTTTGCAGCAAAAAAATCGTAGTGGAGGAGGAGGGGAAGGGGGAAAGAAGAAGAAAAGAAAGAAAAAAGTGTGCTAACCACTACACCATTCAGTCAAATATTTTACTTGTAATTTACACAAGTGTGAGCCACGCAATTAACGACGGACAATTGTCATTGCACTTTGGCATTGCAAATGTGAAGGATAATTTATCTCTTTGAATTCATTTGGACAGAATGTTTACTGATAAAGGCTCCTTTTATCTCTATCCTGCGAGCATGGAGGTCTCAGAGGACGTGGACGTGCGTTTAGTCCGCAGAGGCGGTGCAGGGGTGGGTCCGCACCTAATGACGTCATAGAGTGAGCACCCGCTTGTTTTCTAGGGATGGTGCTTGGAAAGCAGAATGACCTAGAATTTCTCATAGAGGGGTGAATGGAGGAAAACACCACTTCGGTGATGTTTTTGGTGAGGAATTAGCATTTTAACATGGCTAAAAGCTCCATAAAAGTTGATTTTTCCCGTTACTGTCCCTTTAAGGAAAAATGTGGTCTTTAAAATTATGTGTCTATATTTTTGGGGGAAATTTTATCTACCAAAATCACTAGTGGTATCGGTACTTGGTATCAGTATGGGTGAATAGTCAAGCGTTTCGTACTGGCATTGGCATGAAAAAAAGTGGGATCGAACATCCCTATAAGATTAAATGAAATTGGAAGATTATTTATATTACAGAAGTGTGTATCAAACTGGTAGCCCTTCACACTAATCAGCAGCCAAGAAGTAGCTCTCAAAAAGGTTAGTGACCCCTGCGCTAGCTCAAGTAGCATCCATTCTCTAGCGGCGCATGTTTTCATGCATTCACCGGACAAGGGCTTGACTTTTAACTATTTAGAAGCCTCATTTTGTATGCTTGATGATTTCTTGAATCATTAATTTTTTTGGCCGCCATTAGAGGGCATTTAATTGCATGTGACCATTCTTTTATTTCATCAGCTGAGTTGAGTACATTTGGATGTATTTACACAACACACCCCACTTGAAGTTGCACACGGCCGAGAATCCCCAATTAAGGAGGGTTGGATGGAGATGAAGGGCGGAAGGAGGATGGGACTTCAAGGATGAGCGAATGAGAGTGACAACTCCGTCTGGAATGCCTTTGTCTACGTGAGCTAATATTTGCTCTTGGACTTTGCTTTTTCCCCTCTTCTCTTATTTACTGTTGACAGAATGAAAAGAAAAGCCAACTAGCCAATGGTTTACCAAGTAGCAAGCAAGACTTTTGCGTCTGTGTGAGCTCACAGGTTCCCAAGCAGAGAGCAGGAATCCTATTGACTCCTCCAGAATTGCTGCTGCTCTCTGATGAATCCTGCTTACGGCCCCAAACACATGCCAAACCCGGTACGTGTGTGTGAGAATGCTCCACGTTTGTCAGACAGACAGAGAGGATGGGGGAACGTCTTATACATGCCAAGAACTCCCCCACTTCCTCCCCTCCTGGCTCACAAGCAGCCCGGGGGTCTGCCCGGGGGCCAGTCTCACAGCAGGTCAGTCACGGCGGCAGCACTTTGATGTCTTTGTGGCAAGACTTTGTCCCGCACGTCCACGCTCGTTAACTTTGTCACTGACAGAGCCAAAGCTAAAAATGACACCCCGTGGCCTTGACAGGAGATCGTTTGCCCTTTCGACAAGCGAGAGCGTCACCCCTCACACATGCGGCCTAAAACCAGGAGGATATTGCCACACTTAACCCCAGCATCTCGACTTCCTTTCCACAGATTCACACGCACAGTCACATGATTGCCTGCACGTTCATGCACATCCTGTTTTTAACGCCTTTAAGATTATGGCCCCTTTATCTCATTGAACTTAAGAGTGATCACTAAGCCCTTAATCGGCTAAGGAACTATATTTGGTAATTTGGAGAGTAGAAATGGACACCAGACGCCTCATTATGGGGCAGTAGTCAATCAACAAAATTGCAGTGGGGGAGTTTGTGACCTACAACAAAATGTATTTCTTTTAAGTTAGTTTAGAATAATTTGCATTTATTTGATAAATGGATCTGTCTTATTTATATGCCATTGACTGTTCATTACCTCTGTCAAGTAACTTATATTTTAATCTATTTTTATCTAATGTCTTTTTTGCTGCACTTCTGACCCGGTATGAGAGCAATTTTATTTATGTTATTGTTTCCATTGCACTCTAAAAACAGTTGGGTCAAAAATGAGCCAACCAACGTAAAAAAAAAAAGGGGGGTTATTTTTTACAACAGTTTTTTATAGTGTAGACTCTTAAAACTGCTGGGACATAAATAACCCAATTTGGGTCAAAAATTCAAAGACCTGTGAACTTGGGACATTTTGACCCAATTTTCTGATGATTCTGTTTAGACAAAATTGCCCAAATTTGTTGGCAAAACAACCCAAAGTCAGATGAAATCGACCCAAAGTGAGTCGGTCAAATCTTTGACCCAACTGTTTTGGAGTGTGACTTTCACATGTGATTGTAGTTGGATTTTATTGTTGTTTATTAGCTAGAGCTTGTATTTATTCTTGATGCACTGCACTTTGTTTCAGCTATGGTTACATTTAAGTGCTTTAGAAATAAATGTGCTGTGGTATGGTAATGAGCAGGATTAGACAAAAACAATCAAAACCCATTAAAGTTGGAATGAGTGGGGAAATCTGACATTTGGCTTCAGATTTGGATAAAGGTGCAGACTTTTAGTTTAACATTTTGAGATTTCTTGACTACAACATTTTTGTGAAAACCGTTTAAAGGCATGAAAGTTAGTTTAGTGTTTAGCCTTGGAAGAGGTTTACGCATTCTGATTTTGCCATACAACTTCAGGGAGGACACGCAATCCAGATTACCTCACAAAACCACCAGACTTGTGTTCTGTTTTTGTTTACAAGCAGTCTCAGTTAGAAACAAAAAAAAATATGTTTTACTCCAATCTGGTTCTATTGAATGTCAAATTTTCTCTATGTAAGATTTGCTTATACGAAAGGCTTTTACTTAGAGGTCATTTCATTGTCTGAATACAAACCAGCAGGCATCATTATGAAACTGCTAACAATTGTCACACAGGACCAAGCGTATGCGTACATACAGGTACGTCTGTGCCCATGTATGCACATATTGCTCAGTTGTAGTCTAAATATTTAAAAAGAGAATTGCACTCTCTGTAATTAAAACCGCTTCAGCATGCCATAGTATCCCCAAACGTCAACCCATTTTCCATTTTTCCCTCTAATCACTATCCAGTCTGTTGTTTTCCTTCTTTCTGACCTTTGCTTCAGTTGCCTAGAAATGAGATGTTAAAAAAAAAAAAACTTCAAAAAATAATGAATCTTCACACGGCCTCCTCTTGACACCTACAAATCCTTCACTTAGTCTCCTGAGCACCACCCCGCCCTCTCGCACTTCCATTTTCACTCACGGCTCATCTCCGCCAAGAAAAAGGTTTTGTCTGCAAGGTGGGCCCGCCGTCTTCTCCTGAGGAGAAGCTTGCCTTTCCCAAGGGAAGCGCTGATGTGTTAGGACAGCCCGCAGAGCGAGAACAGGAGCCGTGAGTCAGTGCCGCTCTCACTGTTTGGTTATAAGCCTCGGGGCGTCTGTCGTGTCTGGGCCTGCAGGGGTATTAGAAATAAATTCTCTCCCTTCCCCGTCGCTTCCTTCCATTGCAATCGCCGGGCCAAATCCTGCTTTTATCACTGTATTTACCCTGCTGAGCTCACTAAAGCTACCCGGCCTCGGCCTCGGCACAAGGAAGGCATTTATATCCATACTTGTGTGTGTGCGAGCTTCAGCCTTCAACCTCACTGTTTCCGATGCGCGTCAATGTGGCTGGTATGCAGAGTAAAGTCCTGATGGGACCTCCTGAGCTCCACTCTGTATGGAAGCTTTTCCATTGGTACTTTTTTCTAGTAGCTGACTCAAACGTTATTGGTTTAGACCTGAATAAAATGTGTCTTCTTCACAAAAGCAACAACCAAATGTCAAGAAATATGCACAGGACACCCTTGTTCTCGATCACTGTTGCTAGCATGTTTCTTTCCAAATGATGTGCTCAACGAGGTGTGATTTCACAAGATTGTGGATTTTTCTGTAGACATGTAATGCATTTACAATGTATATTAAAAGTCCATTTATTTCATTATTATTACTTAATATATTTTATAACTGCAACTTTTTGTTGTACATGTTCAAATACATCCATCATCAGGCAGCCATTTTTCCACGTGCTGTCGACTAAAAATGACATCACAGTTGCTCAGGGATCAAGTAACGACTAATCACGGCTCAGCTTGCGAACGTCACATGGCCAAACTCAGGAAACAGGTGAGCCATGATTGGTTGTCACCTGTGCATCAGTGATGTCATTTTCAGTCAATAACAAGTGGCAAAATGGCCGTCCGATGATGGATGAAAATGGGTGGATTTTTGTTGCTCCTTTCCAGGTATTCAAAATCGTCTTTATTAGAACTGTAGCCAGGGTGATGACTTTCATTCAGACATGTATATTTTTTTGTTTCAATTATACTCAGCTGTATTACATCCCATTGAGCTGTTATTTCAGTGTATGTATTGGCATGTATGCCAAATAGATGTTTTGGTCAGTTCCTATGGCGGTGACGAAACATGAATTTTCATCAAAGTCAGAGCTTACTTTAGTCTATCATTAACCTATGCTAATGCTGCAATAAAGCCTTAATTACAATAAATATTTGTATTAAACAAACACTTTTAGGCTATAAATATAAAAACACTGTAGAACAGTATTACGCAGACCAGTTTATTGCACACCGGTCAGAACATCAAAACGTATGCCGTGACCGTCGTAAACCAAGCACCCACAATTAATATTTTTCTTGATTCCTCATTCCTGCACATACTTTTAATTGCCTAAAACTGCCTTAGGGTGGAGGTGTCATAGCGCCACCTGTTGCTTTTGGCATGCACACTAACAGTCTGTGAATGTTTTCATGTGAACTACATGTGCGACCGTAGAGTGGGAAAAAGTTGTAATCAGTGTCAGTGTATAAATGTCGCCTTAGAAACCTTACGGTTCAGACATGTTCCTGGAAAGAAGAATGTCAGCAAACTCTCATAGCATGAATGTAGCGTGTCCTGAAGCGTGTGTGTGTGTGGAGTTGTAAACAGTCACTTCTCATGAAAAAAGGAGAAGCTCCACGGAGAGCTGCTCTCATTTCACTCATTATTTATTTATCGGGGCCCCCTGTGTGGGACACACACGCACACGCAGAGACAGAAATTCTGCAGTTTATTCCATCACGCACCAGCGATCAACCTCATTCTCTCAACCTTTTTACATTCACCCCCTCCCTTAGTGTCTTCATAAAATCGATGGTTTGTTGTGTCACCCGGCGCGACGTCTCCTGCAATATTCATCTGAAGAAAAAGCGCCCATCTCACACTCAATGAATTTTCATAAACTCTGCTTGCTGCCGGTTAATGAAGGGCCAAAGGCTTGACTCACATGCACAAACGGATATACGAACATGCTCATGCGCGTCGACAATATCCGAGATTTGGGCGAGCACTTTGTTTTGTACCGTTGGAATCTGACAGTGATTTATGGAGAAGGGCAGTCACACTACTGTGTGAGAGACACAGTCGCACAAAGCGGGGTTACCGGACCAAACGCGGGCACAAAGAAAGGTTAGCCCTCCACCAACAAAAGACAGTCACAGCAGTAACATGGCACAATCGGGGTCAACACCACTTTAATGCCAACTCAACTGCCATTACTGCTTTGGATGCTATCAATAACTTGTTTTCTATTTTGTTTTGTTTTGTTTTAAAATATTCCTTGTTTTGTCATTGTTTTTGTACAAGTTGTACAGTTTGGAGTTGTGAATTGGGCTTTGGTTCTGTTAACTTTTTCTACTTCTTGTTTTTGTTCCATTGCTGTTGGCTTGATTCAACACACATTTAAAAAAAATTTGGACCAGATAGATCAGGGATGGGCAACTTGCAGCCGGAGGGCCACATGGCCTGTGACCACACTCTGATTTAATAAATAATTTATAGAGTAATTTCTGGACTATAAGCCGCTACTTTTTTCACTTGCATTCGATCCTGCGGCTAATACAAAGGTGCGGCTTATCCATCAGATCACAAGATTGCACTATAAAGGAAGCGTAAGAGCGCCAGGCAGAGCAAAACAAACTCAGTGAGACCAAATACAGTAGGAGAGACAGAACGAGAGCAAGACAATTAGCGCTCTCATTATGGAAAAGAAAGTTGCGGGAACCCAGTGTGGTAACATTAAAACACCTGCGGCTTACAGTCGGTTGCGGCTTATATATGTAACAAACTCGACCATTCCCCAAATTTAGCTAGCACAGCTTATAGTCAAGTGCGTTTTATAGACCAGAAATTACTGTATATTTATCTTTTTTTTTCTTCTAACAATCACAACAATTCTAAAAAAAAAAAATTGGGTGGAAAAAAAAACTGCTGATTAACATTACAATTTCCCCCACTAAAAGAAAGAAAGAAAGAAAAAAGAAAGAAAGAAAGAGAAAAAAACGGAGTGGTTGGGTGAAAATCCTGGGGGAAAAAAACTAAAAAACTAATATTAATAAACACATCCACCAATATGCAAATCTATAGGTGCTGAACTGTGAATACGCAAGGTTCGACTGTAGTTTTAAGTTGTAGTATCACCATTCACCACTAGATGGAAGGCATGGCTTAGTCACACTTACACTGGATCTTACACCACCTTCTACTGCAACCTGACTCAAAATTCTTAGGCCTCCTCAGGTTACCCAAGTAGGCCTAAGCATTTTTTGAATGATATGCAGGACAACCATAGCACCTAAATAGTATAGCAATATTGCGTGAGTTGATTGAAATAATTCACAAAATGAGTTCTTAAACTTAATATTGGTTTAATGTTCAGCAGTTTTGTGCCATCCTTGAATAGGAATTTTTATTCAAGAAACCCATCTGTACTGGAAAAAAAAAAACATCATAGGATGTGGTTGCTTTGTAGTTTTTGTAGTACTTTTCTATAGAAAAGCAACTAAATTGGAGCTCGACCATTGTCACAAAACAGATTGTGGCTAACCTTGGAGGTATTTCTTTTAAACTGACTCCCCAAATGAGTCAGTGCTTCTTTGTGGCATGGGCATGTTGGTTGCCTCTGGAATCTGCCATCAGCTATAACTCTGGCGAGGACACTGCATTCCATCATTCCATCTGACTCATTACAAGTGTTGAAGAACACATGGCAGCAGTTTAAAGGCAATCTGCTATATGAATGGACTTTCATTCATAGATGGCAACGCTAAAGGACAAATACCAATTCTGGAGGGACCCACCAAGATTAACATTGCTAGATCATTGCACACAAATGAGGATGCGGAAAAACATTAACACATCTTGTGTGCTAAAAAGTTGGATAAAAGACAATATGCAGCGAGGACTTACAAAAAAACAACGAGGTGAGTCATCCTCATCATCAGTGAAACTGGATGAAAAGAAGCACACTCATTAAAGGTTTCGCTCCAAGGGCTCACTGATGCAACAGTGCAGAAACCGAGCATTAAAAAATGTGGAGAAAAGTATTGGGACACATTGCCATGACACTAAGAGGAAGCATGCAATTGGACCCCCTTTTGCAGTTATAACAGTTTTCAACCCTTCCTCAAAGACATTCTATGATTTTGGGGTGCAAGGGAATTTTTGTAAATATATTTATTTTAACATATAGCATTGATAGAACTTTTGAACGAGAGTTAATTTGTCAAATATGCTTGTACGTTGTTCACGGCACCACTTGTACCCTTTCAATGTGTACTTCAGTCTTGGCAACAACAGCGTAGGTTTGTGTGTGAATGTGCGTTGTTGTGGTGGAGGTTCATGAAAGGCACTCCAGGACTCTTCAAGACCGAGACCGGCTTGACGGTTGAGGATGGGAATTCAGAAGGGCTGCTTGACAAAGAGGCTATCCCCTGGTGGGTGTTTTACAGAGTGAGAGGAGCTCAGTATTTTTTTTGGGGGGGGGAAGAGCAAGAGCGGCAGAGACGAAAACAAGGGCAGGTGTGACTCCCACAAACAGTATCAAACACCCAAAAAGGAGTCTACTCATTACGCTGACCATTTGCTTCTTTCATTACATCTCTCAGCACCGCAAGAATTTGTGCACACTGGCATAAAAATGAACATATAGGAAAGTTTCTTCTCCAATGTTAGCATCACAATGAAAACATTCCCCCTGTCCCTGAGCACAACCACTATAAAAAAGGACAGTCCTGACACTTACTATGAACCAAGAATTTCCCTACTAATGGACAATTGAGAGAAAACACACACACATTTGTGTCACCAAGTACATCTTTTTCACTGTTGCTCAAGAAATCAAATAGATTCATTGACGTTTGTCACAGTGAAAGCCCTGACCCCAGAACCTGAGTTATTTTGCTTCATTCTCTGGGTACCAGGAAGTAGCCTACTAAAGAGCAACTGGGCGGGCAAACAGAAATATGTTCAAGGATTTTATAGTCACTTTTTGCCGTTTGAGTGTCGTAGAATCCTTCTCCTTATTCCCAAAATAAAAAAATTGTACCGTTCCAACATCTTGCATCCTGCTCCACAAACTAGAAAGTTTTTCACTAGTAAACATAAACACAGATATATAATATTGTTCAAGGATTTCATTGTCTCATTTTACCACTGAACGATGGAAGGCCTGACCCCCGGATTAGAAATAAATGGTACAGTCCGGTGATCTGTCACAGTGAACAAGAAAGTAGCCTGCTAATTGACAACTGACCACAAATAAGATGCTTCACCATTTACCCCCCAACTTCCTGCATGATGGAACAGTCCCTGCCACAAAAAAAAGTGCAGTCCCAACATCTCACATGGTAGACCAGCATGAGGTAGCATGGATCAGTGGTAGAGTGGTAATTTCCCAACCCAGAGGTTGTGGGTTCGATCTCCCACTATTGTGAAGTGTCATGTCGAAGTGTCATTGAGAAAGATAATGAACCCATAGTTGCTCCTTCTTTGAGCGCATTAACAGGTTGAAATGTGCTATACAAGTGAAAGACAATTTACCATCATACACCACGAAACAGAAAGTTCCCTATCAACAATCATACCGTCAAAAATGGCACTCTTCCTTATCTTATATCGGCTTCTGCGAAACAGGAAGAAGCCTGCTACTAACAAACAGATGGACTAACAAACACAATTACAAACATTAACAACCACGATTTACCCTCACTATTTTAACAGTTCTGCCCTGGTGGAGGTCTGTGCGCCGGCATTTGCCATTCTAGTTTCCACTTTAAAAGCATACACATTACGTTTTTGTCCCCTTCCCCAAACTGTTGACTGACAGCTCTGCTGCCTCCTGGCCCAGTCTGGCTGTGAGCAAGGGAGTGAGTGACTGAATAGGCTAATAAATGGCGAAGGAGGGGTTGGTCACACCCTACACTTTTGTACCCGCTCCGTCACGCCTGACCCTTAACCAAACACACACACATGCACACACAAACCCCCTCACACACACACTTTGATGGCTAACAATGTACGTAAATGTCATCTCACACACACCTTTGCGTCACCTCTGGCAGCCATGACCCTTTACCAAACACCCAGGCCTCCCCCTGTATCCAAGGTGACCAAATGAGGCCCCGGCTATCACCTAGCAACCGGGAACAATGAGCTCCAAGGAGACGGAATGGCTTGAGCAAAAGGGCAAGCAATTCTCTGGAGATAGAGGGGAGGGATGGAGGGGATGAGGGGTGATAGGAATGGTGTTGGGACACATCTTTCCCATGTCACAATGAGGGTGCTTGCTTCGGAAACCGGGCTTCCCTAACCCAACTGACCATCACTGGTTAACTTTATTGCGCTCACCCAATCAACTTGGAGAAAGAAAAAGAAAATCCACCTTGTATATTCACAAGATTTAATTGGACTGTTAGACTAAGAGACAACTTTGAGGAGTGAATGTGTGTGTGAATTCAACACTATCTTTTTATATCCACAACCACAGGTAGGAATGTGGATGCGGGTGAGATTGCCGGAGGGCAACATAACAGCACTCTGCAATCCAGTCTCCATAGATACTATTAACGCTTTACTATAAAAAGACGACAAAAAAAGTCAAGCTGTCATCGTTTGGCCGAGGTTTTGATCATAGAGCCAAATTTGAAGAGACCAGGTGCCATTTTTGCTCTGCCAAAATTCCTTACGATGAAGTAGGTTGTTCTGGATCAGTCAAATATGTTCAACCAATTAACTTATGACAAAGAATTGAGAGGAAACAGGGGAGCAGACGGATAAGAGGAGAAATAAAATAAAATAAAATGGATACATGGTGTGTTGAGGAAGTGGAAGGCTGTCTGCTAGCTTGCTCATGTGAAAAGCCTTTGTTAGCCTTGAATGAGCTCCTTTTCTTTTACAAAAGCTTTATGAAGAGGAACTTGGGTATATCATTTTACTTCCTGTGAATACTACACACGCACACATTGACTGTACTTTTTTAGTAATGGTGCACAAATGTTATGTTATTTTGCCATGTTAGACAGCATATCTAGATAATGTTCCTTAAAAATAGCCTGTAGGTTGTTTTATGATAGCCAATGCCCATTAGTTTGACCTTTTGTGTACAGGTGACATGTCAAAGGAGTCTCCCGGCCCGTTCAAGAAAACAAGAGGGGACTCATCAGGGATTTGAACCCGGGATCTCTAGCACCCGGAGCAAGAATCATACGACAAGACCCCACTTGTCATCTTAGCAAGGGTGAAATGACACCTGTACACAAAAGGTCAAATGGCCATAGGCCGTAACAGATAGTGACAGGTTGACGCTATTATTTCTGTTTTCATGATTTCCTATAGGAACATATGATGTCAAATTCCAGCATTTCGGGGGCTGTCCTGTTTCCCCAAATGGACTGTGTTTGATCTTAGACAGGCCAGTCTTATGGAAGTTTATGGAATATATTTTTTTGGGGGTCACTTCAATCAAATTTTAACTCCCCTCCAGTCCCCCCAATTATGACCATAATGTTTGGAATTCTGTGAGGTTCTTACCCAGCAGTTAACACTTAATACAGCAGGTGTCTGCTGTATTTCCTATTAAATTCTCAAATTAATGTGTCGCGTCTTATGCTGTAGTTAGTTCAAAATAATTCCTTCCTGTGGGTTTAATGAAGGTGTCAGTGGGAGGGAGCAGTGCTGCTGTGTGGCATTACAGATTAAAAGACACCCCCTCACAGTCGCACACGCACACACACGCACGCACGCACACACACACACACACACACACACACACACACACACACACACACACACACACACACACACACACACACACACACACACACACACACACACACACACACGCACACACACACACACACACGCACACACACACACACACACACACACACACACACACACGCACACACACACAGGTTTGCCTCTGTGTATTATGAGGACATTTTTTCCAAACCTGTTTAATTGTGTATTACGGGGACACCCCTTTCCGCTAATGCCAGAGAGATGGGACTTGCACCCCAAATTTTTTTTTGGGGTCGTCCAGGGAAATTTCACTTCAAAACTTGAAAAAACTCAACGCACAAAAAAAAGAAAAACCTGAAAAAACAGTAATTATGAGGACATAGATAATGAGCTAAATAAGCCACGCCCATGGCAAAAATGGTAATTATGAGGACCAACTCACATTACAAGGACAAAGTTTACACAACACACAGCAACCATGTCACTGAAGTGACTTGAAAGTTCTGGCATTCTGGCGTTACACAAACTGAAATGACATTGATGTGTAATGACTTACCTGATATAAGGTCGCATTGTTGTGCATAACAATACTGTGAAATGCAAAGTCATACCTGATCCTTGAGCACCATGTTACAACTTTAGGACAGACTGAAACTGGTATGTTAATAAAACAATGCTTCTTATGTGAACAGGTTATCTAGGTCAAGCACATCTTTGTAATGGATAAGTTAGACATGAAACCAGATGCAAAAGAGTCAGTGAACATTGAACATTTTATTCTTTAAAACATGACTACCTCTCATCTTAAAGATGAGCAGTTTTCTAATAGCTCATTACTGGAATACCTTCGGATTTCAGAATTTCTGAAACAGGTTCAATGTAGGAAGTGTCCGAAGTACTGTGAGAATCTGGAACATATTCCTCTGCTGATGAATCCTCACTTGAACTGGATACATCAGCAACCTAATTTTTTAAACAAAAACAATTATTACATACATACAGACATACATATACATATTGTCGCTGTCCTGTGAAAAACACTTCCACCATATTTTCCAGACTATAAAGCGCACCGTGATACAAGCCGTGCCGCCAAGAAGGATCGCTACCGGAGAGCAGCCCGCGACCTAAAAATGGAAACGTGTTTTTCACAGGACAGCAATGATATCCATATATACAGTAGACGCACACATACATGTGCATATATACAGCGGCTCTAAAATTGACACCTGCCGGATGCGGGTTAAAGTTCCTTTTGCCGGGTGGTCATAAATATTTACTAGCTTTACTTCGCTGTTACTTAGTGATGTTACACTCGAAGTAGAAGCTTGAGACAAGTGTCGAGCGCTCGCGGCAGAATTAGCTCCCGCCATTGATGGGCTAATGTGCTAAAGTTCATTTACCAAAGATAGGTGGTCTTCATCATCAAGCAGTTTTGCATTTTTTTTTTTTTTGCAATCAACGGGATATGTGCCAGATGCTGGAGCAAACTAGAAAAGCATTTAGAACCTTAAGTTTGTGCATATAATGTACTAAAGATTATTATAAATCTAGTCACCACATTTATTCGAAAGATGAGATGAAGCATTTAACAAGAGGGATAGTTAATATGCTTAATCTATGGCATTGCCCCTAAAACGGGTCTTGTGTGATACAGTCCTTCAGTTACAGTAGACGTTTTCTATTTTACTGAGTCAGACAGTCGTTAAGATTGAGACAATTGCTCAACATTTAGCTGCTTGCAACTAAAGACAGCGGTATAAACATGGGTCATAATTTATCCTCTTGACTAAATTATATTCATTCAATGAAAATGCCTGCACTATTAATCCTGGTTGCGTGAAACAAAGATCCATTGCAGATACAAATAACACACAAGATAAAATACCCATCATGCCAGTCCATTCTAGTGCAGCGAAAGGTCCAAAACATAAAGCACATTTATCCAAGCTTGATACAAGTGAATAAACTACCTGATGTTTACACTTCTGTTTAAAAAAAAATAAAAAAATTATAGCGAGTTCACCTCTAAAATCCACCATAAATAAATTAATGGGAAAAAAAGATCACTACAGTGCATAATCTAAATCACCAAACTGCCAACAAATCTTCAATTTGAGATATTTTTAATGTTGACTTGTAGAAATTTTAGTCCCATACAAGCGTATTGTTGGATACAGTATTTTTAACGTCTTGGCAATACACATTGCATAAACAATTGTTGTGATTATATTTGTTAGTTATATAGTTTAGCCCTAGCATCTACTCTACACTCTTCACTCCTAACGTCTTGCTTCTGAAAACTGATTTCAACATCAATATTCAAAAAGAAATCTCGTCACCTGGTCAACTTTGTCTGTGACAGCTACGTCTTCAGCTATGTCTTCAGGTTGTGCGTCAGTTCAAACCTGGTACACATGAAGAAAAAAATACATATAAAATTCAATTCTTAGTAATACACAAGACTGTACCTGTGCATGTACACAGTTACAGTACATACAGAACAATGAATAGGTTAAAGTATTGTGAATGCAAACTCATTTTATTTGCCATTACAAAAATAAATAAATAAATCCTTCTGCACTACAGGTTTGTGTAAATTGGTGACGTCTATTTTTCACAATGAAACAAAAACAA